>NW_024609835.1:243252950-243852950 GCF_016920785.2 Ixodes scapularis | reverse complement strand
ACTGATAATTATGAAGCTCTATGTGTGAAGTACGGTAACATTGTGTTTGTATTAATGTATAGACCACCAAGTGGTGATTTATCAGCTTTTTTTAGTTTTATTGAAACTGTATTTCAATTTGTTGGTGACAACGATTATAAAATAATTCTAGGCGGTGATTTTAATATCGATATGAATTTTGTTTCTGGTCGTCGAGTTGAATTTCCTACTTTGTTTCAGTCGTTTGGTCTCTTCAATGTAATCACTTGTCCTACTCGCGTTACTTCTTTAGGTGAAACGTTACTGGACTTGTTTATTACAAACATAACTTGCACTCGGGTCTCTGCTGGTGTAGTGTGTTCTGATATCAGTGACCATCTTCCAATTTATTTTCTTGCTGATTTAGATAATTTAACGAAAGCCCCTAGTTATAATACCATATAATATACTCAAGTTGTTAACGTTCAAACGCTAGAAATGTTCACGCACTGCGTGGCGTCTAAAAACTGGAATGTGGTGCTCTCAAAGAGCTTGGCTGATGAAGCGTACGATTACTTCATAGATCAATTTGATGCTATATATAAAGAAGGTTTAAGCCTAAAAAAGTAACTACATCGAAAAAGTCTAAGAAACCATGGGTGACCAAAGTAATATTAAGAATGATAACTATAAGAAACAAGCTCTACGCACGTTTTTTGAGCACTAGAGACCTAGATGTATTTCAAAAGTTTAAGAAGTGCCGAAACGAGATAACCAGCATGCTAAGGAAAGCAAAATGTTCATATTATTACAGAAAGTTTCACAGTGAAAATAGAACTGACGTAATTTGGAAAAAATTTGAAATTTTATTAGACCGAAATGATCACGATAACGTTATAATGGAACTTATAATAGAACAAAATAAGTTGAGTGGAGTTGAACTAGCAAATAAATTTTATGATTATTTCACGAATTTGTTCTCCCCTGCGCAAACAAGCGGTTCCCCGTGTTCAACTCAAGGAATTTCACAAAACTGTTTTCAGTTTCCTACCGACGAGAGCGAGGTAAGCTCGGCATTTCTGAACCTCAAAAACAGTAAACGTACCGATTTTAATGGAATGCAGGTGCAGCCAATAAAATACGTGCTTGACATTATCTCGCCTTGTCTTACACATATCTTTAATTTGTCGTTCTCGACTGGTGTTTTTCCTAAAGGTATGCAGATAGCTAAGGTGTCTGTCTTATACAAGTCCGGAGACAAAAATAATATGTCCAACTACAGACCGACCTCAATATTGCCTGTTTTTTCCAAGGGTTTAGAGAAAGTTATTCATGTTAGACTAAATAATTTTTGTGAAAAAAATATGCTACTTACAGATTCTCAGTATGGTTTTCGGAAAGGTCGCTCTACTGAACTGGCTCTTTTACAGCAAAAGGAAATTATCTTAAACAATTTTGAAAATAAGTGTCTAACTTTAGGAATATTTATTGGTTCTTCTAAAGCCTTTGATCGGCTGAGTCATAAAGTTCTGTTAGAAAACTATATTCTTATGGAATTCGAGGGCATTCCCCGGCTTTTATAGAAAGCTACTTGAGTTTCCGGCATCAAGCTGTTGAAATAAACGGATATTGTTCAATGCTGAAAGCAGTTTGGACAGGAGTACCTCGAGGAAATGTATTGGGACCATTGCTGTTTAACCTATTTATAAATGATATAGTCACCATCACAAGAAAAGCTTCATTTGACATTTATGCAGATGATACCAGTATATTTTTTTCAGGAAAAGAGATTGATAGTTTAATTACCGATGCAAATATATGCCTTGAAAGACTTAGTTCGTGGACTGTCTCCAATTCTCTGAAAATTAATGAAAGTAAAACAAATGCAATTATCTTCAAACCGAAAGGTACAGTGTGTAAGGCCACCACAAAATTAATGATGAATTCCTCGGAGGTTAAGTTTGTAACTACTGTTAAAACATTAGGCGTGATTTTTCACGAACATATGTTATGGGACTCGCATGTTCAAAATCTTACTATGAAACTTTCAAGCATCATAGGTATTATATATAAGAATCGCTTTATATTACCATCTCGTGTAAAGCTTTTAATTTACAATGCATTATTTAATCCTCGTATATCATACTGTTTGGGGAACTACGACAAGTACTAACGTTAATAAATTGTTTTTGCTGCAGAAAAAAGCAAGTCGCATCGTAACTAATGAGTCTTATTGCGCACATACTGGACTTCTTTTTTCTAAACATAAAACAAATGAAAATCAAAAAATATTTTAAATATAAGCTAGCAACTATGTACATGGCATCACTTAAATTTCCAAATCATCCATTACGGCATATTTCCAAATTGACTAGCAAAAATATTGCATACGATATGCGCAGCGCCGGAACCTTGAGAGTACCACGTCCAAGAACTAATTACGGTCTACAGATGATTCAGCACACACTTCCAACAGTATTGAATTTTTTCAAAGAAAAAGGTGTCTTGATTGAAAATATAAACAAGAATAGATTGCGTGAAATATTATTTTCCTAATAACATATTTTTCGGTGTGGTGCATAAATGTTCTTTTTTTTTTGTTTCAAATGATGCAATTGTATCCCGCTGTCCGATCTAATGTAGGGGGCAGGTTCTTCGTCAAGCTGCATTTCTGCAGCTTTTTCTGCTGCCTCCATCGCCCATTTTGTATTATGGGAGTAAATAAAATGAATTCAATTGAATTGAATTGGTATAGCTTCAACCGCGAGAAAACCGCTGATCGCATGTTCATCCTAGCTACTCCGCAATTCACCGATGTTTGCTTGCAATCAAGCTCGCTGCCGCCAGTTATCGGCGGACCCCTGTGCGCTTCCAATTTTCCTTTTTTCTTTTTGTTCCACATTCTTTTTTTTTAATTTTTACTACGTTCCATAATGCGCGCAGGTTCTTACAAATGTATAACAGGTACTTCTCCTCAGGAAAATCTTCTTACCCAATCACTGTGCGTAGCTGACGAAGAAATAAATATTCTACCCTAAGATGACTAGGGCACCAAATACTGTGGCGCCCTCATGGTACCAACTCCCGCCCAATGCGGTGAATTGTTTTGTCACTTGTACTGAGGAATGATAATATGATTTTATTTGACAACAGTTTTATAAGCATGTTTCCGCAGCTCCGTCCACACGGTCGAATACCCTTGAATGGTCAGTAAAAGCTGTGCCGGACGGTACCGTAGATGCTGGTTTTGACAATTAGAATCAGGAAGGTACGAGTTTGGCAGACGAGCAATTAACTAATGAGATTTTGGTTTGATACTACGTTTGGAATGATGCATCAAATGTCATGGGTAGAATATTGCTACATGATCTTCTTTCCTATAAACCAGAAAAGTTGACACTGGTGAGAATTAGAGCCTTGCTGTCAACTCAAGGGTTGGCTCTATTTGAAGTGAAAACAATTTTCTAATTTTTCTTCGTTCATAAAAAACGAAGAAAAGAAACCGCTACAACATTTCTTCACTTAGATCTGCACGTATGGCACGAGGTTCATCGTTTGAGGAAAAACTGTGCCTTTGGTCACATTGAAATACAAAACCACCATTGCAATTTTGACGCTTGTAATTTTACGTTCCATTTTGATATTTTCCTTGTCCGTGCTTAGTCTCGGTGCACCTCCAAAATAAGTGCTTGTCAGCACTTATATAGCCATTGGTTCAAAATACAAGCCTGTGAGTGCGATTAGCAGATCAATGTGATCACGATTAACTTATGTTTGAACCTGCAAGCTATGTTCCATTTTTTATTTAAGGATCCCTTTAACTGCGAAGTTTGCCACGATGGTGATGTTTCCCGTTCGATTCTTTGGCAGGAGTATTCAAACTGGCTTCTGCTCGCGCCTATATCGCGGTTACAATATACGTGTGCGGGCTTATCAATGCAGCTCCACTACGCCGACCGTACGAATATATAAGTGCAATATATATACTTGTAAGGTCGTTTTTTTGAAAATGGCCGTTATCTAGTGTATAGGGGTAAAAGTATTGTACTTTTCCCACGTAAATTGATAATCACTATAAAGATGTATGGATTGTATTAAACCCAACACCCTTGTATTGCTCATGGTGCACTTTACGGGTATTCTAATTCATTCTGCTGCCCTAGTAACCGACATCTCCAGGAACGCGTGACCTTTACACTGAGCGGCCTTTCGAGATTGTGTCCCCTAAGCGCAGAAAATCGCACGTGTTCGTAGGCAATCTGGAAGAAAGCTGAAAATTTTCACTCGTGCGGTTAATCGATGTACCGAATTTGTAGTAGGGTAAAGCACAGTGCAATCAGGCTTAGCACGTGTCGTAGTAATATATTAGGCGGCGATGGTTTTCCTTTTTTTCCGACGAAGAGTTCGGCTACACCAAGCATCGACTGCAAGAATATTGATGTTATCACGTCCTGCATTCGGGAGCGAACCCAACGGTTTCCAACGGTGGGGTTAATTTCAACAACCCGGCGATGCGCGAGCTTGGGCGCGCCCTGGGCGCCGGCTAGTCACGGCCTTCATTGTCTCTCTTTTGAATCGGCACCCTTTCGATCTTTTTGCGGTCATCTCGACCACGTGAATGAAAGGAGGGAAAAGTCACGTAGCACCATTAGCTCGAGTGGATGGGTGTTGGTATGATTTGAGGAGGGGGACAGACGTCGGTTGAGGTTGATAGTGTAGGGGCTGCACTTGATAGCTGAGGTCTGGTAAGTATGCGGTGATGCGGTAAGAGCTGACGTGGCGATAGATACACTCGGTAGCTTTACCTTGTTGCCGACGTGGCGTCCACAGCCGCACAAAATCACGAGACCCGCACCTCCACCGAAATATGTTAAGTGGTCATCTGCGAAATTCTCAAAAAGTCCGCGCCCACAACAAATTATGGGAACGTCCTCGACGTTCCTCTAGCTCACACAGCGTGTACCACGTGACACAGAAACGCGCGAGCGAGAAAGGGTAGCGCAGTCGCTCGCCTGCTTTCGTTCACTCGCCTGCGTGTCTTCCGCCGCCTTCAAGTTCACCTCCGTCGTCTGGTACAGTTGATTCTATACAGGACGTTACCAGCAATCCTTTCGGTGCCGCAGAGGGCGCTGCAGGTTTCGTAAAAGGTCGATTCCGCCAGCGTCATAGAATAGGGAGCTCACATTGCAACAAGCTCGACGGACAGCTGTGTCGAGCGTTTGCGGCGGAAGAGAATCCCGAGTTGTCGATTTTTCAAGTCCACTGTTGTGAACTACGCTACGAGAAGGCGTACGAAGCTTGCGTGCAGGATGCTGATACCACTAGCGTACTTCCGGCATCTTGAGAATTGGTGCCGCCAAGGGCAGCGGACGGTGCCCTCCGGCCCTGTGGAACTCACGGGGCAGGCGTCCGAGTTCGGAGAAGCTGCTGCGGTCGGCCGGGGGAGTCACGGTCTTGGCCGAGTTGCCGCCTGTGGCCCTCACAGCCACCTGGTAACGGCCCGGCCCCGTGTGGTCCGTGAAAAACGCCGAGTAGATGCCGTCGCTCTCAGTCGTGTCAGAACCTGTAAACACGCGTGCAACCCTGCATCGTCACCACATAATATACTCACCTCAAGAACCGTAGTAAAAAACGTCCTGCTGCTTGCGGAGCTTTACTGATTTCGCATTTTACGTGGATAATTAAAATATATGTAGATTAGATTAGGCATATGCTATCTTATCAAGTTTCAAATTTCAAAAACAGCGCTTCTTCCTCCGACAACCAAATCATGTAAGCCATGTAAGAACTACTTCTTGGACTGTATGAACAACGCGCAAAAGCTTCCCCTTTTCTTGATGTGAAAACGAGTATAGAGGAATTTACACTTAGTTTTCTTTGCAAACTACTTACTGTATTTTAATGAGACACATAAAAAACAAAATGTGCACATAAAAACAATGTTTTGAACTTCTAACAAAATGTTAAAAACGCCTCTTAAAAAATAACAATATTTAACGCGATAACGTTTTACCCACGGAGGTGTATTACGGAAATATTGTGCGACGAAGGCAACCCCAGCATAAACGCATACAGCTCTGTTCCTATAAAGCAGAAAGTAGATAATTGTTCTCCTGTCGTTATGTAGCTACTATTCTTGACTCGATACAATGCCTACGATACCGTTTGGATTACGCCCATTCACTCTCCTTCCGCGCAGGGGCGGGTTGACACGGCGCTTTCGGTATATGTCCGAGTGTGCTCTCAGTACAGTTTGACTCGCTGTTGCTAGCAAAGGTGTCGTTCCATTTATTTGTCTATGGTATAATTTCAAAGTTGAATAAACATATACTCCACAATAGTTGCTAACGTATAACTTGTGATAATACTGTGCAACTAATTCCGCGTGATATTTGAAACTTGAACATAAAATTGACTGTGGAGGCCTCTGTATCCGTTTGAATTATTTACATATCACTAAAATGTCGACCATAGCTAGACATCAAGCAAAACACGAAGGTGAAAAAATCCCCGAAATATCTCCATCTATTCAACACATATGCACCCAACAATACTACCATAGCACGTCCGACGCTGACATGATGTCATACGCGCCGCAATCTTGTTACGCGCCTCGTCGATCGATTGATTCTGTGACAAACAAATAAATCTGTTCCACTTGATTCTTGTGCTTTATTGCAATAGTTAGGCGATTTACAGATACATGTGTTACATTCGATACGTTAGTTTCATTTTATTGCACTCGGCATATTGACGTAGTCGCGCCTAAAACTTGCGGACGTGTCACACATAACCTAAACGTCTTTTTACAGTGATGGCGTCTATGGGTTCTTTCCACCGCTGGAAATGACCTCTTTTGTTAATCTTGTAGCTGTAGTGGTAGTGGTAGTACTTGAAGTGTTTGATGTGGTTGTTGGTGTTGTAGGAGTGTTCGTCGTCGATGTATCGAAATCCTAGAAAAATATCGCCCTCCGCTAGCGGGTATCGAACCTAGGTCGCGGCGTGCGAAGCGGAGGCGATACCACCAAGCAACACCCCAGCTTTTTTTTTTCTTTTTCTTTTTTTTAAGAACGCTTGTTTTGACGAAGAGCCGGCGATATCTTTCATTTGCAGGTCCGGAGAGAGAGAAAGAAGGGGAGGAGGTGACGTGTGCGACACTTCCATTGGTACGATGTGCTGGCATCAGCATGCGTCACTCTCTATCTCTCTCTCTCCCTTTATCCCCGGCCCTGACAAACTGACAGACACCACGGGGTTTTCGTCAAAACGAGTGTTTTCGTTTTCGTCAAAGAAGCGTCGCACAAAAGGCACAGGGTCAGAAAGGAGGAGACGCTGCAAAGCAGTGGAATGCGGGCGTGCCCAGTTGCCACTCGGCCGTCGCCGTTTGTTCTTCGCTCTGGGTTTTCGTAGTAGCGGCGCGTGTGCTGTGATGTGTGAGTGTGTGTGCAGTTAAAATGGTGGATGCCATTCCCTCCTCAAGTGATGTAAATGCGGTTCCTTTCACGAGTTGTATGAGTGGGGTTCTTTCCACGTGTGATATGAATGACCCTACCCAAGGGCGTCGACGTACTCTGACAGGCACAGTAAAAAAAACAAAAAAACATGAAAATATCTCTTGCTGAGAAAAGAGGCTAAGCTGATGTTTATATTTTTTCTGCCCGATCCTCCCAGACGCTATCCTGGTAATATTCGACACCGCCTGGGGACAGTTACGAAATTGCAGAGGGAAGCAAATTGGCAAAGAAAACGAAATCCTACTTTTGGTTTTTAACTTCTAGGCTGAATGGCGCAAGCTACCTCCCGTTATAAAGCCTGCATTTATACAGGAAGATCCATTGGTGGATTCTTAGGGAATGCGTCAGCATGACGCTTGTGAAACGCCGCACACAATCTCTTTTGGCAAACGCCAACACAAACGCCGTAACGAGGCCAAAAAGAGGCAGAAAAATAAAGTGAGCAAAAGAGAAAACCAGAAGCGAAGGTCGGAACACAAAAGTGAAGAAGTCAGCGTTAGCATTTCCCAGAGGGTGCCGCGCGTGTCGTTTCACAACGCTCATACTATACCGCATTACCTAGGAATCCAGCAATGAATTTTCTTGTAATTTTTGTATATTTCTTTATTGCCTCCACAGGTAAAAAACACATCTTCTTTATTTATTGCCTCCACAGGTAAAAAGCACATCGTCAAAACAATAAAAGGTAAAAATAATAACCACAGTGGTTAATGCAAACAGTAAGAAAATCTTTGATGATCGCCAGCTCCTTGAGAAGCGGCGGAAACTCGGGAGGGTGTTGAGGAACCCCAACATTTCCTTGGAAAAACACGTAATTTATACAAAATACTCAAACGCATGACGCACGCCGACGTCTGCATGTCACACGGCCATGCTGCATCGCCACAAGCTATGAAAACCGAAAAGCATAATCATGTCATAGGGCAGAAAGTTGTCCGCTTTCTCCACAAACATATGGCGAATGCCGTGAGGCGCTAATGGAAGATTTCTTCAAAGTCTTTTGGAGGGCATCCCAGAAAAACACTGCCTCCCAGGAGTTAAGGAACGCGTGATCTATTGTCTCTGGTACTTTCAATAGTAAAGAGTTTACCGATTAAGTGACAGGAGTATCCTTGCCTTCCGAAAAACTTTGAACCGGCAAAACTTGAATGTACAATTAAAAAAAAAAAGACGTCTTTGTGTAATTGAAATTATTTCAGCTTGAACTTTAGAAATATCTAGAACACAAAGACAGACGAGAATCGGGATATCCAACTAGTCTTATGGTGCCAGTCTGTGAAAACATCTGCAAAAATTGAAGCATACAATTCAGGAAAACGGAGACGCAGACAAAACTCGAAGGAAGATCGTGGTGCTACCGTACATTCATGGGATCACCCACAAATTGAAAAAGATTGCAGCAAGAAATGACGTACAAGTAGAATGCTCCGCGCCCAACAAAGCATACTATATGTGCAGTGAAGTGAACCGAAAAAGAAAGAAAAAATCCTGCAACACGGCCCACAGAACGCAATATCTCCCATGCTCAACAGGAGTGGTTTACCAGATTCCCCTGTCTTGCGGGAAATGCTACATCGGCCAAACAGGCCGATGTATCAACGACAGAGCCCGTGAGCATGCAGCGTCTTTAAAGGGAACAGCGGCAGGACATCTGGCAGCTCATTGGAGGACATGCCAGTGCAGTGTAGCTTTGAACAGCACCACCATTCTTGGAAGAAACAACAATCCTCATGCACGCGAAATGCTCGAGGCGCTCGCCATCGAGGAGCACGCGAAGGACTGTGTCAGCACGCCATCAATCACCGTCCACAATAAAGAAAGACAGTACCTACAGAATGTCACGCCCCAAACAACAACAGCACGAGCTTGTGGCGGGTTAGTTCAAAAACAATAATTTGCTGGGAATACTGGGCAAATGATTTGTACATATTTTTTGTATAAGTGTAAATATCGGGAGTGATCTTTATTAGTGGAATAGGGTAATTTATATAATAGGTTATTGTGCTCCACTTGGGACTCAAAAGGAAGGAGCAAAAGCGCAAGGAAGAAGTTTAAACTAAAAAATCGTTGGTAGTCAGCTGTGTGTCATATCCTGTCTTTTCTGTCTTTGTGTTCTAGATATTTCTAAAGTTCAAGCTGAAATAATTACAAGTATGTACCAACAAGCTCAACTCTTAACCGTCTTCGAGTAAGCCGGAACCTTCATTCGCCAGACGTGTTTCAAAACATCCTGGCCACGTCCTGCACTGTACGAAGAACGTTACAACGTAGTGGGAAAAAGAGAAATAATCACAACTTGGTCAAGCACTTCCGGGACGCACCGGATAAATACTCAAGCAAAAAACGCGCTTCCAAAAACCGAGAAGCAGCCAGAAGCTCCTTTAAAAACCGCGCACATTAGGACTGAGATCAATGTCAATCGAAAAAATAAACTCGGGAAGTCTACTGCTCAAGGGCGCCTGAATGACAGGGCGCAGAAAGGGTCCTTCTGGTCCCTTAGAAAAATATACATATTAACAAGTTTTTTGACAAAAAGATACCACAGACCCAGCCCACCGCCTTTAACACGACGAAAGCTATTGCTTCAACTCGTTCTCTTCCAAACAGACTCCAAATAAAAATAACTGACAGACTGTGCATACGCTGGATATTGGCACGCGAGCAGTGCAACACCTGCAACACGTACCAGACTTTCGCGGCAAAAACGCTATTACGTACCGCTACACGAGCAAAAATGGAAAAACCTTTACTGCACCGCTCAGACTCTCCAATATAACAGGGAGCCCAGCACGAGTCGTCTGGAACTCGATGCCATACACCTAGCGCTCTCTCGCATACAAGAACTTTGCCACCGAGCAGACGTTCTTACTCGTATAACCATCTTTACGGACTGCAGGCAGGCCCTTACACGCCTAAGAAAGACCCCTCGCGAAGGCACGCTCTGCCATCGGATCAAGAGCCCGTGCTCCGATTAGTTAACGGCTAAAGATATCAAAGTACGAGTGGATTGGGTCCCGGGAAAACGCGGGCGGCGTCGGTAACGAGGCCGCTTACACGTGGGCGAGCGAGCACAGGGAAGACCGCTCCAACCTGGGAATCTCAGTCCCGTTCGCATTGCCGGACCCAGACCCCCTAGAACGGAAACCTGTGGCCCGCCAGGAAGATCGCCGTCGGCTGCGAAAACAGACAGCTTACAACCCCGCACCGTAAGGAACGCGTGGTCTAAGGGTGCGGAAGAACTGTTACGCGAAGCCCGTACCGGCCCTGCGCTCACAGAAGATGTGCTTGCCAGATGCCGAGACTACAAGCCGTGGTGAGGGCGGGGTGCCCACCCAGATCAGACGCCGCAGAACGAGGAAGAGTCGGGATCAAAAGCGCCGGTAACTTGTACTACGTGCTCTGCCGGCGTTGTTCCCACTATTCAGCACCTCTTATGGGACTGCACCGTCGTACGGAAAAAAAGAGTCGAGTGCCTAAACCCATGAATCTAAAATCTGCAGGACTGCGTCACCCCAAATAACGACGCTCACACTAAAGAGACACTACTTTAATCTCGCTAAGGAAGTTTGCGCGCTTGACTGGCGTCGAACGCAGAATGTGAACTTGATCTTCCCGAGCCCCCTTCCCCACTTAGGCCATAGCGCCATCCCTTCTAGAATAAATATTATCATCATCAGCAGCAACTCGGATAATTTTAATTTGGGACCCTCATGTTCGGGTTCTCAATTGGCACAACACTATTTGAAACTATCGCATCCCATTTTTTAATCCAGACAATTTTATTTGGGACCTTCATTTTGAGTTCTGAATCGGCACCATTTTATTTGGAACTACCAGATCCGGTTTCTCAAATGGGACTATTTTATTGCGGCTTTTATGTTAGGGATGCCAATTCAGACTATTTTATTTGGGACAATCTTATCCCGGTTTTATAGAGTAACTGTTTTATTTAAAAACTTGATAATTAAAATAAGTACACCGACTTGACATAACAGAAAAAACAACTTCATTAGACGTTTCGCCTCCCATGCGGGAGGCATCATCAGTAGTTACACAGCAAATGCAGGGTTCAACCTAAACACAACGCTATTTATCACGAATGTCCGTGTAAGCTTCGTGGAGAGGGCCGCGGTTTTTGTTGCACACGACTACTTGATGTCCGGGTTCTCAACTGGGCCTGTTTATATGGGTCCCTCATATTCGGTTCCTCAAATGGGACGATTTTATTTTAGACCTTCATATGCGGGTTCTCAATTGGGACTGTATTGCATGGGACCATTGTATTCATTTTTTTAATTGGAACTTATTTATTTGAAAACTTCAAGCCCGGATTATCAATTGGGATTATTTTATTTGGGACCCAATTGTGACTTTTTTAATTGGGTACCATTTTACCTTTGCCAATCGGAACTACTTTATTTCGAACCTCCAGTCCGGGTTCCCAATACACCGATATCACCAGTCAGTTTGAGTACGCCACCGCTTCAACAGTGCATCGAGGGAGCTTTAGTTTTTCTGCACGTGCCACAACCTTGCTGAAGCTCTGCGCGTCAAGAGCACGAGGCGTCTCGGACCTCGTGAGGCGCCTCGGGCCTCGCATGCCTCCTGTGAAGTCAAGTTACGGTGACTCCACAGATGTAGCGAACGCTTCGTGAGGTCGGTTTGTTGGATCAATTTTATTTGTGACCCTCTGTGGGGACAAAAAAGAACCGATCCAGGAGGCGCGTGCACGGGCGGTGTGTGGGCTCGGCGCTGGCTCGAATAGGCAGTTCGACCCAATCCGCACATTAAAAGCGGAGGTCACGTCCTACACTGCCGCATCAACGTGGGGCTCGACCTCCTGCCGGCCCGACTTGACCTACCTAACTCGTCCTTAATACCATCGAGGAATCGCGCACACTAATCTTTTTTTATATTTCCTTTAAATTTAGCAAACCAGAGGACAGTCCCCACCCATCACGTGGGCTCGGGCCCGCGTGGGGGGCGCGCCCGCGTTAGGTGCGGGTCCGAGCCCCTTACGCGCCTCGCACGCAAGCCCCTCACGATGTTCCGTCAGCGCGAACTCGGGTATGGCTGGGGATGATTATAGCTTCCGCAGGGCGGTTAACGGACACGCTCGCGAGGGCTCCTGCCCACTGCAAATCGTATTGGGGACGATAAGAGTGACCCGTCCACTGTGTTGAAACTGCCACAGGACGGACTGCGGGGACGTTCGCAGTAGCTCTAGGCGTCTGCACTGTATTCCACCACCACCACCGGCCAAATTTTCGGTTCTGAGTATCCCGGAAACAGCACGGGCCCACAAACAAGGCTCCGTCAGCTCAGACTCGGTTACGGCTGGGGACGGTCCGGGGGGCTCGCTCCCCAAATCAGAGCTGCCGCAGGACGGTTTCCGGGCACGTTCGCGAGGGCTATCACCGATTGTTCGCCGTTCCTCACCGGCACCTGCCGGAACCTTGGTCTTAAGTGTCCCGACAGCTTCGCCAGACGCCCTTAGTCATGATCGACATAAAAACTCTCTCATTCGGGTCGTTAGAATTTTCTAAAAACAGCCTCCCCAAATCCTTCCTGTTGTCCCCATTTATAAGGGATACACACGAAAGAAGTCGGTGACGGTCTTCCTTTTAGAGCTCGCGCACTACAAGGCTGCGTCTAGAATATCGAAGACTGCGCTGCTCGCCCGTGCTTTTCCAGCCGCGCTCGTGGGGATTGCGGTGGATAAGCGCAGGAGGCAGGTTGAATTTTTCAGCTTTGAAGACTTCGCGAACCGATTTATTGAAGAATATTTGTCTACTGGTTATTTGGAACATATCCGAAAGGAGCTTCAGACCCACACATAACACAAGGATGAGCCGTTAGTCGAGTTTGTGAGTGGCTTACAGACGCATTGTGACAGAGCAGAGCCAAATGCTTCACGAGGAGAAAAGATGGCCAGAGCGATCCGACAGTCTCACCCACAGTTAAATCCTTATCTGCGTGGTGATAATTTTTAAATTTTCAATTACATGGCGCGAGGGCCAAGTTACATTCAAGCCTACATTGTGGCATGATTAAACTATAGGCCTCCTCTCTCATCTGAAAACCCCTTAGAGCATTTATGCGCCTGGTCTAGCAGAACAAACTACCATAGCCCAGTCTATGACCAGTCAGCATACTCCGAATACACTCAAAGAAACGTTCCGCACGCGCTCGACCCTCGTGCGTACACGCTCACACAGGGCATCTGCTCTTTTCATGGTCGCCGAGTCTCTACTTGGTGGCCCACGACTTAGCAAGCAGGAACACAGCACGACGCTCCAGACCCAGCTACGGTCGATAGGCTCGACAATAGTGCCGCTCTCCCCAGATGATTCCAGGCGTTAAGAGGGACCGAGCAGGCCTCACTTCCCCTTTGATTTCAATCAGGCGGACTGGGCCACTTCCGACGAGCTTGATCATCCGCTGAGATCCCCCGCAACCCGGTAAACGAGATGAGCCGGCGCTGATAAGGGCTTGCCCATCACTAGTGAACGTTACACGCAGGTCTCTGAATTCCCTCATCTTCTGGCCGTCTTCCCGCATGCACGGTACGCCTTTCATGACGCCTGACGTACTGTGCCAGCCGACACACTTCCCTTGCCCCACGACGCTACTGTGAATGAATCAGAGACACTAGGTAAGATGACGTTAAGGCGTTCCTGGGCGAGAACCTCAGCAATGTCTCGACTTCCTTGTATCTTCTAATCATCGTCCTGCTCACATATATAAACAACCATTATGCCTGACTTATCACCGTACAAGACGGTGCCTACTTCAATAACCGATGAGTCTCCCGCTCACAGAATATGCGGTAAAGCAGTCGGGGGCACCTGCCAACACAAGACGGTGCCCACTTCAGAAGCAGATGAGACTCCCCCTCATGAAACATGCAGTGGAGCTCTCGGGAGCAAACCAAAAACCAAGAAGGCTCCCGATCATAAAACATGTGGTGCAGCTCTTGGGGTCACCTGCCAAGTCACTCTGGACGCAGTTTAAGGGGCAGATTACACGATGCCTGACCTAACACACACAACGACTGTAGCTACATGGACCGACGACCCTTCCGCTCCTTGACCACGGTAAGAAGCCATCGGAGGCCTCGAAAAATAGGTGTTGTGGTGTCGCTGAAGGTCGGTTTTATGGGAATAATATCTCCAGAACAAGGCCTCCATATGCATATCTTAGACATGGTGTGTCCTAACGAATCTCCTCTGGTCTAGCGTGCAGCAGCTCCGGCGCGGATTACCCAAGGTATAAAGCGTCGACCCCTCAACTTAACTGAATGCCCCCAGTCAATCTGGCTCTTGGCAAGAACAGGTCAGACGAATCATATATATTATTGTAGTCCTCACCGGCCAAAAGGTTCCAGCCCTCTGGGACACCGGAGCGGCTATTTATTCATTTGGGGACTTAGTAAGACAATAGACCTTATGCGAAATTGTTTTGTGGTGTGACAACAGTGAGAGCGTCGACATTTTAATGTTGGCAAGCGTCGTCGGTACCGAAGCACGGTTGAGGCATCGGAGAGAGCCGTACGGGCAATGTGCGATAGCGCAGCAACTGCTTTCCACCTTCCGACCATGGAATGTGGACGAACAGTTTAAACAACATACCGCAATTGTCTGACAAAACTCTCAGAGACCTGTGCACGCAGGCGAAAACCTCGTCGAAGCAGCAGACCGAGTCCTACGCCTTCGCTGTGGAAGACTGCGGGCTGTCGCCAGCGTGTGGACAGGCCTCCGAAAGGACTAGGCCGCCATGCCTTTTATATTTGAAAACATTTTTAAATCTTTTGTTCAATGCAAATACGCTTAAAGTCGTACATGACTCAAAATAAGTTTTTTTTAGTTGTTACTGGCGGAAGGTTTTTTGGTGGAACGCTCTGTGTTCTTCAAAAAGAAAGTGTGCCCTGGGCAATATTTTTCAAGCATTGCAAATGCTAAATATGGTTTCAGATAGCATTGACCACAAGTACAGTTAACGAATGTTGCGATATTAATTTAGATTTGTTCAACCCGGATAGAATAAATGCAGTGACTTTCTCAAAACTACCCCCAGCTTCTTTGCACTAAGCAAAATTTCTACCTAGGCTGCAACACAGAAAGAAAGAAGAAAGAAAGGAGGTTGTAAAATGAAGTTGCCACCGCCCGTGTTGCTTCGTTCGACGTCCGCAACGTAAGTTTTTGCTGCCGCCGACATCGAAGTTTTAGCGACTGCGATGAACCTAACCATACCACTGTTAACCATGCACATCTCCAATTATGGTTGATGACGTAGATTATTAAAACTACCATCTTTTTGCCTCGCTGGACAGCCTTGGTCTCGTCAGCATGCATAGAGCGGCTTGCGCATTAAGAAAAAGGCAGGCCGACACTACAACGTACATAAACGAAAAAAGAGGGTCCTAAACAAGCTTGGTACAACTTCGTGAAAAGATTAGGGCCCAGTTCAATAGTTGTAAGTGTCTACACGCCGCACGAGAACATCCGCATGCTTTTTCGCGTTTTCACCGATTATTTTTGTCAAAAGCTGTGTCTCAAGTAACAAATAAAAATAGGAAAACAAAACGTGAACCCTGTTCACGTTTGCGTTTACGTCACGTACGAATAAAAGGTTTATCGCTGTATCCGCAGAGGAACGCAGCAATCATTGGCATCGCATCTCTCGCATGAAGCGCGGTCGCTGGTTTACATGGGGTCTTTGCCGGTGGGGTCTCTGGTTTCGTTTTCTCGCCGCTAACAAGATGGCGGACGTAGTTCTCGGCGCGCTACTAGATGGCGCTATACACTTCGCATAGGGTCTATTGTTTCGACACCGTAATGTTCGCATGCGAACTTCACAACGAATATTGCGTATGGCCTCAAACGAAGCTATCACCGCCCCTGAAGAAGCTCGACTGTAACTGCTTTTTGACGGATGAAATTGTCGTCAAAACTTTACTTATTTACCGGGCCTGGCTTGCACCATCATTTTGGGGCGCGATTTTATAATTTGAGAAAATGATCCTAGACTTAGCAGTTGCAGGATATCGATATAGCTTGAATCCTCCACCTCTGACATTTTCTCCGAGGCTTGAAAAACAAATAGATCGTCCTCTGCGAAGTAGAGAACGCCAGCTAGAAGGAGAGAGGTACAAGCGTTTCACTGGCACGCAACGCAGAACAAGGTTGAAGTGTGGCAACAAGTTCCTTCTCCGGCACCGACGCTCAACAACAACTTCTTCTACAGCCTCTAGATCCTTTTTCTGACATAATTATTAAAATACCCGGAAAGACTATCGTCCTTGCACACCGAATCTATACCGTAGAGTCTCGGCCCATACGATTCAACCCACGTCCTTCGAGTATTCATAAACGCGTACTTCTAGATTCAGCGGTGGAAAAGATAATCGACAGAGGTACCATCGCCCTTTAAAAAGTGCTTGGCCCTTTCCTATTGTCCTAGTGCCTAAGAAGGACGGAGCAGCGCGATTTTGTTTAGAGTACCACTCTCTCAACGCCATAACAAATATAGAATGCATGCCCATATTTGTCGGTTTCATCAGTGATGTATGCTCTCGGGTCAGCTCGTATCTCTACGACGCTCAATCGCAGCAGAGGATGCTTGCAAATTAAAATCGTAAACGAGAATGTCAATAAGACGGCTTTATTTTATTCCAGAGGCTTATTTGAGTTCGATCAACTACACTTTGACCTTTCTCTAATTTTTCCGCAAGCTTCCAGAGGCCTTTAAACACCGTCGTGGGGTATGCCAAGTTCCGCTATGCCATGGCCTATCTGGATGACATGGTTGTATTTGCCAAAACTTGGGATGACCGCATGCGTAATTTGAAGGTTGTTCTACAGCGAATGAGTGACGCCGGACTGAAAATAGGAAGTTTTAAAATAACGTGCGTAATTTTAGCGCACGCTAGCGCCAAATTTAGCGCTTGTATTAGCGCACGCGACGCATGAGAGTTTTAGAATAGCGTTTCTCCGTCGCAACGCAAAAGCCCAAGCACCTCGCGCTTGCGACGCCACTAAAATAGAGTCACAATTTTTATTTCACACACAAAATGCTGTAACTTTAGAAAAAAAAAGTTTTTTGGGCTCAAAGAACCATTTTAGATTTGTTTAAACATGAAAATTCGACGCGAGTGGTTGCCCGGTCGTGTCCGGTTGCGTCGCCTCGTCAAGAGAGGTCTCGTGTTTCCTTCGCACATCGTACATTCACCGAGAAATGTTCGCGCGTCGCAAGCATCAAGTTGCCGGTGATCGCTGGCAAGCCAAGTACAATGCCGTCCTGTATCGAAAATCGCAGTAGCGAGGATGCCGCCGACGTCGCACTCACGACGCTGCCAAACCAGCCACCGACGTAATCCTGGAAGCCGCCATTTCTCTTAACTCTGCTCGTCTTGGCTATAGCCAACTTTTCATCACGAATCTTCCCTGGAGAAGCGCAAAGAATCTTTGCGTACGCACGCTATTTCCGAGAAATAGCGCACGCTAAAATTGCGCACGCAAAGCGCAAAACCGGGTTTGCGTTCGGAGCATGCGCAGTGGCGACGTCGCTATTCTTTGCGTACGCAAAGCTTTAGCGTGCGCTATTCTAAATCTCCCTAATTAAGACATAGAAAGTGTAGGTGGCATCCAATAAAGTAGAACTTCTTGTGTTCATAATCAAAGAAGGAACCATTCAGCCCTAGGGAAATATTTATTCCATACTGTGACGATTTGGCCCGCCCTCTTCATGATTTACTGTGCCAAAAAATTCATCAAGTTGGACATCGGTTCACGATGAAGCATATAAGACATTGGCACTTGCCATTTCAAAAACTGCTTCCCTTAGATTCCCAACATTAATGCCAACATTGGGCTTCAAACGGGTAGCAGTGAATATGGAATAGGCGCAACTCTTCTACAGGAACGTAATGGAGCATTGAAACCCGTTGCACTTGCGAGCCACACGCTATTTTGCGCCGAGCGTAAGAATATTGTTGCCAAACAAAAGTGCTTGGCGATTATATTTTTTTTTGAAAAAGTTCGACACGTACCTTGATGAAGCAAGTTTTACCATTAAGACCGACCATCAAGCCCGGACTTGGCTGATAAATCTTAAAAACACTGCAGAGCATCTACCTCGCTTGGCCCTCACGTTACAAGGATGCGACTTCTCAATCGAATATGAACCAGGTAAGCCAAATGTTGAGGCAGATATATTCTCTCATGCTCCCATTCTAACCCAACATTCAGACAAGGCAACGGAACCCGTCGCCGTGACAAATAGGAAATTTTTCGGGGGAGCGATTGTGAGCCGAGAACAACTACTAAGGGCCCATCAAGCAGGCGATCAGTGTAGGAATATATCTGTAAGCTTGAAGGGCAACCAACTCGAGGACATCGTGACATGACGGCTGGACCCATAGATTCTTATATTCACAGTGATGATGACCTGTTACTTCGGTAGGGGAAAGGATGAGACTGACCCTACAAAATCACCGTTCCGCGGGACAGTACCAAAAATGTTATGCCACTTTTTCACGCGTTACTTTAATGACAGTGTTCTCGCACGTCACAGCAATAAAAAGAAAATTCTGCCGCGTTGCAACGTGGCCTCGAATGAACCGGGATGGCTTGCGCTACGCCCGCAGCTGTACTTTATGTCAAACAGCAAAACCACGGGGCGGCAAGCCTCTTTGTCTAATGCAGCTGGTCCAAAGTTAATATCCTTGGAAGATAGTTCCATGCGATATAATGGGCCCATTACCTCGCAGCCCCCAAGGCAACCGATACCTCTTGGTAATGTCCGCAAACTTCTTTAAAGGGGTCAACTTCTATCCCTTACGTCAAGTCGCATCCGAAAGGATCTGAAAAAGACTGCGGGACACGTTTTCTCGGTTTGGCTACCGCTCTGTGCTCTTAACTGATCGGGCTGCTTATAACACCAGTGCCGTTTTTGAGAATTGTTGCAGGACGCTCAATATCCGGCACAATTGCACCTACCCACATCCTCCACAGGCCAATATAACCGAAAGAGTAAATCGCAACCCTTCAGGTACTGCTGATCCTTTACATTAACCACCACGAATATTGGGACGTATACCTTCCAGAGATTGCCTTTGCTTGTCGAACTACCAAAAACAGAACTGAAGGTTTTACCCGGCCTACATCAATCTTGGTTGCGAGTTCAAAGTACCAATGAAGAACGATCTGGCCAATGCCCCAGATGTTCGCCCCCGCAGCTCGCACTTTAGCTTTGGGCAACGACTCCGCGATAATATTGTCACGAATGAAGGTGACGAGAAGCCGAACAGTGAACTGGAGGATAAAGGTTTAATTGGCGAACTTGTGCCAAACAAAAATAAGTAACGGAAGAGCGTCGAGGCAACAGAAAAGCGGGCGGCGATTCGGCGGCACTACAGAGCGCTTAGCGAGACTGACTCGACAAGGTCGCGGGTAGCTATCTCGAAAGTTCGGCAAAAAAAGGCTTGAGCGTCGCGCGCTCGGGGCGAGGATGAACTGGCACTTTCGAGAATAACAAAGGAACGGCAAAGTTACGTCTGGTGCAAGAATGAACGGGAATCTTCCAGAAGACTGTGACCAAGCGTTGCTTTCTCGGCCTTTGCGGGCGGCATTATCCCCCCTTTTAAAAGCGCATCGCCCCCATGCAAAGCGAAAGTAAAACGGAAATGGCTAAATGATTTACGGTGAAACGAAATAAACATGCAGTCTCACAATCCTAATGCGCGTAGAACGGCTTAAGTCGAACTACATGGACGACTTCGGGTCGTGGCTGGCGGCGTCCTGATGGTCGAGTTCTGTCGGGGAGCACCTCGTAGTTCAAGTCCCCAAGGCGGCAGATGACCTTGTAGGGTCCGAAGTAGCGTTTTAACAGTTTCTCGCTGAAGCTGCGGGGGGGAATGGGCGTCCACACCCATACTTTGTCTCCGGGTTGGAACTCCACGTCGCGGCGACGAAGGTTGTACCGGCCAGCGTCCACAGGTTGCTGGTCCTTTATTCGAAGACGGGCTAGCTGGCGTACTTCTTTTGCTCGTTGGGTGACCAGCTGGGCGTCGTCGGTGCCGTCGTCCGTCGTGTCGTGGGGCAGCATGGCGTCGAGCATCGTCGTCACCTTTCTGCTGTGCACCAGCTAAAAGGGTATAATGCCGGTAGTTTCTTGAATCGCCTGTTGCACGCAAACGTGACGTAGGGCAACACTTCATCCCACGTCTTGTGTTCCAAATCCACGTACATCGAAATCATGTCGGCGATGGTCTTGTTTAGTCGCTCCGTCAGCCCGTTTGTCTGCGGGTGCTATGTCGTTGTCCGGCGGTGGTCGGTGTGGCTCTGGCGGAGTATCTCTTGTGTCAGTTGCGCCATGAGCAAGGATCCTCGGTCCGTAATCAGGACTTGGCGAGCGCCGTGTCGGAGGACGATAGTCTCCACGAAGAACTTGACTACTTCCACAGCGGTCCCCGACAGGAGTGCTTTTTTTTCGGCGTACCTGGTGAGATAATCAGTTGCCACGATTATCCAACGGTTTCCCTGCGTCGACGGTGGGAAAGGTCCGAGAAAAACCATTCCAATTTGCTGGAATGGTGCGGTCGGGGGCGCGACCGGTTGTAGGGGACTTGCGGCTTTGTCGGTGGTTTCTTGCGTCGTTGCCATTCGCGGCGCGAACGGACGTAGACGTGTACGGTCTTCGGGAGCTTGGGCAAGTAGTATTTTTCTCGGATCCGTGCAAGAGTCCTGCTGTAGCCAAGGTGACCAGATGTTGGGTCGTCGTGGTAGGCTTGAAAGATCTCTCCTCGAAGACTGGCAGGAAACATCAGGAGCCACGTCGAGTTGTTGTCACCGAAGTTCTCTTTATAGAGGATACCTCTCCGAACTTTCGAATCTTGGCAGGTCACGTGAGAAGGCTCGGGGAATCATACCCCCTCGTCCCTTCAAGTGGTCGATCAGTGCACGCAACTCAGGATAGTCCCGCTGGAGCGCTAACATACCTTGAATGCTCACCGCGCCAAGAAAGTGGTCGTCGTCGTCGCCGTCGTATTTGGCACATCTGGTAGCTGACTCGACAGGGGCTCTGGACGGGCAGTCGGCGTCGCTTTGTTTTTGGCCTGACTTGTAAAGCACGGTGACATCGTACTCTTGCAGTCGTAGGCTCCACCGAGCGAGGCGTCCTGATGGGTCCTTCAGGCTCGCTAACCAACACAGCGCGTTGTGGTCGGCGACCACCCGAAATGGACTCCCGTACAAGTACGGGCGGAATTTTGTGATGGCCCAGACGCCGGCCAGACGTTGCTTCTCGGTTGTCGAGTAATTGCGTTCCGCGTTCGACAGTGTCCGGCTAGCGTATGCGATCACGCGCCCCGCACAACCTTGTCGTTGGACCAGTACCGCTCCGAGTCCTGTATTACTGGCGTCCGTGTGAACCTCCGTTTCGGCTGATTGGTCGAAGTGGCCGAGAATCGGTGGTGACTGGAGCCGTCGCTTTAGTTCGTCAAATGCCTGCTGTTGTTCTCCACCCCATTCGAAGTTCACGGCGTCTTTCGTAAGGTGCGTTAGTGACGCAGAAAGTTTGGCGAAATCCTGAACGAATCGCTGGTAGTATGCGCAAGGTCTAAGGAATCTTCGGACGGCCTTTTTCTTGGTGGGTGGTGGAAAGGCCGCTACGGCGCGAGTGTTCTCATTGTCAGGACTTACACCTTCGTTGCTCACAACGTAGCCCAGGAACTTCAGTTCGCCGTACGCAAACTGGCACTTCGTCGACTTGAGGGTGAGTTCTGTGGTCCCGGTTGCCTCAAGAACGACTCGAAGGCGTCGCAAATGCTCGTCGAACTTGGCCGAGAATATCACGACGTCGTCGAGGTGAACAAGACAGCTCTGCCATTTGGGGCCTGCCGGGACGGTGTTCATGACACGTTGGAACGTTGCCGGCGCCGTGCACAGTCCGAAGGGCATCACCTTGAACTGATACAGTCCGTCGGGCGTGACAAAGGCAGTCTTTTCACGGTCCCGTTCGTCGACTTCGATCTGCCAGTAGCCACTCTTAAGGTCCATCGACGAAAATTATCTGGAGTGGCGCAGCCGGTCCAGCGTGTCGTTGATGCGGGGGAGCGGATACACGTCTTTCTTGGTGACCGCGTTAAGCCGCCGGTAGCCAACGCAGAAGCGAAGCGTTCCGTCCTTCTTCTTCACCAGTACGACTGGAGAGGCCCACGGGCTGCTCAAAGGCTGAATCATGTCGTCGTTCACCATCTCTTGTACTTGTTTATGGATGGCTTGGAAAGACCCGGTACGGCGGCCGATGCACTGGGAGCGCATCGTCGTTGGTAGTGATGCGGTGTTTAGCAACTGTTGTTTGGCGCACTTTCGACGTCGTCGCAAAGCAGTCGCTGAATTCATCGAGGAGACCTCCGAGCTGTCGTCGTTCCGTGGCACTGAGCTTGGGGTTAACGTCAAGCTGTGGTGGCGGTGTACTGTACGGCTGACGTGGCGAGGGCTCGTCGGAGGTCACGGCGATTTTGGCGTCGGCGCGTAGTTCCTCGACTTGTGCTACAGTGGCACCTTTGGTGAGGTGCTGCGCCTCCGGTCGAAAGTTCGTCACGAGGACCACAGTACGTTCATCCTGCAGCTCTGCTACGCCCATGCGACTCCTCTTCTTCCCCCGAGGAGCAGTTGGACGTCGCCTTCCAGAAAACTTTTCCCGCGGGCGACTGCATCGGTCACGACGGGCACAAAAACACTCGACCTCGGAGGCAGGTTCACGTGGTCCGCAATGACTCGGACGGCGGCTGGCGTTGTTTTGGATCCCTCCGGAGGTAGGACGGGCATTGGCAGCGTCAACCTGTTTGCTCTAAGTTCGATCACGGCACCGCTCTCACAAAGTCCATGCCTAGGATGACGTCTCTCGAACAGTCCTTAAAGGGGCAGTGCAACGATTTTCACACTTTGGCTAATTAACTGCCGAAATTAATCTGCGTCACCTATGAAACGAAAAACCGAAAGCCGCATTTTCTCGCGAGCGCAAGTTCTTATATAAAAAAAAAATATTAAACAAATCGAAGGTCGAAGTGCCTCTGAACTCTCCACGCCGACTTTCGAGTGACGTCTCTGGGGGTTCACGTGGTTTCTCCTTGGGCCTTCTCTTCAGAGACCTCAGCCGCTTCCTCCCCGATTGTCGACTTTCAAAAGATTAGCCTTGTCGAAGGTCGCGGCGAGCGATGGAAACAAAGGACGGTTCGCCACGGGGCTGACGGCGAGTGTAGCAGCGGAGGGGGACAGGGTTTGTTGACTTGCACGTATCCCCCAGAGACGCCGTCATTTTAGTTCCAGTAGCCACCCCCGGCGGCTGCAGATCGACAAATGATTCGTTTTTTGCCTAGCGATTACGCAGCAGAATAGCCGTTTTTTAGGGAAAGGTGACACGTTTTTAGTCACTTGGGCTTGTATGAACAATATAAAAAATGCAAACTGGCAATTCTTTCAACATTAAAACCTTTGCACTGCCCCTTTAAGGACGACAAATTGCACGGGACAGGTCTCCACGTGGATGTCCACGCGCGCAGTAGACCTTCCCATTGGTGTGATGAGATGTCCGCGGGCGGTTCGTATTTTCGGGCCATCCCACGGCGTCATTACTTTACGAAGGCGGCGAGAGAGCTTCCCACTTAAAATGGAATAGTCTGCTCCGGAGTCGACGAGTGCCTTTGCGTCGTGGCCGTCGATGGTAACGTCGAGGTTATTCGACACCTTTACAGAAGCGTCGTTCTGATGCGTCTTATCGCTAGTGTGGGAGCCCTCCGACATTTGTGGAGGATATTGGTGTCGTTCGTCCTCGGCAACACCACCTCCCGATATTGCCGCACTCAGTTTTCCCGGCGGGATACGGGAGACGGGCTCTCTCTGCTGGACCGATTGACAGATGATGCTGCAGGACGTCGAGGTGAAGGCGAATGGGACCCACGTCGAGGCGCAGGCATCGGAGGGAGTGAACGTCGTAAGTAGTCGTCGATCTCGCGCGGTTGCTCACCATAGCGTGGGCGTGGTTCGTCGGGGTGGAAACCGCGTAGCCCCTGGAAACCGCGTAGCCCCAGCTGCCGGTACGGGCAAAGGCGGTAGACAGGGTTGGCTTACCCGCAATGGTAACACAGCAGGCGTCGATCGGTCGTTCGCCACACGTCGGTCTTCCTGGGTGCCGGTTGTTCTTGCCGGACGTACTGAGGTCGATCGACGAGACGTCGGGGGTACGGCTGTGCTGGCGCGTCCCGTCGTCGTGGCGCAGGAGGTTGACGGTCATCCGTGGCAGTCATCGGGCCATGGTGGCGTAGCTCACCGTCGGTTGTTCGAGCGGAGCGGAGTTGACAGGAGCCCGTGGTTCGATGGCTCTCTCGAGCTCGTCCCTCAGAACTTCGGCGATGGGCAGCGATGCCGGGGGGCCGGCAGCAGGCAGCAGTTTCTTAAGTTCTTCGAGAACGTCTTGACGGATCATCTCGCGAAGCTTGTCGGTGCTGGTGCTGAACTCGGAGCTTGCCGATGCCAGAGTCGAAACGTCGTTGAGCCGATGGTAGTGGCGCGCTCGGGTCATCAGCGCCCGCTCGATGTTTGTCGCTTCGGCAACAAATTCTTCAACGGTCATCGGGGGGTTGCGAATAAGTCCCCCAAAGATTTCGCTTTTTACGCCTCTCATAAGGAAGCGCAACTTTTTCTGGTCAGTGGCTTGCGGGTGGGCGCGGCTGCTCAGGCGGAGGATGTCTTCAACGAAACTGGTGATCATTTCCTTGGGGCCTTGAGTCCTCGCCTGCAGAAGGTCTTCGGCCCGCTGCCTACGATCCTGATTCATGAACGCCCGCTTCAGTTCGGTGACGCAAGCGTCCTACGACGTGAGCGCAGCCTCGTGGATTCGAACCAGTACCTCGCAGTACCCTCCAACAAAAAGTATAGGTTCTTCAAGTACTGCTCGGCGGTCCATCCGTTATGGCGTGCCACGCGCTCGTAGTGTTGGATCCAGTCCTCGACGTCCTCGTGGATCTCCCCGTGGAAAGGCGTCGGAGTCCGGGGGGCGACGGGCTGGTAAACTACGGGGGGTGCTGCTGTGGTCTGTGCCGTCGAGGAAGCCATCGTCGTTATCGCTTGCCTTGTCCTCGCCGGGAGTGGTCCGAGTTGAGGAGCTTGGCCTTGAAGACGGCGGCTGGCACGATGCTCCTAGTCTTCAACGGAAGGTCGTCGGGAAATGGTGCTTGCTGACCGAGTTCTTGTAGGGGTACGCTGCACGGGTTTCATACCCAGCACCTCCACCAGAAATGTCACAATTGAAGGTGATGGGAAGCCGAACAGTGAACTGAAGGATAAAGGTTTAATTCCAGCAGAAAAGCGGGCGGCGATTCGGCGGCACTACAGAGCGCTAGCAAGACTGACTCGACAAGGTCACGGGTAGCTGCTTATCTACCGTGCGTCACTATCTCGAAAGTTCAACAAAGAAGGCTCGAGCGTCGCGCGCTCGGGGCGAGGATGAACTGGCACTTTCGAGAATAACAAAGCAGAGGGAAAGTTACGTCTGGTGCGAGAATGAACAGGGATCTTCTAGAAGAGCGTGACCAAGCGTTGCTTTCTCGGCTCTGCGGGCGGCAATATTCACAAGGCTGTGTGAGTCGTCCGGGAAAATATTGATCTGGCTCACGCTGAACAACAAAGTATAACAAAGGTCAAAGGGACATCAAAGTGTCTGTCGGAGGCCTGGTCCTCTGACGGACATATGCAGTCAGTAACATCATCATCATCATCGTAAACTTTATTAATCGATAAACTAAAAGGACCTTGCGGTCTCTGTCAGTGCCCTTAATCCATGGGCTCCATTGGCCGCCCAGATCCGGCGGGCTCGCTCAACCAGTTGCTGCTGGTCGTCAAGCTCTGCGCCGGAAAGGGCCGCCTCCCAGGAGAAAAAGGTGGGGGAAGGAATGGGGGTGATACCCTCACCGAAGGGGTGGGGGCATTCCCAGATGGAGTGGTACACGTTAGGGTGATCGCTGCCACATCCCGGACAGGTGCCTGGGTACCGGTTGAAGAACCAGCGATGTCGCTGGTGGAGGTTAGGGAACGTAAACGTTTGAAGATTTCGCCAGTCCGCTGCCTCTGCCCGGGATAGCTCCCGATGCGGAGGGGGCATGGCCCGGCGGGTTGTTGGGTAGCATTCCGCTACCAGGTGGTAGGTGTTAAGGTGTGTCTCGGTTGCGGTGCGGAGGGACTGGGAGTTCGCGAGCGTGTTTGGCTCTGGGTCCCGCTCTGTCCTAATCCCATCCGACAAAGCCCGGTTCGTCGCTACCGCTCGGGCTAGTGCGTGAGCACTTTCGTTGCCTGATAAGCCCAGATGTGCAGGTGTCCAGATGATCCGGATGACCGGTATTTGTAACCATTCGGTGCTTATGGCGTTGATGAGGTGTGCTGTCCGTGGGTAGAAAGTTTGTCCCGCAAACGCTCTGAAAGTTGGTTGCGAGTCGGTGACGATTATTGTATTATGTATGAGATTGGTGGTGTCTCTGCGTGGAATTGCGTGTGAGATGGCCAGCGCTATGGCCATCTCCTCCGCCTCCTGGATTGATGTGATGTTTGAGATGGAGCCCGTGCTGAGCAGGTGCCGTCTCTCTCTGTCACTGCGATGGTTGCTGCTCCAGCTCATTCCCTGTAGAGAACACCATCTGTGTGCCATGTTTGTTGGTCTGGGCCGTAGACTTTCTATAATGCCCTGACCCTAGCCTCTCTTCTCCCTGTGTGGAGGTCTGGGTGCACGTTCTTAGGGAGAGGTGCCGCCTGCGCGCTTCAGGATGTCCGGTTTCAGGCGCACTGGGGCGGCTCGTTCTTCTTGCGTGACATCGGTCTAACCAAGTCTGCGCAGTGTTGCTTGGCCCGTTTGGGTGGCGCTGAGGCGTGTGAGCTGTCCTGTTTTTTGCGCTTCGACTAACTCTTCCACCGTGTTATGGAGGCCCAGCATCAGGAATCGCTTCGTTGACGTACTTATGGGTAGACCAAGGGTTGTCTTGGTCACCTTGCGGAGCGAGGTGTTTAGCCAGTCCATTTCGGTGATGGCGAAGTTGTAAAAAGGCCCATGATATGTGAACCGGCTCACAATGAGGGCTTGATAAAATCGTAGCGTATCTTGTTCACTGAGCTCGCCTTTCCGATTAGACACCCGTCGAATGAGGTGGGCTATTTGCGCAGGTTAGCCTTGCCGCTCCCGCGCAGTCTTGGGTAACGTTGACTGCTTCTTGCAGTCTGTCCTGTATTTCTAGCTCGGACTCTGCGGTGGTCCACACCGTGATATAGTTGGCGTAGGAGGCGTGTTGCAAGTGCGGGATTTCCTTGAGTTTGTGCGGGAAGCCCGCCATTGCCACGTTGAACAGCAAGGGCGATACAACTGATCCGTGAGGCGTTCCTCGTCCTGTTAGACGATCGGGGTCTGAGCGGATGTCACCAATCCCCAGGGTGGCGGTTCGATCCATAAGAAAGGATCGCACATAGTTGTTTGCCCTTGTGCTGCAGTGGGTCTAGGTGAAGTTGGGTAGTATAGCATCAAGTGAGACATTATCGAAAGCCCCCTTTAAGTCGATGGCTAGCACCGCCCTCGCCTGGGCTTGGCTTTGAAAGTCCAGGACCTCTTCCTTTATTTGGAGGAGGACATTTTGCGGGTAGAGGCGTGGTCGCAATCCATACAGGGTGTCCGCAAAATACTCTTGTTCCTCGAGATATGGTTGTAGTCGTGACAAGACGACGTGGTTCATGATCTTTTCCACACAAGACGTTAGCGAAATGGGTAGTAGGTTTTGAAGTCCCAGTGGGCTTGCCAGGCTTAGGGACGAGTGTGATGTCCGCGTGTTTCCATTCCTCCGGGATTCTTCCTGTCCTCCAGACCCCTTTGAAATATACGGTGAGCGCCGTAATCGAAGCGTCGTCGAGCTTGTGCAGCATTTTGTATGTGACTCCACCTTTCCCCGGGGTTGTGGTGCGCGTAAGCTTGGTGAGGACAGCTTGTATCTCCGATTTGGTCAAGTCCGCGTCTAGCTGGCTCCGCTCTTCCGTGTAGGGGTACTCCGCGTAGTCGGTTCGTTGGCCGGCTGCGAGGTATTGAAATTCTAGTTCCTTCACGATGGAGGGTTCGTCCCGCTGCAGTCCGTGCAGAAGTTTGGTCACGGCCTTGGATGTCGAGGATTTGGAGCGCGATGGGTCCTGCAAGGACCGGATTATCGTCCAAGTCTTAGCGGTCCCAAGCGTTCCACGCAGCCATTGGCATAGTTGGTTCCAATTGCCTTAAACCAAGGTGGTTGCGTAGTCTTCCACCTTTTGGCTGAGCTCGGCGATGCGCTATAGTAGCTTGCGGTTGAATCTCTGCGTCTTTCCCCGCTAGGTGAGTCCTCGCCGTGCGTCCCACATGTGGAGGAGATGGGGGTCTATCGCTGGGGTGTCGATGGTAGTAAGGACTTTCTTGGTTGCTCGATCAATGTCTTCATGGAGCCGTTGGGTCCACTTCTGGATGGAGGTAATGTCTCCGCTCTCGGTGCTCCCCCGCCGCTGTCTGAACTGGTCCCAGTTCGTGAGTCGAACGGGTCGAAGCGTTCGTGCTCTATGGCCTCCATCGCACACCTCGGTCTCCAGGATGTAGAGGGCACTTCCCAGCGTTTCGTCCAGGTTGGACCAGCTACACGAGGTCTGCGTGCAGACTAGGGTTAGGTCTGGGCACGTGTCGCGACTAAAGTTGTTGCCCATTCTAGTGGGGTGTTCTGCTTCTGTCATGATGGTAAGGTGATTGTTGGGGATGACTTGTGCTAACCTGCGTCCCTTGGGGTCTTCCTTCACATATCCCCAGGTCGGGCGTTGTAGTCGCCCACGATCACTAGGGAGTTTCGTCGGGGCTAAACCACTTGGATTGCATCGTGGAAGAGGGCTCTGTAGTCATCGGCCTTCTCGCTTGGGGCGATATAGACGTTGAGCACGAAAAGGCTGGGGAGTGTCTTTTTCTTGGGTAAGATTTCGAGTAATGTGTGGACTATCGACCGACACACTGTTTACAAACAAACCCGCGTTTGCCCACAGGGTGAGGGCACTGCGCGCGCGCAGAAACCGAATCCTCCCGAGGCGAAGCATCTGCGCATGCGCAGTGCCGACAGCAGCACCACCGTATCGGCGTGACGTCGGAGAGTGGAGTTGGTCTATATGTCTATGCTGCTCGAAGGAATGGTTTATGACAAAGATCTGTTTTGCGACAAGGTTGCCGCTTTGTACAGTGTAGCCTCCGGGCCACTATCCATTTGCATGAACATAGTACACCCAGAAAGGCTCGGAGGGCCGTTTTGCCTCCTGTAGTGCTATATTATCCGATGCAAAGTCTCTTGTGCCGAGTTAATGTATGAGAGCGCCCCGCTTGCGCCTGTACCCTCTACAATTCCATTGCCAGATTATTGTTGTGTGTTTCTCGGACGGGGTTAGGGTTGATGATGGGTGGCCTGTCGGTCTTTCGCTTGCCATATTAGATCTGAGGCGTGTAAGGGGGCTCCTGGGTCGTGGGGTTGGGCAGAAGTTTTGCGTTGACCGTTCTTGGTGTGGGAGCGGTGTTGCTTGTGATTTGGACCACGGACTTGTCGGGAATGCGACCGGGATTCTGGATTGCGCGATTTGGCGCAGCTGAACTTTGAGTTCCGCCACCTGCTTGGTCAAGGGCTGGATGAGGGGTTGTATGATCTGCTGGAAGCGAGGCTCTTGCTGTGAGATGATTTCTTCCGCAAAGCTGCGCATCTGAGCTTGTAGGTCGTTGTGGATGACCTTCGCCAGCTCACAGACTTGCCTGTCAAGCTCATTCATCATCTCGGCTTGGAGAGCTTTCAACTTGGGGTTGGATTCTTCTCTGAGCTTTTCTAAGGTTTGGGCTGACATCGCTTGTGCCTTTAGGCGGGTAAGCTCGCATTCTGATGTGGGGCTGGGCTCAGGGCGTGTGGAGGGTGGTGGTGTGAGGGAAGGTGTGGGTTTGAAGGGGTGCGGCTCCGTCAACCTTACTTTACTCGCGGGTTCGCTGGGATCGGAGAGCTCAGCTGCCGGGACGGCGGGTGGTTGACCTGGTAATTCAGGGGGATTTCGGTTCCGCTTCTTGGGGTTCGGCGCCGGTCTTTGTTCCATCGCAGCTGCTTCCGCAGGTGTGGGATCGTGATGGACGCGAATTACACGCTCGCCATTGGGTTTTGGCTCGGCCCTGATCTGGGTTGCGGTTACTCTACTGTGGTTGACGTGGCAGATGGCTTCTGACGCGGTCCTAACAGTTCCGTCAGAGGCCTGCGTTGTACTGGACGTTGGCGGTTTAGCTGGCGACGAACGTGAGCCTTGTTGAGTGGCCCCCGCTGTCTTGCCGGACACTTTGGGTCGGTGGCTGGATGCGACCAACCGCAGTTGACACATTTTTCGTCGCAGTCGTGCTCTTGGTCCGCTGTTCCGAGTTTGCTGCACCTGCAGCATTTGTTCTCCTCGGGATGGTGACAAATATCCACGCGGTGTCCCAGGCCCAAGCAGGGAACCCGAACAACCGGCCACCCCCAAGATGGCCGGCTCCTTGGGTTCCCCATTCGAGCGGACTGGGGCATCAAGTGCCCCAGGCGATGGACTGAAATGAGGTCCCGCCACCCTTCAGGGGACGCATCCTCAATGAGCGGTGTGAACGGGACTCCCCGGCGGCGTACACCGACGAAGAATGGGCCAATTTATGCCATTTCTGCGGTTCACCCAAGCTCGCTGAGAGGCACCACACTCTGGGGCAGCTTCATACAAACATGGAGGAGCGGAGACGACAAAACTAGTCCGCCACAACTCGGCCCTTAAAGGAGTCATGAAACGATTTTCCAACTTATTCCTGCTTAGCTTTCCTCCTCAGCTCATAAACCGCGCATTGTACCAAACAGTTCAAGAAGACGTAAAGGGGGGAGTCCTCTCTTGCTCTGACTCTCGTTTGTGTACCCGGACACAGCCAATCTCCCCCTAGAAGATTAGCCCGTCGGTCAAAATTAAGACAGAAGTTGCTTTCAACCCCTTCATCCCGAGGCTGATAGTGCTGTGGAAGCTACGTGCTCGTTGGGCCAGCCACACTTTTGCCACGTGATCTCTCGCTCTCCCGCGCATACCCACGCGCAGAGAATTAGGTCAGGTGATGAAACAGAGGCGGCTGATTGGTCCGGCAAGCGCGTAGGTTCCACCACAATGTCAGCTTAGGGGTGAAAGGAATAAGTGAGGTCCGGTCTCATGTGACGTGCGTTTGGACCCGGTGACGCTCTTTGGGGACCGCGCATGAATCACAGTGAAAAGGCAGAGAGCTTACGAAGGGAAGGAGGTGCGAAGTAGTCCGTTGCGTTTTCTAATTTTCGTACCGAAAGTCAGGCGTTAAACTTCCTACTTGGCCCACTGAACAATGTGCTATTAGTAGAATCTCAATTTAAATTGATTTATCCCAGCTCAAAATTTGTTTCATGGGCCCTTTAACACACCCGATGGGGAGGCGGCACTGATCTACGGCTCCTGTCCCGGAAAGCTGAGGTGACATTTGCCTGGAAGTTATCTTGCCAGCGTCCTCGTCATCTGCCCGTGAAGATAAATTATTTGCCCCCGCACCCCCAAGGTATGTGGGGACAAAGAAGAAGCGATCCAGGAGGCACATGCACTGGCGGTGAGCGGGCTTGGCGCTGTCTCGACTAGGCACTTCGACCCAAGGCGCGAATAGAAGCGGAGGTCACGCGTCGTGCACCTCATATCCGGGTTCTCAAATGATTATTGTATTTAAAAACATTGTATCCGGTTTCTTAAAAATCGGGACTCTTTTTTTTTTTTCGGACCCTCGTATCCCGGTTTTCAGTTTGGATAATTTTATTTGGGAACCTTATGTTCGGCTGCCCAACCGCCATTATTTTATTCGAGACCGCTATATTTGGTTTCTTAATCGAGACTATTTCATTTGGGACCTTTATTTTTTGGTGTTTCATATTGCGGAAATTTTATTGGGACCATCTGACTCTATAGTTCAATCAGAAATTTGGGACCCTCATGCCTGGGTTCTCAATTGGGACTATTTTATTTGGGACCATCATGTCCGGTTTCTGAACCGGTGCAACTTTATTTGAGACTTTAACCTCGGGAATCTACATTTACCGTTAATACCGTTAAAATATCATTAATATTGTGCAATGTTGATAGCTACTCGTATTTTGTTGTTCTTTGATTCATCTGTATTGCTGACCTCCTCTCTGTGAGTGTTAATTTATTTTGAACTATGATTAGTAGTGTGTTATTGACTCCCCTTGTATAATGCCCTAACGGGCCCTCAAGGAATAATAAATGAATGAATGAATGGATAATTTTATTTGGGAACTTCATGCCCGGATTCTCAATCGGAACTATTTAATTTGGTACTGTCATACCCTTAAAAACATTTATAAACTTTTTACAGAAATTTTTTTGAGAATAGTGAGGCTATTGATGCTCTAAAGAAAATGCATCCACTTTTCTATCCACTGTTCAGAGCTTTTTGTCCGCTTCTTATGTAGACTTGCTATAGAAAATAGTGTACAATAATTAAATAGATATTGAATTGAACACAAGTAGAAATTTTAACAACATTTATAGCCCTTTCTAAAAATATTTCAAATATTTTCCAGTTTTTCGCGAAAAGAAAATCTAGTACATTACCTTTTTTTATAATACATATATGAAAACATTCACTTGTCACTTGTCGTGAGCACACATGCAGACTTCACAAATACACGTCAGCAATCACTGATGACGCTAGTAATTCAGTCATGTTGACTGCACCCCCACCTTTTATACCTTATTCTTGAAAGGTAATTATTTGAACGAGGACCACCCCAAAAGCTAAAATGATTACAAGTAGGTTGCTTTTTTTTCGCCAATAATATATAGCACTGGTAAACTGCATCTGCAGCAATAAAACATTGCAGAATTCGACAATTCTTTCACACGGTCGAAAAAGCAGCCTCCACATTAAGGGAGATACTGAATGTGATGTCGCTTCTTAGCACCGTATCTTATTATTTTACAAAGCAGGGATGGGCAAAATACATGCAAATATGTATCAAAATACAAATACAAAATACTTCGTCTAAAATGTGATTAATTACAAATCTAATTACATTTAAAAAATAATTTAAGTACAATATACAAATACAACCGAATGTATTTGGTCTCCTCCAAATACTTTTCCAAATACAGTCCTCAAAATTTCCGTGAACGACTTCAGGGCACCTGCAACGGGTTTCTGGGTATCTCATTTTCATTTTGCGTCGCACACTCGGGAGTTAGTGCGCGAGGCTCTAGTGACGTAATAGAAATATAATCACAAAAAAATGTAATCAGCTTGGACGTAATAGATGAAGAAAGTACAGAGCTTCAAGCAGCCTTTTTGTCGATTACATTTTGGTGTAAACCAACAAAGAACCGAGACGACCAAGACGTGCAGCACAAGCGAGAGAATTTTTTATTGTTGCAACTCGCACCAGTTACGAAAATCTGGACGACCCGCGCATTTAGAGCGTCCCAGGCAAAAATATGGATGGAAATCAGGCTGGAAGGCATCACAAGTTGTCACAGGCACTTATTTAGCCAGTCTGCCTGTGAACGTCGATTTCGTCACTATTCTTGCCCTGGACTAGCACCCTACTCACGAAGTCACTAAACGCGTGTGCTTAATTGAGAGACACTGCATTCGGTGCAGGACGCAGTTTTCTTCCTGCGCTGGACCGTGCCTTTAAAATAAAGCCGGAGGAGAAAAAGAAAAAAGTCCCATGGCCGAATAAAGGATGGAGACTATATCTTACAACCACATGCATCAAAACAAAAATTATCGTGACAATAAATTTGAGGGATGTATTTTCGCCCACAAAATTGTATTTAGTTACAATTGTATTTGAAATACCCACGTTTCAGTATTTAAATACACACTCAAATACATTACCCAATTTGTAATTAAGTAGAAATGCAAAATACACAAAGTATTTGAAATACGTATTTCAAACACTTTTATTTGAAAACTGCCTATCCTTGTTACAAAGTATACTCGGCACATTGATACTTAGACCCATGTTGTAAGAAAAACTGTCTGTGAATTCCGGTCTAAAAACATGCTTTTCATGTAAGGCTTGCCAAATTATAAGGTGCTGGAGAAAACCAGCCTTTTGCGTTAAGTCCTCATTACGAATTCTTTTTGTTCGCTTTCCACGGAAGAACACTGCGCCGCAGTGTTTTTCCGCAGCATAAAGGCCGTCTGCTTTCTTCGCCATCACGATGGCACCGAACGCCGATTTTTCGAACGCCGTCTGCTAGCCAAAGTTTAATAGTTTTCTAATGAGCAACCTCAAACTGTTCGTTTCTATGGTGATGGCAATAAAAGCAGGATGACTATTTGCTGCGGAAAAACCCTGCGGCACAGCGATACGAGGTGCGTGCTGAGGCGCTTCCCGCACGCTTTACAATTTGCGGAACGCGTACAAAAAGCGTTCGAAATAAGAACTTTACGCAGAAGGCTGGTTTTCTCTAGCGCCTCATAATTTGGCGAGCCTTACATTAAAAGCGTGTCTTCTTTTGGGCATCCTGCTCCCTCGTTTGTAATCCGTAACACGGGTCTAAATTATCACGCTGCCGTATACTCCATAGAAATTCTATTGACTTATGGCGACCGAAAGTCTATCGAGACGTGAGGATGAATATTCTATAACGTTTCTATCGTCTGGACTCTATAAACTTCAGTTGAATGAAAGCGTATAATATATATTGAAAACTGCCTTTTAAACACGCCTAGATAGGACGTTGAAAGGGGTCGTTAAAATTAACCTTGCTGGACCCTAGGAAAGTACCGCCAAGCTCCCCGTATGGTGGCCAAACTGCTTTATGGTATGAGCAGTTTCTTTTTGACCTGTCCATTTGCTGATGACGGGTAGCTTTGTAAAGACATTTTTTGAATATCAAGATTTTGCTATGTACACATTGGCGAAGCGAGCGCAAATCGCCTAAAATATTTTGTGCAAGGGTATCCGGGTTCTCACTCGGAATCATTTTATTTTGAGATACTATTTCCAGGTTCTAAATTGGGGATATTTTTTGGAGACACTACATCCGGTTTTTCAGCTGTTAGCATTCCATTAGTTACCATTATGCTCAAGTTCTTAATTGGGAGCGTACTATCCGGGACCACGTAGTGTAACTCGGATATGGACCGCTTTAAATTTGTTTTTCTATCGCGTGGACGAAGGGCGAGGACGACGTGGTGGCAGACGCAAAAGCGAGACTCACCGACTCCGTTGTCGTACAGATGAAGCGAGACGGGTGTGCCCGCGGGCCTGGTGACGAGCGCACGGACCGAGGCTTCCAGCACCACCCTGTAGCCCTTGCGCACGCGCACGTGCACGCTAGGCACTTGCGGGTGGTCCACGACGGAGCCGGACAGGTACGTGTCCAGCGTGACCGGGTCGCCTGGCTCCGCGCTCTGCCTGGACACTACAAGCAGCGTGACGGCAGCCTTGGTCTCCGGCGTCACGGGCGCGAACTGCACCGTCCACTTGCCAGGCTGCGTAGGCGATGCGAAGGGGAGCCCTTATGCAAAGCGCCGACCTGGCCACGGCCTTCTTACACTATGCAGATTCGGAAGTACGGCCTCTGGGCACCGCAGTCATACTGCTGGCTGGCGTCTCCAAACAGGACGCTTTATAAATCGTGTGGCGACACGACTAAGGCAAAAATCGTGAAAGGGTCCGGCAGTCCGATGTCTGTTTGAACACTAACGAACCTATATCACGATTTGCCCCTCGCTTCCTCCGCTTTTCGTTGACTTCAGTGCTCTTCAGACTGGGCGTCACACGCCACCTGCTAATGCTATCCATCTGTTTAACCGGACCCTGGCATCCTTGGACGTGGTACAAAATTTACTTCATCTTACTCCAGAGTAAGGGTTTTGTACTTTTGCGTGCGAAAACTTCCCCGCGTCAAGCGTCGTCCTATCTGTTATCACGTGACAAAACCCGCTGGAGTAGCTCGGATCTATCTGGGTAAGATTTCGAACACCGCCCTTCGCTTTTCCGTTTTCGGGACCAGAAGGGGAGCCAATAAAGCTTGTGAGTGGCTGTCCGTACCCACGTGATGAGCTTGCTCGAGGCCCCCGGGAAGAATACGGGCAAAATTTGAGAAAAAAAAAAAAAAAGAAAAAAAAACTTTCCTCCCTTTTTTCAAAAAAAGAAAACGGACGGAAGCGGAGCGCAGCACAATTTACGCACGATCTTTGAAGTATCCTTTTCGGACTGGGCTTAGCTGGTCTAATACTCAAGCCCTGTTAAGGTGCACTCACACCTGAAACCTGGCTCCTCACAAAACGTTTTCTATGCACTGTAACCAAAAACCAAATTAGCGTTGGAACCCTGGCTGCTTGCACAGGTTTCCAAGCGGCCAGGTTTCAAAAGCACGTGGAACCATTGTGGCTGGACAACGCTTTGTGAAACAGGGGGAAAAAAAACAGATAACAGACTAATTTTTTTACACAAAGATAACGCCGTCCCTTCAGGCCGTCCCTTCGGGCAGACCGGAAGGTGTGTCCTTCCGGTCTGCCCCTTAATAATACCATGATGCTAAATAGCCTGTAACGGGGGACGGTGTCAGAGTTCATATCTTACCCCGTAAACTGGGCTAACGAGACCGAAACCATTTAAAAGTTAAAGGAAGCCACGAATGAAGCCAGACAGGAAACAATTCAAACTAAACTGCTGCGTTTACCTTGTTTTGTTGCCTTGTTTTCTGAAGCGTTTTAGTAGTATTTTAATAACAATACTGACCATCGGTTGCTTTGCAGAGATTCCCAGTTAATCAAATGGGCAATAATAAATCCCTACAAAGTTTTCGTTTAGGGAAGAACACTGCAGTGTCTAGACGATCACTAGCCTGTCACGTGAGCACGGTAATTCAAGCAAATGGAATAGAAGCGAGCAAAAAGTAAATGTCAAATATCGGCGGCGTGCGAGATCGACAAGGGACGTTTCTCTAGCCATCATCATCATCGTTTGTGACTTAGCTGGTAGGAGAGACCAAGTGGCCGGTGCAGATTCCCTGGCTCATAAACTCGCTTCGCTCCTTCTTCGAGTAATCCGAAAAAAAACTTCACGTGTTGTGTTTGCTTGGTAGAATGATATCCGCCGAATAACATTGTATCATAAATTCAAGACGTGGCACATGTAGATGTGCTAAGCATACATTTTTTGGTGCCGAAGTGTCGAAGCTACCTATGGCTGAGTACTCTTATTCATTCAGGTTCTAATCCGCAGGATTATAATAATACAATATCCAGCGTTTTCCCCCAACGTACGACTACCAACCACGGTAGTCGTACGCACTGATATCCACTATAGGGGGCTGGTGCCGCATAGCTGTTCTCCAAGCCTGGCGCAAGTGAAGCCACCGGTAGTTCAATGCTTGTCCCGGAAGTCGGGCGTGTGCTGGGCTTCCTAGCGTATTGAGACAATATTTTGGTCCATGCCTTTTTGTGTCCTTGATTGGGTTTTAATACTCTCGTTCTGGATTGAATCCCGAGAATAAGGCACTTGAACGTGGGACATGCGCACACCTGATCAACTAGAATCTCTAAATTTTCACATCGAATGGCTTCCCAGGAGACTTCTCGGGTCCGCATGCACTGTTACTTCGTAAGAAGCAAGCTCTTTTGGGATGACAAAATGAAAAAAATAAAAAAATCCAACGCCCAGAACGCTGTTTAATTCAGCACTCGGAAGAGTTGAAAAGCCTGTCAGTCGTTTACTTCTGAAACCAAGTCGCTTACCTAAAGAAGCGCAAAGATACAATGACGAGGAAGTAGACATACAAAAGCGCACTCGCAACTGATTTTTATTTGTGAAAACAGTCATATCTCAGCTGTGAACAAACACATACTCTCTCCTAAGATCTGTTTAGCCCCCGTAACAAAAAAGGAAAACTCATTCCCCGATAAGGAAAGGGACGTGTCACTTATGCTTTTTTTGCCCTTTGCCTGGATTTCAAAGGCCTCATGCAGTTCTCTAGAAACCCTATGCGGGTATGTTAGCCAAAAACCTGGTGTCGCCAAATGACGGGGCACATGGGCAACGACTGCAGTGAGTGGCAAGACGTCCCAATGGAGTAGCTTTCGTAGCCGTGGTGTGTTCTAGTGCACGGTCATTGAAACACCTTCCCGTCTGGCCAATAAAACACGAGCCGCACGACGTTGGAATTTTGTAGACCACACCCGTAGTACACTCCGTGTAGTTTGTGCGGTGCCTGGTATCACAGTGTTCCCTCGATACAATGGAATTGTTGATCTTCCGCCACAGCCGCCCCAGCTTATTGGGTGCAGTGAACACCACAGGCACATTCTAGCGTGAGGCAATATTCTTAAGATTATGCGTGACTGTGTGCATATACGGGATTAAAACCGGCCTCGTCGTATTCCGGTCGCGGGGCTGCCTCTGTAATCCTTTAACATTCTTTACCAGGCTGACTGCCACCTCAATCAAAGTGCCCTGAGGGAAACCCGCTCTCTCAAGCCTCGCAACTTGTTTATCAAAACATTCTTCTGCACTATGCCTGCAGGATTTTTTTAAGGGCCGCCTCTAGACACATAGAGATAACATATTTCTTTTCACGACTTTCGGATGGGGAGGGCTTTACGGGAGAATGGCCTTGTTTGACCTTGCCTGGATGCACTTTGGCTGGACGTTGGTTAGCGTCATCTGGTTTCCGGAATTTGAGAGCGACTTTTGGAACTGCGCGTCACTAATAATAAGGGGGACAAAAGACATGTTTGTCCTATGTTCTCTTGTTTCCCTTCTACAGGAATTATTACCGTAGTGAGAAATCCATTTCTATGAGAAATTTCTTGCGTCCAATGAACACATATGAATCATACAAGATATATAAGAACATATAACAACCATATAAGAGCTATTTAAGAACTATATAAGTTATATAAGAACATATAAGAAACTTATAAGAAACTTCTCACAAGTTTCTTTATACGATTCTTATACGTTCTTATATATATTGTATGTTTCATATGGTGTTCATTGGGCAGGAAAATTTCTTATACAAATTAGATTTTTCAATAGGTTATCGTTGTTAATAACTCGTTCGTTATAACGGTGCGACTCGATGAAGGAGAAAACGTCTTACCTTATTGCCGGGAGGAAAGTGCCTCCCTTTTTGAAGGTAAAACAGGTACTGCTTAGATCTAGTAGCGGTTAACATGTCTTCTGGGAGTTAGTGACGCATACTAGCTAAAGATAGATAAATATACTAGGTTGGTTAGTAACCGTTACTAGCTCTTATGTTAATAACGGGGCTAACTTGGCCGTTACTAACAGCAGTTACTAACAAGGTAGTAATTACGGTGACAAGCGATTACTAACTTTTAGTTATTAAGAACTACTAACTTATTTCGAAAAGCGTACAGACCGACACGCGGTAAAGTTGATATTGATGAAGAAAGGGTAAAAGCACAGGCGAGCTGGTGAAGACCTTCCATCGTAAACCGGAGACACGGAAAAATAAAAAAACGGACAAAACAACAACAAGCCTCAAACACAGCTTCTAGTTTATTTGAACACCTCCGCTCTTATATATACACAACAACCCTCCTCTCCAAAGGTCGACACACCTCCTCTCCACTCCATCAACGACATCTCAAACTGAACCAATGACACATGCTACCTCCCTTCCTTTCATACCAACCAAAAACTGACCCCTTTCCAATCCAAGAAACAGGCACTCAAACCCTGCTAACAATGAAAACACCCCCCCACTCCCCCCCCCCCAAAAAAAAAAAAAGAAAAAAAAGAAAAGTTTTACGGAACCGATTAGCCACAACTGATAACAGGCCTATCGAACAGACACGGTGTTAGCATTCAACCACCCCTCCAAAAAAAAAAAAATTAAAGACATAAAAAGCGTTTTAGTTCACTTCCGAAACCCAAGGACGGTGTGCTGACACAATTGCCACGCTCCAAAATATATAAAGTCTCCCTCACAACTCTTCTACCATTTTCTTTCTCTTTATGCAATACCTGGGTATCCCCCCACTCAGGCTGACAGTGATTGCAGTCTACAACATGTTTAGCTATTTCTGAATTCTGCGCATTGTCTTTTACCGCCCTTTTATGTTCCAGCAACCTATCATTCAAACAGCGACCAGTTTGGCCTACATAAGACAATCCACACCGCAACGGAATGTCGTATACAACTCCTACTTGACAAGTTAAGTCAACCTGGCTGCGATTGTTGTCGTCAAAAAGGGAGGCGCTATGGAGTGGGAGCAGAAGGAAAGCTATAATTTCCGTGTCAAAGCGAACTGCATGTGAGGCAACGAATGTTAGAATTAATCGCCAAGGAATGCCTTTCAACTTGTCGGGAAAGCAGCTAGATAAAAAGACAGAAGCATGTCTGGGGAAGGGACCGAAGTTCTCCGTTAACGTGAAGCCATCTAAGGTGGATATAGTATCTGATGTGCTTGAAATCACGAAGAAAATTTCTGATCAGGACAAGAAGAAAGTTTTTATTGATGAATCAATAAGGAAGGTCTCAAGGATAGTGGATCAGACTTTTTCGAGGGATAAGGTATCCTGTAAGATGTTCAGGGATGTAAAGAAGGACCTAGAACAGAAAGAGCTTACTTTACTTCAGACGGACAAATCAGGGAGGTTTGCTGTCCTAGGAAATGACATGTTTAGAGCAAAGGCAGCTGAAGCGGTTGATAAACTTTTTAAGCCGTATGTTGGGGACCTCAAGAAAGCGAAAAGGAATGTGGTAGCTGTACTTAAGGAGTGTGACTTTCAGACGGTGGTAAAGAGGCTAGGGGAGGTTTCACAGGCTACCTTAAGACTGAAATTTTTGTTGAAGGACCACAAGCCTGGCTTCCCGTTGAGAGTAGTTGTGAACGAAAATGGTGCTTGGCAGAGGGTGTTGTCGGTTTTTATACAAAAGTGTCTAACTGGAGTGGAGGTGGATAGCCCGTTATCATTGAGAAACTCTGAGCAATTAATAGAACTACTGAATCCCCATCATGGGAGAAGCTGCGAAGTAATAACTTTAGACATCAAGGATCTTTATTATTCTATGAATAAGTCGGAGCTTTTGAGGAGGGTCAGGGGGTGGTGTGATGACCATCTAGTAAAATTTCAGTCTTCCTCTGGAATTGATGTGGATAGCTTTATGAGCATTCTGGAGTTTTATTTGGGGTCCACTGTTATAGACTTTGAAGGTGCTCTTTTTATCCAAAAAGAGGGAGTGTGCATCGGGTCTTCAATTGCGCCAGTGTTATCAGAGATTTTTTTAAATGAAATGGATGTTTATGTCGACGCGTTTGTGCGGTCTTTGCCGAGTGGAGCTGTTGTAGTTCGTCGCTATGTAGACGACATTTTGATTTGTTCTTTTGAGGAAGGGTTAGCAGGGACGGTTAAGAAGTGTATAATAGAAAAGTGCCACGATTTGACGTTCACGGAAGGAAGCACTCTTCAGGGCAAGATTCAGTATCTAGACCTCCTACTACACACACAAAAGGGCTTGTGTTGGAGGTTTGGTAAGGAATCGGCAAAACCCTTGTTGGCTGCTGACAGCTGCCACTCGAAGTTAGTCAAAAGGGGTGTAATCGCGTCTGTGGTAGATAACGCGTGTAAGAAGTCATGTGTACATCACGTTGGAGAGGCAATAGGGTTGCAAAAGTTGCGTCTTGTGGAAGCGGGCCATCACCAGGATGTGATTTCTAGCGTTATGCTCAAGGTGTTAAGAAAGTTCAGTTCGGCTCCGGTAGAAAAACCGGTTGTGAAAAATGTGGTCTGTGTGCCTTATTATCATGGAATATCTCACAATTTGAAGTCAGTGGCCAAGAGGTTCGGAGTAAATTTAGTTTTCAAGGCACAACATAAATTGGAAAGCTTAACCCCCTTTTCGGGTGGTCGTCAGGGTTGCCTAAAGAAACACCAAAACCCTGATTTAACTTGTCAAGTAGGAGTTGTATACGACATTCCGTTGCGGTGTGGATTGTCTTATGTAGGCCAAACTGGTCGCTGTTTAAATGATAGGTTGCTGGAACATAAAAGGGCGGTAAAAGACAATGCGCAGAATTCAGAAATAGCTAAACATGTTGTAGACTGCAATCACTGTCAGCCTGAGTGGGGGGATACCCAGGTATTGCATAAAGAGAAAGAAAATGGTAGAAGAGTTGTGAGGGAGACTTTATGTATTTTGGAGCGTGGCAATTGTGTCAGCACACCGTCCTTGGGTTTCGGAAGTGAACTGAAACGCTTTCTATGTCTTTAATTTTTTTTTTTTTTTTTTTTTTTTTTTTGGAGGGGTGGTTGAATGCTAACACCGTGTCTGTTCGATAGGCCTGTTATCAGTTGTGGCTAATCGGTTCCGTAAAACTCTCTTTTTTTTTTTTTTTTTTTGGGGGGGGGGAGTGGGGGGGTGTTTTCATTGTTAGCAGGGTTTGAGTGCCTGTTTCTTGGATTGGAAAGGGGTCAGTTTTTGGTTGGTATGAAAGGAAGGGAGGTAGCATGTGTCATTGGTTCAGTTTGAGATGTCGTTGATGGAGTGGAGAGGAGGTGTGTCGACCTTTGGAGAGGAGGGTTGTTGTGTATATATAAGAGCGGAGGTGTTCAAATAAACTAGAAGCTGTGTTTGAGACTTGTTGTTGTTTTGTCCGTTTTTTTATTTTTCCGTGTCTCCGGTTTACGATGGAAGTTGATATTGATGTTTATTAGAACTTGACAATAGCTTTATTCCCAGGTAGCACACTTGCTTGGTTTAGCCGGGGCCAGGGTTGGCACTTAGTTTTGATAGCTTGGCCACGACTGCCAAGCCATTTACGTCTGTATGCCAGCCTGGCGTTTCACAGTCTTTCCTTGCTCCAGAAAGCCACGGAACTGCCAGGGAACGCCTTCCCTGGTTGACCAATCAATTTCCTTGGTCATTGATGACCAGTGTAAACAGTCCGCTGCCAGTATTTGATGTACCCTGGCTGTCTATTGATTTTACTCGGCCAGAGATGGCCAGGCTAGCAATGCCTCTGCCAAGCTTTGGGGTTCCATGGTAGTTCGCAGGAATTCCCTGGTCCGCTCAACACAAGCAACAGCCAATATTCGGACATGTTGCCAGATCGAAGATAGGGTGAGCCAAGGAATGTCAGGGAATTGCCGCTATGCAATGTTCCGTGGCTCAAGCTGGTATTTATCGAACCCAGAATGCCCGCCTGAAAGCCAGTGTTACTCTATAGTTCGTTCAACTTTTTCCATTTTTTTAATTCGTATGAGCGTTCTCTTAACATATTTTTGGTGCTTGGTGGCAAGAGCCCTCCCAAGCAGCACCAGAAAGTGAATTTTGATCGGCCGACGGTTGGCCAATGTCTGGACAGCTTGGACACTTTAAGTGCTTGGCCACCGGAGACATAAACAAGGCCGGCAAGAGTCCGGCCACAAACAAGCTGTTTTTAGCTTGTCCGCCGGAGACATAAACACTGCCGGCAAGCGCCTGGCCAGAAGTGCTGATTTTCAGCTTGGCCGCCGGAGACATAAACACGGCCGGCAAGTGTTTGGCCAGCAGTGCTGGTTTTCAGCTTGGCCGCCGGGGACATAAACACAGCCGGCAAGTGTTTGGCCAGAAGTGATGATTTTCAGTTTGGCCGCCGAAGACATAAACACGGCCGGCAAGTGTTTGGCAAGCAGTGCTGATTTTCAACTTGGCCGCCGGGGACATAAACACGGCCAGCAAGTGTTTGGCCAAAGGTGCTGATTTTCAGTTTCGCCGCAGGGACACCCATAATCTAAACTTTCATCGCGTTGACGAAACTTTGGCATAACGACGGGCAGCGAGAGAAGCATCATGAGCGAGTGGTTGGCCGGATATTAGTGCGTGCATCGCGCGAACACTGTTAGCGCAAGCAAACGATCACCGTTTTATTCAGTTTTTCTTTTGTTCGTTAGACTTGAAAGGCTATTGTCTTAACTAACACTGTCGTGTGATATGTTCATTTTGAACATTACCAGAAGAGGGAAAATATTGTGCCCGTTGTTGTTTTATGAAAATAAAATACGAAAACAGCGCCCACGTCATCTTCGCGCTAACAATACCGCTCCGTCGCTGCGCGGCACTCTTAGCGCGGATAGCACATCCCCGATTTTTCGGTTAGTGCTCCACATATTTACTTCCCAACTGCACTCGAAGAAAAAAAGTTGTAGTCGGGTACATCGGGCGCACATGCTTCCCTTTCCTGGAAGACGCGCCCTCCGTTATACCCAGCCAGTGTACTTGTACACCGACCATAACCCCCCTTCTCTACCTTAAAAACCTATAGGTGTATCAATGCACTCAGCTTAGTAAACCGCCACGCTAGCCACGCTTCCCGATCAGCTTGTGCTTGAATCGGATAAAATTGGATATTTCAGGCTTTGTGTTTTGGAACAGCCTAAACAAGACATCTCTCATATCTTGATTAAACTTAAGCTAGTCTCAGTAATGTTTTATATAGGTGCTAGGATACTGATTTCCTGGGCCAAGGAAAGCTAACAGCTTCGGTTAATACCGCAACGGGAACGTTCAAATCGAACGACACGTAAAAGAGAAAGAAAATGAACATCTCGACCTAGATGTGCAGAACGCTGGTTTTGTTGTTAACAACGTGGTTGTTGGCAGGCGGTGGGCAACGCCGTGACGCTATTAGGGAGTTTTAAAATAGCGCACGCTAAAGCTTTGTGTGCGCAAAAAATAGCATCGTCGCCACTGCGCATGCTCCGAACGCAAACCAGATTTTGCGCTTTGCGTGCGCAATTTTAGCGTGCGCTATTTCTCGGAAATAGCGTGCGTACGCAAAGAGTCTTTGCGCTTCTCCAAGGAGGATTCGTGATGAGAAGTTGGCTAAAGGTTGGCTAAAGCCAAGACGAGCAGAGTTGAAAAAAATGGCGGCATCCTCGCGACTGCGATTTTCAATACGGGACGACATTGGACTCGGTTTGCAAACGATCACCGACAGCTTGATGCTTGTGACGCGCGAACATTTCTCGGCGAAGGTACGATGTGCGAAGGTCAGTACAACGAGACCTCTCTTGCCGAGGCGACGCAAGCGGACACGACCGGTCAACCGCTCGCGTCGCATTCTCACGTTTAAACGAATCTAAAATAATACTCTGGACCAAAAAACTTTTTTTCTTAAGTTACAGCGTTTCGTGTGTGAAATAAAAATTGTGACGGTATCTTGGTGGCGTCGCAAGCGCGAGATGCTTGCGCTTTTGCGTCGCGACGGAGAAACGCTATTCTAAAACTCTCTCGCGTCGCGTGCGCTAATACAAGCGCTAAATTTAGCGCTCGCGTGCACTAAAATTGCGTACGTTATCCTAAAACTCCCTATTGACGCTATCGTGGTGATTGACGCCAGTGATATTCGGCAGTCTTGGGTAGTAACGCGTTACTAGTAACGCGTTACTGTAACTTCGTTACTTTTTTCGTAACTTGTAACTGTAACGAGTTACTTTTTAAAAATGTAACTTGTAACTGTAGTTCTATTACCTTTTTCTGAGGTAACGATGAAAGTAACGACGTTACTTCTGTCGTTACTTTCCAGTGTTTTATGAATAATATATCACTGAACGAGGGGGTGCAATTTAACCATTCCTTGCACTTTCCAAATCGTCTATTCCAACATTTCGAGTGTCAAGCATGCCTTGCACAAAGTTGTGAATACGTTCTTTCTCACGAGTCACGACCCGAATATAGCCACGTGTAGATTTTATGAAAAAAAGATATCTTGTTATCTTTAAGCACGCCTTTGTCTTTGTGACTGAACACTTACATCTTAGTTTCTTGAAGCTCTATCTATGTTGTGGTTTTTCTTTTTTCTGTGCGAACGCTTTTAATCGGGTGAATCAACCGTGAAACAAAAATACACGTGGAGGGCACTGCGCATGTCTCGTATTTTGATTTGCGCCACTACTCTAGCATGGAAACTTTCAAACACTAACTTCGAGACGCAACTGCAGCTTAGTTACAATATGAAGTAAAAAGCGTACTTTTTAATTTTATGTAATAGAACGTCGTGAGGGGCGTTTTCTAGTTTTCTTCTCATTTTTTTGTGTTATAGAAAAGTAACTGAAAAGTAACGTCGTTACTTTTTAAAAGCAACTGTAACTGTAACGAGTTAATCTTTTGTTGCGGTAACTGTAACGGTAACTTCGCTACTTTTTTCTGAAAGTAACTGTAACTGTAACGAATTACTTTTTAAAAGTAACTTACCCAAGACTGATATTCGGACGTACTACACAGTAAAAGTTTTTACACCTTTAACGGTGTAAAGGGGTGTTGTATCAAATTACACCCTTGGCTACACCCTTTTAACACCCTTTAACGCCGAATTTATTTTTCAGTCGACTAAAAAAATATGTTTTTGCTGGAATGTGGTGCTTAAGGTGCTCTTAAAAAGATACAAACATTGTGAATTGTGACGGGTACCCTATTTGGCTAAAAGAGGTATGTCGCGAATTCGCAACAACAGGCCACGAAGTCAATAATTTCACCACGCCATCTGAATAAAATTTATTTTTTTCACCAATAATATTAGCGTAGTAAAAAAAGAAGTCTCGAAAGGAGTGGAACAAACTTTTGCTTATTGCGTTCCCAGAACAAACAAGCAGCGCAGAAAGTACCTGGCTTCTACTTTATGGCTGATGGAAATCAAAGAAGCAGTTGGTATTCTTGTTGAGGCAAAGATGTGCGTTGCATTTGCTGCACATTACGTTGGTATGTCCCTTGCAACCAGGTTTCTTGCACCGCTGTCTCGTGTCTTTGACAACCGGCCAATGTCCTGTGCTGTCCGTGCGGACGTCCTCGTTGGGGATGTGGCTCGTGGGTCCTCGTCGCTTCTTCATTTCGAGTTGAGCTTGAAGAGAGCCGGACGGTCGTCCCCGCTTCTTTGAGGAGAGGTCCTTTCCTTGTTTGCAGAGAGCTTCCGCAATTCCAAGCCGGAATTTCAGCAGGTCTCTCTGCTTATTCTTTGGAACGCCCAGTGACTGACAGTCTCGTCGGTAGAGGAGCCAGCTCACAACAATCACCATGTCCAAAAAGTGAAAAAAAACCTTGAGATAAAATTTTTTTGACCTCAGCTGGATCCGATAGTATGCTATCAGTGCATCAAGGAGATCAACACCTCCCATGTACTTGTTGTACGTAGCAACTGCGCTAGGACACTCAACCTGGACAGACTTCTTTTCACGCCTATCCCACCTCATGACAGTGGAGACGGGTTGTGCACCGGCAAAGGTACTTGCAGTGGTCACCGATCGGTTGTCGTACCACTTGACAACGATCACCTTCTGGTTATCCACCACTGCCTCGTACTCTTCTGCACTTCCTCGTCCTCTCTTGCGGAGTTCTGTGTCCGTGGCCATTTTGCAACCCTGCAGTCGATTTGCACGCACGGTACCAAGGGCATATATGCCTCTTTGTGCCAAAGTCACGAGAAGCTTCAGAGACGTGAACCAATTGTCAAAGTACAGAAGGTGGCCCAGTTGAGGCTGCACGCACTGAGCCAGTTTTATGACGATGTTACCACTTGCCCCGATGTCAGGAAAACCCGGCACTTGATCGATGTGGCCAGTGTACACGTCAAAAGAGTGTACAACACCCCTGGAGTCACAAAGCATGAATATTTTGTAACCCCACTTGTGAGGCTTCTTGGGGAGGTATTGCTTGATGCTGGAGAGCCCTTTGAAGGGAACCATCTGTTCGTCCACACAGAGGCATTGTTCCTGAGGAATTTCCTCGAATTTCGGGAGCAGCATCCCGAGAAGCGGGCGAATCTTGAACAGTCTATCCTTCGGGGAGCTGTCGGCTGGTGGCATGCTGAGGTTGTCGTTGAAGTGCAGCGAGGATTTGATCTCCTCCCACCTGTCGCGCGTCATAATATCGGCCACAACTGGTAGTCTGCATTCAGCTGACCAGTACAAACGAGATCGTGGTAGCTGGAAGATCGACATGTAGACAGTGCAGCCTAGAAACTGCTCAAGTTCCACCCGGGACAAGGCTAGAGGCTTATTCGGGTTTTGCTGTACTGCATAAAGATTGCTCTGCTGCACAATTAGATTGAACACGTTGTCGTCGAAGAATCCCTGGAAGTACTCGATTGGGGACCTGACGGCCTCGCTCTCATGCGCAGCGCCTTTCCACTGAGGAACGTCATTACTCAGAGATGAAGATGTTTTTGACCAGTGCACTGGCCGATTCACTCCTTTCGAGGAAGCTGGCACCGATTCTTCCTCTTCTTCACTTTCTTCGCTTGTGTCATTATCGGGGGGTGCGTTGAACTGTTGGGGAGGGTTGTAGTCCGCATCCTCATTGTCAGTGTCACTTAGGCAGCTGTCGTCGCTTCCGTCTTCGGGTGGTAAACGCGCCCTACACGGAATTTTCTTCTTCCCATAGAAGGAGCGAGCGTCCATGACCTACAATATATAAAGTATGGCTCATTAAAACTAAGTGGTAGGCCAGAAATATTTTTTTTGTTTTAGATTAGCCAAACTGCGACTTGCAAATCACTGAATGCCGAGTGTCGCAAATTCGCGACAAAGCGAACAGAACATCTTATTTTCTGAAAGACCTCAGTATTAAAAGGATGTGTGCTTTGTGCAGTTAGTTGGGACCACATTTAAGCTAGAAACATTTTTAAAACGACAACTTACCTCTCGATTACGCTAGAAGGACAGCTGGGAATTCGAAAACCACGTGCTCTGAAATCTTGTCCACCGGCAAAAGTTGTTTACGGCGCAAAGTACATCGGGCGGCCGACAGATGGCGCAAGCATACCGTGGCGCTTCGGTAGGTACGTCGCGATTTCGCGACAGTCGGCGCGGGGCTCATAGATGACGGAAAGATTTTATACAGTGAACTAAGTGGTATGTCGCGAATTCGCGACATACGTCCTTAAAGGGTTAACACCCTAAAAACTAGGAATACAACCTCGTAATTTTACCGAAAAGGGTGCTGTTTTGTGTTACACCCTACATTTAGTGAAGAATGTGAGAAGGGTGTAGAAGAGGGTGCTAAATAAATAATGTGAAATGGTTTTGGAAAGCTTATATATGGCTCTGTCCATAATGTACAGGTAAGATTTCTGCTTGAAAAGCAACAGTTGTTAGCAGTCTAGTTTTTTTATAATGTCAGTTGTAATTCATGCAAATAGCTGATAATAAAGTGCTCTTTTGCATACAAATTTTATGTTTGCAAACAAAATTTTATGTATGAGTTCATATTTCATTTTCTTTCAAATCACTCCATGATCAAAAATTGGAAAGTAGGGTGAAATGCTTTATACTAGCATTTTTTACAAATATTTATTGATGGAAGTGTACAGTAAAAAAAATCAGTTAGTCTCGAGCTTATATCTGGCAACATGAAATCAAAATATAGTGAAAATGTTTGACAAATATTAATGACATGCTGCTAGAACATGTCACATGACCACGTCAACCTGAGTAAAATATTAATTTGAGAAAATGGTGACATGCACAAAAACTCACACACATAAAGAGGCAAATCCCATGATAAACCAGTCAGAGATATCCCATACAAAAATGGCCTATGGGCGTCTATGGAAAATTCAATGGCATGCTATCACCCCCGTAGCTCTGCATGGTTAGCCTTAGAAATTTATAGATACAGCTACAGCCAGCTATAGAAAAGTTTAGGGCCCTGTATCTAAAGACTCAGGGCTATGTTTCAATAACAACAACAACAACAATAATAATAATAGTAATAATAATAATAATAATAATCAATAAGTTAGTGTTTTAACAGAGTCCAGGGATATCCAATTGTTCTTCTTGCGGGCGCAGTGCAATAGAACGCACAAACAGACGCTTGCGCGCTCTCAGTCGCACTCATACACGCGCGGACGCACGTACACACGCATGCACACGCGCAAACCCACACCCGCGCGCGGACGCACACGCACGCACAACCAGAGACGCACACACGCATGCACGCGGACGCATCCACACGCGCGTGCACAAACACGCACGCGCATGCACGCACACACACACAAACAATTACGACGAAGGAATCGTTGCTTAAGTTAGTTTCGGTTTCGGTTTACACAAAAAAGAAACAAATAAAGTTTAAATAAAACCTAAAATTTATTCACTTTTTGTAATGTTTTACTATATTATTTTATGGAGATTCTTATTGTTACTAATATAATAATAATTTGCTTAGTATCGTTCTAAAAAATAACAATAAATAAAAAGGAAAAGAGGCTCTTGAAGACTGCGCAAGGCAATCGCTATTGCAATCAGCTTCCGTTGGGTGCGGTTGAATGTTCGTTGAAGTTCCAGAGGCTTCGGAAATCTCCTTCTTTTTCACGTTTTAGCCGTTTTTGTGGATATTTTAGATATCTTCCTTATGAATACCGTCTTCAAGAATAGCAATCGATGACGTAGAGCTGGGAGACGCTGCGTCTTGCCAACGCCCGTAAGTTCAGAACCGCTCAGGCACGACTAGTGCAAACGCCGGTAAGAAACTTTCTTTTGTTTCTGCGAAGTGGGCTGCTGTTTCAAACTTTGTCGTGTACCGTGCATGTGCTTGCTAAGCTATGCTTGATTCTAACTATGCTTCTGCCCTGTGTTATTTCGTTATTTGAAAAGAGCGCATCTTCTTCAAAACCTGTGGTTCGCTCCGCAGTGTGAGAAAGATTACCGTACGGCGGAACCGTGGGCCAGAGCCGCCGTGGGCATGTTCTGGGCGCCGTCGTGCGGCGCTCGTCCGACGACGCTTGTGCGGAGCGTTCAAGTGCCGTCTGACGGCAGTTCAAGCATTCAGTTGCCGTCCCAAAGTGTTAATCACAGGTCATGCTAGTTCTGACGTCTTGTCCTAACAGCCGCTCGCCACCGATTTGTTTCATAAAGCGGGAGCCAGAAAAACACTACAAGAGCGAGCATGCAGCATGATTTTTTGCATAAGCTAATGCCTGTGCCGTAGAGACGCGCGGTCTCTTCGTCATATTTCCGAGGGTAAAAGCGCTAAAAACAACGGACAAACAACGCCCTGTGTTGTTTGTTTCTTTTACTTGTCCGTTGTTTTTAGAGCTTTTACCCTCGGAAATTATGTCTCTTCTCGTTTGCCGAACCGGCACACTTTTTAAGTTTACGATTGTGTGATGCAAAAAACAAAAGGAGTTTAGATGTCACGTTCTTTAGTAGTGGCGAAAGCCCTTACAAAAATCGGAGCAGCTAGAAAAAGTAAAAACATAAAAAAAGGCGCAAAAAATTAACTAATGTCAAACCTGAATATTTGATGGAGTTCAAAATCTACCACCGTTCCAACTCGCCCGGTTATTCTTTCTGTCAAAGAATAATAGCCAATAGTAATAAACAAATAAATGCCAACTATTAATTGGTTACAAAGTCGTAATTGGCGCAGTGCAGCCCTACGCTACTCTACTCTTTTGATGATATCAGGTAATGTGCTAATGTATAGGGCAGTTCATAGCAACCATTTATGCCCGACCCATTATATTGAGTTTTTTCTTTATATAAAAGTTATATGAAAAAAAGTGCTCTTCCTAAATTAAGCCGCACCACTGTATGTACAATAGCGTGTAACGTTTATGTATGTTCTCAGCAAAAGAAAATGATGCATTAAAAAAAGGCCAATCATTTTCTTTCCTCTCTGTTAGAGCTCCTTTCATGTATATGCAAAATGTGGGTGTCTACGTCTGAAAGAGTGGAATTGACATTTCCTGCAGGGCTGGAATGCCTGACTCAGTTTGGCTAGCAGCTTGAAACCTATGGGAACCTGGGGAACTGAACCACAAGAGTGAGAGTGACACCCGCGTTGCACTTCCTGAACGATGGCACCATGAGGAAGGGGGAGCTGCCCTAAAGTGAATGCAATAGCAGGTGGGTCGTTCCAGTGAACCCCTATACAGATGATACCAAGCAGAAAATTATTAATAAATGTGTTATTAAAAACATGGAATGTGAATGGCACGGACAAGAAGGAGGAGATCAAAACAGCGCTGTGTTGTGTTCATATCCTCCGTTCCCATATTCTTCATGATTTCTTTTCAATAATTGGCTACTAACTAGTCCAATCATCAGCACTAGTCAATAAAAGTATGGTGCTATTTCTTAATATGCGTTAACACCGTGCTTGCAGTTGAATCCTACAGTCATTTATTAATAAACAAAAACGACGGTGCAAGCAAGCTAAACAGGCTAAACACATAATTTATTAAAGACGGGTTCTCTGAAGGATGACAGAAACGCAGAGAAGTATCAAACACAGCTGAGTATTAATGGGCAAAAAATGAATAGGCGACCCAAAAAAGAAAACGTAAGGAAAGACATGAAGTCAATCTTTACAATTTCTCTTCTGCTTGCCACCACTTTACAAAGGGAATTCCTTCCTGGGCGTTAAAGCATTTTACTGTTCACAACCCCTGACATGCCCAAGGACAGTAAACATAAAAAACAACCTACTAACATTTGAGTAAATGTGATTGAACAAACAACAGGGAACGCCTTGAGCTTTCAACCTAGGAAATAAAAAAAATGTGCACAACATCAATATTTAAAAAAAAACAGACAGACGCATCACACCTGTTTCTAACAAAAATACAGTCCAAGAAACTTCTTCCACTCGATGGCAAAACACAAGGAAGGCACTAATAGATTTCTAGGTTTCATCATTGTTAGTGATTCTTTCAGTATACACTTGTGGTCACTATCTTTAGTCAAAATTATTTCATCATCATCATTCATTAACTCATCATCACAGTTGTGTTCTTTAAAGGGGTACGGAAACAAAAATTGAAATATTCAAGTTTCGTTCGGAAGTGAGTCAAGCATGACGGATAATAACCGTAAATGATAATCGCACGTTTGTATTTTGAACGACTGGCTATATTTTTCGTTCCAAACGGTGCACTCGAACGAGTGCTCGAAGAGACGCGAACGGAGAGCGCGATGTGTCATGGGATATCCGGCGCAAACAAAAACAGAAAGAAAAGATTCCCCGCGTTCGTGGAGTAGCAAGGCAGGCGTGGTTATGAGCTTTGCCCTTGGTGGCGTTGTCAGCGTTGTGGTGGTGTCAATAGCGTCAGCGCGTTACAACCGAGCCGTTCAAAGTACCCGTGGCGTGACGAGCGTGTGGCTGGCCCACGTGGGCTGGCCCAAGGAGCACGTAGCTTCCACAACACTGTCAGCTTAGGGCTGAACGGGATGGGGAAAGCAACTTTTGTTCGAGTTTAGAGCGACGGGCTAATCTTCTAGGGGGAGAATGGCTGTTTCCGGTTGCACGAACGAGGGTCCGAGAATGAGGAGAGTCCTTCCTTTCCGTCTTCTTGGACCGTTTGGTACAATGCGCAATTTGTGAGTCGAGCCAGGAGGAAAGCTAAGAAAGAAAATGTTAAAATTCCAAAGGGCGGCGCTGCTCCGAAGGAATCTCCTACGTCACGACTACGTAGCAAGCTCCTCAGTGTTGCTAGATTACCTCCCAAATAGGCTCCGCATGCAATCCCCAGGTGCACATTGAGAGATTGTTTATTTAGCTTTAAAATTAGTTTTCTTGCGCCTTTCAACGGAAGACTGTTCTTTTTGAGGTTAGTGTGCAACATGCAACACATTCAAGCTAGAAAATGAGCGCTGAAATTTCGTTTCCCAACCCCTTTAAAGGAGTAGGGAAACGAAATTTCAGCGATAGCCAATTGTTCAAAATACAAACGTGCGATTATCATTTACGGTTATCATCCGTCATGCTTGACTCGTTTACGAACGAAATCTGAATATTTCAATTTTTGTTTCCGTACCCCTTTAATTAAGGCCACACAATTATTACTTTAGATCACGTGTTTTGACACAGCTGATTACAGATCCTTATTTTCTGCAACATTTATACTAAGTTCAATCGGTCCTTAATGCAGGGTTTTGTCGCATGAAGTGTTCTATGAGTCGAGCGAGAATTTCTGGCGGTCCTTAGCACATGTCGTGCTGTAGACTTATGTATTACTGGCTTTTCTTTGTTACTTTGTGGGATATGGCAAGCGGTATTGAATTTATTGCAGGTCCCAGCTGCACCAAGCGAGTAGACTCACCGTCAAAGAGCGCAAGCTGCTATCTTCAAGCCGCGCAGAGTGTTCTATTAGGTGAGCAATCATGTCTGGCAGTCTTTGGTACATGCAGTGCTGGGGGTTTATGTAAAACTGGCCTTGTCCGTTTGATGCAGTTTTACTTCAGGAAAAAGTGGACCTCTATAGTGGGATGGTGCACGGCTGCATGCACATGCACCCGGTATTTATTATATTTATATATACATAAATACAAAGCTTTCTGTTTTGATTCAAAGTAAAAAAAAAAACACGGCGTGAGTGTTACTTGGATGTTGACTTCAATGTGTGTTTGCGGGGCTCAGAGGACATTACATGAGGGGAAAATCCTTAGCAGTATGTTATTCAAAACTAATTAACCAAAATTTATAATAATGGTTTTATGGGGTATGTTTCAATTCTAGTTTCAAAGGCAGTGAATATTAAAGACTAACACAATTGACACAATTAGCGAATGGCAACAAGTTTCGAAATATTCAGTGCTAAAAATCTGTCTTTTCGTCGCCCAATTCCAAAATCTTGCGCTCAGAATGCCTCAGGATGTCGTGCGGACCTGGCTGCTTCGGACGCACCTTCACTATCCTGGAAGTATGACGCCGATGCTTCCGCCAAGGACACACTCTCCAGATAGTGACGACGTACCCGGTATGACTAGGGGACTCTTCTGCCTATTATTAACGGCACGAAATGTTGAGCTCAAGCTGAGCACGGTTTTTGCATCGGACATTAAAAACTCAAAAGTTGGACAATGAATGCCTCCAAGCCGCTTGGCTTTTTGTGAATGGTTTAATTAGGGATAGCCTTTAATATCGACTGGCTTTTAACATTGCAGTTGCAACATGGTCCGTAAAGCCATGAGTTACAAAGCTAACAGATTTTGGTCAATTAGTCAACGTACTGTGACAGTTATCCCCTTTACTAATGTCCGCCGAGTCCCTCGAACACGTAATGAAGACATCGACAGAACTCTCACGGCCTTTTTTTAAAACTTTGTTAGCTTTCAAATAGAATGCTGTGCAAAGTGTATACACGTAAAACGACTTGTAGAATGTAATCATGCACATAATTGTTACAAAACTTTGCTTTTCACCCAACTAAGTATTGCATTTGTCATTGCAACCTTCCAAACATAAGCAAAGCATCCAGTTTGGTACTCAAAGTGTATTCTATTCGGCAATAAATCAACGGACTACTACTTGGTTCGCCTTTGGCTGCATTGTGAAAATAATAGGCATGTGCGAATCATGGATTTTGGCTTAAAATGGATAATAATTTGAGCTTATTAACTTTTCAGTTGAAGGTCACATAGTTTCTGCACCTCTCTCCAAGCCCGTGAATTCTGGGTCCGTTTACATGAAGTCATCCAGCAGCCGCAGATTACCTTTTGGGCAACCGAGATTGCTCTTCTCTTGACGCAGACAGCTCATTGTATATTTTGTCAGAACACCTTTGTCTGTCACGGATTCGAGGGGTGCATTGAGGTGCAAACGCAACAATGTATCATAGATAGCTGTAGAAATATATTATCACGAGCACCTTTTAATGTGTAATCACCCCCTCCACCGTTGAAAACCGCAGCCGTCAACTTCGACACGCTGCATGCTGGATTCTTGCTGCACCGGTTGGTGTTCGGACGGGGGAGTTCATATTGCCGGCGACTGTACTTAAAATGTAGCCCTTGAAAATTAATTTCTACAGCCACATGCGAAACATTTTTATGTTGGCTGTTTTCTGTAACCTTTTTCTTTGGGTTTTCCGGTGTAGAGGAGGCGGCAAAAAAATTAACATTGGCCAAGCGACAAATATTGGCATGTACCGTTATGGTCAGTCGGCAGCCCTATACGGTTCATAAATGCAGGGTGGCGAGGTGAGAAGGGTGCGTCTGTGGCAAACATAGATTGTAGCACCTAAGCTCCCGTCTTCTGTCGGTGTTTGTCCCTTTTTTTGCAACTTGATTTCCCTTGGCTATGTTCGCTGATACCGAAAAGAACCCATTATCGCACCCAATGAACGCTGGCGCCCGATGACACCGCCTGACAAAGCGTGTCTGCCCAAACGTCCCTGCTTTTTGCCTTCTTTTAGACATATTGTTTCTCATCTGTGCATTTGTTGGTGGCCTCTTACCCATACAATAACCTCAAATGTACACAGGAAGGCTGCTGTCAGCAGAAAGAAAACCGGCCGCTGTAGAAGTTAAAAGTGAGAACAAAACAAAAAATCACTCATTGCGAAAATAAACCAGTGATGCGTCGGATTTTTCCGTGGCTTTTTTTATCTCCAAACCTGTCAGCTTATTCCTAACAATAAATGATAGATACATAAGTCTAGCAGCGTATCATAATATATCGCAAACGTATTTCATTACTGAAACACAAATAGATTTCGTAAATGCATTTCGGTACAGAAATAGAGATACTCACAAGTGCCCCTAAGATTACATCGCAATGCTTGCATGTTGTGATGTTGCCCCGATTGTAATTCCTCATTCGTTTTATATTGCTGCAGACGCCCGTTACTTGTTCCAACATAAGCACTGTATGCCTGTGTGGAGGCTGATGCTCATGGCGTTAACTGCAGCGAATAATAGCAGTTGACAAGAGCAAACATGTTTTGGACTTCTACATTAAAATATGTTTTGCTTTATCCTTTTACCTAACGCAGGACGAGAACACCCCACCGGCACCATGCGTCCTCTACAACAAGCAAGAGCTGAACGATGCAGACTTTCTTCACCTTGTTGAGGATCGTGAGCGCTTGTTTTCCGTTTTTAATGCAGAAGAGGGGCTGTGCATGTTGTTGGCAGCATATTGGCTTTTCAGCATCCAGTACGAATGCAAGGCCTCCAACACACTGGTTGCTCTGGAGAGGATTTTCCTTGGCTTGAGCGACACCAATCCAAGGACAGTCGTAATTAAATTTTTGAACAAGGTTTGCAGAAAGGTATGTGGTTGAAGAGATGTTTTGTGAGCCGTTTTAAAAGCGTATAATCCACTTTTCTCGCCAGTATTATCAGGTTAATTTTTATTTTGCTTCCAGAACGAATGATAGAAGGTTTTATGGAGGCATGTTTTCTTTTTCTTTCTTTAAATGTTGAGCACTTTCTGTTATAACTAATGCTGACCTCCTGTAGACGAGGTGCTTAGAATTTAGCTGTACGAGTTCCTTATCCATAGTCGTCTTCCAGAACTTTATCATTTTCTTTGTACGTGAGCAAGAGGATAGCGTCTTCTACTGAAACGTTTGCTTTTTTGCCGTAGAATGCAAGTTCATTCTGTAATATTTTTCATTACATGTTTGTAGATAGCATTCTTTACTTCATGGAATGGCATACATTGTATTTCCCATTTCTCAATGTTCAATCAATTTTCAATTTAACACATTCTAATTGATGTCATAATGAGCTTCACCTAATGAAATACTGCTGTGGTTCAGTCAAGGGCTAAACCACCCCCCTCTACCCTACTTCCAATTAGTAAACAGATGCGCGTAGGAGACAAGTGATAAGCGAAGCGTGTTGCCTGCAATCCTCTGAGACAAACAAAACATGTCACTTGATCTCCAAACAGGAAAGCTTTACATGCTTCGTTTGTGGCAGACCATGATGTTCACAATGGTTCAGCTGTGCAGTGCGATGCTTGGGACCACTGCTTGCTCACTTAGAGTTTGAGAAAGGGGGGTGCCATAACACTTCCCAAGTGCCCACGGGGTTATGATGTGGCTTGCAAGGAGCTCTTTTGTATTTCTTCTTCATGAAGTGAGTTGTGTTTAGTGTCACTCAATATTTCTTTATCACGTGCCTCGTATGTGGTGATGTGGCAATCCCTCTAAGTGAAAAAAGTGTAAATATGTTCAGTAAACATGATAAGCTGTAAATCATATAATAATAATATAAGAATATGCAATACCATATATGATTTTCGTACAATTTACAAGTTCTGATATGTGTATTGGACACATTCCAATGAAATGTTCACTGGGGTCTATATTTCCTTTCACACTTCGTCCGAGCGCGGCGGGCGCTACCAGCCAATCCAGCGTCGAGAGAGCGTCATGTGACCTTGAACTCTACATAACCAAAACGTCGCATCATACTCTCCCGGCGCCAGATTAGCTGGGGTGGCCCAGCATCCACTGGGCACCCCAGCAGGTGCCCATTTCATGCCAAGCACTTTTCACCAAGGGTGTTACCAAGCACCCTATGTAAAGGGTGCTTGCCTGAACGCCATAAGGGTGTTAGCCCAGGGACAAGCTGATTTACACCCTTAAGTGTGTAAAAACCTTTACTGTGTACTCAAGGCTTCTCTTTCCCATTAGTGCCAGTAAGCTTGTATAAAGTGAAAAATATTGTAACTGAACAGTAAAGAGTTTTAGTAGATCGCTCCCATGACTCCGATAACGATACCCGATACTCCGCCACCGCCTCCCTTGCGCATGCATGGTATCGTTATCGGGGCTATCGGAGGTATCGGAACGACCTACTAAAACTCTCTTGTTGTACTGTCCCTTCACCTAAAGTTACTTCTTTTTATTTATTTTTACTGCTGCACTACCGGGGGATCTTAATGGTGGAACAACATACCATCCCTGAACCTACGACGACTGGAATGGTGGTCGCAACCAGCGTCGTAAGACTTAGTACTCAAAAAGTCCAATAAATATTGAGTAGCCTTGCAGCAGCTTCGTGCGTCATTACTATGTAAGAGTTTCTGGCGTTGAGTTCTAAAACTTGACCTCCCGAAACTCTTGACAGTCTTCTGAGGCACACTGAGGCAGTCTGTGATAAATTATGTATTAAGTGTATAACTACAGCCACTTTCGGCCAGTGACTGGCCGAAAGTCAATCACCAGTGGCTGGCCGAAAGTGACTGGCCAAAGGTGAATGGCAAGTCACTGGCCTAAAGTGAATGACTAGTCACTGGCCAAATGTGAATGGCTAGTCACTGGCCAAAGGTAAATGGCCATTCGCTGGCCTAAAGTGAATGGCCAGCCACTGGACAAAGGTGAATGGCCAGCCACTGGCCTAAAGTGATTGTCCAGTCACTGGCCTAAAATGAATGGCCAGCGACTGGCATAAAGTGAATGGCAAGTCACCAGACGAGGACGAAAACACTTCTATTGCCGAGCACTTTGGCCAAGCTTGGGCCATCGAAAATCTGGTTGGCCATAGTACACTTGCCAGCGATGGCCCATTCACAACGTGCTGCTTGGGCTCGCACAAGAAAGCGACGTTTGAGTGCAAGAGGTCTGTTTTAGCTAGAGACATAAAACACAACACGTTTTCCCCATTGAAAAAGAAAAAAAAAAACTACTTGAAAACAGTTTGGATATGAACAGGCCAAACCCGAAATGAACTGGTCGTAGTGGAATTGTACCGGTGGTCGCCCTACTGGCATACCAGGATGGGGCTGCCTAGCGCCATGGTGCAAAACAATCTAGGCCTAGTGAAACTTCCCTGGCTACCCAGTCTGGCTCAAGCTTGAGCCGGTCGTAATGTGCTGCTTGGGTCTGATACAAATGAGAAACAATGCCGATACGTTCACGCCAACTGTCGGCCAGTGTATGCATAGGTTCGGGACAACCTTTAACGGAAAACGATATTACTGCTACTATTTCCTTTCCTTAAAAAGTGATCCGTACAGCGCCAAGGGTACTGCGATCGGTGATTATTTAAGCTGCGATGTGAAGCGGCCGAAAAGTCAGAAAACAGTCGGCATCTCGCACTCGCATGCACTTCGAGTTTGCTAGATATCTGGCGAAAACAATCCTTCTGCACTCTCAAAGCGATTTGGTGCACAAAGAATGTCCTTACGGTTTACCGCGCATTTGAAACCTATCAACAAACCTGCAAACTTATAAAGAATAATTGGGCGTTGCAGAAAGCAGATATCATCGCACAATAACTGAATTCTGTCGACGTGCGGGTGCTTCCTTCTATAAATGTTCTTGGTGCAATTCATGCATCGTAGTACTTACTGGCACCGACGAGCAATGTTGTCTACACATGGGACACCTACCATGTCAGTTATGAGATGGAAAGCACAGCGTATCGGTAGCTCAGTTCAGTATGGCGCCAACCTAGTTTACTGCTGCAAACAAGGCATCTGGCTGCCGCCATGTTCTCGCTGGTGTGAGCAAGCACGTGGAATTTCAAGCATACCAACGTTCACGCGCACGCTACACGTGCTTGCACGTATGGGGCACCAGACGGCACGACATGTTTGCAAACGTCTATAGTAACCAAGGTTATTAAAACACTTAGTTGGGAATCTCACCCTTGAAACCCGGACCGCTCGTGTCGACCGAGACCAAACTATATAGGATAACAGCGCCCCTTTTAGCGACAATGAAAGTTCATTCATATAGCTACTGCGAAATGCCACCGCGAGATGACGCCACCGGCACCTGCGCGACTCGAACTGAACCAATACGAGCAGCACTGCAGTTTCCGGAGTGGTCACTGCGGGAAAAATGGCGGCGCTATGATCGCCTTTTGCTCGGTTCTCAAGTATGGATCAGAGCCACATTTTCAAAGCAAGCTGTAAGGCATCTTCCCAACAGACTTGTTTTGGTAACATTTATAATAGCGGACACGATGAGAATGGCAGAAAGGTTCTTCAGTTGTCCCATCTCTAAAGCCAGATTCCTATTTTTAGTAACGCTTTGGCACCCTTTGAGCTTCGAGCATGCACTCTCAGCCAAAGCACGGCGAAAGGCAGAGAGCGCGTGCTGTTGGCCGGGCCTTCGCAAGAGACCCGGTCTAATCTTGTCATCAACTATTGGCGACGTGAGTGATCGGAAGCGTCGCAGCGGTCGGCCTGCCGCGATTGGCCGAATACTGACTGTGACGTCAGAAAAGGATTTCTCACCGACGGAAATAAGAGTAATGAAAGAAGTTCAATTTTAACGCTGTTGGCAGTGATGGTTTCAGAGCGCAATGATATCAAGCCCCCACCTTGCTCATTACGAACCCCTTCGAACTTGTTGTTCGCAACGTAATGACGTCAGGAGAAGGAACCATAGGGGGGCGCCACCAAAACATTTCGCCTTCAATAGTCTCTATACTTCGTTTTAGCTCAAGTCCAGACGCAACCGACGCGACAAGCTAATGAGAGCAATCAAGCAGCGTCAAAAGTCCTTGGCCTTATTTTTGTTTATGAAAAGTTCAGCGATAATAGTACACGAACACGAACGTGGTGAATACCACGATAATTCATTTTTGACGCTCTCTGATTGGTCCAATTAGCTCGTAGCGTCGGCTGCGTCTGAACTTAAGCTGAAGGCAAACATAGGCCTATTCTAACTAGGAAGTATACTGAGTATACTGGATCCGGCAAAAAGTAGCGTCATTGCCCTCCATGCCTGATCACCGGTCACCCACACGACCAAGTACCGCAAAGTGATTGGCTGATGGGTCTCAGTAGCCATGGCAACCGCCATTTTGGTTCATTCAAATCTTCGAAAGGGTCGCTCAGAACCAGTCGCGCCAAGATCGCCATGGAGTCCATAGTATTGAAAGCTTTTCTCGCTGATATAAGTGTTTTCGGCAATACGCAATCAATGCATTCATCAGTCATGCTGATGCCAACAAATCTCTTATAATGGTATTGCTGTTCTTGCGTATTTCGAGAGAGGAAAAATATTTTTGAATGCCGCCAAGCACCGACGCCGGATGTGGTGGTGGTGCGAAGATGTACGCTTGTTTCGCAGTTGTGTCGATAACAGAATGCTGGTATACAAGAAGCGACTCTACAAAGCTAGCAGTCGCCACCATATTTAGATCGGTTCACCAAGGATGAAGAGGGCAAGAAGAAACCATGCTTATTTCATGAACCAAACTAGCGACCATACTGGCAGCTTGCGACTACTTCCCCAGGATCCAGTGACATTATTTTAACCTACCTTTGTGCTGGGGAAAGCAAAGATGATCCAGTGGGTGGTGGCCACGTCCTTGGTACACTCGGGGCTGCTTTCCTGGTACTGGTTGCCTTCTGGATCGTTCAAGCGAACCGTCAGGTTCCTGACGGCCGGGCCAAGGATGATGAAGCGCGTTCGGATGCCCAAGTGTCGATCGAGCAGCACCTCAACGCGTTTTTCCGTTTTCACCAAGATCGCCTCCCGTCTGACCTGCAAATCATCAGTAAACGACCTTTTTACGACAATTTCTTCAGTCGTTGAAGGCATGGCGTCTCGATGCTCCGATAGGTTGTGTGCAGCGAGACAGACATTGCTCGATAAAAGACATAGCACAGGGAAGCTAGAAACCTCAGGCCGAAAAAATAGGCACACTCTAAAAAAGGGGTACCACGTTACACCCTTTTGTCCTATATAATTCACCCCAAAAATAGTTCGGCGTGCAGCCCCTTTACGAAAATGGCATATGTTGACTTATATATAAAAAATATGGTTATATACAAAATTGGGCATATCTTGCCATATCATAAGGCTTATCTAGCCAGATAAACCCAATTTTTTATATATCTATTTCTGGGTCTGCCAAATAGGGGTGTGTCTGCCTCCCCTATAGGGCCAGATATGTCCCAATCAAATAAGGCAACCTTTATATACAGGGTGCTTTTTATTCTTGCAGATTTGTTTTTAAAAAAGCCATGAAAGCTACACTTATGCGGTTTGTGCGAGTGAGTTATAGGCCCAAGGGACAGTATGGGGGTGGCTAAACTTTGCGATAAGTCGGCTAATTAATCGAAATTCACTACTTAACTTTTCAATTAGTGAAAATGGACATATGGTTTTAATTAGAAACTTGCTGAGCGTCATCCACAACCCCTAAATCAGTCATTTTCAAAAAGACTTTCAGCGCGTGAGAAACGTAGTAGTGCACTAAAGTTACCACTCGTGGAGCATTTACAAGGCTAGCGGTTTTGGTAAGGCGCCCGCGCAATATTTCCGTTTCTTATCTAGCCCCAGCCTTGCACCTGGTCCAAAAGTGGTAACTTCAGCGCACTACTGCTCTTCACACGCGCTCAAAGCCTTTCTAAAAATGACTGATTTAGGGGTTTTGGATGACGCTCAGCAAGTTTCTAATTGAAGCCATATGTCTATTTTCACTAATTAAAAGTTAAGTAGTGAATTTTATTTAATTAGCCGACTTATCGCAAAGATTACCCACCCAGATAATGTCCGCCTGGGCGTGTAACTCACTCACACACACCACATAAGTGTAGTTTTCACAGTTTTTTTTTAAAACAAATGTGTAAGAAAAAAAAACCCGGCATAATGTTGTTTTATACAAAAAACTACCAAAAGTGACTTCTCATCAGCATAAGAAAAATACCAATTAGATATTGAGCATGTACCAACTTTTATTAATTTTTACATGAGCTGCGCTTTACGCCACTCCTGATTTCGCTAACTTAATTCCCAGGGAAAGCAGGATTACCGAAATTTGCTTAACGAATGTCGATGAAACGTTATTTTTGACGAAACGTGTGTCCATGAAACCTGTATCCACGAGAAGGTGGCCGTGGCACCTGTTATCACGAAACGCAGGGAGAATAAAAAAATCGGTTTTCTACCTGCAGTTGTGACATGATTTTAGAATTTCGGAGAAATTATTTTCCCGGCTGCCAGGAGATAGACACGGCCTAATTCTGGAGGTAATCTGAAAGAGTGCCTGTAGGAAAACGATCAATTGTCGCGAAGTAGGTTGCAGCGCTCTTACGTTGACGTGACGGGACTTGAAAGCTGTAATCCGAGATTTATATCGACATGGCCACGGCACAACCACAACTCAAACACAAAAACGAGAAGGAACGTGTCTGTGAAGATTGAACACGATGTAGCACAAGCTGTCATTTGTAGAACCGAACACTAAACCCACTGCAAAAAAATCTTGGGCTTCCTTGAAGAAATCGCTTGCAGAAGCAGAAATTCGCAGCAGCCACGCAAGGCGCAACACACGCCAAACTAAATCCGGCAGAACGCATTCCGAGATTGCCAACAGCTGATGCGTCATTCGTCAAACCACGTGACCACCACCTTCCACCACGCTTTCAGCTTAGGGAGAAAGAGAAAATGAGAGAAGGAAAGGCCAAAACGGGAGTGCACATACAAAAGGCTTATCTTATGGGGCATCAACGACCACAACGAATGGATTCGTCACTTGTACCCAAGGTTGATAGTGCAGTGAATGCTATGTGTGGCCTTGGGCTCCCGGCAGGCGCCGTGTTCTGCATTATTACCAGCTTCTAGACTGTAGTCACGTGACCCTAACCGGAGGCACGATTGGCGTAAAACACGCATAGCGTCAACTCTGCTGTCAATACTGAGTGAACGTACAGCTCTGCGAAGTCCAGATTTTGAACTTCCAAAGAAACTGTCCAGCTCGAAAGTGACCCAAAAACGATGCGAGTTTGAAGATAATGTGTTTTATGCCGTATAACCCACATTATAATTCTAAATGAAAAAATAAGCGCGACAAGTTTTTTGTGCACGTTGCCTACAAATAAATAGGTAAATAAATTGGTATATATATATATTTATTCATAAATTTAAAATCATGTGTACACTGTTAGGTTTGTGTTTTTCAACTTCAAATTATTTTACGAAAAAGTTACACATAAAAGACACCACGGAGAGCACATATTCCGACTTTCAACACACGATGGATCGCAGACGCCTGCAAATGGAAGGTTGCGATGCTGCGCGAACGGTTTTCGAAAGATGCTGCGTAGGGCACTCCGGGCGCAACGGCTTCGCAGCCGTTCGAAGGGAAAAGGATTCGGGACGACGAAGTAGCGTCTTGCATCTTCAATAAGCTAACGGTTCGTGTTTCCCCGCTCAATTTAGTGGGGAAACATTAACGAAATTAGTGTCACTGCTAGATTTAGTGGGAAAATTGACGTCGGGTGACATACGTGCCAATTAAATTTCTCGCTAAATTTAGCGGGGCGGTTACAGCGATGGCGACGCCGACACCACTTAACTCGGAAACGGGTGCCTAAGATCTGCGATCTAAAATCCATTAATTGATTAACTCGCTTTCCGCTCTTATACACTTCGTCACATTGTCACACGTCAAACATACAACCAAATTTCATTTGTGTTTTTATCTTCATAATGCGCAATTGATTAATTGGTCCAAATACCTAGAATAACTTCACTTTAAGGATGTTAACAATAGTTGACCAGTTATATATATGAGACTCGTGCAATATAGATCAATCTACTAGTGTCTTGGCGAGTACATGTGACTCATTGCTTGCACGACCGAAACGGGCCCATATAGACCGACACGCTGTTTACAAACAAGCTCGCGTTTGCCCACACAAGGTGTGGGCACTGCGCCTGCGCAGAAACCGAATTCGCGTGAAGTGAAGCGTCTGCGTATGCGCAGAACCGTCGACAGCGCCACCGCAGCTGCGTGACGTCAGGGCCGCGTGTTGGTCTATATCATTATCAGGGGCTATATTTGCACGCGTATATGGCGATCTATGGCCGTATTTAAGCACTCATATGGCCTCATCTGGCAGTATGTGCCCACTTATATTGCGATATCTGGCCGTATTTGCTCCCATAGATAGCGGTATATTGCTATATTTGACTGCTTATATTGTATATGGGCGTTTATAAAATATATGAAAGCCATAACTGACATTTTCGTACGGGGCGCACAATAGTCAAACAGACGGCTCCAAATTTCACGAGGGGCTTGATAACGGTGCAATATAACTTGTTCGAAGGCGACAGAAAGAAAACACTGAGGCTTTGCAGTAGGGCCAAGAAAACCCCGATTATTGTTTTTATTCAGTAAAACATACATTAGCTAATTTAATAAGCTGTACCACACGGCTATCAAGCCGTTCGTGAAAGTTAGTACCGTCAGATCGACGTCAGTGTGCTGTATGTCGAACTGAAGTTTTGGGGTGTATTATAGGGAACAAAGGGGGTAATAATACACCCTTTTTTAGGGTACATTATCCAGATTAGGAAATGTGAGTTAAGAAGAAAGTTAGAGAAGCCGAGAGATAAATGTGGGCAGTGGGGTTACAGACGAAACCTGCTTCGAAATAAACAAGGTGATGAATTTTAATTCAAACATAATTATGAGAAAAAAGGTGAAAGTTAGACGAGTGCTTTCTACATTATATATTTATGAGCCTCCGGCGACGTTTGCTGAGGAGTTGATTGTCATGGTAAGTTTACAAATAAACTAAAGTATGTTAATTCACTTTTAAATGACTGGTTTTAGGACTCTCGTTGCAATTGCAGTATGGACGGCAATTACAATAATAAGTCAGTCGAATTAAAGTAATTGAAAAAGTAATGATTTTTTAGATATAAGTAATAAAATTTTCACGCTTCTTATCCCGATCTAAAAATTTCGCGCAAAAAACGTGCGGAAAGCCCTGCCCACAATAAAGATTCGAAAAGTGACGCAGTCATTTCAGTCACATCGTCACTTGTGACAAATATAATCCCTGGAGAAGGGGAACAAGGTGGACAAAGGACAAACACAAATCTCCAAACACAGCGAGGTGACTGGTGCGCGACCGAAAAACTCCGCCTGGTCCTGGTATCGAACCAGAGACATTGTCCCCTTGTTTTCCCTTTGTTCCCCTTCTCCAGTGAATATTTTCGTCATTCCTGTCCAGCTCACTTGCACCCTTGCATTTAATTGCATTATGAATCATAACTAGTCACTTGTGTCCTCTGCGTGCCCAGCAAGGACGCACTGCCGTAATGACGACATGACTAAAACTCATTGGCACTGTGCATGCAAATCACTCATTAATCATGCTTGTCTCCACACATCTCTTACAGCGGTAATGTTGTTCTTGCTTGTTTAAAAAGGGGATGCAACAATTTTTGTACTTTACGACCATACCACTTAGAACAAATCCCTGAAGTTAATGGCCTGTAAAACACGCGTTCGTTTTTCATCACCCGCAATAGAAGTCGCAGAAGAAATTAAAGGAAAACTAGCAGAGTTCACCTCCTCAACTCGCAGCCAGAACAAGTGACCACGCAGTGTCGCCATTGTTAATCATAGCGAAGTGCTGAGATTGGCAAAGCACCTGATACTCGATAATTTGAAGACATTTTTATGGTTCGGGTATTGTCGCCATTGCGGCGATCTGACACGGGCCACTTCCCGAATGCTTGTCGAGCTACTAATTATTACGAGCCCAAATCAAGTGCTCGCGCAATGTTCAGGTCCAATCTGCGAGCCGCGTTCAAATATCGCCACTGGGGATATAGCTACGTCATCGAGTTTTGCGAAGGGGATATCGAATAAAAACGCTCGCTTTTATTCTTGAAACGACACTGAAACAGGGGAGTTTCATGGTCAGTGGCGTTGCGTGCGATTATATAGTGCCAGTGAGCTTGTATAAAGGAAGAAAACGTTCCAAGCGAACATCGTTGCACCGCCCCTTTAAAAACATGGACAAATATTTGAATTCCACCAAACACGGACGTCGCATGTGGTGATGGCGAAAAGGTGTGTTCTTGTTTCGGTGGTGTGTTAATAACAAAACCTCGGCATTGAAAAACATGTCTCTGTAAAGCAACCTGTCAACGGAAATTTGGATCGGATCACCAAGAACTGCGGTCATGGAGAAACTGCTGATACCATGAGCCATCATGGCAAACATACGGGGAGGTTGGCGGTACTTCCCCAGAACCCAGTGCCATAGTGTAAACCATCCGTAATTATGAAACACAGTACAGAACCCAACGAAAAAACAGCGCAAAATTACGAAGACACAAAACAGAAACACATAAGGGCTCTTGTGCGTGTCTCAGATGTTCCTCTTTTCTGTCTTCGTCTTTATCCATTGTTTTCCTTAAGCTTTCATCTGTGCCTACCGTAATGTCCCTCTTGTGCCTTGGCGTGAGCTGGGAGGCAGCGGCGGCTAAGGCGTCGTCGATCTTTGCCGAGTGGAGCTCGTTGGAGGTCGCGAAAGCGAAGCTGCATCCTCCCGTTCCCGATGCAACGGCCTCGAGTCCGCTGTGTGCCAGGTGCCCTAGCGCCACGGTGCTGAACACCAGGCCGGTTTGGGACAACAGCAGGGACGCGCTGCTGGAACTGTCCGCGCCGTCGCGACCGCTCGGGATGCCAGAGGCCGTCACCAGCACTACGAGGCCTCCGGCGCAGCGGCCAGCTCCAGACTTGATGAGCTGCGGCAGTGCACATGTTGCACTCTCAAAGCCGCAGTCCTCGGGTCCACGTTCAAAATAAGCTTAGTACCACTATTAACTAAAAAAAAAAAAAAAAAAAAAAATTGACTGCATGTTTGTTTATTTTGCTAAAGCATAGACTCCTTTATACCGACAATGCCTGTATAATATTTGGACTCCATCCCATGCTTTTGCGCCGTTGCGCCTGCTTTATATGATCACCGCCAGCAGGGCCACCTCTCCATAAGCTTGTCCGCTGCGCACCACCACTACCGTAACGTACGTTATTGCAATGCATATTTTATAGCGAGTGAGCAGCAACATCTGTAGTTTTTAAAAATGAATAAATATAGTGGACGGGTAGGTATGACCCAACACGAATTACAGTAGATTAACGTAGAAGTTTGGGCTAGTTAGGTCAGACGGACGATCTGGCGAACCTTCACAATGCTGAAACAGCAAGCACCAAAAATTTAATTGCTGACGCCAAGGACCAGGCAAAAAGCAAAGAGTTAAGAGGAATTGCAACGGTCATAGTCCGCTGGGGTTACGACCGCTGCAGCATTCCCTAAGCGGTCTGTAAGGGGTTAGCTGTACCGGCGCACGCGTTTTGTAAAGACATACTTCGCCGTCGTCAGGCGCTCGTAACTAGCTTAAGGTGCAAGAAAAAGTGCTGGGCCGGTCAGCCCAGTCAAGCAGCACAGAAAAAGGACGTGCAAGGGTATGCAGGAACCTGGTATGTGGTACCCAGGATATTTTATGTACAATATTTAGAGGAGAAAGGAAACTGTAGCGGACATCGCTCGATGTAGCCGCCAGGCCGCTCGGTAGCCGAAGGTTGATGCTCCTCATGTCTCGTTCTGTCTGCTCGCGCCGACCCCCTTCTTTCTTATCGTTGCGGTAGCACCGTTAGCACGGCTGCTACAGATGACCCTTCTTGGACAAGTGGCCTTGGCCACTTGCGCCTGTAAGTGTAGATTGGTTTGGTGAGTTGTTCTGAGAAACATAGGTAGTAGAAGTGTTGAGAGCGGTGGTGAAAGCAGGTTTTAGTTGGTATAAGGAAACTGTATCTAGACGTCCTTGTACACTGTTAGCAAAAATGTGATATTCACTCTGTTTACACCCCATTTTCACTCCTTAGCATATTCTGACACGCTCTGCTAGTGGTAAATCGTCAAAAAATTACTTGGGTTAGTAAAAATTGGTGTTTCGGTTTCGGTTTACACGACTAGGCGTGTAAGCAACGCTGAAAATATCCCAGGCCAACACCCCAACGCTGCCCCAAAACGTCGAGCGCCATGTTGCTTTTGCCTCGAAGCGGTACGGCGGTCTTAGGCGTCGAAGGTGAGTGTTTGATTTTTTTTTATCAAGTTTGTATAGAACGTAGCACGTCTCAAATTTTTATTACGTGCTGTTCAAGAACGTTAGATTTCCTTTGAGCAAGCCGGCTCAGGTATCTATCGTGTATCACGCAATATCGTTAGGCCCGATTCACACAGCCGGCGTTCAGCCACCCCGACGATTGGAAACGACTTGACTACTTACCGGTTCTTTTGCGCGAGCTTTCGCTCGGGCGCTGAGAACCGTACAAACTGTGGTGCGCAAAGCTAGCACAATTAGGCACGGCTATCGTCCCGCTGGAAGCTGCAGAGAGCGGAAACCGAAGACACCGTCGCATAAAAGTGACGAAGCCGCTATCCTGCGCTGATCGTTGTCCCGCCGCTCTCACCGGCACTGTCGACACTTCGCTGCTGGGTGTCTCGTATTCCGACGTTGTAGAGAAACTCAAGCGCGAGGAGTCTCTATATCGTTTTCTCCGCCGCCTGCGTGGAGGAAACACGGTGGCGATAGAAACATATGCTGTCAGTCAGTCAACTTGGACAATCCCCCTGTTGCCCCTCAATCCTATCGCAATCTTTCACTGCGTTTGTGACAACAACAACGTTTCCCCAGTGTGAAAGCTTTCAGTCACAACGGGCTACAAACTGCGTTGTGCATTGCATGTAGCCCTGAGGGAATTGTTCGCCGGAGACACCAGCAGATTAGTTTCATTGGTAAGGTGATCGGCCACCAACGTGTTTGGCAAATGAAGCGATCAGAAAGTAAGTAGAAATGCAAACAATGTTAAATGAATATTAAGGTGGTTGTAGCCAGAGCCTGCCAGTTGAAATTTCTAAACAGCAACCTTTAACAGTATAGTCTGCGGTAACTTCCTTTTGCACTTGGGATTGCAATTTGAAACACAAAGCGACTCCACAAAGCTGTCGAAAATCGTGTAAACAACAGCAGTCATCGTCCCCGGTTCGGCTGAGCGAAGCCTTAGCTTGATGAAAAGAATGGTGGTCTATACTTGGCGTTTCAATCACAACCTCGCACAGCTGAACACCCAAAAATTTGACCCCTCCGTCCGCGAGGTCAAAGCCACAAACTGTGACCTGGGATGATCTACGTCGCCCGTCAACAAAAACCCATTCCGCAAACGAGCAAATCCGTTAGGGACTTAGAAAGGAACTTCGACGGGACTAACTGGGATTAAAAGCGGGACCGCACTCCCCCTTCCTGACCGTACCGACTCTTAAAGTGGTCAAAAAAAAAAAGATCATAAAAGTATTTAAAAAAAAAGATAAAGAGAAGCCTGAATTTGTGACACCCGATTTCTCCATCCTGTGTTTTTTTTTTTTTTTTTTTGCTTTTTCTATTACGAAGCAAGACATTATTCCAGCCGTAGGCACATGATGTAATTCCCGTCTGCGATCATAAGATTATAGGATCCTAACTGGCCGGCAGCTAAGTGTCAATTACATCCGGCTTGCGCATACAGTGTAACATCTTTTGCTATTTAACCGGTCATCACTTTACAGCCTTCTGTTCTTGTAAACGACAGTAGTGCTACATGTTAAGCGGCTCTAAAGCGGTGGAGCAAACTCGCATCTCATTATCTTTTAGCTGAATAAACTGTTTGTTTGGCTATGCTTGTTATCCAATCTTTGTTTTAAATTAATTTTCTCATACTATAAGCACCTTACATTATAGAAAAAAAATTTCTATAGTATGGAGGTGTCCATATTAAGAAGACATGACTGTATCATCTCTGAAACTAGTTTGCCACAGCCAGTGTTATAATATGTATTGATTTTGTATGCAGTGCCAGCCTTTCCTTGCCCCTTGTGAGGACGACTGAGGAAGCGACTGCGCCACAACGACGGATGACAAGTATTCCAAGTGTCATCACCTATAGTGGTCATGTGCTATGTGTTCGCGGCATTATAGGCCGACTGTGGAGCATTTTCAAAAGGGAACTTTCGCCGTGTGCACAGTATGACCGTGTACAATACGGGGCACCTACAGTCAGAAGAATTATGAGAGGCAAAATGCGGGCGCGTGTCACTTGGTACAGGCAGAGCAGCCTAGCAAGTGTCATGCTTGTGCACTAAGGGGCCCTGGTTTGAAGAGCCGAGGCAGAAGTTTCAGCGGCGGTGTCACCGCCCTGGCGACTTGTCGCCGAAGCAGAAACGGGGTTAGCTAGCTCTGCTCGTGGCTGGCTTTGTGTAGTGTGTGTAGACCGGGAATATAGGCTTATAAACTTCGGCAACAAGAATACTATGCGGTTCTGGTGTTTTGGTACGAGCAACAAACGTGACACTATTTGCTACAACTAGCTACGACCACCCACCCCAGCGGTGAAGGCATCGAAGAAGCGCAACCTGTGTAGTACGCCGTTGCCGTAACCCAACAGTGCTCATTTGGCATGGAGGGCTTTCCGCCCAGAGACGTCGCTCGTCACAGAGTGTTATTTCCCGTGTTTCTCTTTGTGTGCTCAGTGGCTGGACGGGCCTCATACAGCAGTTCTTCAGGCTCAAATTTGACTAAACGTTGAGGGTGGATGGACTTGCAGCAATCCTCTCGGTTGGTGGGTGTGACAGAACCTTTGTACGGCATCATCGGGAGGACACCGTTGTAAGTTAGCAAGTTGTCCAATAATATGTTTATTATGCTAAAATTTTAAAGATCTTGTTTAAAAGGATGCTGGACCAAAATTTGGATTTCATAAAATAAGGCCGCGGAAGCTTTGAATGGAGCTCTACAAACTCCGAAACATCTCTCTTACATTAATATCTCAAACGGATGGCCGTATTCTTGGAAAAGAAAGGGTGCAATCAAACAAGAAATGTGACGTCATACTTCTCCTGGTACACTTTAGAATGAGGGGAAGCGGCCTCGCGTCTCTCATTCCCGCTTCGGTTCACCTGCTTAAAGGGAGTAAGTCTAGTGGAGAAAGAATGAGAATCGCGACATCACATGTCTCGTCGGCCTTGTTGAATCCCACATGTTTTCATGAATACGGCCATCCGTTAGAAATAATGCTCTATGTGTGATGTTTTGGGGGGTTTTGCAGTGTCCCGCCTACCGCTCCAGTGTTGTTTTGCAAGCCTCAAATTTCGGTTAAGCTTGCCTTTTAGTATGAATAATTCTGTCATCAGAATGTTAGAACATGTCAGTTCTACACAGCTACTGTCAGACATTTTTGAGTGGTCTTGCCTGCCAGATTTATGGAAGGGGAAGGGGGGGGCCGGGCAACATGTACATGTTCTTATCTCTACAGCACAAATAGTTCCTATCATGCACTGTAAATAGCTGTCAATTGACAGACTGGGTAAAAGGGTGAGCACAAACAAGTCCAACTACCAACAATGCCGTCCATGGCGAATCTTGGACACCATGTCTTGCGTTATGTGGCCTCAGCAGTCTTTGTATAGTTTTTTTCATTGTTGCCGGTAGAGCAGCTACCGATAGTGTGGTTGCAAGGACGTCAACTTTGAAATGCAGTTTCTTCACATAATGTTTGCGTTTTGGGAAGTTTGTACACATATACCTTGAAAAAAAAAGTGTTTATGAAAACTTTGGCAGGGTTCTCTTTAACGTGCCTGACTTACAACAAGGCTGTCCAACTTGAGAAATTTCCCTGGTGGGAAGCTTATTTTCATATAAGAATGGTGTACTTCTTCACAGCGCTGTATGTATGCAACAGAAACTCCAGATGTGTTCAATAAAAGTAACATTTCCTAATATTGTGTTCTCTGTGTATCTGATGCACTAGGTTGTATTTGTTTTGAACACTTGCTACGTTTAGGCTATACAAAATAGTCTAAATTTTATGAGCATTCGAAACCAGTGCAACTGAAATCCGACAAGCGTATTAAAAAAGAAGTGTTCGGTCTGAATAAAAGATTCCAGAAAATACACTAAAATAAATTGCTACTTGGGGTAGCGAAAATGGTGTTTTACAGTCGACTCTCATTATTTCAAACCCCAGGGCCCGTTTGCTCGAAGCGCTAACCGCGGCTAAAGTTAGCCGCAGTACCTAGGAGAGGGATTTTGAAATCACGTGACTTTCTCGGTAGGGATGCGGGGAGACATGGGCGGTGCCCCGGTAAGTGAGCGCGGCACGCTTTGGAACTAATATGTCGTTGTAGTTGCAATATCCGGCGCGTTAGTAGGCAACGAATGGTGCAGGAGGCTTTAGTTTGAAATATCAAAAGATTGAATTATCAAAATTCATCTAAATATTGTCACGAATAAAAACATACTTATTTATAAAACTTACAATCAGTGTGTAATGCGTCGAACTTGTGCTGAGAAACAAAGTAACAAAGACCTTTGACGGTAACGGAAGGACAACTGCCTCAAGCAGCAATGCGAAGGTCCTTTTGTAAGCGCGTGGGTATCTAGAAGTTTCTGAGCTCGAACAAAAAAAATTCTCGAGTCATCTCATCATTCCAGTTACGCAAACAAAAGAAAGATAAGAAGGACATGCGCTGGCGGGGTCAGCGGCATGAGAGTCGATCACGCTGCTGACTCAGCTATTTGCACGTGGCATTACTCCCCTCTTGTGAAAGACTCATCGTCTCTATGCAACACAAAATGAAATTAACAGCTTAAACAAAACTAGGTCAAAATACAGAGTGACGTAAATAGCAGATTTTCACAGTCCTACCGAGCATACCTAGTTCAGTTGAGTCGGAAGACGTGAATCACCTTCGGGTCGCAGAAGGCGGCGTGACAATGTTGATGTGCCATTGGCCAACGACTTACAACTTAGGTCTCATGTAGCGAATAACCTTGAGGTCGAAGCACCACTTTAACAGTTCCTTGCTGCGACGATGAATTGGTGTTTAGATTCACACTTGGTAGCCAGGCTGAAACTAAGCGTCGTGATGACAAAGATTGTAGCAGTCATCGTCAGGAAGATGTGGCTTGCATCAAAATGCGACCAAGCTGGCAAACTTCCTCCATTCGTTGAGTGACAACCAAGGCGTCGTCGTCCTGTTCGCCTTCGTGGCAGATACCACACTTGTCGTAGGTATCGTCGTCGGGTTCATTATCAAGGTCGTCGTCAAGATTGTAGTCGTGGTTGTCGTTGAAGTCATTGTCCGGATTGTCCTTGGGTCGCTGACAAAGTTGTAGTCCAGATCGTCTTCCATGTCATTGTTCGAGTCTTCGCCTGGGTCATCATCAGTGTCGTCATCAGTCTCGTCATCAAGGTTGAAGACTGTTTGTCATCGAGGCCGTAGTCAGGTTGGTTGTTGACATTGTAGCCGGGGTTGGTCTTTGGAGTCATTGTCCGTTTCATCATCAGTGTAGAAGTGGTCATGATGTTTTCGTCTAAGTGTGGTAGCCAGGGACTTTGTCAAGTTCATTGTCCGGGTCGTTTCCGAGGCCATAGTTGAGGTCGTCGTTGATGTCACATTTGGAGTCGTCTTCGGATGATTTCAAGGACGTCGCCTTCACGATCGTCGTCTTCAGAGCTATAGTGTTCACAGATGGTACGCTTCATGGGCATAAATTGCATTACCCTGCACATCCACCAGTATGTCATGAACAAAACAAACTTGATTAATAAAACTTAAAATCAATGTTTAATGCAGCGCACTTGTGCCGAGAAACATAAAGTAACGAAGACCGTACATACTTTGACGGCGACGGAAGGACGACTGACTCGAGCAGCCATGCGAAGCTCTTTTTGTAAGCCCGCAGGTATGTAGAAGGTTCCGAGCTCGAACAAACAAGATTCTCGAGTCATCTCAAACATTCTAGGCATGCAAACAAAAGAAAGATTCCCCATTCCACCCAACTCCATTCCAGAGAATTGGATTTTCTAATACTAATTCCATTCCTTCAAACTCCTGGAAAGGAAAAACTGGGGCCATCCCCATTCCTGGAATGGCTGAACTGCTCCACTCCATTCCTCTCAATCCCTCCCAATTGTGAAAAATGGCACTTGACAGCCAGTACTAAGTTACCGGAAAGTAACGTCGGCATAAAGCTGGCGTTGTGAAATGCGTTGGGAACTGCAAAATTATGCAAAACCCTACCTGCAATCATTGATTTTACTAAGTTGAGCGGTGGCCGCACATAGCGCTAGTGGCAATTGGTATGGGGGCGCTGCAGATATCGATCGCACCACCGAGCGTAAAGGCCTCATAACAGAGAGGAAAACTAAGTCACCCATCTTCTCCACAAAAAAACCGTATATGTCGTCCACTTTTACGAGATACAAAATAAGTGAGGAGTCAAGTGTATTAACGAAATGCGGGCGGTGTGACATCGTCCCTGCCTGGTGGCCTGCAACTGGTGCTGTAATCACACATAGTCCCAACAGCCTTATGATTGCATCTCGCAGCGCCAGGAACGACGCCTTCTCCGCCTACAACTCTACAGTTTGGGTTGCTTCACTGGGGTTTCCACTTTCATCCTCGAGGGAACATAAGCAGTCAGATAACCAAACCGTCAGTTACCTAGGTGCAATAATGCCGTTTTGAAAGCCCCTTTGACGGCATCAACGCAGCGCGCATTAGAACAAAGCTTATTCCATTCCTACTCTATTCTGGGCAAAATGCAGCTACTAATTTCATTTCCATTCCATTCCAGTGCTGCCACGATTTTATTTGCATTCGATTCCAGGGTTGAAGAAGTGTGGAATCGTTCCAACTCTGGAGTGGCAACTCCACAACACTGGTGATAGTCACCAAGGCACCCATTTCAGTGCGAATGCTGTCCTCACAGCCCATCCAAAACTGTTATTACTGTAACAGACTCCAGTACGACGAAGTAGTTGAATTCGGAAGCCTGTTGTGCAGATTTGTACCTTGCATTGTTTCCGGTGTTTTTTATTTTAATTTTATAATGGACAACTCTTCTTTGTTAAGAGGGTAATAAGCGTTGTAATCTCGGTATTGTTGCCAAATTTGCTGGTGTTATCATCGGTGCACTTTTAAATAAATATATGCCACAGCCGCGGATCAGCAATGAGCACTTACACTGGGACTTAGGTGCTTCGTAAGTATTCGTTTTGATTGCGCGATAATGATGTTTGTTTTCTGTTCAAAAACCAAAAAAAAAATATTCGACATGATGGATAATTTTGGACACCCGCGGCATGTGTGATCTGAGCATTTGTTCTTTTCATCTGAAGTGTGTCTCTTGCTTACTACTTATGCAGTATATGATGTTGAGGACGGAAAAGATGCTGCGACCGACTCCGAGCAATAAAAACGTTCTATTTATTTTCATGCCATTGAGCTCGCGGCAACGAGTATGAGTAGCATAGTCATCTCTGGCGGTGCCGAGGCTGAACCGATAGACTGTCGCAGAGCTATCGCCCTCAGCTCTGCACTGTGAGGAATGGCACGATTTTGTTGAAGTGATTGCGGCTCCAGAGAGGTGTTGTTGCTGTTGACATGTACCGCAAGCAGGATGACATACTAGAGAGCAGGAAAGAGAGTGTTCGGAAGCCGTGCATGGTTGTCGACGCCGAGGTCAGGAAATGAGGCGGCAGACGGGAGAAATCGACCCTGTTTTGCTTTCGGTCCGGCTCGTTCAGTTTGGAGTGTACAGCCTTGGACTGAAAGGGGGATGCCGGCCGACTGCGGGGCCGACGCAACATCCCCTAAGATGAGGAACCGAGCTAACAGCGAATGCCTGACGTGGCAACGATGAGGAGACCCTGGTCGGCTAGCAACATGCCTTGTGAACTGTGTGAAAATGTCGATGAATATTCACTTGCCGAGCCGGTGGGGCAGGCAAGGTGGTCACAGCCCATTGCTGGGAGATGCCGGCGCTAGATGCGACAGAGCAGAGGCGGTGGCAAAGGCGCTGCAGATGTGGAGACTGTGAAAGTTGAAGAAGCGCCTACTGCATTTTCGTCCGAAAAGGCAGAGCCGTTGCCGTGTCCTTGGCCACGAAGAACATTCCCCTGGATAGCAGGTGCTCGGAGTCGATCATCATGTCCAGGTCACTAATTTGTAGCAGTTTCGATGTTGAGAACATAAGAGATGGTGCCACAGACTCTGAATTTAACTGTGGTAATATTCTCTTTATTGTTGTACCGTCGAGCTCGTTCTGACGAGTAGCTTGCTTTTATACACTGCAGTCATTAGTATTATAGTTGATCTAAGTGTTTTGCAACACTTAATACGGCAGATGTGGCGAGTTCGTAAGGCATAATTACAAACCAGCGCACAGGTAGACAGTTACTCAAAATCCAAATACACAAAAATATACACTCACACAGCGCTGATATGAGTTTTTTGTGTTTGGATTTTGGGTAACTGTCTACCTGTGCGCTGGTTTGTAATATTGCAACACTGCCGTCTTTAGGCGGTGTGGAGGCTGAACCAATGGACCGCCAGAGGCCCATATCTGTATCTGTTTCATATACTGAATGCCTTTTTGCGCGGCTCTGTGTTTACCTTTGTCTTCCAGATTTTTACTGCTCACTTGTTTTTTTTTTATTTATTTAGAGGATACAGGCCATTGAAGGCCCAGGTAGGAGTGGGGTACAACATATGCATTCACACACCTACAACAAACAAATAACTGAAGTAGAGTAGACAGTTGGGCGAGTTGGTAGTGTGTCCTTGTCCTTGTGTGCCCAACTGTCACTATGTTAAACAAATAACACGACATTAAACGATTTACAACAACTAACCAGCGAATATACAGGACTTATATATTTAAGAAAGGGGGGGGGGGGGGGGGCACAGCAAGCATCAAGCAGCATGTAATTCAATCACGTGTAATAAGAGATCTGAAATTTAAAACTGTCATATTTAATATTGAACATTATCAAACAAATGTGAATTGAATTAGGCTATAACTTTTATATAGACTTACTTTTCATACAATTAATTGTGTCTAAATTTGTCAGGATACAATCTGCAAGTACGCATAAAGTAACTGGAAAGTTGAAAGAAGCAAATTAGAGATTGCAAAACCTGCTTCTCAATATATATTTTTTCCCCAAAGTATTTACGTGATAGTGCAACTGAAGGCTCCTTTTTCAGTTTTTTATTTGAAACTAACTTAAAAAATATATATGTATTTTCTAAGATTTTTTTATTATTATTATGCTTGGAAAATTAAGTTATCTGTTTGTTCAGATTATTCTAAACTGTTTATATGAAATGCCAGAGCGCTTGTGCTAACAGTGGCTAGATAAGGTTTTCATAATTTCTGATAAAACAAACTGACTAGTTTCTCTTTAGTGACCGTGTCGCCAAGGTGACAGCAGAACAAGTAACGGATCCCGACGTCAAACTGCAGGAATTTGAGATATATGTTTTCTTAGCGAATGCACGCCACTGTTGTGACATATTTGAATATCCTTGTCACTTGCTTGGGCTCAGCGGGTAATGCAAGTCGGCACTAGCGTGAGCATAAAGGTTGAACTGCATAAAGCAATTTAACGAGCGACAGCGGCAGCGACGAGAGTCAGCGACGAATAACGAAGATTTCTTACTATCACTCGTCGCGTCATTCGGTTTTTGGATTTCTAGAAAACATCGTTCCGCTTTCATGCGGCTTGCGTCGTCGCGCGAGTGACCGAGCGTCAGCGAAGCGGGTCGCCGTCGCTTTTCTCGTCGCTTGCAAAATCGTTTACATGCGGTTTATACTTCACGCTGTCAAGAATATCGACTCGAGCGCGCATAATTTCATTTCCACGGGAGCGCGTGTAAATCAAACCGTAAACCAAGACGGGGGCTGCAGCCAGCAGCTTTGAGAGTGTCATACAATGGAGTATAGTTTGACAGAAGCAAGCACACACTTCGCTAGCGCATTCCAGCCTTGAGCGCTTGAACTTCTGAAAACGAAACCAGATTTTGCTACATTTTGGCTAGCTCGAAACATTTTTTTTTAATATAAGATGTCTTTTAGCCATAATCTAGACTAAGAGAAATGTGTACCTTCCCAAATTATATTTATGTCACCGTACTGTTTAAGTAATAATTGTGTAGTATCGTTACGTTCATGTAAAATACGGTGGGGGTCACCGGACCTTCGTCTGAAACAAAAAGTCTGCTATATATACCAAGCGGGTTATTGCAGGAATTGAGTATTAGTGTCGCTTTGATAGTGCCTCTGTTCGTTGTTTGTGGATGTGTATGCTTGTATGTTGATCTTGTGGTATGTGCTGTGATGTATGTGTTGGTATGCCGCCGTCCGTTCGAGCGAGTTTTCCGCATGCAGCCGCCCAATTTTATTTTAGCTTTGTTCGTACGTAGTCCATTTAGTGTGTAAGGAACCACACCACATTAGCCCCGAGAAGTTCGCGTGGCGCCCCCTTACGGCGAACCGGGGTGACGTCACGGCGAGGAGAGAATTTTTCCCCCACTCGCCCCGCTCTGCCTGTGGAGGCTGTGACGACGCTAGCTGTCGGCGCGCTCGTTTCTATTTCAATTTTTTGGGGGTGTTTTTTGTAGGAAGTGTAAATTTTTATATGTGCCTTTATTAAGGTATGGCCTGTAGCCACAGGTAAAACTTCAACCAACATTTTAACCATGCTTGACAGGGCAGGCAACGCATGAATCGCAGCTGGTGTATGAAAATAAAGAAATATGGCCACAATTGCAGGAGCATCATTAAAGATTTACAGCTCGCACAATAAATGCTGTTGATGGTCTGAATGAATTGGCAGGTTATGTATACTATTTTTTTTGTATCTCTGTCTTTAAACAAGATCGCTGAATCAGAAAAGCTGCATGCTCCTCGAGCAACATGCTAAATACAGTCTGGGCCATGGGGAGAGAATCACAAGTAAGACAGCCCAAGTGCAGGAGCAAAGTGAAAAAAACAAGGAACATTTATTATATACATTGCTCGCATTTAACCTTGGCTGGATTCGGATTGTATTTCAAAGGACTACACGGGTGGTATTTGTGGACTTGTTTAGCGAACATGTCTAGCTCGTTATTAGTCCCTTAAGCCCTAACATTTAGACTTAAATCGAACTGCCCTGAAGCTAAAATACCAGAAGCTTTTCTCACGCAGACTGTCGCCCTTCACAGGTTCCACATTTTCTGCTACTAGCGCTGCATCTACCGCTGGACAGACGTTCGAATGCTTGCTTATACTCCTGTTTTCCTCTGTTGTCAGAGAGTCCAGCTGTAGGGAGTTTGGAGGCTGAGGAACCTTTCGGGGACCTGCAGCAGTCTCTTTTAATTGGAAATGACAATTCAGACTAAACGGTGTATTTTTTTTTTAATGCCCAAGGCTGGAATAAAGAATGTCAGGGAAAAGTATAAACATTCCAAATTACGGCACCATTGCTGTGCATATTTTGGGCAGTTCAATACATATCATACAGGCAACTGGGGCCAATTCCGCCGTTTTTGCTGCTACCATAAAAAAACTAATTTTCCTTAATGTTGCATCTTTAAGAAATATGCCTGCATACGTGTATAAACTATATAATTAATTCACGAAGAAGCTACATTTACGTAAAACAGCCCTGTTCCACGAGCACTTCAAAGATCATCAGATGCAGGGTCTTTAAAACATCTGCGAACCACCTCATGCAGAGTGGAAGCGCAGAGTCGGGGTCACGAGCTAATTTGCCGACCACCCAAAGGCCCTTGATATAAATGCCACTTCAAATGCCTTGAAAAGGGATGTAATATCGTCCTAAATCATGAACCAACAAGGAACAGAATTGCAGCACCTGAAACACTTGCGCCACCGCTTCACCGACCCTTCGCAAGATTGCCTTGTGTCGTGTGGACGGGCGGGGAGGTTCATCGGCGGAATTGCCTCCTCCTATACGTTCGGGATTTGTAACCCAATTTTAAAGGTAAAATGGGCAAGCAGGCTTATAAAATGTACGGAAGCACGTCAATATCGGCCTAACTCAACGTCTTGTACACCGGGTACACGAAGTCCAGCTCCTCGAAGAGCTTGCGGCACACAACGCCAAACCAGGAAACCGGTGCTGGAAGCGAGCCGATGCGAGATAGCGGAGCGGAGTCATCCCCCTGACGTCACGGTACACCTCACCCAATCAGGGCGCGGCGACCGCAGCGACGCTTGTGTTCGCTCTCGGGGCTAATAGCTACAGTCTAGTAGAAAAGTAAGCGCGTGTTTAATACCCCTGTCAGACGGGCTAGTTTAGTGTCACTACAAGCGAGTGCACTTCGCCCTTAGTGTCATTTTTGTAGTGTGCCACACGGCTCCTTCCTGAGGAAGACACTTGGCTTCGAGTGAGTTTGACGAATTCACTTCGCTCGATCGAGTGCGTGGCATCAATAGGAGTGTTTCAACAGTAAAACATAACACAGAAACCAAAAGGGTGGCGTAAGTTTTATTTTATAAAGAAAAAGAAATTCATGGAAGAGAGGGCATGTAGAAGAGTGGCATTGCAAAAAAAAATAGCGGGGTGGACTTGGAGTTTAGGCTCATCTGAACCTAGATTAGCGCGGCGCGAATTGATAAAAAACGACGACAAAGTCAGTCATTCAACGGCTATCTTGGTTAGCAGAGAATGATGGAGAGTACTTTTGTTTCAGCATGTAACTATTCGAGACAACAGGATAATTATGATCCATTTAGGCAGTTTCAGGGCCTCCTCGTAGACTTCCATGGAACGAAGCGGAACGCCAAAGTTCGATATGCTTCGTTCTTTATCTTGGCTTGGGATGATCGATCAGAATCAACCAATTGGCGTAAAAATCGATCATTAATGTAACGCTGTTTTAAAGCACAGCTCCTAGGAACCCGTTTCTGAGTTGAGCGGCGTCGGCGTAACCGCGCGTTGCATTAAGAGGTGTTTCCCAAAATGACGTCAGACGTGACGTCACGAGGGTAAAATTTTGCCGCTAAATTTTGCGGTAAAAGTTTTTGCTAGGTTTGGTGGAAAATGTTTATGCTAAATTTAGAGGAAAAATTTTACCCGGGTGACGTCACGTCACGTCATACTTAAAATTTCATGTGACGTATCATGTGGCGTCAAACGTCAATTCAACGGGAAAATTTCCCGGCTTAATTTAGCGGGAAATTTAGCGAAATTTTTACGCTAGGTGGGATGGGAACAGGAGAGGAGGATAGGAGGGGAGGGTACGGAGGGGGAGCAGCTGCATGCCCTTCCCTTCGTACCCTTCCCCCCTCCTTCTCAAGAGCTGCGCTCCAATTCGGCATTACAGAGAATTGTAAACGGCACATTTTTTTAACGTGTCTTTATTAAGGGGTATCGGTGGCCGAGTGGGCTAGCGCCCACCAGATCGGAGTACGTGGAGAGAAAGCTCGCGCTGGAGAACCCAGTGATCCTGAGTTCAATCCCCAGCCCTGCCCGAAGAACACACTTCCAATGAAGTGAGTTCGGGGAGCACACTACGCTTGCTCCGGTAGACCAAGTGTGTAATCTCGATAGCAGTGTTCAAGGAGTAAAAATAATAGAAGAAATTAACGCTGCGTAAAATTAGTATTATTTTTATTGGAGTAATATTAGATGCGCACATGTTTTCTGTTGGCACGAAAGTAGTGCATTGTAGAAAACAAGTGGCTAAACTAGTTTCCAGCCTTGGTCCTGCGCGACGGACAGCGACGGCCAGGAGGCACCTGCAAGACTCCACCAGGAATCTGAAGATGGCAGGAGAGACGCGAAAGGCTTGCTTGAAATGAAATTTGCCCAAATGGGGCAAGGTGTCTTCGAACCACCGTTCGTTCTTCTGGAAAGTCCACCGTTCTCGACTGATCACGGGTAGGTTGTCGGTCACGAAAGCGGGTACGGTGAAGGCATTGGCATGCAGCTGATGATCAATGTCACTTGAAATTCTTGCCTGCGCATCGGCATCCAGGTCCAGCTGCCTCTCATCTGAAAGGCGTCGGGCTCTCACGGAGAAAAGTAATCCAACCACGCGCTTCCACTGTCCAACATCGCGGATATAGCCTTCCAGCTCGTCCTCCACATACTCCATGATGTTTCGTTGTGGCGAGTGGCGAGTGGCAGGGTGGGCTTGCGCACACTAGGTCGGAGCACGCGGAGCGAAAGCTCGCGCTGCAGAGCCCAGGAATCCTTGGTTCAATCCCTAGCCCTGCTCGTTTCGATCTGGATGAGCGTCGTACCGGCGTGCGGACGTGTATCACTTACTTGTGATGGCTGATCGTAATTATCAAATTGGATTTAAATTTGGATTAAAGCTCGTGACTTAGCGCAAGAATGTGTGGTAACGTGTTTCTAATAAGACGACGAAGTTATTTATGAAAAAATCCCTATTCACTCTAATATTTTGCGTGCCCATTACTTACCCATCGTCATTGCCATCATTTTGGAGTGACACTAAGTTTTCCGGTGTAGCACCAACACGCTTGAAGTGTGTTTCGACGGGTTGAAGTGCACTCACTTGTAGTGACACTAAACTAGCCCGTCTGACAGGGGTATAAATGGCGCATATCGCCGGCGTTCAGTTCGTCTTCGTTCACTGGCCGTTTCAGTAGCCGATTCGTACCCAGAAAGCCGCAAAATTGGCGTACACTCGAGATATCAGTGGAAACGTCGCGTACAACTTTGCTCGCAGTGAAGAGGTAAGCGGGACGTCGGAAACGCCGGTCGGGTAGGGTCGGGTCGGTGTCGGAGCGATCCGTCGTCGCTCACGGCAAACGGGCTTTTTCAATAAAGTTAATGTCTGTGGTCGCGAAAGGATTCCTCCTGTGGAAATTACCCCGTGTCGGTGACAATGCAACCGGCATGCGGCCTCGGCGATCGGCTGAGCCGCCACGCGAACGGGACCTGCTCGATGGGGAAACACGCTGCTGGATGCAGTCGATGGTCGCTCCCACTGTCGCGAAATCGCCGTAATGGATACGACGTCGGCGCTTAAGGGTGAATGCCTGCGGTAGTTTAGCGAGTGTGGACGATTACGAACAACACGTGCAAACTACGCTTTCGCTGCGGCGAAAAGCCGTGTAAAGCGCTGGGCCTCGCTCGTAGAACCCATCTTACGTCAAACGGCCGCCATTGTAAAAAAACACCCCTAGACGTGTGATCGCAGAACGAAGTACACGTTCAAAGATGTTCATTTTACACGAGACCTCGGGTGCAAACGAAATACACCGAACCTCACGTGTAAAAAGAACACCATTTGGGGAGTCCTCCCTGGGACAACGGTTTACACGTCCAGGGGTGTACTTTTTCGCTGTGTGTGTATGAGTACTGTATAAAACTTCGGTGCTCTGCCTACGACTTGGTATATACCATCGTATAAAAGTCTGAGAGGATTCCTTACCGCATCCCGACGTATGAATACATGCGAAGATCGTGTGGGGGCAGGATGAACGAAAACTTGTCGTGCGCTAGGTTACCGTGTCCATATGGGGCGCCAAGAGCTCATGGCTTCCCGGAATCGTTGGGCCTAAGAGCTGGAATCCGTTACACCTTGTGCCGTTGACGGTTAGACCATGTGAGCAGGGAGACGATGGGGAGACCCGTACACGAGTTCTACCACTGTACAACCCGACTCATGCGTTAGAATAGATTGCAGACGTAGTAGCACGACTAGTAAATTGTTAACTCATGCATCGGAGAATGTCTGTGCTGAGAGCGCAATCTTCAGCTGACGGTGGAGTCGCTCGACAATGCCATTGAATAACACGGATTCGAACTGGTGCCCGCGGTGGGTGGTGACCTTGGCAGACACACCGACGCGGTTGATCCAGGTGAATATGAAAGCGCGAGCCACTGTTTCAGCGGTTATGTTTTTTAGTGGTACCACCACTGGCCAGCGAGACAATCTGTCGTCGCACGCTAATATGTAGGTAAAATTTTATGAAGTAGGAAGTGGTCCAACAATATCTATATTAACGTTCTCAAAGCGTGCAGACATCCCCAAGACGGCCATAACAACACTTTTCGGTCTCTTTGAGTTCGTCTCAATGCCGTTTTGTCTGCATAACGCAGCCCGAACCTTCCAACGATTTAGTCACCAGGTCATTGGCAGTTGACCTTTCTGCTTTACTTACCTCGAGAACCTTCTCGTTGCGAGCGAAAAACTCCGAGAAACACAATAACGTCCTGACCACGCCGTTCGATATTCTGCACGAGTCTGGCATTAACCATTATAATAAACCAGGTGTACAAGAGCTGACATTTCTTGGCCATCAGATTGGCTGCAAAGGCATGCGGCCACTACCAGGCAGGGTCAAAGTCATCACCGGTTGTCCGCAGCCTACAACAAAACGCGCCCTCCGGCGATTTCCGGGGTTTGTAAACTTTTGCAGGCGCTTCCTCCCCCACTGCGCCAAACTTCTACAGCCATCGGAGACACTGCTTTGCACCCCTAAAGACGAGAAATCAACGTTGCCAGAATCCCCGGAGGAGTCGATAGCATTCAAGAGCGTAAAGAAAACATTCGACGACGTCATACTTCTCGTACAGCTGTCACCAGATGCACCAACGTGCTGATGGTCAATGTTTCGGATGTCACTGTCGGAGGTGCGCTGCAGAAGATCGGTAATATAGGTCTCCCATACCATTTTTCTTATGTAAACTGCAAAACGCCGTGGGGAATTGCGTACCTTCAGAAGAAATCTGCTTGCGGCGTACTCAGCTGCCAAACACTTTCGATTCTTCCTCGAAGGACGTGGCTTCTTCATAGCCATGAATAACAAACCGATGATTTAGGCCAAACATTCATCAAACCAAAATCATTTCCCACGAGAGGTAAGACATTTCTCCTTCATTGCGGAATTCACTTCCGATATCCGCCTCGTGAAAAGATAACACCGTCGCAGACACATTAACACGTCTGGAACTGGGTGCCCTCAGCAGAGAGAAAGAACAGTTCATCTACTCTGAGCTGGCTGCGGCTCAAGCAAAGGACGAACAACTTCAATTCATCATAAAGACCGGTAAGTCCCTCGTCCTCAAAGAAGTCACCTTCCCCGATCATGGTAACACCTTAATATGTGATACTTGAACAGCAAAACCTGCCCGCATCTGCAACACCTACTGCACGATGCGGTGTTTGTTTGTTTGCATGAGTTTCTTTGAGACAGACTTGCTAAAATCTCAGGGGTCATGGCTAAAGACTTTAAGTGCCTGATGAGGCCACCCCTTAGCAAAAAAGCCTATATTTAGTTATACTTTAAATGAGTCTATTACACGTATTGTTTTCGTATTGTTTTGTCCGCGTTCAAAAGGCACTTTCTGAAATACATTTTATTACATTTTCAGGTGTGATAAATATACGATTGAAAATATATTCTAAACAAATTAAAATGTATTCCTAAATGCACTAAGTGCAATTTTGGCGCGTCTCCCCAAAAATATAGTTCTCACTTGCATTAAATTACATTTTAGCATACCTTGATAGTACGTTCTATATCTTTCTTAAATAATCCTATTCAACATCCCACCCCACCTCAAAACTGCAAGACATCTAGTGCAGCAAATGCACCAAATAGTGCTCACGCATTAAAAGTAAACCAGAGACCCCTCCCAGAATGCAAGTCACATAAAAAAACTCTAAAACGCATTGAGCACTGCACACACATCGAAATTAGAAACTTGTTTATTGTGTACTACCGGTACAATGGTAAACTCTATCACAGCAGTCTTATCTCTTTTTTTTATACTAAGTTTTATATTTAAACAAAGTTAATTTCATTTTACTACAGAATGCACTTTTACGCTCAACAAAAGACAAGCACTTGCTACAAACCCTCACAAGTGCGACTAACAAAGAAAACGAAAAGAAACAACAGTGGAAACAGAACGTGTAACTGATGTCCTTAAAGTTAGGGAGAATAAATAGTTTCCTCGTGCACAACTTCTGGGACCCGAACGTCGCCCGGACACGTATGTAAGAAAACATTAAAAACAAACTCGAATACTAAAAAACGCTTTTCGAGAAAAAAATAAATAACGCTTTTCCATTCTGATGTTAGCCTGAGACTGAGGCAGGAAAAGAGGAAGTTTCAAAGTAGAAGAAAAAAAAGGAACAGTCGAGGATACGTCTCTAACACAGCTAAAGACAAGTTTATTCGGTCACCCTCTTATATACACTCCACAATCTTCACCACAGAACCTTCGCGACCTCCAAAGCCAAAAGATAACAAAGAACTCATCTCTTTCCACCACAATAATCAAACGACCTTGACAATCCTACAAAGCCCCCTCACCAACACAACCTATCTCCTCTCTCCCGGAAGACGATCGACCTTCGCGTACATAGCACACCCTCCTCCTCTCCTCCCCGGCCCACAAACCCGAAACAACCCGGCAACAAAAGATACCAATCCACCTGATCAAACCAAAGACACAAAGGAGGAAACCACTTACACCCTTTCACATTCAACAACCACTTAACAAAACTCTCAAATCCGCAAGAAGGTTTTTGCACTGCTGCTAAGCTGTAACGACACTTGACTAATGCAGTTGCCCATTGATTTCATTCTTATTGTTTCCTTTACAACCCTTTTGATGTCGTTTACTTCCCTGTGTATTATTTCTGTTTCAGACCAGCGTGGTATACAATTATTACATTCTTGAACATGTTTCGCTATTTCCGAATCAGTCGCGTTGTTTTTTACATTTCTTTTGTGTTCAGTCAATCTATCATTTATACACCTCGACGTTTGACCCACATACTTAAAACCACATTCTAGGGGAATTTCGTATACCACTCCATTATCACACGGAATAGACTTTTCTCGATGCATTTTTGTGCATTCCCTTACACTCTTGTGGAAGGGCGTGAGCTTACTCAATTTATAGTCGGAACTAAAAACCAGATCAACATCGAACTTTTTTGCACAAGCCTTCAAGTTGTGAGAAATTTTGTGATAGTACGGAATTACAGTAGTTCTATGTTTTGGCCTTTGCTTTGGTTCTGCTCTACATTTGTCTGCGAATTTTACGGATAACTGTTTCCCTACGAATTCATCCTGATAACCAGCACTGTTTAGCCTTCTCCACTGCCTTTTCACTGATTCAGCCAAGAAATGAGTACATGATCTGTCCATTGCATTTGTGATTAAAGGCGCACTCACTACAATATCATAAATAACGCTTGCCGCGTGCCGTCGGAATCCCGGAGAAAAGCTCACCGGAGAAAAGCTCACCGGATAAAGCTCACCGGAGAAAAACTCACCGGAGAAAAGCTCACCACAAAAGTGGCAGATGCAGAGAAAAAGCTCACTGGTCCCGGGGCACAGGCGGAAGAAAGCTCACCACTCTTTTTAATTATTTTAAAAGCGAAGCTCTTGGATGCTCCATCACATACAGCAACTTATTATACCATTATAATGAGCCAGGTTAATAACTTGAAACACTCTCTTGTTTTTGCAGTATTTGTGGAACCGATTAGGTACATTTCTCGCAACCATGTGTTACAGGCAAATATCTTCTGTAGGTTATTTAGTAGACACATAAAGCCTATCTGACAATTCTATGAACTTGGAGTGTAGAAAAAGTTGCAGAGCTATGCAGTACGTTTTTTTGTTAATTCGACCTCTACAGGACCGTGAAATTATGTCGAATAATCTCGAAGATCGAATTAAACCATGTGGGAATAAATGGGCAAATGTGTCCCGGGACTTTTGAACGCGATTGAATTACTCGAAATCGCATTAACAAAAACTTATTGTAACGTCCACCTGGGACAAGACAAAAGCGGAACTGTCAACAGTGCGACGCCTAAAACTCTCCTGGAAGCTATAGTAAGCATCCAAAACAGGACAAAGCGGTGATTAGAATGTCAAGACTTTTTTCCTTCACGCACTTGCCCGCTTTCTAGCCGTTCGTGCTTGTCTCTCCACGCGTTGCTTTTTTGCGATAGTGCCACCACGGGGACCTCCTATGACCTACATAGTTGCACACGGGGGTCGAAGCCTCAGATCTGTGCCGACGTTTCACTAGGAGGCCTGCTTCTACCTTCCACGCTAATTCAGAAGCAGAGTTCACGCCTTTTGTCGTGTTCTTTCTCGTGACTGATTTTAGATATTCCTTTGTCTTAAGCCCCTTTTATGCTAACTTCAAAGCAGGGTTCACACCTTTTGTTGTGTTGTTTCTCGAGGCTGGTTTAATAAATATATTTTTTTTATTAAGCCAAGCAGGTAGGATAAAAATATATTTTTTGTCGTTGAGCGGTTCCTTTTCGAATCGCACATTAAGAAAGTTTTGTCTACATCGTATTGGTTGATAGTGGTACAGTCGAGCGCTAATTCCTGAAGACGTTTGCTTTATGAAGCAAACATTTTAGCCGTATCTGTATTCTGAGTGATGGAGGTAATTCGTTCGAACAAGGATCAGGCGAAAGTTTTGCTTGACGGTTACGACTACGTGCAAAAGCGGTCAAAAAACGGGTGGATCCGGTGGCAGTGCTGTAAGCAGCGGACAGGCGGGTGCGAGGGAGCAATAACTACGTGCCATGCTGTGAGTATAACAATCCTTGCTTTGACAGCAGAAAATGGCTACGGTCTGGGGCATATTTCTATGTTTGTGTTGCAGGCTATTATCGGAACTCTAGTTTTCTTCACATTGTTGACCAGAATATAGGGTTTTACATTTATTTGGGGTAAAAATGATTTTGTGGATGTGCTAAGACTCTAATGTTTTATTCATTCATTGATTCTTTACTTTTCAAAATAATGAATGCTGCCTTTTAGCAAAAATATATCCTCTGAACAACGAAGATGCACCGCACGTACGTTTCAACAAAGAGATAGAGAGAGGTAAAATTTTGGATAGAACCATGATAAAGAACTGACCAAGAGTGCTCCTGTCCCAATATATCACTTCCGTCTATCCTTTCGTCCATAATACTTACTGGCCATTTTACAATTTTTCCTTCACGTGGAATTGGGCGAATATTCAATTTCCAGCGTGAAACGACTTTTACTGTTATCCAACATCATCTTTTTTTTAAATATTAGCAAATGAATATAATTTCCAAGCTGATATTTTTCGATGAAAAAGTAAGAACTTGTTGAATTATGAAATTTTAAACTGCCCCGGAGTTTTCTAAGTAAGCAACGTCTGATAAGGCGATCTTAATTTTTCGGCATTGCAGGTCACTCGCTTTTGGTCAGTGATGGAGCAGAACCATGCCAGCGACTTTGACGGCGTTAAGGTGACGAAGATAAGAATGGACCTGAAAAGAAAAGCGCGAGAAACGCCGGAACCAACAAGCAAGCTCTTGGCCCAGGCGTTATGCAGTCCGGAGGAGAAGTGCCACAACCGTTCCTCACTTATGACAACGGATCGGAGCGGCGGGACCGGATGCTTGTCTTCGCCAGCAGCGAGCAGCTCAGAGCCTTGAGCACGAGCCCAACCTGGTACATGGACTGGACGTTTTCAGTCTGCCCCCGGCTGTTTAAACAACTCTACGTGCTCAGGTGCGCAGTCGAGGAAAGCTCCGCCGCCTGCATCTACGCCCTCCTTGCTGGCAAGAGCCTCGCGATCTATGAAGAGCTTTTTCGGGCCGTCCTTGACGCATGCGAAGAGGTTACCTTCCAGACCCCAGCGTCATCGTGAATGATTACGAGATGGCTGCGGTCCGGGCAGTAAGGGAAGTCTTCGGGCCAGACTTTGCATCCAGTGGGTGTTTCTTTCATCTCTGCCAGAGTACCCATCGCAAGGTAATGTGCGGTCATACAGCTTCCAGTAAACAATGATTTCTATTTAATCTTTTATAGCAAAATATATTTAATATCATGTTATTGAAGGCTAACTGGGGTAATGTGATATACGATACGCAAGGAGAGTTATTAGGGTGCGGATGCGCAACGTGAAATTACCAATAAAAGTGTATTGTAGAGTTTCAAATGTGATGTTACCCCTCGCTCCTCGCATTTATGTGTATGCATAGGTGTTTGCTAATTTTACATTTCTGTTCACTACAGGTACGTGAGCTGGGACTGATCAACAAGTACCGGTCCGATGACGCCTTCAGGAAGGCTTGCGGGGTGCTAGACGGCCTTGCCTTCGTGCCTCCCGACCTTCTACCATCCCTACTTCAGCAAATTCGTGACATGGCACCCAACGACATGGCCGAAATACTCGCGTACTTTGACTCCACATACGTGAGAGGAACGTTTCGCACTGCTTCAAGAGCGGGAGCAGATGGACGACTGACAACCACCGTGCGCCGCCGAGGCCCCGAGTTTCCTCCGGAGCTCTGGAACGTCATGGAAGCAACGCTGCGAGGGGAGGACTGCACCAACAAGTAAACAACACCTGCGAGAGGTGGAACAACGCTTTAAACACCTCGTTGGGCATTTTCACCCGAGTGTTTGGAGGCTCATCAAGTGCCTGCAGCAAGACCAAGCGGTCGCCGGTACAACCTTGTTGCAAGTCGGCCGTGGAGAGCCGCCTGCTAAAAAGACAAGAAGGGAGACAAGCCGACTGCAAAGCCGACTACACCAACTCTGTACGGATTATTTGCAGCACAAGCAGCTACCCGTGCTCCTCGAAGCAGTTGGGCAGTGCATTCGTTTTGGAGCCAAAATTTTGACTTAGGTAAAAGCGATCTTATCACTAAATTGTTGCCCTTTTTACAGGTGTCCCATTTCTCTCTTTTTTTTTTTTTACTTTCGGCTTTATTAATAGACAGACTGCTGGATTCCTCACTTGCAAAAAGTATGCATGATAAATTTGATAAATATTACATAAAAATGTTATTTCTTTCTACTAAACTGACGAACTCTATATGAGTGAAAACGAAATGAGAAACACCACCTGACAGATTCTCTATGAAAAGAATAAAACATTCGGTGAGCTTTTCTCCACCTTGGCTCAGGGCCCGGTGAGCTTTTCTCCGCGTGTGCTTGTTTTTCGCTGACCTTTTCTTCGGTGAGCTTTTTTCCGGTGAGCTTTTCTCCGCCGCCCGTGCTGTCGATGGTGAACTGTCGTCCGTCCATTTCGTTCGGCGGCCGATGCCTGGAAATTTAAGCCGATAGAGACGGATTAGCGTTCGGCACTGGCAATGGCCGCAAGCAAAAGTGGTCGGTCTCCGCACTAAGTTTTTCGCCTTGTAATCGACTGGTCGTCATCCTGTCATCACGCGAAGGCCTGCAGATTCGCGATGACGTCCGGCACACCTGCTGATCTTCAGAGGGCACCGTAAAGTTCCACGAGAGGTGCCGCACAGGTTAGCCAGGCGGGTGGGACGATGGGCGCCATGTTGATTAAAACAGCCACATCATGATGGAAATCACCTCCTCGGCGCTTGAAAAGCCACGCAAACGGCCGGGAAACGTACCGTGCGCCTTACTCGTACATCCATGAAGATCATGATGTAGAAAACCAGAGACTTTGGTAAAAGCAGAGAAACTTAGTCGAAGAAGAAAGACAGGGGAAAAAACGTCTCAATTCTTCTTCGACTAAGTTTCTCTGCTTTTACCACAGTTTCGGGTTTTCTAAATCATGATCAATATCCACCAGCTCGCCAGCGCACTCACTGGTTTTTTCATTCATGAAGATTTCTAGGAACTTTTTGGCGATGAGTAGGCTCTTTTCCCGCTGAAAGGCTCGGCTACAGTTGACAGCGAGAAGTGGGCACATGGCAGCCATGATGAATAGGCCGTCACTTCATGATAGAAATGTGCCCCTCGGAGCTTGAAAAGTTAGGCGAAGGATCGAAAAACGTATCGCATGCTTTTTTTGAACAGTCATGGAGACTTCCAGGAACGTTTCAGCGAGGACTCAGACGTTTCCCGGCTAAAAGCGCAGAAACTCACGGAGTCGACAGTAGAGAGCAGGATTTAGTTGGCTTTCTACTACAGTGTTGCTAACCGTCAAAAATAATTCAGCTTTTTTATTCTCGTGAAGACGGAAGACCAGCGGAGCTGTATTCGATACACTGTGTGCTTCTTCTTCGTCGCCGTCTGTTTTTCGCGCTGTTTCCTACAATGAATTCCCACCAACGCACCCAACTATCCATTCTTCTTTTATAGCTGGAAAGGTTGCCGCCATCTACGAGCGATGGTGGAAACCATAATGGTTGTGTGCTTGCCGCCGTCACCTATAGGTGGCGGTAGCTGTCCAGGTAGGTTTGTGTCGACATACACGGACACGATCCTGGGGAACCTAGCCCTTAACAGCTCCGCTGTAAAAGAAAAAAAAGCGTGTTTTTTAAGATTTGGAGATTAAGATTAAAGTAAGTACATCAAGAAAACTTCTTGTTCAAAATTTGCCGTGATTTTGGAGGTCAAGTTTCGTCGAAGTCTACCTCGTGTATTATTTGTCTTTTTAGGCACCTGAGAAACAATATAGTTTAATAGTGAGCGAATCTAATTCATATTAAGAAAATTGTATTTGAAATGCATTTCGTTTAAACCATCAAAGTAGTTATGCATTTAAATGTATTTGACGTGTACGCAATGTAATTATTTTAATGCACATATTTTTGCGTACTTTTAGAAATACATTTTATTAGTAAGGGATAAACTGAAGATTGTATTTGTGTGTACTTTAATGCATTAGAAATGATAAAAATGCATATAAAGTGCATTAAAATGCATTTAGACAGATTTAAAACCCATTATCTTTCGCTAAGTGTTTACCAGGTCTATCTTTGAGTAATGGCAGTATCCTTAAAAAAACAGTGTAGTCTTGAAGCCGGCAACCCTCAAACGAAGTGTTACCAACACGGCACTCATATCAGCGCTGCGGAAGTCATGCAACCACCAAGCAGACGCTAGCTTTCACAAACAGATGGCCCGGCTTCGTGACTCTGGGTATCCTGATGTCCTCCTTGGAAACGTATGTGAGATGATATGCAGAACACTTTCAAGAGGATCACTAAGTTCCGAGTTAGATAGACAGACTCCACTAGAGAACTTCGCGGTAGTCCCCTAAATTTATGGTGTCACCCACCGACTCAAAAATATTGCTGCACGACAGAGTGTCATGATTGTGTGCTCGGCACCAAACAGAGGGAACTCTATGTGCCGCAGAGTAAATCAGGCCAAGAACCGCCAGCCAACCTGCAGCACTGCGCACAGGACTAAGTACGCCATTTGCCAGACCGGCGTTGTGCACAAGATTCCAATGGCATGTGTTAGCTGCTACATTGGGCAGGCAGGGGGCTGCATTAACGACAGAGTCAGGAAGCACGCGGCGTCGGCCCAGGGAACGGGGGCTGGACACCTTGCATCCCATTGCCGGATGTGCGGGTGCAGGCCAAGTTTTAGCAGCGTTTCCATTGTTAAGAGGCACAGAAATGCTTTTGCGCGCGAGATTCTCGAGGCCCTGGCCATTGAGAAAAGCGCCGATGTCTGCGTGAGCATGCCCTCCATCACGGTCAGCAAGAAAGAAATGCAGCTTTTGCAGTGTGGAAGGGCCCGCGAAAAAGAATGAGTGATATGTGACGACGGTGGTTTGTAGGTTAGGTCAGGGAGGTGGTAGTGACTACATTTATTAATTTAATGTAATGAATTTATTTCATTTTTATTTTCATTTAATGTTTGAATTTAGTAGCGTAATGTAAAGATTTAGGGTGATTTATTGGCATTACTTTAGGTCAAATTGATGAAGAAGAAGTATAAAGTCTCAGTTGATAGTCAGATGTGTGTATGTCGCTGTTTCCATTTCTCCCTGTCTGTGTTTTGTCCCTATCGTCTAGCTGACCGTTTACTTTTGAAGTAGTCTTGAAGATAACACATTAAAAGAGCCTCCGTTTTGGCTTTTAGAAATGTTTAGTGCAGGATTGAACATTGTGGGCACCGGTCAGAAATCGTAACTGTGTCCAGGACCCTATATTAACAGCATGCTCGCCAATCGCCGCTCTTTTTTTACACCGTGTCCAGAGCGAACGTTACAGAGACTAGAAGATGGGCCTACGACTTCGAGCTGGAAAATATAGGCTCGAATTCCTGCCGTGCGACTTGCAGCTTTTCAGGTCCGAGTCGACGTGATCGGCAATGGACAGGCTGGCCAGTCGCAGCGAAATAGTGAGTGACGTCATGCCTAAGTACTTCGCCTATGCTCTGTGGCTTGATGAGGTTTGGTTAGTTCTCGAGAAGATTGGCAAATGAATTAGAAGGCGGCTCAGTGAAAGTGGGGCTAAGAGTTACAGCTCGAGACGCAATACCAGAGACTTGTAGGTGAATGGTCGCATCAAACAGCCTTTTTTGGGTTATGTCCCCACAGATGTCGAAGGTCTGAAGGAAATCTGCTCCAATTATTGCGTAGCACACGTCCACTACACGAAAAAACCACTGGAAACGTCGTCAAAAGCCGAAGTTCAACGTCCGTGATTTTTGGGGGAACCGTTGACAGCTGACAATGACGTAGATTGGGCGCGGTTTCAGCGATCGAAAGGTGAGACGGGAATGATGCTGAACTCAACGTCTGTGCCCACCAAAAACACGGGTGCCGACGATCTTGTCGTGGATTGCAAAGAGGCGACTGTTGTGCCGATATGGGTCGCTCGCCGCCTCTAGCGTTCAGCCGTCCTGCTTTTCGGGTTCCAGGAACAGGAAAAACAACAGTGGCGGGCTTCCGATCGAAACTGTCGGTGGTACGAACATGGCGACTTGCCTTGAGGGTGATGCGATGGTGATGCCAGACGGTGATCGCCGCGACCGCAGTGTTGCTATGTCGATTGAGCATGGTGTTGGGATTCCCGCCAAAGCTCGGACACGGCGGTCGTCAGGTTCTGTACGTCTCGACGGAGCTCAGCGAACGTCCGCACTCAGGCATGGAGACTGCTCTGTTACGCCCATGGTGGGGACGGAAAAACCATAATTTGATCCGCCAACTCGGCGAGTTTTACAAGCGGAAGCCTGTGGACTACCACTAGGCCGTCACAAACAGAAGCCGGCTGACGTTGTAGAAAAGCTGACGGAGGATGGCGGCGTCGATGGAGGCCGCCTTGTCGCCCAACAGGTGTTGCAGGTGTCGCATTAGCTAGTTTTGGTCGACGGTCGCCTAGCTCTTCTGCGCGGAGGAACTGCTCAAGGCGTCGTTGCTCAGAGGCGACGAGAAGACTGAGCAAGGCTTCTTTGAGAACGTAGTAAGGAAGCGTCACCGATCGGGGAAAGTAGAATACCCCGCGCCTCAGTAGCGGCTTGCGGCGGGAAGGCGTCACTGAGGAGTTCATACTGCTGGGTCTGGGAGGCTACACGGCGAAAGCGGAGATTGTTTTCCACTTGCACCAACCAGGACGCTGGATCCTCGGCCCAGAACTTCGGCAGAGTGAGGACCGCGGTAGCTGCGACTCCCAAGGTGGCGCTAGCTTGGGAAACACTTGCCGGGGCCACTTGCCGGTGGGGCAGGCTCACCAGACTCCGTAGACAGGGCATGATCACGTCCGGATCGCCAATTAGGTAGAAACAAGATATGTTTCCCCAACATGTTTTATGTCCAATATTTACGGGAGAAAGTAAACTGTAGTGTGCATCACTCGATGTAGCCACCCGGCCGCTGGGTCGCCAAAGGCTGATGCTCGTGGTGTCTCGTTCCGTCTGCTCGCGCCGACCGGCTTTTTTTTTATAGTTCCGGTACCACACTCTAAGAAAAAAGTTGGCCTCAAGTAACTAACTGCAGCATTTGGTCCTCTGAACTCCCAGTTGCTCCCCGAAAGGACCATCTGGTTCAAGCTAGGTATCGTGCGCAAAAGCCGGGGACTAACTGCGCTCGACTGGGACTAACCGATAGGCGTGCGCGAGCAAAAGCAGCCATTAGTCGCCGTCAGACAGGCTGCATCTGTATGATCTATTCCCCGAAGGCAAACGTAACGTTCGCCAAGAGGACGAATGATTTTGCGCTTGTCTTGGGGATCGGCGAGACTCAGCTCAGCACGGCTGAAAGTGTTGACAAAACTTGGACGAAACTGGCGAATTTGTTTAATGTGCCACGAACGTTGAGACATTACATGATAGAGCTTCGCGCGTTGTGCGAATGCGAGTTAACGAATGTGTTGACTCTACTTCACCCCACTAAATTGTCATAAATGATCTGTTAACATTTCACAAGTCTCACTCACGTGATTTGCCTTTGCGCAAAATATAAGCATTTTTCCAAACAAGAAAAAGTACTACGTAGACTCTAACCAATTTCTTCAATGTGCCCGACGTTTCGAAGCCAGCTCGGCTCCTTGTTCACGGGTGACTGTATGTGGGCCCAAAGGTAGCAACCTGCCCCGTCGTTTTCTTTTCCTCTCTCTTAGCTTTGTTTTCCTCTTCTGTTTCTGTGTGAGGCGCACTTTAGCCCGTGTATAGAGCTGCTTGGAAGCGTTCCGGTGGATCGGTTCAGATTGTTGCTTGTATTTTGTATGTGCCAAGATTCTATTAAAGGGACCATGAAATGACCTTTTTACTTTTTCCAGATAACTTTTACATTAAACCATCAATGTTCACTGAATGCCGAAGAGGCATCCGTTTTCGTCTCGGTTTATTAACTTCTACACAAAAAATTAATGAAATATCGACTTTTTCTTTCTCTCCAACTGACCGCAAAACAAGCCGTGACGTACGCTGTTTCCGGAGCCGGAAGTTCTCTCGGCAGTAGGAGAATGGGAGCGTTAGCGGCGACGAGTTGGGGTGCGCCGGTAGGTTTTACTGCGCTGATGTCACCGACGTATTTTCTGGATAGGCGCCTCTCATCGCCACATCGCAGCTGAGCGAAATTCAATGAGATATGTTGCGCTACAGCGACAGCATGGGACTAGTCCCATACTCCGGTATGCCTGTCGGGAAGTTCAGCGAGTCTTCCGGTGAAGACTCCAGAAGTCAACCCATCTGTCATTGTTAATAAAAGGCGGCCCGTGTCAGTCGTTTGCAAAGCGACGTAGATGGAAACAAATTGCCGCGGCGTTTTTCGCGGCCTCGGAGATGCAGGAGCGAGCCGACGTTAAAAAAGATACGTTTGAACTACGAGTGTCAGCAAGAGCCACGTAAATACCTGTTCACACTCGGAGCGGACGCGCGCGTTTGATGGAAGTGTTGTATTCGCGCCGTTGGTAAGCGCTTCGGTACCGATCTTTTACGATTGCAACTCGATACTGACGCGACACTCGGCAAAGAAAGGTTGGACCGGTATTGCACGTATACCTCCCACGAACTGTTATAGCTCGACAGTGACGTGCAGTCTGTCAGAATAAAAATGGCATACCAATAACAAAGTGTACATACCGTGTTACTAAGGTAATCCATACGGCGTTTATTTCAGCTCTATATCACACAAAACAAGAAGGTAGAATCGACGAGAGTCCCTTTTCGACGAGTGTTCGTCAACACTGCCTCGGAAAACAAGGGGAAGAGATTGACCAAAATTGAGGTCAGGGATCAAACTATAATACGGGAAGGGTTCACAAGGGTAGCGCGGGCATATTCCATTCAGCACGCCAGCCGGTCGTAGGCAGACGGTCTTGCGACAAAGCGACGCTGCGCCGAGTCGGAGTGCCTGCTAGGCCTATATTCTGAGCAGCTCGCTTCGTCGGAGTCGGTGGATTCGGGTGTTTGTGAATCCAGCGTTCTTGTTCGTCGTGGTCTGCTTTAAATATTTTTTTTTCTTGCTGCTTGAAGTCGGCACGCGCAAGAAGAACACGTAGAAAAATAAACGTTCAGTCAGTCAGAGTTTTGAGAGGAAGGAAATCAAAGGAAATAAATGTTCGTCTGCCATCGCGACCCAAGTAACCCTGGAGAATAGAAGGGTAGGAGAGGGCATGACGTCAGCCGCGTAGCCTCCACAAGCCATGCTCCCTTGACGCCTCGCCTCTTTCGCATTTTCCTCCTTACTCTTCTCACTTATCATGCCAACGTGACCACATCACGTGACCGTTGCTAGCCTTCGTCTAGCTATGGTGTACTAGAATACACGACAGGCTAGCCTTCGATCTGATGAAACCTACCGGACGGAGCGCGCGCAAGCCTGCAAGGAGTCCTTCTACAATCAACCATCCATCTCACACGCGACATGTCACGCGCACCAATAGCCAGAGAGATCTACGGTCACGTTGGCCACAACATCGTTTAAACGTTTTATGACTAGGCTTCACCAATATTGCAACGTGCCCTCTCCTAATACTTCTAACCTCCTTGCAAGTAACAGAAGTCGGCCCTGCCCTACTGCGCAGGCGCAGTAGTTGCTTCGTTTACCACACGATAGATGGCGCTTGGCCCTCGGCCTTATCAAATTTGGCAATTTTCGCCACACATCTCTAATTATGCTACAAAATGTGGATCTGAATATTATTTAACAAAACTTTTAGGAAACATTCGCCGGCTATTTATTGTTTATGATCGCGGTGCTGGTGAGGTAGGTTGTTACCCAATAGGCGACGTGGATTCGGCTGACGTGCTCCGTTTCCGCGGATGTATCGTAGTGAAAAGGCGAAGGAAAGAAGGCGCAAAAGAGTCCAGTTTCGTTTTAAAAGTTCTATAGCAAATAATTTTTTTGGCTCCCTATTTTTGGGTTTTTGTGTTTCTTTTCACACCTTTTACGACGTGCGGTGGATGAAATTCGATTTTAAAATCATTTCATGGTCCCTTTAAGAGCCGGTTTCTCCAGTTTCTTTCTGTGTCGAGGGTGAAACTGCTGACAAAGCCAATGACTGAGCATGTTCCGCCAGCGGGCTGCCTTGGATGTCTTTCTTCTTTACGTCATACTTATGTCTACGCAGACGTCCGGGATAGTTCTTCGTTTCCCCCACACACGAAGCGTCGCATTCGGCACAAGGAATTTGGTAAATCAGGCCTTGAGCTTTTTCTTTTGGTGGACCTTCCTCTGGAAGAAGAAGGAAATGGCCTAGAGTTGAAACAGGTTTATGCGTAACTGCAATGCCGTACGGTCTCAAAACGCGGGCTAGGACCTCGCTCGTGCCATTGAGGTACGGGACGCACATGCGGCTGCAGGTGTTTTTGTTCGTGGATGTAGGAGAATGACGAAGTTTTTGTATATTTTGTTGACACTGCTTCGACAGCAGTTCCATCCTCGACACAGAAAGAAACTGGAGAAAGCGGCTCTAAATAGAATCTTGGCACACACAAAATACAAGCAACAATCTGAACCGATCCACCGGAACACTTCCAAGCAGCTATATACACGGGCTAAAGTGCGCCACACATTGAAACAGAAGAAGAAAACAAAGCTAAGAGAGAAGAGAAGAAAACGACGACAGGGTTGCTACCTTTGGGCCCACATACAGTCACCCGTGAACAAGCAGCCGAGCTGGCTTCGAAACGTCGGGCGCATTGAAGAAATTGGTTAGAGTCTACGTAGTACCAGGCAGAGTTCCACCGAAATGTTTACGTTTAAGTCATTTATCCAAACGCAACACCTCCAAATACTAATACTTTTTTTTCTCTTAAATGAAACTAGTTTGTAGAAGACGCGCTTTCAACACCGGAGTCTCGCAGTCAGAATAAATTCTCGCTTCAATCGCTAAAACTGAGTTACTGAGAACAAGACGAGCCTCGTCTCTGCGTCTCTCCGTAGCCAACCGTTCTGGGTAGTCCAATGTTGAACTCAAAATCCGCAACGACACACTTGATGCACGGCACGTTGCACTTAAAAGGCACATTCAGGGGCAGTACCTAGACGCCTTCATATACGGTCGTCGTCGCTGTTTCAGATAGCATTTCAGATGAACAACGAAAAACGCACCACGCCCAGATCGTCATCCATGGCAACACCCTGCTAATACAAAACAAATGCGAACTAAAAGAAGAAAAAAAAGGCCCGGAGAAAACTGAAAAGTAAGAAAAAGAAAAAAAAAGTGTTTGCTTGTACGTCACTTGACCGGCGTGTTTAAAATGGCGACCTTCGACCTTCTTCCGTTCTTGAAGCATTGCTGTGTCCGTGTGTAGTGTGTAGTGGGAGGGGAAAGAAAGATTTCTATGTGCGCACCCTTCCCTCTCCCACCAACCCCCTAACCTGCATTCTTTCTTGCGCCCTTCGCACACGCGGGGGTTGGGCAGGAGGGGCAGAGAGGGTCCGTCGTGAAATTGGGAAGGAGTCTTTGTTTGAAAGTAACCTGTTGTTAGGGCAGCCTTCGTCAGAACTTAGAAGCTGGTCCGCCGTTTTTTGTCCCTGTGTCGTCTCCAATCATTCCGAGATCCGGTTTGGATTGGCGATGCTGCAACACTGCACTTGATCTGTTCTGAAGTCACAAGACAAGGGAACTCGATTAAGGTATGCCGAAGTACTTTTGTTTATGGTATATTCATTAACTGCGGCTTCAGAAAGTGTTTTATTTTGAGCGCGTTCTCTAGCTTTCAAAGCGCGCGCCATGCTCTATTCTTTTTGGCACCATGGTTGCTTATTTTGTTATGCAGCACAGAAATCTGATATTCAATCGTATCGAGCCAAGCGCCAGCTCTACCGATGGCTTATTTTTTGTTTTACAGTCCCTGGCAAGATCGCTTTACCATAAGGGCCTGTTCATACATTCCGCAGAGAGCTACAAGCATAGCGCTGACCTAGCGCTAAGCGCGTGCTGACGGGAGTTTTCACCAGCTTTGTATCGCACCGTCAAAACTGTTGCGCATAGCAGACGAAAAGCAGCTCACGACACGTGAGCAGCACTACTTCAGCGCTTCGCTGCCTGCGTGTGTACAGACTTTCGCCTTGATGGCGGAAGCTCGTTCCATCACTTTGAAGCATAGTTTGAGCACGCTCACGCTGGGTCTGTAACTCCCAGCGAACGGTCTACTAAAAATGTATTATTGCGCTGGTCTGCTGTCAACAGATCGCATGTTAGATGTGAACCATTATAGCACTTTCTAGCCTTTTGGTTATTTTATTATGTGTGTGTTATATCTTATACTTTTGTGGAGCGATCGGGTATTTCACGCTGCCCCTGTTGCTAATACTCCAAATTCCTCGCAAATAGGCAAGAAGCTGCCGGTGCCCCAATAAAACTTGCTTGGACCACGACCGGTTTGGACAGGTGTCCCAGTGTTCAAGCCATCATCGACGCAGGTGCACTCTTCGGAATTCGGCCTTATCGTGGATTCTACCGCTCAAAAACTTCGACTTCAGTCATACTTGAATGCGATGTGTATCTACGAGGCAATGAAGCTACGTTTAACCTGAACTGCACAATTTCGTTTCCGAGATTTGTGGCTCGGGACCGAATATAATAGATAAAACTTTAGTCCCAGGGGTCTCAATTCAAGGACGCAACGTTTAGACCGAGGGATCCAAGTGCAAGGGCCTAACAGTTGGTCCCCGGGGTTCATTTGCAACGGTGTGACAGTTGGTCCCAGGGGACCAAGTGCAAGGGCCTAACAGTTGGTCCTCGAGGCGAAATCGAAACGGTGTAACCGTTAGTCCCAAACGGTGCTAGTGCCAGAGACTAATGAAGGGATGCAACCCTTACTCCCCTTCTCGTTAGTCCCCGAGGGGACTAATGGTTGTCGCAACCGTTAGTCCCCGAGGGGACTAATGGTTGTGGCAACGCACTTGCTCCCCTTGGGGATTAAATCGCGCTACCCTTTTTCTTAGAGTGCACTACTGCACAGCTGCTACAGTGCATAACCTGATCCATCTTTGACGACAGGGAGGCTTGAACGCTGTGCTTTGAGTAAAGCCTCAGCAGGATGCTGAGGCTTTACCTAAACCAACATTAAAGAAGGCCTGTCTTGAGATGCCTTTCTTAGTGTTCATTGCCAAAATGTGCCTACTGCATACTGTTGAGTAGCAGAACATAAAATTTGGGATGCAGTTTTTTTCTCAAAATGAGCTTCGGTAACTTTTCATAACCCCGGGTGTTGCTTGGAGTTTTGGCAAAAGGCAGCCCCGGCACCTTCTTTTTCGAGTCTGCCTAAACCCCGGCAAATAGCGTGGTAAAAAAAAAAAAAAAAAACTATTTGCCTAAAGACGACCCACCGCTACCACGCCAACTGCCTTAAACAGTATCAAGAATTTAAGAGCGCACGAAAGAGGCTTAATCATGCTGTTCAAGTTTACTATCCAGTGCGAGAAAGCGGCGCACCCTTGTGGTCAAAGCTGGAAACCGTCGATTGGGCAGGAATTATCAGTATACAGGAGGCTATGGCCGGACGCGTTATATGCGCTTTATAAGGTGGGTGATGCCCACCTTAGTCCGGGTGGTGCCTAAGGCAGGGTGAACCTCAGTTTTTCAGTGCCTCGGGGGATTGGTGCTTTTAGTATAGGGGGTGCCTAGGGTGGGGTTTTGTGTGAAGCCAAATTATGTAACACTATTATGAATTTGCCCGAGACTGGGTTAAAATCATGATAAACTTTCTCCAGCCCGCCTGAGCACTGACTAATCTTGTTTCACCATTGTCTCTTTGTGACGCTGCGCGCGCTTCCCTTCAATACCACCGGGTACAGAGCCTTTGCGCTGAATTTGTTGTCGGTTACCAAGAAAGAGGAAACACGCTTTCCTGCCCTTTTTACTCCTCCTTATTCCGCGCACTCTTTCTACACCACCTGCTTCTGCTCCTCTTTTCTCTCCTTTCAAACCCCTCTCCGCTCCACGCGCTTCGTCAAACCACCTGCCTCTGCTCCTCTAATTGCTGCGCGCTGAGTCCGTAGCTCACTCAGCAGTGCACTTGGCTTCAACGTCGGTGATCAGAAGCGATCCCTGGCACAAGCTTCTGTTTATTTCAAGATAGTTTTGCAGGTTTCAGAGTGACCGACCTACAGATTTCGTGCTTACGCCGCTCCTGACGTTAGTTGGCCCGACAAAGCTGCCGCTTTAAACGCTTTATACATGCCTAGATAGGACGAGTACTGTAAACTACGTATTTTTCGCGGGCTCAATAATTTGCGATTTAGGTCAAAGCTTAAGTTCTGGAAAAATTCGCGGGTTCTAATGCCCACGACACGATGGGATATCAATATAGATTCCGATGTGTTTATATTTCCCGGCATTGTTCGCGGGACCTATTTTTCGCGAATTGTAGGCGATTCGCGAAATTGGCGAAAATTCGGTTCTTGCGAAAATTAGGTCGTTTACAGTATGCCATAAAATAACCCCCCCCTCCCCCCCAAAAAAATATCACTTGCTTTTATTTTGAAGTCTCATAATGCATGAAATGTGGTATATAAGGTGCGATCATTTAAAATTATTTCGGAGACACCCCCTTTAAGGAGTAAAGAACCTTTATTTTTATCGAATTCCCCGATACATTATGCGGATAAACTTAATTGGCGTATAGGTATTGTGACATCAGGTCACGTGACATTCAATGTCCCACTAAATGAAGCGGGGAAATCGAATTGGCGTATAAATCACGTGGCGTCAGATCACGTGGCGTCAGATCACGTGACATCAATTTCCCGTTACATTTAGTGGGAAAATTAATTAGTATATAGGTGAAGTGGCGTCATGCCACATTACATCAATTTTCCTGCGAAACGTAGCGGGGATACTGAATTGGCGTAGAGTACACACGCGACGTTATGCCAAGGGACAAAATGCTCCGCTAAATTTTGCGGGGAAACATTCACCGTATAGGCCCTGTGACGTCAGGTCACATGACATCAATTTCCTTGCCGACTTTGGCGCAGAAACTTAATTGGTCTATTGGTCACTTGACCTCACATCACGTGACATCAAATCAAGTCACATGGCCTAAACACCAATTATATTTCCATGCCAAATTCAGCGGGAAGTACGCGGACAGATGGATGGACCGACGGACAAAACTTTAGGATAGAGGGGTTCCGTTAAAAATCTTTTCATTCTTTAAAAAAATTGCGGTGGCTTAGCTCGGCTAGGCCAGGATATACGTAGCGTGAGCTTATGCTCACAAAATGAGAGGCGCTAACAAGCGGCTCCGGTGCAGCGTCAGACTTGGCTCTTGCGCAACGGAGGAGCACAGCTGGGCTTGCGGCGGCGCCAGTGCGTCTGCCGCGGCTATGACGTCTCTCCTCTGGAATGCGCAGACCGGCGAGGCGGGCGCGGCGGCGGCTTTGCGTGGCTCTCATAATGAGCCGTGCTCATTATGCGAGCCGCGCTCATTATGCGGAGCTCCGCCGCTGCTGCCGCGCGCTCCGCATAATGAGCACGGGTCGCATAATGAGCACGGCTAATTATGAGGGCCACGCGAAACTGCTCAACCTCGGCCAGTGTAGCTAACGCTACCAATGTTGAGCAAAATATTAGCATGCCGAGGATCATTCTGAGTTAAAGGGATACTACAACGAAATATCGGCGCTCATTTTTTGGTCTATATGTGTTCAAAGGAGGAGTATCACATCGAACATACCAATATTTTGTTAAATAAAGTCACGAAAAGGAATTTTAAAACGAATTAAACGATTAGCAAAGAGCACCTGGTGGTTGTCGCTAACGCCTCCCTTGTAATGTGCGTCCAGGAACCTTGACAGCTAGTGACGGTGAGTGCCTCGACTCCGGCCACGACGAGAGAAGAGGGGAAGAAGGAACTGCTCTCTTTCCGAGAATGCCTTTTGTGTGCCGCAGAAGTCGCTATTGCCCTCCTACAAGATTATAGAAGATTAACCCGTCACTCAAAATTCGTACAAAAGCAGCCGCTTTGGTGGCTGGAGCGACAAAGCCATCCTCTCGACGTCAGCCTCGCCATAGCTTTGCTCGTCCCGAGACGACCTACGTCACGATTGCGTTGGATGTCACGTGGTCTCCGCTGGGCCTTCTCCGAGCGCTTGCCAGAGTGAGCCGTTTATAACGAAAAATACAGCCATTAGGCTCAAAATACAAACGTGCGATGGTCATTTAAAGATATTGGGGATCATAGTCAACCTATTTTTGAGCACGACGGGAATATTTCAAAGTTAGTTGAAGTATCCCTTTAAGAGCGATCCCGAAATATGGTTCTATTTTAAAACGTCGACACCGAAATGGAAGCATGCTTCGGAAACGTGCCTTCGAAAAAGGTGAGAAGTTCGAATCGGTTTCGTAGACGATTATTCGTATAAGGTTACACCTGACGATGTACACTACGATAGCGCCAGACGGGGTGGCGGGAGGTGGGGGCGTTGGGGGAGACTTCAAGGGTTAATTCCTAGGCCGCCCTTCTTCAAGAAGTCGAGAACTTTGACCAGGATAGACTTGCGTCGTGCTGTTTCGCCGATTGAATCGATGCAGTCTTGAAGTATGTTTGGCTTGTTGTATGGGTTGAGTTGGGCTAAGGTAGCCTTGCGTTCTTGATCGCGGTGTCAACAGTTCTATAATAGGTGCTACAGGTTAGCCGTGGTTAACTTTTCACAGTGCTTGCACTTATCGAGGTCCGGTACAAAGTCCTGTTATTTTTCGCTCTTTTTAGAATTTCTCCATTTCTTTAGGATTACGGCATTGGCTTGTAGCTTTCTGAGAAGAACCGTTTCGTGCCTCTGAAATCCGGAGGGAAGGCTAGATATGACGCGTTTTTGTTTTTGATTTAATGCGTTTCTTGAGCGGCTTGAGAAACTCAGAACGGGTCGTAGTAAGCCGTCTTGTGCTCCTCAGTGTGTGACTTTTTCAGATTACGGGGCGGGGTGGAGATCGGGTTTTCGGGGCAGTGGAGGTGTGACTGATTAAACTCCCTTGCTGCCACGTGGGCGGCCTCCTTGTCTTCAATCGCCTCGTGGCTCTGGGTCTAGCTAATTGATGCATTGTCGTTTCGAATTTTGAGTTTAATAGCGGTGGTCATGATGGCTGTAGTAACTGTGCATGTGATAAAGTGTGATATACACGATCGGGTTGTTTCTTGTGGGTCGGTGTAAATAATAATGTTTATATTGCTGGTAGCTATTCGGCCGAGATCCTTGAATGCATGCTGAATGGCCCAAAGTTCGATTTTCTGTGCTGTTCTGCAGTGTGGGATGCGTTCCGTACAACTGTGCTTGTCGTTGCTAGTGTGCCATGCAATGGCGTGCTGACTTCTATGTGTGCGGCATGTGTGACGCAAACGAGGTTGCTTTAGTCTACTAGCAGTATTTCGACCTTGATGTCGTGGTTCTCAGCTCGTAGTTTACGTTAGACTTTGTTCGCAGATCCTATTTTTCTGGAAAAAGGTGCTGTGTAATAGGAATTCTTTACCATGAGAGTTGCTTTCATATCAAATGGTCGTTGTTCTCGTAATAGCGACCGACAAGTTTGACTACAGCTCTTCCTATTTGGTGTGCCAAAGTTTGAGCTTGTGAATCTGTTCTTGCGGTTCTGCGAGTTTTTGGAAGGCCGGGAATGGAAGCCTCTTTCGAAGTTCTTCAAGTTTGGTGTGCCGTTGAAGTACAGAAATGCATCCTCGAGCGTTGTTAAGCAGGGTCTTCAGTATTTCCAAATGTGAAGCGATGTTTTTGTGGAACGTGTAGCCGTACATTACTTTGGAGATTGGGTTAGACTATTGTCCTTGCTATCCTCTCTCCTGCAACGCCCTTAATAATTGGGTTGTGTGTGTGTTTATACAGTCTAGAACTTGGTCTGCCTCACAGGGGCGGCGAGTCTCCCAGCTGTAGATGAGAAATTTAGCCAGTGCGGTACAACCGCTAGCCTGGGGTCTTTAACGTGCATCACGCAGTAGTGATACACGACCGCACGCCGGTATGATGCTCATCCAGATCGAAACGGGCAGCGGTGGGGGCTCGAACCCAAGATCCCTGGGTTCTGCAGCGCGAGCTTTTGCTCCACGTGCTCCGAGCTGGTGTGCGCTAGACCACTCGGCCACCGATCCCCCTGCAACGCCCTTTTTGCTGGTAATCCTGCGGATCACAGCCGTTCCTTGCTTTAGTGCTGATACCATTTTCTTCATTCATGGTTCCGCACTAAGCGTGGAGTTGACGCCCATTTCCGCGATGGACTGTTCTTTTGTCTTGTCCACCGGTTTCTTATCGAACAGGAGAATTAGGTTTATGTCTTACCAGCTGCGAACCAAAAACCGTGTATTCAGTCTTTTCGGCTGATGGTTTCAATTCTTTTTCTGTAAGAAACTTGTCGATGGTGTGGAGGCCTTCTTGAACTACTGCCGTTCGGTCATTTACCGGTATTTAACCGTCCAGAAGTTCAGAACGTGAGACTGTCTGCGTATATTTTGAACCGCAGCCTATATTTTTCTAGGCTAAAGGATGTTGGCGAAAGCACCGATCCCCAGGGTCATTCCAGTCTTGTTGGCTTGGATATGTGCTCTGGTGTTGTCCAACTTTGATGGCTATGCCTTGCATGGAGAAAATGCTGATAATGGTTTCGCGGTCGAACGTCTTTTGAATGTTGACGACTAAAGCCACTTGTACTATTGGGACGTTAGGGCTTACCGAAGTATTTCTTATCGGAGTGGCAGAAGGCTGCCATGCGTACTTAGGTTTCTGCGGAAACAGATTTGTGCTAGATGGTAAGTCGTTATGGACACTAATCTAATCTGTCCTGGCAAGCGTCATGTGTACAACGAGCTTCCACAGGACCGGTTTTTGTTTTAACTATGGAGATGGGGGTGAACTACTAAATTTCGCACCCTTCGGGCATTCTGCCTTGCTTCCAGATATCATTGATTTGTACGAGGATGCTATCTCTTACTTGACCCGGTAAATCCATAAGCCTGCAGTTAGCGAATGCGTTCGATTTGGGTGCGCTCTTCACCCTCTTTCTCTCAACTGCATTAACCAGAACTACCCACCCCTAACGTAATTACCCCTACCCGATTTCGTCTCCCCTTTTTGTTTCAGAAAATAACACGTATAAAAAGGGCTGCTCCAGATATCGTTTTGACTGGGTTCAATTGACTTGCGCAATAGCCGTAGCCAATCGAACTTTTGAGACATTCAGGCAACAAGATTCTCTTTTTAACTTTGGAAATATGCAATCTTATTGCACAATATTGCCGCGCGCGCAGCTGGCCAAGTAGGCAGCGCGCGCGTGGCCTAACGGTTATCGCGCTTGCTTTTCACGCTGAAAGCCAGGGTTTGATTCCTGGCCGCGGAGGCACATTTTTGTTGACTCTGTAAAGTAATGTTCTGGTATATTCGAGAACCATGTTGCTTCTTCGAGGTCGGAATGTTCTACACGCCGAACCTTCTACGCCGATTATTCCAGTAGCCCACACGTGTACAGTCTCCGGCGATATGAAAAACCCACTGGGAGCGCGTGTCCGAGGCGGTGGCTGGCGGGGGAGCTGCGAGCGCTCCGGGCAGTGCCGTTCTGCTTCGAGGGGAGCACGCTCACTCGGGGCTCAGCTAAAGCGCGCTCCTATCAGTTTGTGCTGAGCCCCGAGTTAGCGTCCTCCCCTCGAAGCAGAATGGAATTGCCCGGAGCGCTCGTACCGCCCCCGCCAGCCACTGCCTCGGCCACGCGCTCTCAGCGGGTCTTTCATATCGCCGGAGACTGTACATAAGGGGCTCCGCGTGGCGATCTGCATTCAGTCTCGCCCCAGCGTTCGACTCTGCTGTCACGCCGAATTCGACGCCCGCGACGCTCTGTTATTACGTTTTGTACCCTTATATTTTTGGCACAAGTTCGCCACATTAAACGTTTTATTCTTCTTGTTTATTTATTGTTTTTGGTCACCACCCGTGACAATATAGTGCTGCTGGGATGATACGTGCAAACAAGAAAAAAGCCCAGGCAGCACAAAACGTCGTGGAAACGTCGAGAAAATGTCCCGGACGTCCGTGACGTCCCGCATGACTTCGATCACGTTTTTTCGATGTTGAAGTGACGTCCTTATATAACGTTTCATTAGAGTCCAATCAGTGACGTTGTGGCGACGTTGTATTTCAACTCAAACGTCGTCAACGTTCCCACGACGTCGATGCACGACGTTCTCACAACGTCCAACGCTCACGTTTCTTTGACGTTGAAATGAAGTTCATAAATGACGTTCCTTTGTCGTCTTGTCCGTGACGTGCTGGCGACGTCACGTTTCAACTTTAACGTCGTCATCGTCGCCACGACGTCAAGACAAGACGTTTTAGCAACGTCGAACACTCACGTTTCTTCGAAGTTAAAATAAAGTCCAGGATGACATTACATTATTACCCCGTCAGTGACGTTTCAGCGACGTCGCATTCACACCTAAATGTCGTAAACGTCATACAAGACGTGCTGGCAACGTCGACCACTCACGTTTTGTTCGACGCTTTTAGATTTTGCAGCTCCATCTCCAGCCGCAGAATCACTGAAGAAGTCGGTGACAGTGCTCAAGAGCCGCAAAAAAACTTGATTTTTGAAAGGTTGAAAAATTTAAGTATTTATACATTAATTTGCGTATTTCAAAATGCTATTGATTGCACATCGATGACGCTAGGAAGGGCTTTTACAAAACTCAATGTACACGGAAGAAAAAAAAAATAATCTGAAAGCATGTTGGGAATATCATTTACTTTAGATGTACTTGTTATAATTTTGGTTTGTTTAAAATATTGTTACGGGTTTAATTTGTGACTAGAACGGATCGAATTGTGCATTTCTTGCATTTTGTATCACTACTGTGTGGTACACGTTAAAGACCCCAGGCTAGCGGTTGTACTGCACTGGCTAAATTGCTCATCTACAGCGAGTGACTCGTCGCAGCTTTCAATGGCTGACCAAGTACACGCTGTATAAATATCCCAATAACCCAATTTGCTTTTTGCACGCGCGTTGTCGTCTTCCATGGGTCCTGGGCCCTGGCACGCGCCTCAGGGGCGCCGCTACACTATCCCCTCTCCAGGTGATTTCAGGCCTGCATCCTTTCCTAGGAGCATCCATACTGCTTCGCGACCACCCGAGATTGTTTTAAGGTTCGTCATTTTCTCTTCGTATTTTCTAACCCATGCTCACCTGCGCACAACCAAAAAATTCGCATCAACATCACAGTTCATCCACAGCACCAACTTCCAGCGCCTTAGCGTTTTCGGTAGATCGGGGCGCAAACTCTTGTCACGTGACTGTCAGTACAGATCTATAAATAAAATGCCCGGCAATGACGAAATCTGGTGGATACTGTCAACGGTTTGTGGAAACCTGAATGGCCAGATGACGGTCCAAAAAAAGTCCAGTCCGCACCTACGTGCCGAAAAAAAAAGAAAGAAAAAAAAAACAAAAAAAAAACAGCCGGCACGGCGCGAGAGAGAGGGGGAAAGGTAGGCAGAGGAGATGGCAGCCCCATAGAGCCCCATGCGATGCGTCGGGATACTCGGCAAGAAGAGGGCGAGAGAAAAGTGGGGGAAGATAGCGACGGACGAACAATTGACAAGCGTAAGTTCCGGGTCGTTCCCAAAATATTTCACTGAATGTTTTGTTCTTCGAATTTGCCCAGAGAGAACAGCTCTGGGATCGGTCCAGCTTTTTCCGAAAGCCAGTCACTAGCACCGGCCGTCACGTCTATGGGTCTACGAGGCAGGCTGCTGTGTTGGCGTGATTTTTTTTTTTCGAGTCTGCATACAGTGTAAGTGCTGCGGTTAGATGAGTCGTTCAAGTCGCCCCTATGAAGAAGTCGGTGATCGCCAAAAACGCCGTTGTATTCAGTCACGACTCGAGGACCTTTTTCACACGTTGAATCGTACTACTGCTCGGATCAAGGTGCCTGTGAGGATGTGAATGACGCCCCCAAGAAAACAAGTGTCAGTGCACATAACGGCGCGTCAAGTCCAGTCTCCGATCAAGACCCTTCAGACGCCTCCGACGATCCCAATCAAGAACGCCCAGCGGACGGAATCCCCCTTCTGAAACCATTCCCGTGCACGCAGCAAGAGTACCAGCTATGTGCGATGGGGCGGCTAAAGCACGCGCGTCAGCACATTAATCAGAAGCAGAACGAGGTAAGCGGTGGAACATTCCGTGCTGCGTGACATCGTCTCTTGTTTATTTATTTACGTGAATTTGTTCTTTTATATCTTTGAGGCTGGCACATCCGGGGACGTCTTTTGGAGGCGCTCCGTATTGCATCTCGTGTCTGAAAATGCTCAAATAAACAGTTCGTACCAAACCTTTGTTTTAGTTACTTCCTTCGTACTTGCATAATAGCAACTTGCCTTCACAATAATACTAAAAAATTACTTTTTTTTATGGGGGGGGGGGGGACACAACGTTTTCCCACGACGGCTAGGGAACGTAATTTGGAAAGGTTTCTCGACGTTCTGTGAACGTCGTTGGTAGTCCGGATGTCGTGAACACACGTATCATAAACGTCGAGGGAGGACGCAACGGCCCACTGAGACGTGCCTGTGACGTGCAACAAACGTTATTTGGAACGTCCCCTCGACCTTCTGTGCACCCTTTCTCGCGGACATTTAAAGGTTTTATCGACGTCGAAGGAAGGTAACGTCCGGACCTTCGACGTTTTACGACGTCACGTTACAGACGTCTTCGACCTTCTTTCGACGTTTTCTTCACGTTTATGTGCTGCTTGGGAGGCGAAGTATGTTTACCGTGAAATCCCGTAAGGACGCCCACCCAAAATGAAGAGATAAATGGTGAAAAACATGGGGTGGCTATCTTTGGGGACGCCACAGCAAAACTTTATAAACCATTAATGATAAGCGCCGGGGCACCGGCTACAAACCACGGGATGCGGGAACTGATACCGCAGATCGCGGACACGGCAAATTCGTGTTTCACGATGCGATAAACACGCGGGGATTCGCTACAAACTCCTAGGTGTCACGATAAATGATACCGCAAGTGGCCGACGGAGAAGATTCGCGTTTCACGGAGCGAACGACTCGCGGAAACCCGCCAAGAACTCGCATCTCAAGGAAACGGATACCGCAAATCGCGCACGCAGCACATTCAAGTTTCATGGTGCAATAAAAATGCGGGAACCCGCTACAATCTCGCCTGTCACGGAAACAAATACCGCAGATCGCGGAAGCAACAGAATCGCATTTCACGACGCAATATAGACGTGGGAACAACTCGCACGTGTTGCTTACAGCTAAAAATCGATATCACGCGCAGATCGCGGACAAAACATCATAATCCGTTTCGAACTCGGGAACGAATACCGCAAATCGCGAACGCAGCAGATTCGCATTTCACGATGCAATATACACGCGGGAACAACTAGCGTGTTACGCCAGCCGATATCGCGCGCAGATCGCAAGCAAAAACGCGGGAACCCGCTATGAACTTGCCTCTCGGACACACCGATACCGCCGATCGCGCCGTTGATACGCGATTCCCGTCGGAAATCGCTTGACTCCAACAGGAATCGGAAGGTGGGCGATGGTTTGGAATTTTTATGTTACAGAAAAACGGGATGGGCGATCTCTCGGGGGAGGGCGCCCTTACGGGATTTTACGGTATTCAGATTTACGCATATTGTACGTTTTCCCACCCATCATTTTTCTTCAAATTTTTTCCCGGCACCGCACTCCCAGGGGTGTGGGGAGCACGGCTTAAGGACTTCCTTTACAAGCTGCGCTAGTGTCTTTAGAACTTTGCATACGCCCTTTCATGACTCAAAATTCAAAATTTACAATTTTTGTGCATTTGAGCGCGGTGGCTACAATCGGTTTGTAGGAGTTAGCCGTATCCACCAGGTGCGTCGAACTGTACTTCGTTTCGCTTTAAGTGTAAAGCTAGCAAATGCTGCTTCGTGTTTCGTATGTTACTGCCGAGTACACGCACTCGAGGCGGGCTGGAGGGGCACTCCATCCCGCCCTGAAGAAAAGCGTTGCTCGCTTAAGACGTTGGTGCATTAAAGTCCCTTCCTGGAACGTTTTGACTTCCGTTAAAAAGTTCCAGGAAGTATGTATATATACTGCCTGGAATATGAATATATTTATCTCTCTCTCTCTCTCTCTCGATATATATATATATATATAGCGCGTAGCACCTGCAATAGAGTCTACTAGTACGGTGTAGTGTTGGGACCGGCATGGCTCAGCACTGAGAGCTAGTGAGGCAGCGTGTGTAGACAGCAATAGACCATTTGCTAAATCCCGCAAGCGCCCCGTCCCGCTCTCGAGGAATCATGGGAACGGTGTTTCTTTAGTTCCTTAGTGATAGGTAATTTTGACCTCTTCGATGCTTACACACCTTTTACTGTATTCCGGAGTCATCACCCGCTTAGTCCAGAATTGCAGGAATTGCTTAGAAATCCGAGCATTTTCATCAAACCGAACCTGGATTTAGCTCGGAGTCAACGGGGCTGTTTGTAGGATTTTAAGCGTATATACGTAATATCAGCGCCTTTAAAGCTGTACCAGGATGACAATGATGTAAGAGATTTCTGCAGCTCAACTAGGTTTAAGAGTGGATTGCATGCACGGTATCAAAAAGGCTGGCATTGGTGATAAATTTTAAAATTGATTTGACTGGTCTGCAACCTACACGACGCTTATTTAGGTTGACTCCGGATTACAGTAAAAAGATTAAGCATCGAATTGGTCGAAATTACAGATTAATAAAAACTCGCTCGAGTGCGGGCCGGTGCGCTGGGGTATTTAGCAGATGTCTATTAAGGCGCTGCAGTCGTCACGATGTCAGAAAGTCGCTGCGACCCGCAAAGTTTATCGAATATTGCATCAGGCGTCCGCAGCCGTTTGCGACGAGCATATGGCGGTGCACGCGGACAGCCCTACCACCCTTTATGCGACCTACACCACGAGCCTCAGGCGAGCCGCTCGGGTCCCAACACTTCCCCGTATACTAGTAAACTGTATTAGTGAGCCTAGACAGCTGTAAGTTAAATTACAAATGTGCGACTAAGGAGCGATTAGGCACGACCCCTGGATTTCGTTTCCCGCTCAACTCAAAACAATGAACTGTTTTTTTTTGTTGTTTTTTTTTGCGCGGATGGAAACGAAAATTTTCAGAGCTGTTGCATTAAGTGATATTAAATCTGGTGGCGCTGACCACCGATGATGGCAGCTGGTTGCCAACGGGCGGGAGTGGCGAGAGGCACCAGCGCTGCAAAAGCGTTTTTTGGATCTTGAAAATCCGGCAATGGCGTCAGATAAAAACGTCGCTTAGAAGGATTCGGACATCCTGCTTTGAGCACGTGCAGGGGGATATTTGCAGCGTCACGTTGGAGTCCATTGTCTGCCCGTGCACGTTCAGTGCTCACGTGACGACGCGTGGTGCTACGCGAAGGGTCGTACAAAGTACCGGCGAAGCGCAAGACGCGCGGCGTCGGCCATTGAGAGTTTTAGTAGACTGTGTTTCTCCGTCCGCTAGCCCTCCGCTACGAAGATACCGCCACTGCGCCTGCGCGTCGATGGCCTTGGCTGTAGAGTTCCGGGTAGCGGGGGGGCTTAGCGGAGGGGGAAACACGGTCTACTAAAACTTGCTGATATCGCTGCTGTGAAGTGATCCTCGTGTTTGCTGAGCCGTGCCTCAAGGGATGATTTCAGGAAACTCAGTTGGATCACTCTTTCTATGCACCTCTTCTGGAAGCGATAGGTCGTAGTGACGGGGTAGTGATCAAAGGGCCGGGGATTACGAATAATAGTGATCCTGAGCTGTGGGCAACGTCCCTAGATTAGCTCCGTTACGGAACTGTCTATAGACACTTGCTCACGCAAGCAATGCCCGCCTCCCCGGCTTGTCTTCGGTCGTTCGTCACGCCACCGTTTCTGGGTTACCGGCGTGTGTCGTAACCGCTGTGTATTCTGATGTTAAGAAGCACAATAATTACACTCTTAAAAAAAGGGAGTAGTACTTCATCCTTTGGGGACTCAAACTTGAAGTCACTGAGAATGATCTCTCAAAAAGGAAAAGGCTTTTTTTGTTACTCCGTTTTCTTTAGTAACTTTGCACTGATGTCTTTCAGGTTGAGCTTTTAATTCGTCAAAAGGAGAGTTTTTGTTCAATACCGCATAGCCTCAGGGACAGAGTTTACCTCTTTGAGGGATCAATTGTATGGTCTTTAGGGTCTTCGTTTTAGCGAGCGAGGACCAAATTTCCCCCCTCTTGGAGTCAATAGCACCAGTAGTTGTAAGAAAGTTTTTAAACTTTTGTCCTCTTGAGGACCAATTTTGACACTTTGAAGGATGAAGTGAAAGGTTCAGAGAAAGTAGCTGTTGTCCCTTTGGGAACTAATTTCAATAATTTAAAGAATGAATTTAAAAAAAAAAATACAGGGAATCATTTTTGTTTCTTTGGGGATAAGGTTTGTAATTTTAAAGAACGAATATGAAACAGTAAAAAGGAAGTAACTTTGGTCCCTTTAGGTATCTATTTCTCGCCCTTTCGGTGTGCCTTTTAGTTCGCTTTTCAAATGAGAAAAGAAAGAGAAAATATCGCGCGGGCAGGCGAGTTGGTGAATACATTATCCACGCTAAATTAACCTGAGACTGGGGTAAAAAAGAAACAATGGGTGATTCGAGAACGCAGCTTATTTCGACGATGGCACGAGGACAGTCGGGGCCAAAAAACGCCCGTGCGCTTCCGTGCCTCAGAACCGCGCTCTTACGATCCGAATAAACATAAGAGCGATGCGCCCTGCTACAGTGTGCTACTGTAGCCTTTTGGCGCCACACTACGGTAGGCGTTTTCGAAAAATAGTAATTAGATATCACCGGCCTGCAGGTGATATCTAATTATATCTAATTCACAGCCTGCCTGCAGGCAGGCTGTGAACCGCGTCTGGGTCGCAGTAAAGTTTTTGCTGAGCGCCCCCAACGGCAAAGCGAGGCACTTCATCGGCGACAACGTCCCCCATAAGGAGCCATTCTGTGGGTATATTAGGATTACAGTCGTTCGTGGTTCACAGAATCAACTCTGTAGAATACGAAATATATTCGAAGCCAGGATTACAAGACAATTTACCACAAGATAAAACCACCTTTGAAGTGGAGATATCAGGAATAGTCATGTACAAGAAAAAACACCTCCGACGCGGAGCTCCATAAAGCAGTGTACACTGTTAGCAAGTCCCGTGTATTTGGCGAACATTTGGAGTGAAAAACACGCTATTTACACAAATTACCATAAATTTACACGATGAGTAACGGATAATTTGTTCAGAAATCATGCGAGGTTGTAAAAAACGTGTTTTGGTTCGGTCATACACGCATAACCGTGTAGCCGACCTCGATAACACGCATCGCCCCCGGCGACCACCGCGGCATTGCCGGCTATCGAAGCACCGGAATGCTTGGGGACACATTTAGAAAGGACCGTCGAGACAAATGCCGCGGAAAAAAACATGTCTCGGAAACAGATATGCACCAAAAGCAATTGCGCCATGTCGCAGGAAGTCTGCGAAACCCGCCCTTACCGTGCTCGCCGCCCCGCCATTTTCTGGTCGATGGCAATGCGGCTTCCCTCATGTCGCCCATGTTTGTATTTAGTTTAGGGGTCTTGATAACAGTTTCTTACACACCACAAATAAAGTCATGGGTCTAATTATTCGTTCCAAACAGCTAAAATAGATATAAAAAGCCTGTCCTCGATGTGAACACGTGACATTGCAGTTGGTTTCGTTTTTGCTTCAACCTTCAACTGCAAGCGATCTGGCCACGGCACAAGCGCAACGGCGATGTACGCTGGAAGCAAGAGCCGGTTGGCTTTCGTTGTTTTTGTTTGACCGGAGAAAATCTGGCAAGTGCGCATGGCGCTGATTTGGTTTGACGGGACGCGAGAAGCTTCGCATAGAGCTTCGGAGTTTGCGAGCACATAGTGAAGACGTGACCGGACAAGTGCCCCTGTGATGTTCCCGGAAGACGGAAAGTACCATTCGTAATCGTCGTGTGTGTTTTGAAAGCGAAGGGAGCCACAGGGTCCACGAGTTCGCAACCACAAGCCAAGGTTCACGACAGCGCGGCGTTGGCTTCGGCGATCTCGTTCTGTTTGGTGCAACCCGGCGATGCGAAAAAGAGCTGAAACGTTCGTTGTGTGTGGTGCGGTGCTTTGTATTCCGGGTCTGTTTGAACCACGCTTTTAACACGGAGCGCAAATTGTTTGTTGCGGGGTGGAGATTCAACGGGTATAGTCCCGTCGTCGTCAGCTGATCCGGTCCAGCTGGTCCGGGAGGACGCAGCGAGCGTTTTTAAAAGTAAATCTTCCTTCGTTCCGTTTCAAACTGTGTAAGTATCCCGACACATACCGTGAGTAAGAAGCAGCGGGCGTTTTCAACAAAATTACGTCGTTTTAATTGAATAATGGACTCCGGATTGTTGTCTTAAATCTGCCGTTTTTTATGCTTCGTGTTGGACTGCGTTTGCCCAGCGACGCACACCGCTCGAGTAGATGATTCAGTCCTGCAACGAGTTTGTTGCGTCAATCATGCGGCGTGAATAAATTAGGGCAAGGTTTCCTACCTGCCCACAGATGCATGCACTGAGACCATTTTTTACGTTGTGAACGTAGTGCTCTTTCTCTATTTTGGAAGGGGCGTTGGTGCATTTATTATAGTACAATCACTTGAGAGTTAATAAATTGGAGAGCGAGCAAGCTTTCCCAACTTCGCCTCTTTCTCTCTGGCTCTGCCCTGTTTCAGTTTCAGTAGGCATATCTACTAGCAGGTACAAACTGCTCTAAAGCAGGTAAAAAACGAGAAGCTTAGGACGGTGCGGACTCCGTGTTTCGCGCTTTTCGCAAGGTGACAGGGTAAATGCTTTTGTGAGATATGCGGAATATGCAAGCGATTTTGTTATGCCCGTCGTTTGCGTCTCTTCAGCAAAACGAAAAAGATGATCTACTACAAAGGCGCAATCACAAGCCAAGATATAAGATAACAGTCAGTTTGCTTCGGTGATCCGTGTAGCTGTATTTTACCCTGCTCTCTGCAACACCGTGTCATGACGAAGAGCTGGAACGGTCACGGTTTGTGCTGGCCTCCTGGTTGACAGAAACCCGCGTCGCCGGCATCGGCACCGAGTGCGCTTGGGCTGTTGATGCTCAAGCCTTTCATCCGCGGCTTGTCGCCAGCTCATCCTGCTGCTCAACGGTGAGGAAGCGGCGAGAGTAACCTCGGAAGTGAATGTAAATCCTCGTTCATTCAGTTATCCGGTGTCAAAGTGTGGAAGATGTCCAACGTGTACTGAAGGCGGTAACTACGGGCGTTTTGCCTTGCTTTTATAACCGAAACCAGACCAACGAGATAACTGCCTTGAGTACTCTAAAATGACGGAAGCAATCAGTTTCAACAGGTCCAGTACGTCACCGGGGATGTAGGCGGTACCACTCGTGCAATATCCTGGTACCACTCGTGCAATATCCACGAGTGGTACTAGGAAAGCGACGTCAACAGAGAAGGAGCTCGCGATTCAGCATAATGCACTGCTATACGGGCCCGTGTATCTTCAAATTTCGGGGTGGTGGCAGTATAAAAAATAGACGCATCAGCGCCCCACACCAGTGTTCACGAATAACACCGGTCACAAACTCCCAAGCCTTACCGCTCCACTTGACACCGACACGACATACGACAACAAACTGCATCAAAACGCCCCAAAAATGAAGGCGTCTGCTCCCGTACTGCAACTAGCGGAAGTGAAGTGTTGGGTGGATGTCCGGATGTCCTTCACAAAAATATATAAAAAATGCTTTGCGCAAGGATCACTTTCATTTATTATTGTATACGTAATGACAAAATCCCAATAATTTGTTTTTCTATCTGATTCAAGCTAGTCGGACTGCTCATAACACTGGTTAAGCAAGAAAATAACAAAAATGTGAACTTTTTCATGACCGGTTTAAGATTTATTGTTAACATATCGTTATTTATTGCAACGGACTAACATTATAGATTTTGCTTCCATACTTTTTAAATGCAAACAGTTCTAACACACGGCTGTCCATTGCGCCGTGTTTTGTGTATTCTTCTATAAATCTGTAATGGTCAGCGACCGAAGAGCTCACCCGCACATGTCAAGCTTATATGCGCCGCGGGGGAAAATGGAAATCGAGTAGGAAGTGTCGGGCGTAGTGTCGGTTGTTGTGTTTGTGTACATGTCGGTGCTGTGTAGTACGTGGTACTGGTGTTGCCTGCGTTGTATGTAGGGTAGCTGTGTAGTCGTGGTCGTTCGTAGTGTTGACAGACTCGTTTTTTTTTTAAATGCAGGCTACTAGAAATCTCGATAGGTGGCGCAAGTTACCGCCCGATTCTAAATAGTTTGCTCAAGTTATTTATCCATGTGAGTTCGGCATTCGTTTTATTTTTTGTCTAGCGGTTCGTTGAGGCTACCGACACCGCCGACCGCCGGCAACGCACGTACGTACCTTTGCAAGTAGCTACGTGCTACGTCCGCCGCTTGGAGACATTTTTACTGTGTATAAAAGACATCGAACGAGAACTAACGCGCCCTGTGTGCTTTCAATTCGGCTGAAAGGCGCGCGGCTCGCTGGGCTCGTCTCTCGCCTGTTCTCGGCCGCTGGCCGGCATGTTTCATAAGGAACACGCTCGAAACGTTTTTGCGGAAGGCAGACACGGTGTAGCGTGTTAAGTTTACACAGAACCTCATGTGTAGACGAAAAACACAGATGGCCTCGTGTAAAACGAACACGTTTCGACGAGTCCGCTATGGGACAACGGTTTACACGTCTGGGCGTGTTATTTTTGCTAACAGTGTACCATTACAGCCTTCACGTTCGCCCTCAATCGGGGCCTCCCGACTGCGATAGAAAGCATAAGTCGCGCCGTAAGGCGAGCAGCATCGGCCGAAAAACACTCGCGAACCCCAGGAGAAAGTAAAATCATTAGGTAAAGCTAAATTAAACACACGCGCTGGCAATTCTTGAAATTACGATGTTTCGTGGACACATGCTCCCGCAGTTTCCTATGTTGCAAAGTTTCGTCGACCTTCTCTTTTCTTTATTTTTTACTAAGCGGATTGAATAACTGGCTTTATTTTGTTCGCTAGAAGCATACCTAAACTAAAGCAGACTTTCACAGGAGTTTCTGATAGTAAAAAACGAGAAAAAAAAACGAGTTCGCGAGCGCTAATTGCAGGCTTCCACATAGTCCGCACTGCGCGCGAAAACCCCTTGACCATCCCTCTGTCCCAAAAGCATCAGGACGAAACTGTAATATAAACTCAGGACTGAGCTTGCACCAGGTCACAAAGGAACGGCCAAGGTTTCGAGAAGCTAGACTATCCACCCGAATGCCGGCGACTGAGGCGATATGCACGGGAAGACGTTTTCGGTGAATCATTGCAAGGTGCGTAGATGGAAGGAACAGGAAAATCTTTCGATGGGACGAATTGTCGATAAAACGTAGCACTGTCGACAAAACTATCTGCCGACGAAACGTCATTTGACCAAATGCTCGGAATATGACCGGAATATTCTCGAATGACCAAATCACCGGAATATTCTCGAAATATTATGCCTTATTCTTCCGTTGACGCTTACACAGGCGGATACGCGCCCGATTGCGTCAGATAGCGAGCTTCGTACAGGGCAATCCTACGGGTTTATGATGCACCTTTTAAAAATCCGACGACCACCCTGCTGCTCCACAAATAGTCAAATTAGTCAAAACGAGCTCGCCGTTCAATCGATCCGACGTCCTATTCCGACTTCGCTTCGAGGAACACTGGCCGCTTCGGAGGCGTGGAGAAGCGGTAGTAAAAGAAGAGCTAGAAAGCCTCGTTACCGGTGCCTCCGCGTCGCTCGGAATCAGTATTCGTGCTTTTCGAGGACGGAGAATTTCAATAAAAGCGGATGATCACTATTTTAAATCACGGGACGAAATTTTGTTTTTCAAGGCTTCTTTAAAAAAACAGAAACTCGAGTGATGCTTCATCGAAAGCTTGATGTAGATTTCATTGAAAAGGGGAGTAAGTAGCAGATAGGAGAGTAACGCCATTGGGAGCGAATAACTGTCTGAGGGGTGAACAGGTAGAGTAACCACTTCTGAATAGACGGCTTAGGGTCAAGGGGACGAATGACGACAGGTGGTCCCTTTGCGCAACCTTTTCTGAAAGTTTGTAGATGGCGTTTCACCGTACTTTATGATACACACAGTTTTGAAAGGAAAATCATGATGGCGCTTCTTACGACGGGAGGCGTACTGAAAGGGGTGAGGGGAATTCCTGCTTCTGCGGGAGTTCCACAGCTGAAGTAAACTTGTGACGTTGGCTCTGGCACAATTCGGGCGATTACCTGGTAAGGTGTAACAATCGAAAGTGACGTGAAAAGATAGGCCAGGCATGCTGAATCAGGACGGGGATCGTGCAAAGTCGAAGCCACCATGTAATGCGTGTTCCCTTGTGTTTTGGCTGCTACGAAACAGAAACGAAATAAGCAAAAGGGTATCGCACAGTGTTGTAGGTAACGCGTTACTAGGAACGACGTTACTGGTAACGCGTTACATTTCTCACTAACGCAGTAACGTACTGCTTAGTATTCTGAATGCCGAACGAGTAAAGTATTTGCGTTACTTTTTTATGGTATCGGCTATGAACTTACGTTACTCGTTACTTTTGACCAAAACTGGTGAAATACATTAGGTATTTGGAAAAGCTCACGACGCCATATCTAGCGTATAGAATAGCAATCTTGTGCACGAAATTGGAGATGTCAGGGGAACTAAATTTAGGTCACTAAGCTCAATGGAGGATCTAGCTTCTCTGCTCGAGGGGCAACTACTTGCCCTCGAGCACGCAATGCTCAGGAAATGCCGTATCTTGCTGCTAAACTTCTGAACCTTCGATTTCATAAAAAGGTGGGTTTTCTACTTATCAGTCCATCTATTCACCCATCCATCTCAATATCCTTCACAAGCTTATCGCTGCACGGAACCAGCATCCGTCGCAGTAAACTGACCAAAAAAGACATCCGTTAAAGGGTGACATTTTCTCGCTTCTCGAAGGCGAAACAAACCTTCGACTACAAGCTAATACACCTTTTTCCAAATCTCCCAAGCGCCCCGGCCCGCGCGCGAGGAATTGTGGGAGAGACTGTCCCTCGCCTGGCCGCTCTGCCTTAAGATCGCATTGCCTTGTCGCTTTCCTCCTCTTAATCTTTAGTTTTTCGATTCCATTGCCTATTTTTACCTATTCCAGTGTATTTTTGTTGCTTCTAAGTGTTTCTATTCTCTTCTGCGGGTGATCTTGTATATATATAGTATTTGTGTCTTTATTTTGCCTTTTTGGACGGGAGTGCCGACGGACAACACCCCGCTTCGCGCGTCGTTCCCCGGGAGAACACTAGCGTTGCTGCCGGTTCCTATGGCGCTGTTAGCTGTTCATTTCGGCTCATTTGACCTGCGTGCAGTCGAGAGGAGCCGTTTGTGAACACCCGCGCACATTACCCCTCACCCTTTCCTCACCTCCCTCCTCTTCCCCCTCTGCTTTGTGCAGCAGAGGTAGACACCAGGGGGGGAGAGACACCCGCTTAAAACAGTGGACAACTAGTGGCGAAGCGATTTGCTCGTTTTTCTAGTTACCAGAAAAAAAAAAAAGCACTTTTTGTGGAATCTTTTACCCTCGCTCTCCCCTCGCTGCCTGAAAGTTCCTGACCTATTTTTGTACACATAAGAATATTTCGCTTGATTAGTCTTTGCTTCTGTAAGGTCACAATAAAAAAAGAAATAAAAAAAAAAGTTTTAAACCTGGAAAGAGGACTTACAAGCACGAAACCATTATTTCTTTTAGCAGAAAAGCTAAGAGCTATTGCTGGTAAGAGGCAGCAAGTGATTATCACCAGTGTGCTGGTAACCGGTGTCCCGTTCCACATAGTGAAGTAAATCAGTCTCTGGTAATAGTATGAACCGGACTGTTACTAAAACCGGCGTAAAGATGACGGGTGTTGGTTGGCTGGTTCTGTTCCAGCAGTCCCCGTTTGCATGCTGTAGTTTATAAAAGCCGATTTACTACCATCTCCGACTCATTTGACGTGTGAGATGAATATGAATAAAGAAACTCCGTCGCTATGGCCAGGAGTGAAGAAAAATATTATCTAGAGGAGACGGAATCAGGTAATTTACAGTTTCAATGGCTACTCTGCGTGCCGAAAATTAAGCTGCTACGCCCATCAAAGACGTCTAGTTCTAACTTAGAAAAGCACATCGAGGTGAGTACGTTTCACGATTATAATTAGTTTTTCTTCAACCCCCCTTTCGCAATGTTCACAGATCGCGGGTATTTTTAAGAACTTGGTGATGTTTCATTGTCCTCATTGCTTGATGCCAGTGCTAGCGCTACCAGAACTTCTTAATACGTTCATTCAGTTAAGTCCATGGTCATAATCTAATATATTAAGCAGGCGGGCTAATATTGAATAGTTTTTTCTTTCACGAGACCGAAGGCATGTTTGTAAGCGAACACATCTCGGCCAAACATGTGTACTCGAACACAAAAGTAACGTAAGAGTAACGTTCGTTATTTTTGAAAAGTAACGGTAACGGTATCTCGTTACGTTTGTAAAAGAGTAACGTAGCTGAATAACGCGTTAATTTTTACCAAACTAACAAGTAACTCTATTTCGTTACTTTTTTTCGGTAACGGGCAGGACACTGGTATCGCACCGGCACTGCCGTCAAGGCTGAATAGCAAGCACAAAAACGTAACAGAGAATACGTTAGACGCAAACGTGTTTATATGGCGCCACTATATCATTAGGATTGCAGCATAAAAGGAACTAGCATCAATAATTAACTGAGCAACACTCATTAGTTTCTTTGGATATACATCTGATTTTAACAAAATATCCTTGTACCGTTATGCCAAAGCGCACTTATATGTAGTTGCACCCTTGGCAACACTTGCATTTAACTACGGTTATTAGACTGAACCACAGTTACTGCGAATCTCAGTTCCCTGGTGTTACGCAAAAATTCACATATTTCAGATGTGAAGCAGAACTTCCGGAACTTCCGGCTAAAGGCCCATTCACGCAGTTTTGCTGTCGAGTCTCGGGATATGGGGCTCTCGCACGCCGCGTGCCAAGCTATTCCTTGAATTGGTTGCCACGGTTTAAGCGAAGCACATACGTCCTGGTGACACCCGGCCGTATATCGGTGCAATACCCCAGATCCCGATAAAACGTACTCAAACGCTACTGTGTGAATGGGACCTAACCTATCCCACGTTATCTAGGGAAAGATTAAATAAGCACAGGTGGGCTGCACAACTGCGCCTCCTGCGTGGCATATAAGGGACGTGCGCTGCCCGTTAGGGTCCTCTGTTAGTCTCACGAGGGGTGCCCAGCTGGGATTCTCAAGTAGGCCCTCTGCGGATTCCAGGAGGAGCCCATGTGGGCTGCTCAAGAAAGCCCCATGTGGGTCCAGAAGAGGGGTCCGGGCGGGCTGCCTAATCCGACTCCCTGTGGGTCTCATGACGGGGCCGGATGGGCCGCCCCATTTGGCTCGCTATGTGGCCCAGTTTCAAATTCCACAGAGTCCCCACATAGGCTGCCCCTGTTGGACACGCACTTTCGGAATTCACTTTACACTGCTTGGATAATAGCTGCCGGGCTATAATACAATTATTATTTACGGACATATCCATCCACAAGCCATACACCAGTCCCTCTTTACTATTCTGGCAAGCACGTAACACTAAGGGGGTTGGGGTGTACTGTCGCACCTTGGCTGCGGCGCGAACGCCTTTGAGCAGGTGCACTCCCTTTCCCGGCGAGCAGTCGTAGGGCACCAGGGCTCGGAGGGCGCGTCGAGTGTCGGGAGCGACCCTGGTCAGGTTGCTCAGCGGCCGGGCGCGGTCCTGGGACAGGGCGACCAGGGACAGGCCGAAACCGTCCGGAACCCGGTCTTGCAGGAAGCGAGACACGCTGCGGTGCACGAGGTGCATCCATCGCCCCGCCTACGCATGAGAAAGACGTCCAAACATTCTTCGGGGCTGTGTTTTAATACGAAAAACAAAATCACATCTAGGCTTAAGACGCTTTTTTTATTTGTTCCTATGAAGATTGTGCTAAAGTTGGTGATTTTGCTTTAAGCACTGCTTGCAGGAACAATTCCTAACAAAATTAACGCTCTGCCTCTCTTACAGATACGACGATTGTTATGCGAACGCGCGAAGCACGGCCCAGAAGCGAGTTCTGCGCAGCCATTTGATTCAATGGGGAGGTGATATCACTGCTGCGCCGCCATTTATTCCCAAGGACCGCATGCTTGGTGCATTGGTGCATTCGAAGCTTATTCACAAGTCAAACACGGCACATCAAGGTGCTTGGGTTTTATGTTTTAACAGAATTGTTACTAATTTATGAAACAGAGTAAGTGCTCAACGTACCTAAGAATACCTGAGTCTGTTTCGAGCCAATAAAATATTATTTTATTTTCTTACAGCTGTTTTATTTCGGCACTATGCTGCGGCTGGAGCACAAAAGAAAAGTAATTTCGGCGTGCCTATGTTTTGCAACTTCAAGAAAAAAAAACTATGTCTGCTTGTAGTCGCGACACGACACGGAAACACTGGAATGGTTAAAACACGGGGAAATGTGTGCGTGACCTTCAAACGTTGGCAGAACCTCATCTCCCACGTTGGTCTGCAGATTTATCTAAACCGCGGTATCGAGAAATTGGTTCTCCGTACTGATCGCTTGTATTGTTTTTCATGGAAGAAGAGTAAAATAGGAGGGGAAGTTGCTCTAATTTGTACAAATGAACTGCGCGGAACTGAAGTACTCATTCTAAGGCCGGGTGCTTGCACCTGCACCTAGCAAAACATTGTGTGCAACTTTTGCTATTGTATTACTACTATTATTATTAAACTTGATTCAGTATTTCCATACTATAGTAATATACTAGCAATTCCTTACTTTATTTATTTATGGCAGTTTAGGCCATTGTATGGCCAAGGGTAGTTTATGTTTAATACTTCAGGGTGCGCTCTATACCATCGAGGAAACGAACGGAGTCAGGATATAAGGAGAGCCGCCCGCATGCGGCCTAGTGCAAGTATGGGGTCCCATTGGACAGCACACACCGCCAATAAGATGTCAATGTGCGGGTCCTGGGTTCTCGAATCATCAGGTGAGTTATGGAGATACGCTACTTACACACATTTCGTATGAAGTGTCTAGAAGGAGGACTATATTTCCGGTGGAATTTTCTCGCAGCCTCAGCACTTGAAATACAGTCTCTTTGGATATGTGCGCTGTTGTGCCCTTCCTGCATTCACGAAAGACGATGTACGTGTAAAAGGTTTTACTTCAAAATTTCAGAATTTAGTTGTTCTTAACATAACGACATGTAAGCAAGGAAAAGTGACTAAACGGGCGTTTTAAAGTTTTTTTTTTTTATTTAAAATTTGAGGGTTTTAGGGGAATTTCAGCCACCTACGCTGGTAAAAAAGCGTAGCTACTCTCAGTTTCAGCTTAGATTAGATGATAGCAGAGCCTTATGGGGACGTCAAATTCGTAAAGGACAGTTTCAGCGTACTATAAATTATTTTTGCGTGGAAAACTTCCAATGTCGCCTCTGTCATATAGTGAAGGTTCACTTGCGTGTTTTAGGTTGCTATATTATTGACATGTGCTGCTAAGCATGTGCAGCAGTGGTCCACCCTGACCGTTTGCAAAGTTTGTCTGATAACGTCGTCTTAGTCATTTTTTCTAGATTTAATTCCCTTCGAGGCTATACCGGTAGTGCTTTCGAAAAGAGGGAAAAGGGTTGACCACTTTATTTATTTACAGCGTATTGCATGTAACTTGAGCTATGTTTAAGAGATAATATGGTGCATTTTAGGGAGACGAAACCAAAGAAATAAGCATGTGGATTGCTTAGACGTCAGGCAAGCTTTCGTATTTTGCCCTATAAAATAATTAACTATTATTAAAGGAATGAACTTTTGAAATATTCAGTCTAGAGCAAAGGTTCCAAATACAAAGTTATAAAGCGCCCTCGGAAACATCCAATTAAGTGGTTTTTATCAAGAAACCATATCACGTTTTTTTTTCTGGACTTTGAAAGAAGCTCGCAAATTACAAAAAAAAACAAAAAAAAAACACTTGACTTTGCGCTTGCGTGCCTTGTATTGCAGCGCTCTTAGCCGTGGCTCGAATACACTAGGGAGCCTTCATGTGCGCTTTGCATTCTAGAGTGCCTTCATGTGCGCGAAGCGCACATGAAAGCACTCTAGAATAAACTAGGTCCGCGTGCTGAATAGAGCGATCCTGACAGAGCGCTGTTAACAGATTCAAGTTTTTTGTGGCTTTTTTTTTTCTGTTCATAACTCGTGTGCCTTTTTTCGAAGTCCGGACAGAAGAACCGTGTTATGGTTTCTTGGCAAAAACCGCTGCATTGGATTTGTCTGAGGACGCTCTACAACTCTGTAATTGACCGCGTAAGTGACTACGTCAAAACATGGCGTCTGGGTCCAAACATACCGTTGCCAGGGACGTCGCTATGGACTAATGCACGGAGACTCCACATGAGGCTAGATTTTTGCTTACAAGTAGGTATTTTTTTTCTTGTAAGCAACCTCACTTCTTAATATATAATTATGAATATGTTCCTGCCGTCTCAGTGTCGTATTGCAACAATGAAAGCCACTTTTGAAGTATTCCACTCCGCTTTGCTTTGGTAGCAGACGACATCATTTGCTGGCCTATGTTGCAGCGGGCGTCTTCATTGAATTGCGTCCATAAACCAGTGACAAAAGCAAGTGCATTGCCATGGCCGTGAAGGCCTCCGCAATGTGTTTTTTTTTTTTTTTTTTTTTTGTTTGTGAAGAACCCAGCTTAGTTAAGAAGGGTGAACATGCCGTAATATCAAACCACGCCATGCAGATCAGTTACAACGACGACCTGAAGTGCATTACCGCCGTAGTGCAGGTCACTATGAGAAACAAATCGTACGTCTTCGAGGTCAGTCGTTTGTATTATTATTAATATTGAGGTTGTCGGGTTATTAAAACATTGCATGTCAATCACGATTTCGCAGTAACCATCGCAGCGATGGTTACAACCAGGTAGGAAGCACCCTCGAATAGCGCGAGTCCGCAAATAAAATTTGGGATATCAACCGATCACCTGAAGCGCTCTTCTCACGGGTGCAATGCGATATTCTAGCAGACAATCATCTCGATGAACTCCCGGACTTTCGATAAACCATATTTTGCATCACACCCCACTATGAATTCTTATAAATGACTGAAAATCATTATATTTCAAATAAATCCAATTTCAGAATAACTTCTTTATTCACACGATTCAAACGATTGCGCCGGCTTGGCCGGCCGGCGTGCGGTAGACGTCATACTTCTTGCATTCGACGTCTGCTGCAGGCATCTTGAGGACCGGAAGTTGCAGTCGTAAATACTTCAGAAACAAGCGATTACCGGCACACTTCTGTCGAAACATATATGACATTCAAGCTTTCTATATCTGTGGTTTTTAGAAGTTTAAATCCTACTCCTGGTTTTTGGGCGGTCGGGTTTCCGTAGCGAATCCTCAGCCACGTGTATTTGTCCATAACAACGAGCCTAGCAACGGTTTGTTTGGACCCATGACGTCACACTTACGGAGTCAAATGAATATTTAAAAAGTTAATTACTTAATTTTAGTTAATTATTTTATTGTGCAAAATACAAAAAAACAATAACCTGGCTTGCTCTAAACGATGAACATGCCTATTTTTTTAATTTCGTCTTCCTAAAATGCACCAAAATATTTCTAAACCATGGCTCAAGTTACGCCTTGTGTACTGTGATAGTGCGGGCACGGGCTGGACACGCGAAGGACAGGTACAAGTCATCAGCACTCAAGCGTTACGAACAGAACAGGAAAGCAGGCTTGTCATTGAGCTCGTGCCCTGCAGCCAAAAGGTGGAACCTAGGTGGAACCAAGGGGTGTGCGCAGACTAGGGTGCCTCAATGTTCTTCTGTTTAGGGTGATGCCACCCTTTGTAGTACCCGATGCCGAGAGCACGCGCTCAGGGGTGGAGTACAAAAAGAAATGACAAAAACAAAATGTCGCCATTGCACAGCCAGCGCCACAAACGCGTGCAGGGACGCGCTCTTTCACGCGCTTCTGAACAAAAAAGACAAATAAGAGTGTCGGAACAAAATGGCCACATGTCTCCACCCTACGCAAAGCGCACATGAGGGCACCCTAGCACAGACATGCATAAACGATCAAGAAGAGGTGGGAGATTGGTGCGCCATGTTGGAATAGGACTGCTGTGCGTTGAGGCTGAACTCTACGAACAGTTTTAATGTACTAAACCCCTAGACTCTATCAATATACTATATAACCAACGTTGCAGTTAAATGCAAAGATGCAAGCGAGCTCTGTTTGGAGATTTGTGTTTGTCCTGTGTCCCCTGTGTTCCCCTTTTCCATGGATTACTTTCGTTGGTCTCAAGCAGATTTTTATGTTAATATGTTTTATTTATCTCAGCCACGTATACTGCGTGACGCGGTTAGCGCGAACGTGACATCAGCGCCTTGTCAATAATGGGCATGATTCGTACGTCATACGGTGCGGATTGCGTGCCCCACGGGCCCGTCCTCAAGTCGCGCTCCAAATGACGGCACTATAGGTCCCACAAGAAACGAATCGATCTTGCGTACGACCTACGAAACACCCTTATTTACCAATGTAGGTGGCCGTCAAGCACTAAACGTCACAACAGAAGCTAGCATCAATGGCATCCTTTTAGTCATGCCCCAGATAGCAGGATATTTGCGTGGTTGGTATTTGGGAAGTCGTTTTCATGCTCTTTTAAAGCTTGATTTTGCAAATTAAACATATCGTTCACTGATATAAAAAAATAAAAAAACGAGTTTTTACAATCTGATGATGACCAATATTTAATTCAAAATTTTTTAATCGCTTTCATCGTGCTAGCTTATACCCCTCTAGCACAAACATGTAGCATGCCACGATAGTCTACTAAAAGGAAATAACTTGTGATATAGTTTGTGTTAAAGTGACACTAAACTAGGAAGGATCGATTTGTCTGCTTTAAAGATTTGTAACTACGTTTAGGATATTACAATAGGACCCTCTATAAAACGTGCATAAAATATACTATAAAATAAAAAAAAGTATAAACTGATTATTATGTATTTTGTTTCCATAGATATTCGAGTAAAGCATCGTGACGCAGGAAGCGCCTTTTCGTTTGCTTTACTGTTCCCCACATTCTTTTTAGCAATCGCTAGCCTCCCGGTAAAGAAGCAAACGAGCGAGAACATTCTTTTGGTACTTAGGTTAGTGACCGAATGAAAATATGAGCAGTGGAATTTTTATATAATTGTAAAAGTGATCTTGAGAAATACTTTTATTATTGGTGGATGGCGGGACGATTAAAATTGAGCAGACGAAATCACGGAATACTAACAAACATGTTGGTACATGGAAAGTCTCCAAGGTAGAGCAGAATAGGCAAATTTGGTATCGAAGATGCGACTGCCCTAAAAAAATTTCTTTAGCTACCTGGAAATATATGACAGAAAAGACACGTCACTAAAAACCAAGCTTATTAACACAAACATTTACATCATGGCGTGAATTTTAAAATCTAGGCGATATCGTCCGCTTAAAGGCCGACGTACAACCTCGGTTTTCTGCAGGGAAGATAATCCTGTCAGCGCTTTTCTCTCCTAATCTGCGAGGGGAGCCAAGTTGGGGCAAGGTAAAAAGTGGAGAAGATGTAGGAAAGGAGGAGGCGGGCAAAAGTGGAAAGCACGAAGTGTACGTTGGCCTTTAAGCGCGCCGGCCCCAAAACAACTTTTTTCTTCTTTTTTTAAGCCCAACGTTACAGTGAGGTCATCATACAGGCCACTTTGTAAGCCTCCCATTGAGTGCAAGGAATGCGGAGGAGAGGCACGTCCAACGCGAACCCGTGCTCTGCGCTTCAACTCTCCACGTACTGAGAAAAGATGCGAGAGAAAAGGGTGAGGAGGAGGAGTGCCACCTCCCTGCAGTTCACGGCTCCGTCCAAATCGCTTGCCATGGCGTACATATCGCCTAATTATTATTTTTCTCCGGAAAACGCATTTTGTGGCGCCCTAAATCTGCGACGCCAAGGCAAGCCCAGCCCAGATCAGTGCTTAAAGGGATAGGGCCTTTGGCATCTGTCGGCAGAAACCAAATGCTCTTCTAGATGAATCGAAAGGACAGTTTCTCACAGCACAAAGTCGTTGTGAGAAAAGATGACTTCCGGGGTACTTCGTCTCTGGCAGAGGGCATTCTGCTTCGTCGGTAGGTACCTGGCCGTTATCGGATTGCTCTGGATAAAAAAGAACAAAGAAATAAAACTAAAGTTCCCAGATAAGAGTTTCATACAATCAATGAGGCGTCCTATTGTTTGAAGACAGGTGACTTCGCTGCGTTTCCATAGGAGTTAAGCCTTTTTCTTTCTCTACTTTTTCTCGGGTAAGTTCGCTCTTTGCAAATCTTATTTAAAAAATGCACCACCTTGTGGACAACACTGTACAACGTCGTAGCGCGATACGTTAAGAAACCGAATTTCGCGGTCGATTTAAAGAGCCTGGTCGCTATTTGAGACACCCGATAGATAAGGAGCTGCGCGGGACCTTGACGAGTCAGTCTCGCTCTCGCTTGCTGTTACGCCGCCAAATCGCCGCCTGCTTTTCATGCTGCCTCGAAGCTCGTTCTTTAGTCTGTTTGGCACAAGTTCGCCGATTAAACCCTTACTTTCAGTTGACATTTGTCGAGCCCTTTTTCATTCGTGCAAGTATGAAAAATAGAACAATAATCCCACTCAGCACGCAGTAATGCGGCGATATCGACGTCACATTAGAAAGACCGTACCGATGCCATTTCGATTCAGCCGTTATCTGTAAAGTATCGGATGTTTCATGCCAACGCCATCCTTACTTAGCTTGCCCGCCGCCGTTTCTCGTCGAATCACGTGACTGCCGCTTTTGAATCGGTCATGCTGGCAAAGTATTAAGATTTTCTGACCGACTCGAAACCATTTTCGTACACGTTACTCGAAAAAAGTGATCGATTGGAATTACAATTACCCTCTGTTAAAAAACTATTCTATCACATGACCTAATTACTCGAAAAGAGTAATTGGCCGTTACATGAAAAAGTTACCCTTACTTTTACGATTCACTTCCGACTTTCGAAACGACAAATTTTTTCGGCGGTTTGAAAGCAGATTTTTCGTATTGTCCAATATTGAATAAGGACCAGCGAATTTTACGCACCTTATATTTTTGTTCCACCGATTTTAGTAAACCGTCCTCCTGTCGTAGAATTGGTTGCATGGTCCCTTAGGAGGTCTCGTGTAGAAACGAATGTGCCATAACCACGGGGAGGAAAAATGCTAACGGTTAAGAGTAATCTTAGTACATCCAAATGTAGTTAGGGTACTCTCGTAATTAATTCCTAAGGAATATATTGAAATGATCGCTAAATTACTTTAAAAAGTAATCGATACAACGAATTTGATTCCTTTTATTGAGTAGCTTACAAGCCTGCTCGAAACCGATGTTGAAAAAAGATGAACAAAAACGGCATTCTCTCCAACGAGCCTGGGTAAACTTAGAGCGGTAAACCAGTGGTCAAAAATGGCACCCTCCAGTTTCCGCCATCTTGCCTGTTTGCCACATTGATGATCACGTGACGTTAAGATGGTTGCGCCCAGAGGTGGGCCAGATCAGAATGGCCAGATCGCGGTGAGCAGATGGGTACTCTGGGGCTGCGTTCGAATCTCAATCGACTGGCGCCGAGTTATTCCGGCGGATCAAGTAACGTGACAAGACAGATGCAGCAACGCTGGACGCGGGTAGGCTTTCGAACGCAACGGGTCCGAGAACTTCAGCCAGGGGTGAGATAAAAGCTGCGTTCGATTTACTTGCACCTCCTGCGCCGGTGCAGAAAAGTGTAGGACAGTCTACTTCCGGTATATGCATTGAGATACGACCGGAAGTACACCGACCCAAACTTTTCTTCGCCGGTGCAGGAGGTGCAAGTAAATCGAACGCAGCTTCTATCTCACTCCTGCCTGGGTGAAGTTCTCGTACCCGTTGCGTCCGAAAACCTACCCGCGTCCAGCGTTGCTGCACCTGTCTTGTCACGTGACTTGAACCGACGGAATAACTCGGCGCCATTCGAGTAATATTCGAACGCAGCCCCAGAGTGCCCACGTGCTCACCGCGATCTGGCCAATCTGATCTGGCCCACCTATGGGCGCAGCCATCTTAACGTCACGTGATCACTAATGTGGCAAACAGGCAAAATGGCGGCAACCGGGGGGTTGCCATTTCCGCTGCAGGCAGTGGGTTCCGGTTTACCGCTCTAAGGTAAGACTTAAGCTCGTTGATTCTCTCACTGTCTGGTTGTCTGCGCGAGAAGGACAGACAACGAAGCGGAGGGAGCTTAGCTGCTACGTTCAATCCTTTTTGACCTCGCCTTTTGTTTGCCGAACCTACCTAGTTTTGCGTTGTGTGGCGGTGAGCACATCAGAGGGACAGAGCGAAAAGACGCTACAGCCCTCCGCGGGACAAAATTGCCTGGAAGAAAATTTTTTCACGTTGTTCGCTCTGACGCTTTGATGGCTCACTGGGGCCGTAGTCTTCGCCGTTTCCCTAGTAACGTGGAATTTACGTAGGACCGGTTTACGAAATGCGTTCTTCGGTGTTCCCCTAGTTTCGTGCGTTGCAATTCGCGGCCGCGATTTTTTTTTTTTGTCGTAAATTAAGTTGCGTTTGTGCCGACTTAATTAAACTTCGAGACTGAGCCGACTTCACGATTTTAAGTGGCGGCTCTTAAAAATAGATGTTCGATATAAAATACTCGCTTTTCACAACTTCGTCCCAAGAAATGGAAGCTTACTGAACCAAGCCACCAGGATCCAAGGAACTATAAACGTTTTTAGGGGATCATCGCTGTTTCTTCGTCGGAGTCTGGGCAATTATTGTGCCGTGATTGATGAACACGCTTCAACAAAGAACTGCTCAGAGGCGACAGCCTCTTAGCAGTTCTGAGCAGCTCAGAGGCGTCAGCGTATTTTTTAAAACTCCTAAATCAAGCACGCATGCAGTTGGACTGAATAATTGTCATATTTTGTTCTGCAAATATGTCGATATTGAAACCAGATGTAAGTCATGAAGGCACACTTCAAAAGGGACAACAAACATATATTGAGGTCAAACGTGAAGGTTATTTATACATAATTATACATAAATGTGTAGTAGTTTCGGCTGGTGTAGTTGGCATTAAAATAACTGGATTCTCCAGCGACTTTAGTAGGCATGACTTGACTGGCTCGAAGCTGAGAAGCACGATCTGCTCGGGCCGGACACGTCGGCTCCATCTTTTCCTGGGACCAAACATGCTCTTTTTTTGGCACAATCAAATTAATAGTAAAAGAAGAAAAGGAATGAAAATAACTACCGTTGCTCAAAAGACCAAGTCCCGATGTTTAGAACAAAAGAAACACTAGAAGTGCAGGCTATGTAACACATAAAAAAATTATGGTAAGTAACGCACTCATATCTTATCCGAAACCAAGCGCGCGATGCCTGCCGAAGACAACCCTCGTATGATGCAGATGCAAGAGGGTAGTTTCTTTTTCAGTGATATCGTGTTGCAAAGCAAAACAACTTGTCGCGGCCGATTAGGTGGCTTATCGCTTTATTTCGCCAGCAACGAAACGCCGACTGCTATCAGCTTCGCCGCGCTGTGACGCAAAACAGTGACGCACATTTCTTCATTAACACGTGGCCTTCAGGCGTCAACAGAGGGTTTTCCTTTTGGCGGACACTGTCAAAGTCAAATTTGGGGGTTTTACGTGCCAAACCAACGACGGGTATCTGGAACGCCCCAGCGGCGGACTGAGGATTATTTTGGACCACCTGGGGATCTTTTGACGTGCAACCGAAAGCTCGGTTACACTGCGCCTTCTCCGCAATAAGCCTCCGTCAGATTGCGGGCACCTCGGCGGGGATTTGAACCCGCCACATGGGGATCCGTAGGCCGGCGCTCTCGCCTCGGAGCCACCGGGGCGGCTCGGCGGATATCGTGCGTTTCTTTTTTTTTCTGCATGAACAAATTTCCAGTACAAAATTTGACTGAATAACTCCAACTGCGTAATCGTTTCAGGCTTTTTAGAAACTCCGCTGGCTTTCAACAATGATTGTCTCCATCTCTTCAATACAAACATCTGCCCTAAAACATCCAATTAAAAAGTAATTAGTAAATTTTCGTTAATTAGCCATCTTGCAGTTGCATTTTCTTTTGAACATAATGTCCGCCTGGCCGTATAACTCACATTGACAAACCGCATTTGGGTAAATTTCACGGCTTTAAAAAAATATTTATTGAATAAACAAAAAAACACTATCTTTTTATTAAGCGTTTCAGAGATATCGTCCTATTTCTTGATTCATTCCGTGTCATATATTTCAGCACACGTCCGCACTTACTGCGAAAGGGAAAGATGGGAAAGTGCGCTTCGGCACAGTCAAAAAACGACAATCAGAATAAGCAGCCAAATAAGCGAATAACCACGAAGGTCGTCGTTTTTTAAATATATTTTGTTAGCTTTTATACGGGAATTTCACGAAGAGTAGCCACTTTAAATGCTCGTAAATTTAAATGACTTTGGGAGTTCTTTTACTTGCGGAGCTGACGCTGCAAATTGCAACAATCCACTCCCCTTGCGCATGAAATCAGCGCCTCACTTGGCGGACAAGTCGAGCCCGTGCCGTGGGTAAACAACTGTAGTTCTGCGTAAAGACGTTCGCTTTTATGGCCCTCCTATTCGTTCTAATCACTATGCGTAAATGACTACAATCGCTAAAAGATTTTCTCAAGTGAACAGCAAATGTGACGTGACGTACGATTTTCAAAAAAATTAATTTTAAACAAATCTTATGTACTGGGTGTTTCAATGAACAGGCACCAGCCACTAAAACAAAAGAAAACACACACAAAAGAAAAGAAAACACAAAGGACGGATTGATTGGCGCGAATAAAATCGATTGGACATTGTTAGTAATGCCAGCATTTCTTTTTGAGCGTAATTAGGTAACAGACCATACCGCCACCCACTGTGTGCTTAACTGTTACGACGCCTTCACGTACAGTACGAGAAATCGTACCTAATAATTAAAAACAAATTTATTGTTACTTCAACATTTCTTTTTTATTTCAGAACGCAAAAAGGCAGAAGGAAAGCAAAACAGTACGTGAAAACCTACTTGTATCTTCGTTTTACTTTTTCTACATTCTAAGCTTACACTAATAAGAGTCGAGAGATAACGCCGCTTTCGGGATTTACAAAACATCCAAGTCGCACCTAGTATACATCGAAACAGCTCCACAATTCTTCTCGCCACTCAGTGCAATGGGAGATAACCGGAAGGTCCCCTAAGATTTTTCGGAAAGGCCTTAATTAGGTCTAATTAAATAATTTTTTTTTTAAATTATTAATATAAGTACTGAGGGGCCAACAGTAAAACTGTTGAGCGCCTTCATAAACCCCGATGGAGGTATCTGGAAAATGCAACGCTGTGCGTGCCTACGTTTTTGGGGTAAAACCAACAGGGCCACACAATTAAATATAAACACGCATCACGTAAAACCTGCTGGTTCACTCCGCGGCGCACAAGCTTTATGTAACCTTGTACTTTCTTTTTTTAAACAAGTACACGCAATCTGGCTAATGCCTAAGGAAGGAAAAGCGAAGACCGACTTTGCCTCGTCGAGCTCATAACGGGGTCGAACTCACTGGAGAGGCGTAGGGCATCATGAGGAGCCTCTTGAGCAGCGTCCTGTTGCGCGTGTCGAGGAAGAGACAGCAGTCTGCTCGCACAAGCCCCGAAGGTGTCACGATGCAGGGGCTGCCATCGCGTTGAGACAGGACGCCGTCGATGTTCTTCGCTTGGCTCACTGGACGAACCTGCCGCGCGACAGAAGCCATGGATCGCAGAGCCTATCCCTGCACTCCTTCGCTGTGGCGTCAGAAAAAAAAAAAGGGGGGGGGGGAGGCGGCGCCCCGGATGCAGCGTTTAGGGGGGTGTCGCGACGGGCCACGAGAGCGGGAGTTTTTCGCGGCATATGGCTTTTCCGCTCCACTGAAGTGTTGTCAGCCTTCCTGACACACAACCTAGATTTCCTGTGACAAAACGTAGTATTTCATTTGAGCATTATCGTAACTGCTAAGCTTGCAAAATAATTACATATCGATAATTAATTACTAATTATGATATTAGTATTTCATAATCACTAATTAATAAAGACTAATTTCTACTCAGTTTAGAGTGGGAGTGAAACCGATAAAGCAAGACGGACCCCCGCGTTTCCTACCATTAAGGCAGATATAACTACGCCGTGTTTTAGCTCTTTTACAACCGCTTCATGACTGATTTTCTACGAGCGCTCCGCGAACCACGTGGTGATTAGGTAGAAGGGGCTGAATGGAGATATGGCACTCTACTGATCATATCCCGTATTACTCGAAAGGCACGCGAACAGCGTACAACTCCATTGAGATCAGTCGAGTGAATGTATGCAAACAGATGTTTGCTTGTGATGTATCACGGAAGAAGGCTGAAAACGGTGGCACGCTCAATGCACCCGCCCCCCCCCCCCCCCCCCCCCATACCGCCCCCCACGAGAGAGGCCGGCCGGGAACACGAGCGGCAGAACGACTTCACTGATCTCGACCGTGCCAGACATATCCGCACCTCACATTAAATGAGTTACCCAGCGAATACTGTTACGAAAAAGTTGCCAAAACAAATTTCAAACAAAATAGGGGTTTGGGCGATCGAACGTGTCACTACATAGAATAGCTAGACACAAGGGGGACTTTGTTAGTTGCAAGTGGATATTTGGCACGGACCCAGTTAAGGGTATTTTACCGTGCTTCCGTCGGTGTAAGCCGTTGGAAATCGGCTGCTGCCGGCGATACCGAGCTCATCAAAGACACCGTAGCGGAACTTGGCCCACTCTTGAAGAAACTGGTTCTCTGCAACAATCGAGAAACAAATAAAAATCTTGCGTATTTGACATCGAGGTAAAAGTAACAGAGGGAGCTTAATGTGTACTCTTGTATTCCTTTGCGAGAAAATTTGGGACTCTTAAAGGGTAACTGCAAAGAAAAAAAGTTTTTTGTAAACAGCCTAATTGGGACAAGCATGTCACAAAACAAATCTTCCGCGAAAACGAAATCTTTTTTTTATCAGTATTTACGCCACAGGACCTAATTTAGTCGGAGTCACAGCCTCTCCACATTTGAAACTACCGCTCTTTCGACCCGCTCGGAGACGTACGCCCAGCCCTTCACACTTGGATTTGCTCTTGGATTTACTTGGCTGCGAATTACGCAGCGTCTCGACTTCCCGCGCGTCTTATCGTCTTGTCGAACGCCGCGCATTGGGGGGGGGGGGGGGGGGGGGGGGAGGCGCCTCCGATGTACGCTGGAAGCTAAAGCCGGTTTACTTTAGCTGTTTTTGTTTGGTCGGAGAAAATCTAACAACAACGCACGTTCAACATGGCGCCGGTACTGTTTTGGTTTGACGGGATGCTAGAAACCCCGCGAGCACTTGTAGCGAAGACGTGACTTGAGAAGTGCCCCTGTGATGTTCCCGGCTTTGAAAGCGAAGGGAGTCACAGGGTCCACGAGTCCACACGCTAACGTTCACGACAGCGCTGCGTTGACTTTGGCGTCTCGTTTTGTTTGGTGCTACACCTCGATGCGACAAAGAACTGAAACATTCCTGGTGTGTGGTGCGGGGCTTGGAAGTAGGAACCCAAGCTAACACGGAGCGCAAATTGGTTGTTGTGAGGTTGAGGTTCAGCGGGTTCAGTTCCGTCGTCGTCAGCTGATCCGGTCCAGCTGGTCCGGTAGGTCGCTGCGAGCTGTGGCAGCGAGCGTTTTTAAAAGTAAATCTTCCTTCGTTTTGTTTCAAAATATGGAAGATTCCTGACGCATACCGTGAGCAAAAAACTGCGGGCCAATTACAACAAAACTACGTCGTTTTAATTGATCAATGAACTTCGGATTGTTGTCCTAAATTTGCCGTTTTTATGCTTGGTGTTCTTGGACTGCGTTTGTACAGCCACGTGTTTGCACAACGACGCACACCGCTCGAGTAGATGATTCGGTCCTGCAAACGACCGGTCATAGAGAATTTCAGGGAAACGTAAGTCACCACCGATATTTTCCTGTAAATCTCCTGAGAGTTTGTTGCGCTTATCATGCGATGTGAGTAAATTTTGGAACGATTTTCTACCTGCTCTCCTATGCATGAACTGAGACCATTTTTTTACGCAGTGAACATAGTGCCTTTTCTTTATTTTGTAAAGAGGCGTTGGTGCATTTATTATGGTACAATCACTTGAGAGTTCAAAAATTGGGGAGAGCGAGCAAGCTTTTCCAACTCTGTCTCTTTTCTCTCTGGCACTGCACATAGTTTCAAGTTTCAGTAGACATACTGCCGCGCGCAGGACCGAGAAAGCAACGCTCGGTTACGGACCTCTAGAAAGTTCGCGTTTATTCTTGTTCTGGACGTAGCTTCTATCCTTTATTCCTGCTTTTGTTGTTCCAGAAAGTGCGTGTTCGTTCTCGCCCTAAGCGCGCTACGCTCGAACTTTCTCCGCCGAATCTTCGAGATAGTGACTCACCTTAAATAAGACGCCGCCCGCGACCTTGTCGAGTCAGTTTCGCCCCAGTGTTCAAAGCTGCTGACACGCCGACTTCGACGCGCACGACGCTCTGCTTTCTTCTGTTTCGTTCTTTATTTTTGGCACAAGTTCGCCACATTAAACGCTTATTTCTTTCTGTTGATTTCTTGTTTATTGGCCACCACCCGTGACATTCTGGTGGAGGTGCGGGGTAATCGCATGTCCGTACAGCGCAGCCCTCCAAGTTCCCGCAGTACAAGTCCAAACCCAAGCTCCGGAGGACCCGACGAAGACCAGATCGAGACCCGGTCAAGTCGCCGCATCCGAGGTCTACCCCCGGAACACCGACTTCTGCCACCCACGACCAAGCCGAAGACGACGATGGCCAACCAAGCGCAGACCACGGCCGCTTCTGCCGTTGTGTACCTGCCGATCGCACCCAGGACTCCAACGCCTTTCCACGGAGACGTCCACGAGGACGTTGAAGACTGGCTGCAACACTACGAACGTGTAGCCCGCCACGACAGATGGACGACTAAACAATGCCTCCACAATCTCTACTTCGCGCTTGAAAGAACTGGGAGGCATTGGTTTGAAAACCACGAAGCGTCCTTCACTACGTGGGAGTCCTGCGCCGCGGAGTTGAAGCGAACGTTCCTCAACCAACCCCGTCGGCAGCGAGCGGAGGACCTTCTCCAATCAAGGGTGCAGGGCCCCAATGAAAGCGTGACCAGCTTCGTAGAGGACGTCATGCACCTACGTGCCCGAGCCGATCCGGAGGCAGCCGATGAGAAGCTTCGCGTCCTCATGCGTGGCGTGAAGGCTGAAATTTTGGGGGGCCTTGTCCGCTATCCTCCGACAACCGTCGACGGTTTTGTGGCTGCAGCCACTAACATTGAGCGAGCGCTGTCGGCCCAAGCAAGCCATTACCATCCACTCGCCAGCGTGCCTGCTGCTCGAACCGCCGCATCTTGCCGACTAGACCTGAACGCCACCGGTGTCGACGGCCTTCGGGAAATCGTCCGCGACATCGTCCGGGAGGAGCTCCGCAAGGTGCTGCCTGCTGCCAACCAGCAGGCTGAGCTGTCGATCGCCGAAGTGGTGCTCGAAGAAGTCCAGCGGGCGATTCAACCGGAGGCTCCTGCCTGCGTAGCACCACCCGAAGAGCCCGCCCTGACCTACGCCGCAGTGGCCCGACGGCCACCGCCTCCTCCTCCAGCCTATGTTGCGCCGCTCCGACGTCGTTCTCCTGCGCCGCAGCACGACCACCGCCGCGACGACCAGGTGCAGTACGCCGCCCAAGAGCCCCGCGCACCTCGGAAGACCGACGTGTGGCGAACGCCCGACCGACGCCCACTGTGTTTCCACTCCGGAGAAGCAAACCACACCTACCGCCAATGCCCATACCGACGACTCGGGCTGCGGAGGTTCCATCCGAACGACCCACGCCCCCGTAATGGTGAACTCCCTACGGAGATCGACGAGTACCTGCGACGACCTCAGTCGCCCGAGCCAGCGTCCCGCCGAGAGTTCCGGTCGCCTTCGCCCCGACGTCCAGCTTCGCTCATGCACCGACCCCGACGTGAAAGCCTGTCGCCCCTCGCTCCTCGCCGGGAAACTAGGCGCGGCAACCCCTGGAGGTGGAGTTGCCGGAGACGACCGACGTAAAGAGCCTCGAAGAACGACGGAGCGCTCCCACTCTCGCGACGCTACGCATCACAACGACGCTCCTGCTTCGGTGTCCAACAACCTAAATGTTGTTATCGACGGCCTCGACTCATCGGCACTCATGGACACCGGAGCAGACTACTCAGTCTTGAGTGGGAGGCTCTCTCGCCGCCTTCGAAAAGTCATGACGCCGTGGGATGGACCACAAGTAAGAACCGCCGAAGGACACCTAATTACACCAGTCGGGAGATGCACCGCTCGCGTCGAGATTCACGGTGAAACATGCCCTGTGAAGTTCGTCGTTCTGCAAGACTCTTCGAGGGACGTCATTCTCGGAATGGACTTCCTGTGTGAATACGGCGCCATCATCGACCTTGCGGGGAACAAGCTGACGCTTCGGAAGCCTGTCCCATCGGTGGAAAATACCAAACCGATCTTAGCTGCAGTGCGAGTCCTCGCCAGCCACGTAAACCTGCCGCCGCTGTCGAGTGTCTTTGTGCCCGTCGGGACCGAAGGAGCCACCTGCGGTGTAGCAGTGCTGGAAGGAAGCGTCCAACTCCTCCTCGGACGAGGGATTGGCATTGCAAGAGGCGTAACCGAGCTCCAGGACGGGCGTACCGTAGCCCTTGTCACCAACTTCCGGCAAGAGTCGCAGCACCTTACAAAGGGTACAGCTGTGGGCTACGTCGAGGAAATTGAAGACTCAGCCGCGATCGCCGTGATCTCAGAAGACGCCTCTCCGACGCAGAACAAGACAATCACGTCCTTAGAGCTCGACATCGACCCATCCCTCCCAGCCCCACAACGACGACAACTTCGTGACCTTCTCGCCGAGTTCAGTGAGTGCTTCTCCGCGTCGTCGAAAGTGCGCCAAACGACGGTTGTGAAACATCGGATAATTACTGATGACGACGCACTCCCTGTGCATCGGCCGCCGTACAGGGTCTCCGTGAAAGAAAGGGAAACCATCCAGCAGCAGGTACAAGAAATGCTTGACGACGACATTGTCCAGCCCTCAAGTAGTCCGTGGGCTTCACCGGTAGTCCTGGTGAAAAAGAAAGACGTTACTCTTCGGTTCTGCGTGGACTATCGCCGACTGAACGCCGTAACAAAAAATTAAAGCCGTTTACAACTCCCTGTAACGCCGAATTAGAGCGCAGCTCTTGAGGAGGGGGAGGGAAGGGTACTGGGGGGGGGGGTCAAGCGACCTCGGGGGGCGGGAAGTCACGTGACCTTGTGGGAGTCACGTGACCTTGGGGCGTCACGTGACGTCGGGGGTCACGTGACCTGGGGCCACGTGACCTGGGGCCACGTGACAAGGGTCACGATGGTTACCCAGGTCACGTGACCCCCCCCCCCCGGGGTCACGTGACCTGGGTAACCATCGTGACCCTCGTGAGGGTAACCCTAGTAACCCTTGTGAGGGTAACTCTCGTGACCCTCGTGAGGGTAACTCTCGTGACCCTCGTGAGGGTAACTCTCGTGACCCTCGTGAGGGTAACTCTCGTGACCCTCGTGAGGGTAACTCTCATAACCCTCGTGACCCTCGTGAGGGTAACCCTCGTAAAGGTAACCCTTTTGAGGGTAACTAACCCTCGTGGAGGGTAACCCTCGTGAAGGTAACCCTTTTGAGGGTAACTAACCCTCGTAACCCTCGTGAGGGTTATGAGGGTAAGTAACCCTCGTGAGGGTAACCCTCGTGAAGGTAACCCTTTTGAGGGTAACTAACCCTCGTAACCCTCGTGAGGGTCACGAGGGTAAGTAACCCTCGTGGCCCTCGTGATCCTCGTGAAGGTAACCCTCATGAGATTAACCCTCGCAACCCTCGTAACCCTCACGAGGGTTACAAGAGTTGCGGTTACGCCGACGGCGACGCCGACGCCGACGCCGACGCCAACGCCGCTCAAGCCGGGAACGGGCCCCTAAGAGCTGCGCTCTAAAAAGGACGTCTACCCGCTGCCACGCATCGACGACACCCTGGACCGGCTACGCCACGCCCGATACTTCTCGTCGATGGACTTGAAGAGCGGGTACTGGCAGATTGAGGTCGACGAACGAGATCGTGAGAAGACGGCCTTCGTCACGCCGGACGGGCTGTATGAGTTTAAAGTAATGCGGTTCGGGCTGTGCACAGCGCCGGCAACCTTCCAGCGCGTTATGGACACCGTCCTTGCCGGCTTGAAATGGCAAAGCTGTCTCGTCTACCTCGACGATGTTGTGGTCTTCGCAAGCGAATTCGACGAGCACCTGAGACGACTGCGAGCCGTGCTACTGGCCTTCAAAGCTGCTGGGCTGACCCTCAAGCCTTCCAAGTGTCGGTTCGCCTATGGTGAGCTGAAATTCTTGGGCCACGTCGTGAGTGCTCAGGGTGTAAGCCCTGATCCCGACAAGACGTCCGTTGTCGCCGAGTTCCCGAAGCCATCAGACAAGAAGACTGTTCGTAGATTTCTGCACCTATTACAGACGTTTCGTTCGTGACTTTGCGCAAATTTCTGCACCGCTGACGCATCAGACGAAAGACGACGTGCAGTTCCAGTGGGGAGAGGAGCAAGAGCAAGCGTTCGACGAACTCAAGTGAAGGCTCCAGTCGCCCCCTATCCTCGGACATTTTGACCAGTCGGCGGAGACTGAAATCCACACGGACGCCAGCAATACCGGTCTCGATGCGGTACTCGTTCAGCGACAAGAAGGAGCAGAGAGAGTAATCGCTTACGCAAGCCGGGCGCTGTCTAAGGCAGAACAAAATTATTCAACGACCGACAAAGAAGGTCTTGCTGTCGTCTGGGCGATAACCAAGTTCCGCTCGTACTTGTACGGGATCCCGTTTCGCGTGGTCACAGACCACCACGCCCTCTGCTGGCTCGCAAACCTCAAGGATCCGTCCGGACGCCTCGCCCGCTGGAGCCTTCGACTGCAGGAATGCGACGTAACCGTTGTGCATAAGTCCGGCCGCAAGCATAATGACGCTGACTGTTTGCCTAGGCCTCCAGTCGAACCTCCAATCTCCGGCGCGGACGACGATGACGACGCCCGTTTTCTAGGCGCAGTGAATGTTACCGACATGAGGGCACTGCAAAGCGACGACGCGGAACTTAGCTCCGTGATCGACAACCTCGAATGTCGAGGAGGCTCTGTCCCACGGGTCTTTTCTCGGGACCTACCGAGCTTTGTCCTGCGGCGAGGCGTGCTCTTCAGAAATAATTTCGGAACCAGCGAAACCCCCTGGCTACTGGTTGTCCCCGCCAGCCTCCGAGAAGAAATTTTTCAAGCGTGCCACGACGACCCAACGGCCGGACATCTCGGCTACAGCAGGACCCTTGCCCGGATTCGTGACAAGTACTACTGGCCAAAGCTTCCGAAGACCGTCCATCTCTACACACGATCGTGCCATGAGTGCCCGCGACGCAAGAAACCACCGTCAACGCCAGCAGGTCTGTTTCAGCCGATTACCCCGCCAACCAAGCCCTTCCAGCAAATTGGAATGAATTTGCTGGGTCCTTTTCCACCGTCGACGATGGGGAACCCCTGGATAATCGTCACCACCGATTATCTTACTCGTTACGCCGAGACGAAAGCCCTTCCTTCGGGGACTGCTGTCGAAGTCGCCAAGTTCTTCATCTAGTCCATCGTCCTCCGCCATGGCGCCCCCGAAGTACTGATCACAGACCGAGGGTCATCGTTTATGGCACAGTTGACCCAAGAGATCCTGCGTCTAAGCCACACGAAACACCGTCGAACAACGGCATACCATCCGCAGACCAACGGGTTGACGGAGCGGCTCAACAAAACAATCCCCGACATGGTCTCTATGTACGTCGACGTGGAGCACAAAGCCTGGGACGAAGTGCTGCCCTACGTCACGCTCGCCTACAACACAGCAGTGCAAGAGACCACAGGAGTGACGCCCTTCCAGCTGGTGTATGGCCGGGCGGTGACGACTATGCTAGACTCTATGTTGCCGCACGAGTCAGTCGACGACGGGAGCGATGACGCCCAGGTGGTTGCTCAACGGGCAGAAGAGGTCCGCCAGCTAGCCAGACTTCGAATTCAAGACCAGCAACATGTCGACGCTCGCCGGTATAATCTTCGTCGCCGCGACGTCCACTTCCAGCCCGGAGACAGAGTTTGGGTGTGGACGCCGATTCGTCGTCGCGGTCTCAGCGAAAAACTCCTGAAGCGCTACTTTGGGCCCTACAAGATCATCGGACGCCTCGGCGATCTGAACTACGAAGTTCTACCCGACGGAACGCACCCATCTGCAAGACGTCAGCCGCGACCCGAGGTGGTGCATGTCGTCCGGCTGAAGCCGTATTACGAACGATAGGACTGTCCACTCTCGTCGACGAGTGAACTGTGTACTGTGAACTCCGGCTATACTTTGTCTCATCCTACGATGGACTAAAGGCCAAAGCCAGGGGCCGCCAGGTCCAATCACGTTCCACGCTAAACTATGACACGCTTAGCATTGAATATAGGTTTGGACGAATAATGCTACGAATCCAAAAACGCTGCGTCATTTTTAGAGCTTCGACACTGAAAAGGGCCAGTACGTCGTGGCTTTCTTTGCAATTTAAAATTGTTGAGCCATTCCTTGCTCGATTCGAACCATTGTCTGCCCATTTCCAGCAGTGATCCGAGATGCGGACACCGATACGTGCATCGAAGCGAAATACTACGCAATGTCTAAGTGGCTCGTGATTGGATCTGGCGGTTCGTAGCTTCCGCCTTTAGTCCATCGTAGGGTGAGACGAAGTATACCAATTCTGCTGTCCTTTTGTTTTTTTTGTTGTGTGCTGCATCGGGACGATGCACTTTTTTTAAAGGGGGGATATTGTCGCCCGCAGGACCGAGAAAGCAACGCTCGGTCACGGACCTCTAGAAAGTTCGCGTTTATTCTTGTTCTGGACGTAGCTTCTACCATTTATTCCTGCTTTTGTTGTTCCAGAAAGTGCGTGTTCGTTCTCGCCCCAAGCGCGCTACGCTCGAACTTTCTCCGCCGAATCTTCGAGATAGTGACTCACCTTAGATAAGACGCCGCCCGCGACCTTGTCGAGTCAGTTTCGCCCCAGTGTTCAACGCTGCTGACACGCCGACTTCGACGCGCACGACGCTCTGCTTTCTTCTGTTTCGTTCTTTATTTTTGGCACAAGTTCGCCACATTAAACGTTTATTTATTTCTGTTGATTTCTTGTTTATTGGTCACCACCCGTTTTGTTTAAAAATATGGAAGATTCCTGACGCATACCGTGAGCAAAAAACTGCGGGCCGATTACAACAAAACTACGTCGTTTTAATTGATCAATGAACTTCGGATTGTTGTCCTAAATTTGCCGTTCTTATGCTTGGTGTTCTTGGACTGCGTTTGTACACCCACATGTTTGCACAACGACGCACACCGCTCGAGTAGATGATTCGGTCCTGCAAACGACCGGTCATAGAGCATTTCAGGGAAACGTAAGTCACCACCGATATTTTCCTGTAAATCTCCTGAGAGTTTGTTGCGCTTATCATGCGATGTGAGTAAATTTTGGAACGATTTTCTACCTGTTCTCCTATGCATGAACGGAGACCATTTTTTTACGCAGTGACCATAGTGCCTTTTCTTTATTTTGTAAAGAGGCGTTGGTGCATTTATTATGGTACAATCACTTGAGAGTTCAAAAATTGGGGAGAGCGAGCAAGCTTTTCCAACTTTGTCTCTTTTCTCTCTGGCACTGCACATAGTTTCAAGTTTCAGTAGACATACCTACTAGCAGGTACAAACTGCTCTAAAGCACTTAAAGTCTGGGAAGTCAGGACGGTGCGGACCCCGCGTGTTTCGCAAAATGACTGGGGAAGTGCTTTTGCGAGGTATGGGGAATATGCAAACGATCTTGTTATGCCCTTCGTTTTGCGTCTCTCCAGCAAAACGAATAAGATGATCTACAAAGGCGTAATCACAAACCAAGATTTACGATAACAGTGTACATTCAATTCAAACAACTTTACGTAAGATGGTTCGGAAGCCGAGAAAAAACATTTGTCCTCTAACGCAGAATTCGGACGTTCATAGCCTTATGAGGGCAGCTGTTACGTAATAACCTAGCTGTGCCAGATCTTTTGCATAACAGCTCTGTCATAGTCGATGGCGTTCGGTGCACCCGGTGCGAATCTCGAAGGCCTTCGGAGCGTAATGACGAGAATATACCTGGACATGTTTGTCGCTACGCGAACGCCCGATTGCCTCCAGCCAAATAGCATTCAGGTTGTCATCTTTCGGGGCGACATGACTGCTGCAAGACTAACTTTCGCGATCCGTTATCTGGCAGCACTTCGCAAAGTAAGAGCGCCGTTTTACAGGAGCTGACATCTCCAAAAACTGGGCATTTGTACGTGCAAGCAAAAAAAAAAAAACACGCTAAGAAAGCAAAGAGGGAAACGAAAGTAACAAACCGCGCTATGAAAGCCAAAACTACGCGTCGCTTCCTATCACTAACATCTGTGGCAACTGCTAAACACACATTGCTTCACTTTATGAAGTCTCACTCAAGCACCTGGGTCAATGGGAAACACTGATCACTTCAGCGAAACGACTAGTCGAGGTAGGCGATACAGGTGGGAGCATAGACTTCGGCGTCTATGAAAGAACAGCGAAGCTTTTGTTTGTTAAGCTATGAATCCAAACGGAAGTGCCCGTCTTGTAAACGTTTCGTAAAAATAATAACTCTCATTACATGCGTTATTCTTTAAACGTAAAAATATGCCGCTCAAAAGGAAATTACAACATCTAACCAAGGATTAACAACCAAGATCTCAGCTGTCAATCAAGCTCAATCAATCAAGTGACAGTAGTTGAGGCTTGAAAGCCAACGTGAGCTGTAAATAAGCACATTTATATTAATTGGCATAGAGAAGCGTAGCCCTGTGAGAACACCTAAAGTGCGGACAAGTTTATTTGCGACAACCTCAGTATGTATTTCCAGACAAAGTGTTCTTTGAAGAAAACTCCTCGGCTTTTTACTGAAGGGACAATACCCGCGTTTGAGGTTACAATCATAAGGTTGTTTTCAATATTTACTTTCTAAATTATAGGCTTGAAAATCACAGCCGTTGCTTTAGATACGTTGATGGTTATGGAATTCAAAACGATTTATTTTTCTGGTTTACTGAGCACATTACTCGTATAATCTATTCAATATTTAGTATTGGTAAAATTTTCATGAATGTAGTATCGTCAGCGTAAATAACGAATTGGTATTATTGTCCAGATTTATTATGTCGTTATATAACAGCTAAACAACAACGGTCCAAGGACGCTACCTTGGGATACCCCAGAGTTAATCGGTTTAATAGCTGACATATTATTGTTTATTACTTTCTGGAAGCGAAAATTAAGATAAGTTCTTAATAAATATAAAAATATCCCCCGAAAATAATAAATCGCAAGTTTTTTTTATTAGAGTCTCGGGGTTCATTTTGGTCGAATGCCATCGAGATGTCTACAAAAACCCCTAGTGTTAGTAATTTTTGTTCAACCCCATAGATAATACGATTTTTGTTTGTGGCAGAAGTCCTCTCTTTGATGAAAGACCCTTTCTAAAGCCGAAATGAGAGTCCGTTGTTATGCTACGATTTTCAAAAAAATTAAGTAATTTTATCATTAATAAATTATTCAAGGCACTTTGAGAAAACTGGAAGGATTGATAATAGTCTGTAGTTCGACAAATCATTTTTGTCACCTCCTTCAATAAAACGATTACCTTAGCCAACTGCAAACGTTTTGGAAATACACCATGTATTAGCGAGCGATTTTACATATGCTCGAAGGGAGGAAAAATTATATCTAAGACGTGTTTAACCGGACGAATTTGTAGATCATGGGCATAACAACAACTACTGTTTCGGAAGGAAACAGTAAATGTTGTGATTCTAATAGTCTTACCGGTTCAAATTGTGATGTTTTCGAGTTTAACTGGTTAATTATAATTTCGCCACCTAAGGCCAGGTTAAAATTGCTTGCATATACCCATCCCAAGAACTCACTAAAAACCGCAAGGAAGGTGGGTACTAGTCCTGCAGGGGGCGGTAAAATACAGCAAACATATTTCGATTGTCAGAAGGGAAAGAGTGCAGACGAGCTGGTTAAACGACATTGAGAACTTGTGTTGTCTTGTCCGTTTTTTTATTCCCCTTTTTCTCGGGGTTTTAAACCTTGACATTTCGATCGCAAGGGGCATTTAGGATTTCTAAATCATTTGTTATTTCGGTAAAATCTTGAACTACGTCGAGAATAAAGTATTTTTATCAATAGTAATACGCTACCCCTTCCTTGGCAGAGCGATTCAGGTGCTGGGTGCCGTAACCAGGCATTTTAAGAACTTTAGTGTCCTGATGATTCCACGTCTCAGGCAGCATTGCAACGTCCAAAATAAGCCAGCACAAAAACAAGAAAACAGTGCTGCAAGTCAACGTCCTTGTTGCGAGTGGACTGTGTATTCAAATAGAAAAAAAAGAATATACACTTTTTTTGGGGTCGAAAGAGATCCTTTACGTTAAATGGTGATGGAAGCAATCTGTCATATTTGTAATAATTTAAAACGGGCGTGTTAGTGAATGGATACGAATACATGAAAGGATTAAACATCAGGGACGCGGACGGAAACAGGACCTCTTTATTATAGCAACAACATAGAATGGCTCCAAATATAAAACCGCCCGCCAAATGTTTCAACGCTCTCGAAGAAGGAAAGGAGACAATTGATAAAGGAAAGGAAATTTACTATACATATAAAAGCTAAAAAAGCACTGGCGTCAAGAATAAGCTAGTTTTCTCTAGATTAACGGTCACATCCTGATACCTCAGATTCTTGTTGGCCCTTCCAGCAGAGGTTGGAGCAGCCGACCCTCCTTTTCACCAGTGCTCATTCCGAGTCAGTTCAGCATGGCATAATAAAGTCGCTTTTTCAAGTCCTCATTATCCAAGTCATGTGCGCATTTCTCCGAAAGTATCCCCAAGTTGCAGCATCAGAGGTTGGAACAAGCTGGCTTTTCTGCGGTCTTACTTCGTTCCACCCTTGAGAAAGTCATTCTCAGGACACAACTTCCGCAAGCTGTTGCCAAAAATAAAGGCCCTTTTCCTGTGATTCCTTACATGCACAATTAATTGCACTGTTTAAGACCCATCGCGTTCATGATCGACACGAGTGTTTTTTTTTTTTTCTGTCGTGTGCGCCTTAAGCAAATGTGTAAAAAGGTAAATGAGAGCGAATGTCCCAAAGGGTGCAATATTAAACATGCCAACAAATTCGTTGAGTTCGAGGAAAGAAAGGTTTATTCAATTACACTAAGCTGCGCCGATCAGTACACCAGACAAACTGGAAGATGCGTTAATTATCGACCGAGAGAGCACCGCTTGGAAGCATTAAAGATTTATGAGTATTTTCAACCAATTTTCCTTTACAACCGTATGTGCGATAAATGTGCTCCTTATTTCTCTGATACTAGAATACTTGGCGCTCCAGAACAATAGATTTCAGAGAGAAATCATTAGATTTGCCATGGGGACAACAACATTTCTGCATCTTCATTATCACTCACAAAAGCAGGTTGGATTCCTAACATCAGAAACTACGTAGAATACTGCGCATCCACCGATTTCACACTAAGTGCCCATATCAAAATTTCTAAGATCTGAGAAAATATGCACAGTACATTTATATGTAAAGTTGATGATCGGACAAGCGCCCATCTCCCATTTTTTCGCGATTATCTCTAAACTTCGAGTGGGCGCTTGACCGATATTTTGCGGTAGATGACTGATACCTCGTCGTGACGCTAGTGCTTTTTAAACTTCTAAGTGTATAGCACATTTTCCTTTGGGATTCTCAACAAAAAATATTTCTGTATTTTGAATGCCACTGCATGTTTCAAGAAAGGGAAATCTTCCGACTTCCCGAAGAACGAGGTTGTGCGCCGACTTTTATCGTTGTAGTAGCGCAGCTTCAGGGGAAAGAAAGCAAAACAAAGGACAAGATCGAGGCTTACCTGGAGCAAGATGGTAAGGCACGCCTTCACCGAGCAGGATCTGGGCGTCCGGCACCTCAATGTGGTCTCCAGGAAGCCCGCAGGGACGAGGCTGGAGCGTGCTCATGCCATGCTTGGCATGTCGCTCGGGAACCAGCCGGATCTGCAGCGCGGACGCCAACAAATGAACGTTGCGTGTCGTCAAGTGTCAGCCGACAGCCTCGCTATTTTGTCTGGAACGCGTCCCCGACTGGGGTGTTTGCAGCATCCTTGTCTGTGGTGATTTACTCCTGGTAATTTCACACTTGTGTTATGCTTATGCTGTTGCCGCCTCGATTCTGTTTGTGGCACTGCAGCGGAGCTAGGTACTGCACAGGCCTCATCTTCTGTAGGCCGCTGTCCAAGTCGACAGTTCACGGAAGCTCCAGTAGCCAAGAGTTGAAAGGACGCTACGACAGCGACACTCATAATTGCTCGTACTCTCTGCCGGAACTACTACAACCAACCGCCAGAATCGCGACATAAAAAAAAATGGGTGCAGGAACCACTTTTGTTGGTTGTCTATGAATTGCGATTGCATACAGCATGGAACTCACGACGCAGCTCACTAAGTATACGACGACACAAAGTTTGAGTAAACACTTTATTTTATAAATTTTTTACAACGCAATCAGTGACATCAGCGCGACTGCAGCGCGGCACTTGTAAATTGAGTGATTACATCGCCTCTGTATATTCGCTTAACCTTCTGAGTATGTGTAATCGTTTAATCTTCAAGCTGTTTCCCCACCACGATTGGCGCCTCGCGTGTGTGTACCTCGTCCTCTCTATGTGTAATCGTTTAAAGTTCAAGTTTCTTTACCACCGCCTCTGACCATGTAACAACTAGCTCAACTCCATCCAATAAATGCTTCGTAGCTTGGGCGCAAATGTGAATGTGCGCGTACAGCTGCTCCGTGTACGTGCGGCACGGATTTATCTGCTTGCTAGGATGACGTCTAGGACGAACTCTAGGATGACTTCTAGGGCTATCTTGAGGACGACCTCTAGGATGATCTCAAGGACAACGTTTAGGACGTCGTTGAAGACGACGGGCTAGAAGAACACGTCGAAGACGACGTCTAGAGCCACCTCTAGGACGACCTTTAGGGAATTTGAAGGAGGACTTCTACGACGACGTCTACGACTACCTCAAGAACGACGCCTAGGCCGACGCCCAGGACGATGTCACAAACGACCTCTCTAACGACCTCTAGGACGACATGAAAGACGAAGTTCGCATTCGCGCGGTGCCTCCGTAGGTGGACGTCATGCGTATGCAGAGGCGCCGCGCCACCGAAAGACGCCTCCGCATACGTATGGAGCATTCGAGGCCAGATAGCGTATCGCGGAAATCGGGTCAAGTAGGTAAAGAATGCTTTCGCGTGAACAGCATACTGTTGATGCGTTAGCATTCTTCACGCATCTTCCCGTGATGCATTTCGTTGCTCCTTCGGGACAGCGTTACATGCATGCACTGTGTGACGCTAAGCACAGGAGTTGAAAACGCATTCCAGACACCGTATAGGATTGCTCTACATTACGAGTCACCGCCCTGCTGGGAAGACGATACGCATATCCAGATAACTCATATATTGTGAATAACCACACGTAAACAGGTGGCATCCTGCGAATATCAACATTGGAGGACACTTGTTCGACTTTCCGGGCATTAGAAATTTAATGATTTTTGCTACAACACAATTGCTTGCGCCTACACCGGAATTACGAATCTGCAGAAAAGTTCAAATTTTTATAACTGGATGTAAATTTTAACAATTAAGAAGATCGAGCATGATAGTTGCACGCACGCTCATGTCGTTTCGGTTCTCTATTGTTTGAGACCTAGAGCATCATCGAAAATAAAAAATGTGCTAAAAATTCTGAGCTTCTGTCCCTTGTCATGTTTAAAGTGCCTCAGATTTCTTTATTTTATTTTTATTGTGTCGCTATAAACCGGCTCACTAAAGGCCCGAAACTCGTCAAACACGAAGTTGGAGCAGGAAGCTGGCGGAGCGCGGCGATTGGACGTCGGCTAAAAAAACTCGACGACATCTTCGTGATAGGCCAATCGGTGCGCTCCGTCAACTTCGGCCCCAATTTTGGGTTTGACGAGTTCAGAGGCCTAGGCCAAACGAACACGGTGCAAGGTAAAAAAAAATAAGAAAAAATAGCCAGAAAAGCTTTTGCAGGGCTCCTTTAGGTTCGACTTTCAGCTACTTACTAAGCACAACCACCAAACCTTAATGATCGCTTGAATGAAGACTTTTGTGACATTATTATGCAGTCTTATACAAATTGCCGGCTCAACTGAAGAATGCCCAAACAGCGATGAGCATTCTGGCAGTTTAGTTTTCAAGTTTTGTACGATTTCCCTTGCTGCTATACGCCTCGGAGAATGACAGAACCCTGTGATTCAACATCATGTAGTCATTTATTAACTGTCACTGCCGCAAGCCGTGACTCAAAAAGTCCTTGCGAATACGCTGCGCTGGCCTTTTCTTAGCGGCGGAACGCTGCTCACGTGTATAACTGTACTTGGCCTCGTGGCGGTGGATATGACCACATATGATTTAACATGCGGGCAAACTTGTTCAGCTCTTTGGATCACCAGGCTCCCGCACATCTCATCCATCCAAAAAATAAATAGTGTCTGCTCAGGACGTTTCAGGGTGGCCTTCGTTCTGGGTCACAAAAGGTTGAGTCTTTGCTGGTGGGCAAGCAGGGTCCGACTCGATCCTCGGCTCAGATCGAAGTCAGCACCTTCAGATGAGAAAGGTGCGGCCGTGGTGAATCTGAAGGTGGGCATGCGTCCCCATTGCTTCGTGTCTGGCACGATGTACTAGAAATCGAAAACAGATGGAGGCTGTGGCGCGGGTCCGACGCCGCGACCAAGAACTGCGCCTTCCCAACTGCACTACGGGAGCACAACTACCTTCTCTCCTCCCTATGAGAGAAAGGGGCGCTTTCGTTTTCGTTTTCCCTATCTGTAGTGCACGCGCTATCCACGCGGTTAAGTGCTTTTTTTTTTAGTGCATAAAAGCTTGGCATTGCATGTGTTTGCATCAGCAGAGGAAGTTATGGTTTTCTCACTTTGGGTCGTTAAAAAAATTTCACTACGTGGCAACTAAAAATACGACTTGCCGCAAGGTTACTGCAAATGTTGATAAATTGACAGCACAGCGCGTACAAGCTCCACAGCCTAACACGCGCATTTTTATCGGTTTGGATGAGAGCAAACTACGCGGCTCACGCCCGAACTCTCAAGATTTAACAGGCCAGGAGCCTTTTTGTTGAATGGACAGACCCTTCTTAACCAAGTCGAAACACAACGCGCTATCACCCTAGCATAGCGCGCGCGTGCTCGTTGGTTTGCGGGGGAGGGCAAACAAAGCAAGCGACATATGCACGAAAGGTGGGATGACACCGGTCAAAACCCAATTTCTTGAATGCACGCAGAACATTCCCATGTTATTATCAGGACGAGTTGTGGGAAAACGAACTTACTGGTCCGCCATGAATAACATTTTGGACGGTGCGAAAAAATCTCGTGAAAGCTCGCTGCCCATTGCGCGCTTTACCACGAAGCACACAGATATGGCCTCCAGTAAATACTTCCTATTTTTCGTTTTGAGTTACGTGGGTTGCGTATTTCGTATGGGGGACGAATTAATAATAGGATATCTCAACCTTGAATGTGAGAAAAGTGTTAACGTCTCCACAAGAGCACAGTCATCTCAAAAGTCGTCACTTCTGGTATAGCTAAAAAACACCGTTTTGATTCCTCCACGCCGCTGGAAGGTGTTCGCAAACAATGCGTGATTGTCACGCATGCTTGTTTTTGCCTCACCTGTACTTTATTTTATTTTTCAGGTTGAAGTGCCCTTTTATTCTGCCATCCCGCATAGCAGATAAGGAGCCCAAGCGGCCAAGCACGAAATTAAACGAAAAACCGCATAGCCTCATACCAGTGCGCAACTGACGCACCTTCGACCTCGTGCATTTTTAGTCGCCCTCTGACAGAAGGTGCGCAACCTGCAAGCGTAGGGCGAAAAGGCGGAGACACGGACGTCGTGCGGGAGATGATTCAAGTCCTTTTTTTTTACCTTGTTACGCTTTCCGAAAATAAACGGTTGTGTAGTAATCACTGTGTCGTCAACGTGTGAAAGAATAATTTTAATAAGCATAAGAACAACCACGGAAACCACGGAACTGCAGCGCGAGTGTGGAAATAATATTATTGAGCTTCAATGTACGTCGATGATCCTTATTCACGAAGTCAGTCGATCGCGAGCGTGAATCGCGAGGGCTTCGTAACAGACTCATCGTAACGTTTATACCCTCGACCAGGGTGTAAGATAGACAGGTGGGGAAACGACAGCCGAATGAGTGACCGCATTGTGTCCCCCTCAGCTTTCTCTTTTTCTGTGGCGCCATCTATGTGGAGCACCGCGAACTCTCACTCCGGGTGGGCGACCGATGGCGACATTCTAAACTGACGGAGATGGTTTCTCGTGGATTTTTAATGAAGAACTGTCGTGCTCTCGGCTTATTTTTCGCACTCTCCTATAGCGTTCCACGCAAATTCGATTCCAATTTTTTTCCTCTCGCCGCAGCGCCATCTGTCGCAAGTCGGGGGTACCCGCAAGCAGACGAGTACACAATCTGGTCACGGCGCTGCGGTAGGCTTCTATGGGCCGTTTCCCCACCTGTCTATCTTACACCCTGCCCTCGACTACCGACTAAGGTAAGCGGACCGTTTCCAACCCGGTGTCAGTGCACCAATCAGGTTATCACTACCCGGCAGCAATAAAAGTTATAAAAACGGCTATGTGCCACCTTGAGCCACCGAACAGGTTTTCAGAGTATCAAAACTCTCAAGCTCCCGGACCAGGCGGATTTTTTCGGTCGCTCACCAGTCACATAGCTGTGTTTGGAGATTTATATTTGTCCTCTGTCCCTCTTGTTCCCCTTCTCCAGGGATTACTTTCGTCATTCTTGTCCAGCTCGCTTGCACCTTTGCATTTAATTGCATTATAATTATAACCAAGAAAAGCACAGCAACGCAGATGCTTCGTCACGGGAGGTGGCGCAGGCGGGGGCGGCGCGCCTGCACAGGGGCCGAGCGAGATGTCACCGCCGGAGCGCCGTGCACAAAAGGAGAGCGCGGCGCGTTGCATGTAATGCGCTCATTGTAGGAATGCGAAAGCATTCTTACACTTAAGCAGTCTTAAATGTCTTCGGCGTCTTTGAAAATATCAAGCCAAGTGGCACTCCCCTTCGCAGTAGCGTTGTTGTCTGACGGGAAGTAGAAGGGCTTCTTACCGTTCTCTGACCTGCTTCAGCACCCGAAGGCACAGCAAGATGGCACTAAGCGGCTGAGATGAAGCTACCCGGAGTGCTGCGGAAGAAGCTAGCTTTTTTTATTTATGTTTTTACTTTATTTCAATATACTGCCAATCCCCGAAGTGATTATTGCAGGATCTGACGGAGGGTTATTGCGGAGGAGGCGCCGTGTAACCGAGCTTTCGGTTACACGTCAAAAGATCTCCAGGTGGTTCAAATTAATCCTCAGTCCTCCGCTGGGGCATGCCAGATGCCCTTCGTTGGTTTGGCACGTAAAACCCCCAAATTTGACTTTTTGATTATTGCAGGCATTGGTACATAATAAAAAGATACATGTGAGGCATTTAAGAACGATTGAACACCACTTCTCGTCATTCAAAACATCTAATAATTACGAAAAAAGTTCATCTTCGACTGCATTGATAAATGATTCAACAGTGCTGTGACTGAACACGTTTGGATCAAGGCTATTCCAAATTCTAATGGCAGAGGGAAAAATGAGTGTTTAAAAGTGTTATTATGAAACGAATAGTCAACAAGTGTATGGCTGTGCTTGTGTCTAGTCGGTCTTGTGTTAGACAATTGAACGTACTTGGATGAATCAATATTAAAGGCGCCTTGTAAAAGAAGATAGAGACATTTCAGACGATTTAATGTTGCGCGGTCAGTGATGGTCTGTAAACCCGCTCTTTTCAGGAGCTTTGTGGGGGAGTTAAAACGACCATACTTGCGATAAACAAACCTAATTGCCTTTCTCTGTAAGCTTTCAAGTGTGTATATATATATTTTTTTTTTTCTTTATTGGTTTTGCGGATTTCAATCCGCAGAGGGGGCAGAGATAAAGGCATGATGCCTGACAGCGCCTCTGCCTCCTGCAGTTCATACAGCGGAAATAGCATTTCAAAGAAGTCATAGTGATAATAAATAACAAGACAGCCATCGTCATAAAAACAAATAGAAACAATTATTATAGACATATCTGAAAGCACATGAAATAAAATGACTCAACTCAAACAACTACACTAGCGACACAGCTTGAACAATGCGGGGCGATATGGTTATCATAACCCAGAAGTAAAATAAAATTAAAATAAAGATAAAGACAAAAATAGACACCGTTTTTTTTACATATCTACTAAACATTTATAAACAAGGACTTATAAGAGAAAGCGGAAACAAGCTAAATCAAAACCAAAAATCAGGCTACAATGCCAAAATTGAGAATTCCGAAGTTTCGTAGTAAGTTACGTTTTATTGAAAATAAATATAAATAGATATGCATGCCTTAAATAGATGAAAATGCGATATCACTGCAAACCAGAGCTCGTCTGCAGTCTCTTTTGAACTTTGGAAAAGGGGAAGTGAAATTAACATCAATGCCAGGCGAATTTAATAATTTAGTACTCATGTACGATAAACTTTGCCTGCCATAATTTGTTCGTATGCTTGGGATCCTACGTTTCGGCTCTCGTAATGTGTAGGCACTAGAAGGAGGTGTCTGTGTCAAATAGAGGTTGTTTTTGTAGATCCACTGAAATAATTCAAAGTAATATATTTGGTCTGCCTTCAATATATTATATTTAACAAAAAGTGGTTGAGTGCTCAAATTTCTGACATTACCTCTTTAATTTTCGCAAATACGAAGAATTTTTTTCTGAAGGATGATTAGTTTGTTGTAGTTAGATGCAGTGGTCGCACCCCAAACCAACATACCATAACTGAACTTAGAATAACAGAGAGAATAATACAACGTCATTTTAAGCCAAGTGGGTATCAAATTTTGCATTTTATATATAATACCAACTCGAGACAGCTCTGCCTTCATTCTATTTACATGGGTGGACCACGTGAGCTCTTCGCTAAACCAGACCCCCAAGAACTTTTGCTCTGCAACTTGTTCTATAACGGTGTTTTCAAATATAATGTCAATAGAGCTGTTGTCGCGCTTACTAACAGGTTTGAAGATGATGTATTTTGTCTTACTTGTGTTTAGCTTCAATCTATTTACTCGTAGCCAATTCGACAAATTAATGAGGTAGGCATTGCAAGCATTTTTTAGGTATTCTTTAGTCACACCAGTAAAAAAGACATTTGTGTCATCAGCATACATTACTAACTCGGGGGAGCCTGGTATTATCGTTATGTCATTCACGTGAGCTAGAAATAATAAAGGACCGAGAATGGAACCTTGAGGAACGCCGTGCTGTATTCTCAATTTACTAGATGCTATGTTGTTAATAGAGACGTACTGCTGACGAGTTTGTAGATAAGATTCTATTAGTTTTAGCGCTATTCCTCTTATACCGTATCTCTCAAGTGTTTTGAGCAGGATATCATGTTGAACAGTATCGAATGCTTTTATAAAATCTAAAAACAAACCAAGCGTGAGCTGTTTGTTTTCAATGTTTTCTACAATTTTGTCCTTAATGTCTAGGAGTGCTTGCTCGGTTGATTTATGTTTCTGAAAGCCATATAGCTCTTTCGTTATTATGTCATACTTCAGAAAAAAGCTAGTTATTCTATCATTGATCACGCGTTCATAAATTTTTGAGAATATTGGAAAAAGAGAAATTGGTCTGTAATTATGAATATCTGTTGCTCCACCTCCCTTGTATACAGGAATAACTTTTGCTAATTTTAGTTCGTCAGGAAAGTCCCGACTCACAAGCATCTGTTTATCTTCGTGGTCGGGAACCAGGCAATATTTGCGTATTCAAGCACTTGACGTATAAGGGTTTTATATGCAAGGAGTTTTGTTTCACAGGACGAATATTTTAAGGTTCTCTACAGAAAGAATAATTTCGTGAGAGCTTTACTAAATACATATTTAACGTGTGCGTTCCAGTTAAGATCAGATGTTATCAAGACTCTTAGGTACTTATACTGTGACTCTATGCAAAGCTTCATCTTTAAGGCTATATTGAAACTGGGAGACATTATTTTTCTCTCTCGTCAAACTCATGGAGGCTGTTTTTTCTTTGTTGAGCACCATTTGCCAGTCATCGCACCAGTCGGAAATCTTTTCAAGAGATTTGTTTAGTAGGATGGGATCATCTTCGTTCTTAATTTCTTGATATATAATACAATCATCAGCGATTAATATCATGTTAACATCAATGCACATCTGCCATGTCATTTCTGAAAAGACGAAATAAAAATGGAGCTAAAACGGAACCTTGTTGGACGTCGGATACTACAGCAACTGGTCGCGTACTTCGTCCCTCCTAATAAACAAATTGGAAACGATTTCTTAACTACTCTTCAATCCATGCAATTGTGGGTCCTTCGCCTATAACATGTGTAAGTTTTATTATCACTTTGTCGTGGCAAACGCGATCAAACGCTTTCGAGATATCCAAGAACACTGCATCTACCTGACTTCTGTTGTTTATGCCCATCGTGAAATCATGAAGAATCTCAATTAGCTGTGTAACTGTCAATAGTCCACTTTTAAAACCATGCTGATGTGAGAATAAGATATTGTTATTTTCTACAAATGATGCCATCACTTTGAGAATAATATGCTCCAAATGTTTGCCGCAGGTGCGAGTAAGTGTTATGGACCTAAAAGTTGAAGCTAGAGTTTTATCGCCAGACTTATGTATAGGGACTACTTTCGCAACTTTCCATTCGGCGGGTACCGAGGAGAGAAAGAGACACTTGTTAAAAATTAGCACTAAATACTTTCTAACCCATTCGGCGTATGTTTTAAGAAACATATTCGGAATTTCGTCAGGACCGTTATTTTTTTGGTGTCTAAATTGAGTAAAAGTGCAATTATGCCTGGTTCCGTAACTACTCGGCTTCCAAGTTCTTCAGCAGTGTTGCTTTGTGGTAGAGTTAAACCGTCATTACCATCGTCAGCTGTAAATACCGACCTAAAGTAATTGTTAAATTCATCTGCCATTTTTTTTCTCTAATGTGCTCATACAATTCATTTGAGACTTTTTTGGGTTAACGTGGTTCCAAAACTTCTGAAGTGACGTTTTTATGAGCTCGTGAAGGGTCACATTATAGTACTTATGTTTGGCTTCTTTAATTTTTATTTTAAGAAGTTTAGAGTGCTCTGAAATCTTTGCTTTGTAGTCGGTGTTATTCTGGATAGAGTGTATTTTAGATGATTTCCTTAGCCGCTTGAGTTTGCGTTTCAGGTGGATAATTTATCGCGTGATCCATGGGTTGTGTTTTCTTGTTATTTTTTGTTTTCTTGAGCCGAACTGTGTAACGCAGTGCGTGACAATTGATTTAAAATCGTTCCATATGTCGTCAATACTGACATCTATCTTATCACAAAGTGCACAGAAATCATAAAATCTATGGGCAAGGTAGGTGAATATACACGCGTCATCGGCACTGTTGAAATGAAGTACAGTTCTGATGGTGCCGTATGAGAACCTAGATGTACGTATAGGTACATCTAGCATATAACTGCTTTATGGTCGGATATGCCCGTTTCTACTTCAACATCGGTTTGCCTCTGGGGGAAGTGGTTACTAAGAAATACAAGGTCAAGCAAACTGATCTACGTTCCCTTCACCCGTGTTGACTCTCTTACGATTTGTGACAGATTAAACGCAAATACCATGTCTAATATTTCATTAGAGGTAACAGTGTCAAGTCGCAGCGAATCCCAGTTTACCTCAGGTATATTAAAACCGCCAGCCATAATAATCCTTCGATTTTTAATGTGTTGTTGCATGTAATGATATAAATGTACAGACACTTGTGGTGGGAGTTTGGAGGCCGATGAACAACACCTACAACAACAGAATAATGATCGAATGACACTTTGGACCATAAAGATTCAACATCTTTCACATCAGGCATATGTTCTGTCCTCAATATGGTGGCTGATGGCATCGATTGGAAACAATGATGTTCATAAAGGTCACACACGTGTCTTGTGACTGCTATCGTTCGACCAAGCCGGCAGCAAGCCAAAACATACCCGAGTAAAGTGAGTTTGCTGTCGAGTAAAGACTAAAGAAAGGGAATGCGTTATTCTGACAGCGTAATCACTGACACTAGTGCCTCCATTGAAGATGCAGGTAGAAACTGCCGAGAGCTTGACCTGCATAGACTGCATTAAACGGCATACGTTTCTTCGTTGTGGAAACTCCATCAAAAAACACCCCACCGTCTTGGTCCTCGTTCGTTGGTGGAAGTAAGGTGATGGTTTGTCATTAAACAGCCCAATTGAACCGGCTGAGATCCAGCTACGTTATTGCAGCACACAATACCTAGGCTTATCCCAGTTGCCCCCCTACCCACACCGTTGCCTACGCAGATAACTCTGTTGCTACAACCAGCCGGTGTTTAAACTTTTAAGCAGCTAGACGGCGTCGCCGGCGCCGCAATTGTCAAGATGGCGGCGCCTTAAAAAAAGAAGTTCTTCGCAGGGACGTCTTTGAAACTGCCATTGCGGCGACCTTGGCACTGAGCGCGTTTCTACAGCAGAATACCCTTCGCATTACCGAATGAGCTTTTGTTGGTCGGAGAAAGTGACCGGGGATGGTGCGATGGCGTCACGCACAAAGCACGCATGAGTGCGAGGAAGTGAAATACGCCTCACCTGAGCCTGCTCGTACAAGTCCACGCTCTGGTCAATGTAGGACTGGCGTCGCCTCCAGCTGCTGGGCACCTGAATCGTCACGCTCTCCAGGTAGTGCCGTCCAGAGGTCTCCCCCATTTGCGCCGAGACTTTAGAGAAAAATTGCTGGAAACAACAGATGAGATACAATATGGTATAGCCTATATGTGGGATGGCACGCCCGTGGAGTTCCGCAACCGGCAGGGAACATACGTGTGTCTTGAATGCTTCAAAAAAGACCCGATATCAATCGGAAACAAAAAGAAAAAGAAACGAGGTAATTAAGAGCTTTCAAAGAAAGAATCATCCTCGGGGACAGTTCAGTGCGAGGCAGTGTTCAGGGCACGATGTAAAATATATATGTTTTGACACCACGCGCGTCGCAGCTGCCAGATAAAGTTCTTTTCTCTTTTTTTTTTTTTTTTGCGAGCGGCGACACCAGACGGATCCTCGGTATGCGGCTGATGGCAGCCGGTCACGGGCCCGGTTTCTCTATGGGAAGCATGTTTCCCACGCTTCTCTGTGGGAAACTTGTCTGTTTTTAAAGTAAGTTTCTGGGTGCGCCTTTTACTGTAGTACTTGGCAATCGGGCTATAGGCATATTGCTTAGACACGGCTTCGTCATGGATTCTAGTTCTGTCACTCAACAGCGACAATGATAGTTTTATAAACGCGTTGAATCGGAAAGATCTCTGATGCGGTGTTCAAGCAAGCGTTCGCCACAGTCAGACGAGGCGCTTCGTTTGGAAAAAGTACGCGCCTACAAAGGACACGCTTTTCTTGTTCTATTTTTCTTAGTTGTGGCCTCTCCCTCTGCATTGTAACGACGCTGTCGGCTGAGGCTACTTGGTCGCGCGCCGAGATGACTTTATCTGGTCGATCGTTTCGCAGCGTTCGCCGTGCTCTGTGTCTTCTCACTTATATACAGGGAGCTTCCGAGGAACGAGAACCGCGTTTTTTGAATAGGGTCAATAAACTAAGCATCGCAGAAAGTACGAACTTCGTGAGGATGTGACGCTAGTGGTTGGGATAGAACGGAAAAGTTTGAGAACATGACATCCCCTGGATCGAGCGATAATTGAGAAAAATGAAATTTCTTTTTGAGCCAAGATTCGACTAAGCCTAATATTGTCAAAATACGAAATGACACCGTAAACGCCTGTAATATATATTCCTCCTCCCCCATCCCCCCCCCCCCCCAAAAAAAAAAAAAAAAAAAAAACTTATCAGCAAAGTGCAACCGCGAAGGGGAAAATATAAGACATGTAATTTTAAGGTGCACGGGGCTTCGTCCCGCCCTCTTGGGTGAGACGAAGCCCCATGCACCTTAAACTAACACTAGGGATTTGAAGGGAGCGCTGGGATTCGCATATATGGATGGACGAATGGATAGTGAAAGAATTGCGGTAACTAAAATGAAATTGGAAGATTGGTGGAAAAGATCTAAGGAGGGTAAAAATACGGTTAAAAATAAGCATGAAAACACTTTAAAAGGGGGGGGGGGGGGAAGTTGTGTTAAAACAAAATTTATGCAAATGAAAAAAAAAAGAGGCGATGACGAAATGTTAGGATGGGGGGCGCATGCGCTGCTCGTTACAAAGGGTATATACTCATTACCATTTCCGATAAGTTTTTTTTTTTTTTTCACTAAAATTTTCATGGAGTTACAGCTTTTTTCGAGGCATAGTTTATTTACCCGGGATTAAGAACACGGTTCTCGTTTCTTGGAAACTCCCATATTATCTTACACCGTAGTCCGGGGCCACCGCACACTAAAGCTCTAGCTGAGTAGTGAACCCCAGAAAACTTGGTAACTTTTTGAGTCTCACCTCGGGATTTTCTGGTTCCATCCGGATTTTATTAAAATCGACTCGCGGGTTTTTTTTTGGTGGCTTCCCTGTATACACGGAAAACACGAAACCTTCGTTTTAGCCTAAGCCGAACCGCAGCCGACGCTCCGATCTGATGGAGTTCATCGACACCGGCCAAAGTGCACTGTCACAGCGCTCGTCATCGTTGTGTGTTTCACTGGCTAAGCCAATGACGCACGGAAGGAGAGCCGGGGATAGCAAAGGCACTAAAGCGCCGCGAGTGAGAATGGCACTTTTGGCGCTGTTGACGGGTCGTAGCCTCGTCTCAGGTTGGACTTGTACAGTACGAGTCCAGGCGCAGCTGAGGCGACCAGGCCATCGAGCAACGTGAAACTCTCTAGTCTTTTTTTATCATTGATTCAGCGATGATAAAAAAAGACGCAAAGAAATATCCCGAACACCGTGAGGGCGCGCTTTATACACTGCGATCGGTCGATTGCAGCTGGTTGCGTCGGCTGCGTCTGGGCTCACTCCATTTTTTAGTCCGACTTCGAGCATCGCGAATATCACAAAAAGTAGGCTATTTCGTGCTCGTATTATCTAAAAAGACTCCTTCAAAGTTGACTTCAAATCACGCCACTCTGTGGCAACGGGAGAGGGGAGCAAAAGAATATGGAAAAAACCTGACCAGAGGAGCCTCTGGGCCAGAGCCCAGAGGCTCCTCTGGATTTTGTTTTTCTATTGGCCGAGGCTACATCCACGCACGGGGACGTAGCGAAGTCGGGAGGAGATAAGGCTCCATCCACGCAAAAGCTCTCGTGACTTATGATATAAGAACATAATTTGTTTTATGTACATATTATGCTTTCTTATGGGTAAATATAGGATATAAAAATAAAGAGGCTCGATTTTATTGTTGTATTAAAGTTAATATTTCACGTGACCTTGAAAATGTTTAGACAATTTATCAATTTTTTACTGTTTTCTAAGACTAATAGCAAATATCATGCGTCATCACAATAGCATCAGTAAATATCTTTATAGTTATGCTGTCCAAGGGTCACACACACATGTGGGAGGCGTGCGTGCCATCCGTGCGTTTGGGCGTGCAGCAGTCTGGTGAGGGATTGGTTGGCTTGGTGCGGGTGAGGCCTCCGGGGTCTTCGCCATGTGTTCGTCGCTGCCAAGGCGAGGCAGTGAGGCTTCGTCATGTGTGTCGTTGGTTTAGTTCGATGCATTTTAGTGCGAGCTTATGTGCATCTAAGGGGACAAGTGCGAGCACCATCGCTCCGTACGTTCTCGACTTGAGCGCACGCTCGCAATCTCACAAAGATTGTGAGAGAAGGGAAAACATGCATTAGGCCCGGCCAGTAATAACAAACATACTGAGATCCTTCAATCGAGGAAACTGGGTAAAATATTCCAGAAATGGTTTAATTCATGACAAATAAAACAGTAGTCGATGCTACTCGTCCACGAGATCACCGATGAACACGAAGCCTCCGTGCGGCAGAACTCCTGTAGGAGCGAGTTCATGTCTGTGTGGCGATCATTCAACGCCTGGATTTCGGCACTCTGACTACTCTGACACTTCAACGAAGAGAACCTGCATGTTCTCCCGCCTCAGCAGTCGTACTGCACTGGCAAAATTGCTCATGTACAGTGTAAACCAGTGTCGCCTCACACTGGCAGACCGACATTACGCTGTATAAATCACTAAACGTCCAACTTGACTTTTTTCTCCCGCCTCGGAAGGACGGAAGAAAAGGCGATCTGCATCGTCGGATTGCGTTCCAAGATCTGAGCGACCAGCCGACAGTACTTGTCAATGTACGCGTTGGCACAAACGCTGGTGTTTTTTGTGCCTACGTGCAAAATGACAGTATTTAAATCGAGCACGAAGCCTCGATCCTAATGCCACTAAACAGTCGCACTTCGACAGCCACCCGGTTATTCGATGGGAAATACTGGGAGACGTATTTCACCATCGAATCCCCGGCAACCAAAACTCGAGGCATGTCGGAAGCGCGACCGTGCTAATATACAAGGGACCAAAATCCTTGACCAAAAAAACAAGGAAAAAAATGAGAGCAGACGGAAGGAGAACTGCCTCCGTCCACGCAGGAAGTGACGTAGGGCGCCGGAAGTGACGTAGTGCGTAGATGGAGACCTATCTCCTCCCGACTTGGCTACACCCCCGCGCGTGGATGTAGACACTTTCTTTTTTATTAGGTCTAAACTTTTTTGAACTAAAACCAACAATTTTTTTTTTCGAATTTCCGTGTGCCAGCATGGGGCCCCCGGCAACCTGGGGCCCTGGGTTTGCGACTCTAAGTAATATGAATGTTCCCATTGTTGAAAACACTATTTTACACAAAAAATGAAAGCCGCTTACAACTCCCTGTAACGCCGAATTAGAGCGCAGCTCTTGAGAAGGAGGAGGGAAGGGTACTGAGGGTCACGTGTTCTCGGGAAAAAGAGGGGGGAGTCACGTGACCTCACAATTACGCCGACGCCGCTCAAGCCGGAAATGGGCGCGTAAGAGCTGCACTCTAAAAATTTTCAGCCTTTCCACTCTGGGGAAGAAAGAAGACCAGCGAAGCTGTACAATGGTGGGAATGAAGTAATGGCCGTCCGCAAGTCGGGAAGCCAGAATGGAAAGGCTCGAAAGGTTGCCGGCGTCGCTCATACATGGCGGTAGCTGTCCAGAGTTCTGTACCATCAGGTCATTTAAAGACGGACACGATCCTGGGAAAACTATCCCTTAACAGTTCCGCTGTAAAATCTTACTGAAGAGACAAGAGGGGAGGGGGGCAGGGGTTTCGAGCAGTGTCAAGGAATCTGTGCCTGAATAAATAAATGAATATATATATATATATATATATATATTGTTCATTGCACGTCAATTTAAGGCATTGACTGTTTTTCTTATCGTCTAATATGCTCATTCTCTGGTTTCATGTCCGGCCCGTTTTATTTCCGCTTGGAGGCAATTCCGCCCGTGCAGTAAATGGTTGTCGACCCCTGCCCTAAAAGAAAGCAGACCTGCACGCAGTACGTTTCCGCGCCGTTGCCGCTTAAACAGACTGTGCCTGGTAGTCTACAGTCTTTTATAAAATAGTTTATTTACTCCCGGGCCTCACCAATTACACGGTGGTTTAGGCTGATGCGGGTAACCGGAAGATAGTGCCGAATCATGGAACTCGAGGTAAACAGTTCTTCATTTTTTGCCTACTGTGACGATTTTAATTCACATTACCCTTTTAACACTGGGTGAGTAGTGAGCCTGTTAAGTTGAAACAAGGTATGAAATCTTAGTTGAAAAAACTCGATGTGGCAAAAAGAGTGCTGATTTCAAACTCGCGGTTACTACAGTAGAAACATCTTCCTTGGACGAAGCAAGCATTGCGTTCGATGTGCAGGCTCATTTTTGCCGCACCATAGTAACGGTTAGAAAATTTAATCTCGGAGGAAGCAAAGTATTTGTGACATTTAGCTAACTATGGCAACAATAATTTATAGGAACCATGAAGGCGATTTTAAACCTTTTTAGGAAAGGGGGCATTCTGTCTCTGTAGGGACCTGGCCATGTGCTAGATTATGTTCTAAGATTATATGAAGCTTATTAATTCGTGTAAAATAAATATTTGAATCCACTTTGTATGGCGGGAAGCGTTTTCCCGTCATACAACCTATCCTAAAATGAAGGTGGCGTCAACAATGAACCGTCAGTTTCGCTAAAATTTAGTGTTCATGAGCGCAGCTGGCGCGATGAGCTTTTCCGGAGCTCTGTGGTTTGAAAACCTTGTACCACGTTGCGACTGCGAGTTGCCAGGACATTCGTGTTTCTTAGGCCGCATGTCAAGCTTCTCCTTAAATCGGTTGCCAAGCTTCGCATGAAGCACGGATGCCCCGGTGGCTCGCGACTGTTTGTCGACGGGACGCAGTCAAACGCATTCAAACTCAATCAAACAGAAATGCCCCCTCAGGTAATGCCTTTCATTTGAAATGTCTTTGTGGTATAATAAACTGAACTGAACTGAGCTGTATCTACAAACGCGTTCAAACGGAACTCTTTGATTGTATCTCGCTGGTTGTCGACATCGTTTTTTGGCGATCGCGTTGCTAGCGCTGCGATCGCATTACGAAGAACAACAATTGTTGTCTATCACTGTTACGTACCAAGTGAGACAAAACACCGTGAAAGGCTTAAAGCGGACGCCATCAGCTTTACTAACCTAAGACGTGACGAATTTATTGTTTTTCTTGAGGATGCTCGCCGTAAAAGCGACTGAGTCTAGGGCTCACGCAGGAGTGTCTACTGATGTCCTCATTCCTGCATATTGGCGAACAACACTTCAGTACACCGAAGGCGCAGAAAGGTCCCGTTGGACAAAGGACTGAATGGAACCGTGCAGGAAAGATCGAGGCGTGCTAGACGATGTCTGAAAGGAGCTTTTTTTACATGGATCTGGAAGAGTACCGGAAACTACAATTCATCTGCCTGGAACAGTTCCTGATGCTCCCTTCACACGTGGAACCGAGAACCGCGGAAAAAACGGACATAGCACAATAATGCGTCATCTTAGTTTTGCTCATAAAAAAAATATAGTCATCACTATACGCTTTTCAAGCCACTCCCCGTCCAATATTGGCTAGTGAAAGGCGGTCGGTCATTTCAATCCACGCGTCCGCGAACTGAAATAGTATTTTATTTATATTGCAGTAAATTCATCTGACAACAATCGAAGGGATTTGTTGTTACTATAATTAAACAATAAGAACAACTCAATTTGATCACCAAGTTATGATCAAACGCAAAGACGGGTAGACGCCGTTCACTTTGACCAATCGTCTGACGATCCTTAAAGGGACCATGAAATGACCTTTTTACTTTTTCCAGATAACTTTTACATTAAACCGTCAATGTTCACTGAATGCCGAACAGGCATCCGCTTTCGTCTCGGTTTATTAACTTCTACACAAAAACTTATTGAAATATCGACTTTTTCATTCTCTCCAACTGACCGCAAAAGAAGCCGTGACGTAGACCGTTTCCGGAACCGGAATTTCTCTCGGCAGTAGGAGAATGGGAGTGTTAGCGGCAACGAGTTGGGGTGCGCCGGTAGGTTTTACTGCGCCGATGTCACCGACGTATTTCCTGAATCGGCGCCTCTCATCGCCGCATCGCAGCTGAGCGAAATTCAATGAGATATGTTGCGCTACAGCGACAGCATGGGACTAGTCCCATACGCCGGTATGCCTGTTGGGAAGTGCAGCGAGTCTTCCGGTGAAGACTCCAGAAGTCAACCACCTCGTCATTGTTGGCAGAAGGGCCGGCCCGTGTCAGTCGTTTGCAAAGCGACGTAGATGGCGTTTTTCGCGGCTTCAGAGGTGCAGGAGCGAGCCGACGTTAAAAAAGATACGCGTGAACTACGAGTGTCAGCAAGAGCCACGTAAATACCTGTTTACACTCGGAGCGGACGCGCGCGCTTGATGGAAGTCTTGTATTCGCGCTGTTTGTAAGCGCTTCGGGACCGTTCTTTTACGATTGCAACTCGATACTGACGCGACACTCGGCAAAGAAAGGTTGGACCGGGGTTGTACGTATACCTCCCACGAACTGTTATAGCTCGACAGTGACGTGCAGTCTGTCAGAATAAAAATGGCATACCAATAACAAAGTGTACATACCGTGTTACGAAGGTAATCCATACGGCGTTTATTTCAGTTCTATATCACACAAAACAAGAAGATAGAATCGACGAGAGTCCCTTTTCGACGAGTGTTCGTCGACACTGCCTCGGAAAACAAGGGGAAGAGATTGACCTCACCTCTTAATCTAGAATTGAGGTCAGTGATCAAACTATAATACGGGAAGGGTCCACAAGGGTCGCGCGGGCATATTCCATTTAGCACGCCAGCCGATCGTAGGCAGACGGTCTTGCGACGAAGCAACGCAGCGCCGAGTCATAATGCCTGCTAGGCCTATACGCTTCGTCGGAGTCGGTGGATCCAGCGTTCTTGTTCGTCGTGGTCTGTTTTAAGTACTGTTTTCTTGCTGCTTGAAGTCGGCAAGCGCGGGAAGAACACGTAGAAAAATAAACGTTCAGTCAGTCAGAGTTTTGAGAGGAAGGAAAACAAAGAAAAGAAACGTTCGTCGCTGGCCGCCATAGAGCTGGCCGCCACCCAAGTAACTGTCGGCCCTGCCCTACTGCGCACGCGCAGTAGTTGCTTCGTTTACCACACGATAGATGGCGCCTGGCTCTCAGCATTATCAAATTTGGCAATTTTCGCCACACATCTCTAATTATGCTACAAAATGTGGATCTGCATATTATTTAACAAAACTTTTAGGAAACATTCGCCGGCTATTTATTGTTTACGATCGCGGTGCTGGTGAGGTAGGCTCTTACCCAATAGGCGACCTGGATTTGGCTGACGTGCTCCATTTCCGCGGATGCATCGTGGTGAACAGGCGAAGGAAGGCGCAAAAGAGTCCAGTTTTCTTTTAAAAGTTCTATAGCAAATAATTTTTTTTGGCTCCCTATTTTTGTGTTTTTGTGTTTTTTTTTCACACCTTTTACGACGTGCGGTGGATGAAACTCGATTTTAAAATCATTTCATGGTCCCTTTAATTGGTGTCACGGTCTATGTTACTCAAAAGCTGGCCCTCCTCACAGTCTAGGGTGTGGTTGTTATCGGTCCCGGAGTTATTTTTGCTGGATCCGTTAAGCTGGGTTGTGTGGCGCGCAAGCGCAACTTCCCGTTGAATGTTCGTCAGAATAACCTCGAATACACGTGACACCTATTTCAATTTTTAAATTGAACTTTCAGATCGTTTTCGTCGTCCATACGCGTTTCAACAAGAATAAATGATATTCCTCCATTAATCATACCGTGGAAGAAGGAAGTAAACTGAAGCATTCTAACGCGATAACAGTAAATTGTGGTATTTTCAACTAACCACTACGAATGAAAGTTATATTTTTTTACACCAAGTCAAGAAAGCGTATATGTTGTATGATATTAACACCCGGAAAAATTTAAATATTAAGTTCGGCTAATTGCGGCTAAAATTTAAGCACATATCTGTCGAGGGGCCTATATGTAGTCAATGCGAGCACATGAATTCTGGAGACGATTCCAAAAAGAAATCCTTCTGCGCGCTGTCATCTTTGTGACTGTAGAGCGCGTTCTGAGCATGCGCCGAAGTTGAGCAGAACATACGTTTACAGCTCAGTGGCAGAGCCTTTTTGGCCTGGGTGCACGGGAGCGTCACCTGAATGTTCTCGAGGAGGTAGTCTCTCTCAGGCACGTCCTCGTGGATGGCAACCAGGAGTCCCACAAAACCAGAGTCCTTGGAAAGCTCCAGGGCAGTGGCGGTCAGAGATGCCCAATGGAAAAGAGTAAAGCAGCCGTACAGGCACGTACGGCTCTTCCATGTGTCTGCAAAAGAAGTGCGTTAGCTTAAATATTTTCTCAAACAATACGTTTTCTTTTTAAACCGGGAATAATGAATCAACTCAAGATTGGCAACCCGCTTTAGCGATTTAGGAATATCAGCATATTAGTGAAGATCAGCCGAGAAACATAAAAAAAAAAGTATCCACGCAGCGTAAAAGTTATAGCGGAAATATCCACGCCTGAAAGTCATCGTCAGCCGAAGAAAGTTTTATGTAATTATAGCCACTGAGAGCAGACGAAGCGCAAAGCATCACTTATTATATTAAAGCTTCGTAATTTGTTGTTCAGGGGCTAGAGGGCGGCACGAAGGGATTCCGACATCGCCGGAAGATGTGATTGGTCACCGCCACACCGCTGACCAGTCGCAGCAGGTGGTGATGTTGCGGTCTCTTTATCCCACTGCTTCCCACCTGAAGATTTAAGCCCCTGAATTGTTTCTTGGCTAATGCGGAAATTTCATTGCCAATGGATCGAATATTCACTGTTCGGGACTCGCCACGTTCTAAATTTATTAAACTGTCGAGAGGAACTTCTAGCAACCCGTTACAGTGTTCCGAGTACCGCACTATCGGAACCTTTGAATGATGATTCTAAGCGCGCGCCCGGTGATACCATGACCGCGAAGCGCGCGCTTCTAAGCATGCTTCAAAGGCTCCTGTGGTGCGGCACGCGGAACACGGTAACGGTTTGTTAGAAATCCTTACTGACAAAAGCCATCGTTATCAAAAAGCCAGCCGTTCTGTGTCGACGTCACCAAATAAAACAACAACGAGCGTTGTTAAAAAAAAAACATTCCACAAAAACAAAATAAACATTATCACTATAGTCTTGCACTCGCGAAATCTAACGGCCCACCTTACAGAAGTTCCTCCCGGTTGCAAGCACGATCTTTTTAAAACGCAAAAATCAATCTTATTTGCGGCCCTAATTTACGAGGACAGGGAGAGCTACCTGGTACCTCTTAAGCGCCATTGTGTCATCGTAACTCATGGAGTGAAAAGAACTTTCGCGAAACAACACGCTACTATAGCCCCTGACATGGCGAGAGTGTCAGAAAGGAGCTTAAGCTGTCCCGGCGGGAGGCATGGAGCTTGACCTGGCGTTCAAAAGGCAGGCCCCTTTGTTCTCATTTCGTGAGTGATTACAGTAGACACAGGAAAACTACCTCATTAGCCGACGTTGCCAGCGCTTTCCCAGTAAATGGTCTGCAGCTGGCATGGCACACTGCTGTACGGTCTTGGTCGCATTGTCCTGGTGGTCATTCGGACTTGCTCAAACTGAGAGCACCACATTTGGTGCTTTTAAATGTGAGCTGCGGAACGTACGCGCTCTGCAGCAAGGACACCACAATGGCATTTATTGTGAAGTGACTGAAGGCCATTCACGAAATAACTATATTGCGCTGAAATTATTCAGATTTTCTAGAAGTACAAACGTTTATGTGATCGCCACTGTTATGTTTTAATGGGCATGCAATGAGCGGTGAGACGTTATGGTGGGGCCCTGGTATGGTTACCTCCCGTGACGTCATTACCTTGCGAACAACAAGTTCGATGGTGTTTTAATGAGCATGGTGGAAGCGCGAGATCAAAGCTCTCTGAAACCGACACTGCCAACACCGTCGAAATTGAAGTTCTTACATTCCTCCTATTTCCGTCAATGAGAAGTCCTTTGCTGACGTCATAGTCAGCATTCGGTCAGTCGTGTCCGGCCGACCACAGCAACACTTTCGATCACGCACGTCGCCATAGAGCGCACAGTTATAATTGCTTAAAACCCACAAATAGTTTTGGCTCCTTCAAACGTATAAGGTGGATTCACTGAACACCATATCTGTGGTTGCTGTTTAGAACGCAGACTCAGAACCAGCTCACATTAGTAGGTTGCTAAAACCGGCAATGTTGATTATGTGGAATGCACGTTGCATACAAAACTGTGGAAGCTCTCGCCATCAGCACGCGCTCAGCAGTGAATATACGTTCAGCGTTCGCTCTAGACCAGTAAAAAAAAAGGGGCGGAGGGGGAATTGGTGGCCCAGTGGGCTGTCGCATACCAGCTCAGAGCACGTGGAGCGAGAGCTCGCGCCGCAGAGCCCAGGATTCAGGCAAATTCTGGGTTCAATCCCCCACCCCGCCCGTTTCGGTCTGCACGAACATCGTATCTGCGGGCGGTCGTGTATCGCTACTGCATGGTGCACGTTAAATATCGCAGAACAGCGGCTGTACCGCACTGGCTAAGTTGCTAATGCACAGCTGGAGCACCAGAAACCCATTGGGCCTAACGTCGGGCTGTATAAACATACACACAACACAATTATTAATTAGACTCGTAAAAAACGAAGTTGGAAAAAAAAGTTCGCGGTGTGCGCCGATTCGAGTTCGACAGCGCGGTGTCATCATATAGCGTGCTCTGTGAACATCGTCCCAAATTTGTTTTTCGGGACTCTAGGGTTACAAGATTACTACTTTGCTTTGCCGAGGAGGACAAAACATATTTATTAAGCGTTTTACGCTGTGGGGTGGACCCTCAATTCAGGTACCCATGTGCCGTCCTGGCTCGATCGGCCCTCTCCACCAGCAAGAGCTGATCTTGAGGGAGGGAGCTGGACAGCAGTGTCTCCCACTGCTCGGGGGATGTGATGCCGGGCATGAGCTCTCAAAATTGAGAAGCCTATCGAAACCCAACCTAAAGACCGTGCGAAGTGCGCGCGCGAACAATGGTAACAAAGTGAGAACCGTTATCATTAGAAAGCTCCGCTTGAGCGCGCAAATGTTGCGAAGCGTCGCTATACCCTCAACTCTTGGTTTAACTACGGGGTCACGGGACGTGATATATTAAATCCCCTGTCCGAAGAGGATTGATGCAGTCAGGCTGCTCAGGTAGTCTACTCATGATCGGGCGTGTGTAGTTCTCATCCGGCTCCTTGACATCAGCAGTGTCAAGGAGCCAGATCAAAATTTCACACTAATTCCCTCAGAGTCACGTGATGTGTCGTTACACAATTATGGAAAACTTAACTGTTGTGGGCAACTTCTATAAAAAACCGGAGACACGGAACGATAAAAAAACGGGCAGAACAACAAGTCTCAAACAGAGCTTCTAGTTTATTTGAATACGAACGCTCTTATATATATATTTCAAGACCCTGACCGCTAAATAAAAAACACCTCCTATCTACTAGGTTACCGAAAACCGGACACTCAGACAGATCCGAAGGATTCATGCTGCGCTCTCCTCTCACAACAACCAGCCACCCTGACGACCTCGTTTCAGGGCTGACCAGCCACACTCGATAACCGTCAGCTCAAGCACAACCCTTACTATTTCTGGAAAACCCACAAAACTGGATCTTAGAGACACAAAACACGCTTCATATCACTACCCAGTGCGAAGAGCGGTGTGCTTACAAAGTTGCCATAGGTCAAAATAACCGGAGTCGTTTGACTCCCTTTTTGGGAGTACACGAAGAGTGTGGCAGAAAGCACAGAGATCCGCCAATGGAGTGCAGAAAATGTGTCGTCTTTGATCTTCTTTTGACGTGAGGCTTTTCTTATGTTGGGCAGACTGACAGTTGTGTTAAAAAGCTCCTAGAGAACAAAAGGGCAGCACTCTCAAAGCCTCCCAACTTCGAAATAGTCAAGCTTCTAGATTAGTGTAAAAATTGCGTTCCCGAGCGGAAATTGACAGAGATAGTTTTCAAAGAATTGAATCCCTTTAAACGTGTTATGAAGGAAACAGTAAGATTATTTCAGCAGGGAACTGTGATAGCGTTCCTTCAGTTGTTTTTATTAAAAAAGTGCGGACGTTTTTGTTGTAGTAGTTTTTAAATTTTGTGCTATCCATTTTTTTTTTGTTGAGTTTGGCTTCGTAGGTTGTAAGTGATTAGATATCGGTCATGGGTGGTTCACCTCTTGCTAATACTAGCATTTGCTGCCTTTTCACTTCCGCGTCGACTGAGGTTTGTTTGCTATAAAGGAAGGCGCTGCGATTAAAACATTTTACCTGTGTCTGAGACGGTGTTGTGTGTCTCCTTCTTGTTTTCCGTGTCTCCGGTCTAATTTTGTTGCAAAAAACGCATGGTCTCCTTCAGAACTATCCCACCGTTTGTTTGTCTTTTTTGTGCAAAACCTGTGTATACCCCAATCAGATTGAGAGTCTTTGCAGTCTACATGTTTAGTGATTTTTGAGTACTGTGCCTTACCTCCTACTGCCCCTTGATAATCCAAAATACTTTAATTTAAACAACGAACCGTTTTCTTAACGTACGACAACCCACGCTGCAACGGAATGTCGTCAACACACGCTGCAACGGAATACCACCCCAAAAAGGGGGTTTACCCTTCTAACTTGTGCTCAGCTTTAAAAACTAAATTTACACAGAATCCCCTTGCCACTGATTTAAATGCTAAGGCTAAGCTAAATTGTTAATGTTAAGGAAATCGTTGAGGGCGGCGCTGACACCTTTATCATCATCATTGTCAATGTTTCTTTTTTGTTAGCTTGGCAGCGCGAAAACGGTTGCACGGTTGATTTATAAATTAATGCTTCGGGAAGTGCGTCTGATTAATTTAATGAATGTATTACTCTTAGTAGAATTTGGTGTTGGTAATCATAATCTTGAGAAAAGGAGAGACGAAATATGTCTTAGTTTATAAAAAACAATATAATGGCGTAAACCTGCTTAGATTACAATTACAGCCATGAGCAAATCTCGGAAGCAACGTGTATAGCAGCAGACTGAACGACTCACGAGTCTCATCGCTTCGTCGGCTTAATTTCTTGAGTAGCGGTGTATCTCGAATTGACCTAACCACAAACTCAGGAATGTGCTATTGCAGTTAGGGCTTATTATAATGGGCAAAAAAGGGAGGTATGGAGATCGCTCGATAGTCCCACCGGCCGAGAGCGGTTCCCCGCTTCAATTCAGATGTGTCTCTATCACCACTCTACCATTTGTACGCTGGCAGCAGCACCGCAATGGCGAAGATGAGGTAATTCATCGAAAATTGTGAGAAAAAAATGAAAAACGTTTACAATCCCATGTAACGCCGAATTAGAGCGCAGCTTTTGGGGAGGAGGAGGGGAATGTACGGAGAGGAGGGTATGCCCCTCCTCCTCATCCGTACACTCCCCTCCTCCTCTCCTGCTCGCCTTCCATTTAGGGGAAACTTTCCGCTGAATTTAGCGGGGAAATTTACCCATAATAAAACGCACGGTGACGTCACACGTGACGCCACATCTGCCGCCATCTATGACGTCACTGGTGACCCTGATGACGTCACGTGTTACGTCATCGATGAGGTCACCGGTAACCCTCGTGCGTGACACGTGATGTCACGTCTGTGATCATCATGGGAAACGTCCTATAATGCACCGCGCGGTTACGCCGACGGCGACGGCGACGCCGCTCAAGCCGAAAACGGGCGCCTAAGAGCTGCGCTGTAAAAAAACAAATAGATCCGACAAACAACAAACAAACGAAAATGATAGCAGGTCGTGTTGCTATTTATCCTGAACAGTACCTTTACAGAGTGGGGCATAATTTTCAATTTGTCTACAGGGTCCGATCGAGAAAAGTAAACCCTACTTTTCGGCCTGCGTAAAAAAACTGCGCATCGCAGAACGCTCGAACTCCGCCAGAATGCAACCCTAGCGGTCCAAGCAAGATGCCAGAGTTTCAGAACGTGAGCTTGCCTGGATCAAAAGATAAAAAGAAAAAAACGAGATTTCTTTACGGGGAGGCTCTGACCACGGAGAGACGCAGGAGGAGGCCGTCCGCTTTGCGTTGCTTCACATAGGTGGCGCCACCACCTATGCGGGTTGGCGGGTTATGACGGGCATCTGCCGGGCTTGGCGGCAAATTCTGAATTTTCTCTATCATTTCTGAAGTTTCACTTACGCACTGCTTTTCCCTGCAACGCAAATAAAGATTACACGCTCTAATTTTTGATACTTCGGTGCATTTGCTCAGGCATAAAATTCATTCATGCTAATTATTTTAGCAGATGTCGTCTGCTTTGCTCTTCGCAAACCCGAACACCGGTTCTCCCGTTGATTACTTTTGATCTCTACCGTGTTTCGCTTCACTTTCCTGTCTAATGAGGCAATTAACCCAAAAACAATGCGCGGACGTCGTGGTTTGGTATTTAAAGCGCAGACGCTTTAAGGATGCTCGCCGCCGATACCGTCGAGTGCACCGTTCCACGCCGCCGTCAAAGAGAACCATCTGGAAATGGGTCCAGCGTTTTCGCGCAGTGGGCAGCGTCACGAACAGGAAGCATGTCTTCGCCAGCACGCCAGAGAAAGAGCAGCTCGCGTACGGGATCATGGGTGCTTTCGGAGCGGACCCGCACCTGTCCACGAAGAGAGTGACGAGTTTGTTTGGAGTTTCAGATTACACTGTGCGCCGGATTCTTCGTCGACACAACCTGCATGCCTACAATGTTCACGTTCTCCACGAGCTGAAGCCTGAAGACTATAAAAGACGGCTCGATTTTTGCCGCGAAGAGATCCTAAGGATCGCGGCCAACCCCTCCCATATGGGCTTCCTTCTGTTCTCGGACGAGGCTGTCTTTCACCTCGACGGAAAAATCAACGCTCACAACTGTCGATGCTGGAGCAAAGGCGACCCGCACTGGGCAATGGAGAAGTCTCAGTACTCTCCCAAGCTAACTGTCTGGTGTGGGATCTGGAGGGAGGGTGTCGTTGGGCCTTTTTTTTCGACGAGTCTGTGACGGGCAGAAGTTATCTGCGCATGTTGAAGGAGCAGTTTCTTCCCGAGCTCGAGGCCCTCCACATGCAACGACACGTTTGCGTATTTATGCAAGATGGAGCGCCCCCACACTGGTGGACCTCCGTCAGGAAATGGTTAAGTGACAACTTTCCTGGACGCTGGATGGGAAGATGCTCGCCCAGCATGCCATGGCCACCGCGATCCCCTGACCTAACAATCTGTGATTTTTTCGTATGGGGGTTCATCAAGTCACAGGTCTACACCGGCCGAATCTCCACCCTCGACATCCTCAAGCAACACATTGAGGCTGCGTTTCTGCTCATTACGGACGAAATGAGAGCTGCGGCGTTTGCGAACACGAGGCGAGAATTGGACGTTGCACCTGGCAGCTGGGAGGTCACGTTGAGGCAGAACCGTAGGACTACGGTGTTGCCGTCCAGTGCCTGCCCCTGACGCACTCCACATACTTTCATCTGGAAGCAGTGTTGCACGGAACGGCGTTCCTGGAACGCGTTCCTTTTAGGAGGAACGAAGGAACGCCGCCGTTTCATTTTTCATCGGTGGAACTGGAACGGGAACTCGTTACATTTTTACAGGAACGGAAGAAGGAACGACGTTCCTTTTTCTTCGTCCAGTGGGGTGATTTTATTTTACTTCTAAGAGGGCAATTCTAAAAAAGTATAAAAATGGTATACTTACGGACAGCAGAATCTCGTTAAATATTTTGTTACCTAGGGTTTATTTTGTGTAGTCCTCGCGTGGTAACAGTCGCGTGCAGGAAAGCTATAGTGGACATTTCTTATTTTTGCAGTGCCCGGGAGTGCGGTACGAAACGCAAAACGTTTAGTTGAAGGAAAAGACACAGAAAGAGGGACGTTTCAAACTTAGCCACTTACTTTTCTTCCACGAATACTCATACAACCAGAAATCTAAGGCCGACTACAGCTATCACTTAACTTCCACAAACAGAGTTACAACAAAAGGACAGGTTACCTGACATCGAACGCAGCCTTGTATCCCGAATATTTGGTCACTCAAATGATACAAAAAATTAATCTTCACTTCTCCCCTTGTCCCCAACCTTCAAACAAAAACAACGAATCTAAAACTCACGAAGAAAGACTTGTATTTTTTCAAGACTGACATTCAAAAGCTGTACCCTCTTCTTTACTTGCTCGTTTACGGACGCCGACATCGAGAATCAACCGTTGCTAAGTTCGAACAAGGTACTTCGTTAGATTGAAACGTGCGAGGTTGTTGTAAAAATATCCTGCAATGTGGGGTAACAGTACATTTGACTCGCCTGAATCGCCCACCACAAACAGGAATATGGTAAAACGCTAGGATTTCAAAGGTGAATATATTAACAAAAACAACCCTGCTATCGTGTGGCTGCTTCTCCTGTTGCCCTGCCATTACTGCATTCAAATTCGTATATTGCCATTTAATGGGATAGATTAAAAAAACTTTGCTTGATCTAACTAATTATGGTAATAAAAAAATGAATGTAACGTATATGTAACGATACGTTCCATTTTTTTTTAACTGTAACGGGAACGAGTTCCTTTCTCATAGATGGAACTTGTAACGGGAACGCGTTCCAAAAATCAGGAGGAACGAGGAACGAGCTTTCGTTCCTTTTTTAAAGAACATGTAAAACACTGTCTGCAAGCAAAAACAGCTTCCGCCAAGGTGCGCGGTCTTTTCCCGTTTTTATTTCGCTTATCTCTGAGAAATGGCACTTTTTAGGGCTGCAAATTACGGTTGTCGGCTGCTGAGCTATTGCTGGTCGGCGCTCTCCCGTGTCTCTCTCATCTGGTTTCTCCGGACCATGCAAATGGTGAACCTGGTTCTTTGACGGGGCAGCTTAATTGTCCAGCATTTAATCTAAATTCCAGCAAACCAAAAGTACTGAATTCATTTAATAATATTAATAATAATAAACTCGACATAATGAGTAAACCGGGTCACGAGGTTGGCATCTTCTGCGTCTCCCTTTTTCAATTTTCATTGCCAACCAAAAACATAAAAAAGAGCAAACATAAACAAAAAGGCACAGAAGTTAAAAAAAGGAAAATATATTGTCCCAGCTGATGTTCATCTGCAACCGAAAGGAGGCTTCTCTGACGGCCGAGCCCAAATATTGTAACTTAAGAAAAAAATTAATTAGGTTATAAACGGTTTATTGGCAGTGAGCAGGCTTGGCAACTAGAGGAAGCTACCACGTTCATACCAAACTTCACATAACCTGCAGCACCAAGTGTCGAAGGTGCTACCGAACGGGAAGTATAGGTGCACCGCGGCGTTCGGGTTTGCGAAGCGCAAAGCAGACGACAACTGCTAAAATAATTAGCATGAAGAAATGTTATGCCTGAGCAAAAGCACCGCGGTATCACAAATTAGAGCATGTAATCTTTATCTCCGTCGCAGTGAAAAGCAGTGCGCAAGTGAAACTTCAGAAATGATAGAGAACAATTCCGAATTTCCCCCAAGCCCGGCAGATGCCCGTGATAACCCGCCAACCCGCATAGGTGGTGGCGCCACCTATGCGATTCAACGCAAAGCAGACGGCCTCCGGCTGCGTCTCTCTGTGGTCGGAGCCTGCCCGTAGAGATTTCTCGTTTTTTTCCTTTTATCTTTTGATCCAGGCAAGCTCATGTTCTGAAACTTTGGCATCTTGCTTGGACCGCTAGGGTTACGTTCTGGCGGAGTTTGAGCGCCAGCATCATATGGTCTCCCCACCAGGACTGCGTGATTGACCAAATTGAAAGAATTCAAAACAAAGCCGCGCGCTTCATATTTAGTGACTATTCCCCTTACACGAGCGTTTCGGCACTGAAACAAAGGGCTAATTTACCTTTATTAAAAGTCAGGCGCAAAGTCTCCCGTCTTATCTTCATTCACAATATTTATTACTATAATGTTAGCCTTAAGGAACTCTTATTACCTTTGCCTTATCGCATCTTTCTCAGACATGATCACCCTCACAAAATTCGTTTAACAAATTGTCGCACTACCGAGTTTCGCAACTCGCCATTCCAGCTTGCCATAGCAGAATGGAACTCTTTGCCCCACCACGTTGTAGATATCATAGATAAAAATGAATTCAAATCATCATGTGAACGTTTGTTTCACTTTTCCATGGAATGAATCGCGGGATGGAGTCTTTCTTGTTTTTCCTGTGCAAAGATGGTCTTTTCTCTCTCTTTTTGTAGCCTGGTTGGCACGCTGTTTCCTGCTTGTGTAAGAGTGTATTCCTTTCGACTGGTGTGTATTGCATTGTTTCTTGTTTATTAAGCAAATATGTACGATATGTATCGTTTCAATATTTTTGTCTAAACCCTTGTACTCCCCCCTCATACAATGCCCGAAAGGGCGCTTTGAGGTAAATTAAATAAATAAAATAAATAAATTCTGCGATGCGTAGTTTTTTTTTTATGCTGGCCGAAAAGTTGGCTTTACTTTTCTCGATCGGACCCTGTATTTTTGTTAGAAATGTTCTTATATTCTAGCCCTCGTATGCAAGGTAGGCTGCACTTCATGGGAACTGAAAAACCTTCCTGACGTTCTCATAATCTCTAAGGCGCCTTTAGAAATATCTAGCTCACAAACACCTACAGTAGATAAATACACTTGCGCGTGAGCCCAGCACAGCGAAATGCTTTGTTTGCAAGGGAACTCGCACATGTAAACACTCCCAAAGATACACATACTTTTTTACACCATTAAGGGTGTAACGACGCTGCTTCAGCAACAACCATGGCCACATATTTTCAGCACCCTTGTTTTAACCTAATAGACACTTTTTAATTGTAAGTAGGGTGTTGCTGCACTGAACACAATTTTTGAAGGCTCTAAAGAGGGTATAGAAAAGGGTGGTATGGTGAAGTTAGGCCCCCTTTTTGTTTTAGCTACAATCTGGAAAAACGTATTTCCTGCACTACTGCTTCTTATTTGGAGATACTTTCCTTAAACGTAGATATATTATGCATTGCACAAAATATTGACGAGATCAAAGCAACAAAAGCGTAACCTTCGTAATTTTAAAACTGGTCAGATTCGAATGAGTTTTTTTTTTTTTTTAATTTTTTCTTACATAAGGCAGTCACCATTGTTATTATTCGCCTTTCGTGCGTGATTCCTTACGTCTGTGCTTGCTTTTTTTGTACGTGTAAGAAATGCATGTGGTTCATTTCGCTCCTAAACTTGCCGCTCCTAAAGGGGTATTCACACGAGGGAGAAATCCCGGGGATTTCTCCCCGGCACGCGCATCCCACGACGAAAACGCCAGGCTTTGCGACGTGCGAAAGCCTCGCGTTTTCATCTCGTGATGCGCGCGTGCCGGGGAGAAATCCCCGGGATTTCTCCCTCGTGTGAATACCCCTTTAAGGGGTATCCACACGAAGGAGAAATCCGCCCCTTTCCTCCGCAGAGCGCGCATCACGTGAGACATACGTCATCCTTTTTTGGCGCCTCGTGGCGCCGTTCTCCCGTTCTCCTCCGTGGCGGAGGCGCGGAGGCTTCATGCTGCCAGCACGAAAGCTCCGCAGGTGGACGCGGCGGAGCCGGGGACGGAGTTTTCCGGGATGTTGCCGTCACAACATCCGTCCGCGGAGTTCTTCTTCGTGTGGATACCCCTTAAGAAACAATCTCGCGGATGATGCTAAGATCGCTTTCCCACTATCTTCACAGTAATTTCCCGCCTCCTAAAAGATTATGCTTAACACTCTTAGTTTGTTAGCACTAGAGTGCTCACGAAAATGTCTTGTCAGCATTCAAGCTTGTAGTGCGTTATCAACCTGTGACCTACTGTAATAGTTTCGTGGAAAGTGCCCTCTGGGGACACTTAGTCCCTAGATCCTGGGGAAGTAGAGCCATTAGCTTCACTGACTACTTACAGGGGACAAACCAGGTGCTAGCCCACAAATGACCAAAACCCAGCAAAGTATTTAACTGAACGGTATCTTGCCAAGTCAATCCCCATTCAGGTCCTCTTGAAGCTTCGAAAGGATCATTCCGAACCAGCCGCGCCATGATCGTGGTTGTGCGTCATCGTATGCGCCGGGAAACTGAGGAAGAGGAGGAGGCGGAACCTGGCGTGACAACAGAGCGCCGAGGCCTGGTTGGAGTGATTCGTGGGTAGACGTAAAGTTGGCTGCCTTTGTTCCCACTGCACTCGTAGAACGCGTTAGAGTGCACAACGCTGGCGTCCGGCGTTTGGCTGTTGCAGTGGAACGCGCTCGACAAGTGCAGTGGAGACAACGGTAGCTATCTTTAGGTCTACCCACTATACTCGGGCACAACTTTCCTTGGCAATGCGGCTAACGCCGTTCGTAAAATGGCGTCAGCTGTAGCTGGCTTTATGCGGCGGTACCGTGCGTGCTTCTATTCATTCGGCGCTCGTTGCCATGGTGACGGCGAGGAAAGCAGCCGAACTTTATGTTGCGGAAAAACGCTGTGGCGCAGCGATACTAGGTGGGTTCTAAGGCCCTTGCTGCATGCTTTTCAATACGCGGAAGGCGAACAAAAAAAGTTCGAAATAAGGACTTAACGCAAAGGGCTGCATTTCTCCAGCGCCTCAAAATTTGACGAGCCGTAAACGAAAAGCAGGTTTTTTTGGCCATTCTCTTCCTGTTTTTTTTATCCGTAACACAAGTCTAAAGTATCAAACTGCCATACGCCGTCCATATAATTCCTAAAATCCCCATTAGGAAGTTCCAGAAGATGCTCTTTGCAGTGTGAGAACTATAAGGTATGCATGCGCAAAGGCATGGCAAAGTAACGAGTATAGCGTAGTATACTCGTTACTTTGTCACGATATAGCTTTGTAGCTACAACTACAAAGCTATATATTAGTCGGCACCTCAAGAAATACCGTTTTCTGTAAGCGAACCTTTCATATATACACTTTAATTTAGGCAATATGCAGCGCTTTCGAGGGATACAATATTCTGTAACATCCAGTCGCCATTCAATAGTTATCCTATTGATCAGATTAATCAATCGTAATCGTTGCTACCTATCCAGCCGACGTCCTTGTCAAGCCGTCTTAAGAACAAAAAAAACAACAACAACAAAAAAACAGAACCTTCTAAACGTTTATGCCGAGCAAATATTTTTGTAGTTCACCAAATATAGGCAAGAAAAGTCTCAAGAACTTTAGTTACTGGATAGTATTGTGCATACAGGCGTGTGGCAAAGAGCTGGATGGGCTTGCTGGGCTTGCTTGAGCTTGCTGGGCTTGCTTGAGCTTGCTGGGCTTGCTTGAGCTTGCTGGGCTTGCTTGAGCTTGCTGGGCTTGCTTGAGCTTGCTGGGCTTGCTTGAGCTTGCTGGGCTTGCTTAGCAGCAGGGCTTGCTTAGCAGCAGGGCTTGCTTAGCGTTGGCACCGCGTGACGCGGTCGATAGCACGAGGTGAACGTGCAAGTTGCAACGTGCACACAAGAGCAGCAGAAATTAGGAAATTACAAACAGAGGACGAACATTAGTGTCACGAGCCATACCGAAGTTTTTCGACCACACGGATCGGTGCCGTTTTCTAGGGGTTCAAATAATAACTTTTTCCAGATGGCCACCGTCAAATAGGAGCTTTAGTCAGTATGAAATTTGAGTTCCGAAAAAAAAAAAAAACAACATTTGATGTGACGGTTTTGTATTTTAGAGTTTTGTTTTTACGCACGTTTTAAACATATATAAGAGAAAGATTTGGGGAAGGGTGCTACAAAATCTAATTCAGAATTAAGCCTACAATACACGCCTTTTTTACATTAAATTATTTAGGAGTGCTTGCTACTATTAAACATGATTCTAAAAATTATGAGAAAAAGTTTAACATTTTAAAATAAAAAAAAAAATGAAAGCCATTTACAGCTCTCTGTAACGCCGAATAGACGATTTGCAATTTTCCCAAGCGCCCCGGCCCGCGCGCGAGGAATTGTGGGAGAGATATTCCCTCACCTGGCCGCTCTGCTTGAGATCACATTGCCTTGTCGCTTGCCTCCTCTTAATCCACTATTTTTCGCTTCCGTTACATATTTTATCTATTCCAGTGTATTTTTTATTGCTTCTAAGTGTTCCTATTCTCTTCTGCGCATGATATTTCTTGTATATAGATACCCTTTGTGTCCTTATTTCGCCTTTTTCGACGGAATAGCCGACGGACAACACGCCGCTTCGCGCGTAGTTACCCGGTTGAGTACTACCTTTGCTACCGATTCCTATCGCGCTGTCAGCTGTTAATTTTGGTTTATTTGACCCGCGTGCAGTCGAGAGGAGCCGTTTATGAACACCCGCTGATATGGCATAGGATAGGCAGAGCTCTAAATAAACAATCGCGACGCAAGAGCCGAGTACGCTTTGATTTGGCCGCCCGCGCTCGCTCCGTTGACTGGCACTGTGGCGTATGCCTTCGAGTGCCGCTCAACTTGACCAAGATACAGCACGCCGCTTTGCCGTCGCGAATCATTTGTCCTGATGCCTGCGAAACCGTAACACAGTTCGGCATATCCAACGCTGTGGCGCCTGAGAACAGCACACAGCGCCGCGAGCCCTTAGCAAGCGCTGGCTGTTGAACGTCGCGGCTTGTACGCGGCTTTGGCACGCATTCATGATCAGTCTTTTCGGCGGCTGTCAGTTGCTGACATCTTGACTCGAGCATCAGCTGACATCTTGACTCGATAAAATTATTCCATAACTTTGATAACTTCGATAAAATTATCGAAGGAACTACAAGTTTCAAGGTGACTGCCTGGGTGACAGAACATCTCTGCACTTGAAAAAGGGTGTTTGCAACTGACAACCGCTTAGCAGATCGATTAAGAAGGCACACCATAAGCGCACACAAGCCGCGACATTGGGCCACCGGCGCTTGCGAAGGGCCCGCGCCGCTGCGCGCTGTTTGTCAGGCACCGCCGCACCGCACGTTAGATATGACGAACGGTGTTACGGCTTCGCTGGCATTCGGACAAATGATTTGCGGCAACACATCCCTGCACTTGAAAAAGGGCGTTGGCAACTGACAAGCGCTTAGCAGATGGATTACGAAGGCTAGGGTCCCTAACGAAGTCATGCCATAGGCGCATTCAAGCCGCGTCATTGAGCCGTCGGCGTTTGCGAAGGAGTCGCGCCGCAGCGCGCAGTTGTCAGGCGCCACACAGTTGCACATGCCTCAGCTTCGTAAACATTCGGACAAACGGTTCGCAGCGACAAAGAGGCGTGCTGTATCTTGGTCAAGTAAGCGGCACTCGAAGGCACACGCTACAGTGCGAGTCAACGGAGTGAGCGCGGGCGGCTACATCGCAGCGCACCCGGCTCTCGCGTCGCAATTGTTGATTCAGAGCTCTGCCTACCCCTATGACATGTGCGCGGGTGGTAATAAACGGCTCCTCTCTACTGCACGGGGGTCAAATGAACCAAAGTGAACAGCTAACAGCGCGATAGGAATCGGTAACAACGGTGGTACTCACCCGGGAACGACGCGCGAAGCGGCGTGTTGTCCGTCGGCACTTTCGTCGAAAAAGGCGAAATAAAGACACAAATACTATATATTGTCACGGATGACAAGTGATGAGGCGATAATGACTGAAAGAGCTAAACGTTTGATGGGGGCGAACTTGTCCCCCAAAATAAAGAAAAAACAGAAGATAACAGCAGAGCGTCGCGGGCGTCGAAGTCAGCGAAAGAGCAGAGTCCAACGCTCGGGCGAAAACTGACCCCGCTCGCCTTGCGGAATCCCTTATGTACCCTCGTGGGTTTCTAAATCGTTCGGGGTAGAACATTCTAACCTAGAATCGGCAAGACGGTTCTCGAATTCACCAGAACATCACATTAAAGTGTCAACAGAAATGTGTAGCCGCGGCCAAGAATCGAACGCTGGCCTTCTGCGCGGAAGGCAAGCGCGATAACCGTTAGGCCACGCGCGCGCTGCCTACTCGTCCAGCTGCGCGCGCGGCATTACTCCTCTCTTTAAAAGGTGCATCGTCCCGATGCAACCCAAAAGCAGAACAACGCAAATAAACAGAACGGTAAAATAAAGAGTCCTTTGGAACACATAAGGTCCACAGTCCTATCGAGCTTAGTACGACTTCAGTCGCACGACGTGGACGACTTCCGGTCGTGGTGGGTGGCGTGATGATGTTCTTGTTCCGTCGGGCATCACCTCGTTGTTCAGATCGCCGAGGCGTCGGATGATCTTGTAGGGTCCGAAATAACGTTTCAGAAGCTTCTCGTGAGACCGCGGCGCCGTATTGCTGTCCAGACCCATACCTGGTCTCCGGGTTGAAAGTGGACGTCACGGCGACGAAGGTTATACCGGCGGGCGTCGACTCGTTGTTGGTCTTGAATCTTGATTCTTGCCAGCTGACGAGCTTCCTCCGCGCGCTGGGAGATCAGTTGAGCGGCGTCGTTGCCTTAATCGGTTGGCACGTGAGGCAGCATGGCGTCGAGCATTGTGGTAACCGCCCGTCCGTGTACCAGTTGGAAAGGCGTCACTCCCGTGGTTTCTTGAACTGCTGTGTTGTACGCAAACGTAACGTACGGCAACACCTCGTCCCACGTCTTTTGCTCCAAGTTGACGTACATGGAGATCATGTCAGCGATTGTCTTGTTGAGCCGCTCTGTTAGTTTGTTGGTCTGCGGATGATAAGCGGTGGTTCGTCGATGGTTGGTGTGACTAAGCCTAGAACCTCTTGAGTCAGGTGTGCCATGAAAGATGATCCTCGATCTGTGATCAACACTTAGGGTGCGCCGTGTCGAAGGAGGATGGACTCGACGAAAAACTTGGCGACTTACTGCGCTGTTCCCGATGGCAGGGCTTTCGTCTCGGCGTATCGTGTAAGATAATTGGTAGCGACGATAATCCACCGATTTCTTTGCGTCGATGTTGGGAACGGCCCAAGTAAATCCATTCCGACCTGCTGGAAGGGCGCAGTCGGGGTGGGTATCGGCTGCAGGAGTCCTGCTGGCTTCGTCGGAGGCCTCTTACGTCGTTGGCACTCATGGCACGATCGTGTGTACAGATGGCTGTTTTCGGGAGTCTCGTCCAGTAGTACCTGTCACGAATCCGGGCGAGAGTCCTGCTGTAGCCGAGGTGTCCAGCCGTCGGGTCGTCGTGGCATGCTTGGAAGATTTCTTCTCGCAGGCTGGCCGGAACAACCAGCAGCCAGGCAGGGTTGCTCGTTCCAAAGTTCTTCTTGAAGAGCACGCCTCGCCGGAGAATGAAGCTTGATAAGTTTGAGGCCAAGACTCGCGGAACTGAACTTCCTTGACCTTCAAGGTGGTCGATCACGGCGCGAAGTTCGTGGCCGTCTCGTAGAAGTGCTGCCATATCGGTATCTGTAACTGTTCCGAGAAAACAGGCGTCATCGTCGTCGTCGGTGCTGTCGCGAGGAGCTTCGAATGGGGCCCTAGACAAACAATCGTCGTCCTAGACAAACAGACGTCGTCCTGTCCCGTTCTGTTTCTTCGACTTTTATGTTTTTCTACCCCAGTCTCAGGTATATTCAACATGGTTAACATCCACCAGCTCGCCTGCACCCTTACTATTGTATCTCTAAACAATCGGCGTCATTTTGCTTGCGGCCAAACTTGTGCACAATGGTCAGGTAGAATTCTTGCTGTCGAAGGCTGCAGCGAGCGAGGCGTCCTGACGGGTGCTTGAGGTTGGCAAGCCAACAGAGAGCGTGGTGGTCTGTAACTACGCGGAGCGGGATCCCGTACAGGTACGGGCGGAACTTCGTTAACGCCCAGACGACAGCGAGGCATTCCTTGTAGGTCGTTGAGTAATTTTTCTCTGCCTTGGACAGTGCCCTGCTTCCGTAAGCGATCACCCTCTCCGCTCCGTCTTGCCTCTGGACGAGTACCGCGCCGAGTCCGTCGTTGCTGGCGTCCATGTGAACTTCCGTTTCCGCTGATAGATCGAAGTGTCCGAGGATAGCGGGTGACTGGAGTCTTTCCTTCAGTTCGTTGAACGCTTGTTCTTGCTCCTCCCCCCACTAGAACTTCGCGTCGTCCTTCGTCAGATGCGTGAGCGGTGCAGAAATCTTGGTAAAATCGCGAACGAAACGTCTGTAGTAAGCGCACAGCCCAAGAAACCTTCTGACGGCTTTCTTGTCTGATGGCTTTGGGAATTTAGCAACAGCGGATGTCTTTGCAGGATCAGGGCTTACACGCTGAGCACTCACGACATGACCCGGGAATTTGAGCTCGCCGTAAGCTAACCGACATTTTGACGGCTTTAGTGTCAGTCCAGCATTCTGGATAGCCTGTAGCACGGCTCGCAAACGATTCAGGTGCTCATCAAAGTCGCTTGCGAATACCACGACGTCGTTGAGATAGACGAGACAGCATTTCCATTTCAGGCCGGAAAGAACATTTACCGTTACGCGCTGGAACGTCGCCGGTGCTGTGCACAGTCCGAACGGCATCACTTTAAATTCGTACAGTCCGTCTGGCGTGACGAAGGCAGTCTTCTCACGGTCCCGTTCGTCGACCTCGATCTGCCAGTACCCACCCTTCAGGTCCATCGACGAAAAGAATCGGGTGTGGCGCAGCCGGTCTAGAGTGCCGTCGATGCGTGGCAGCGGGTAGACGTCCTTTTTTGTTACGGCGTTTAGTCGACGATAGTCCATGCAGAACCGAAAAGTCCCGTCTTTCTTTTTCACCAGGACTAACAGTGAAGCCCACGGGTTCTTTGAGGGCTAGACGCTGTCGTCGTCGAGCATTTCTTGGACCTGCTACTGGATGACTTCTCTCTCTTTCACAGATACACCGTACGGCGACCGATGCGAGGGAAGTGCGCCGTCATCAGTAATAATTCGATGTTTTGCAACCGTCGTTTGGCGCACCTTTGACGACGTGGAAAAGCACTCACTGAACTCGGCGAGAAGGTCACTGAGTTGTCGTCGTTGTGGGGTAGACAGGAGTGGATCGATATCAAACTGCGAATGCGGCATTGTCTCGTGTGGCCCCGAAGAGATGTCTTCCGCTATTCCGGCGATTGCGGCTGAGTCCATGAGTTCCTCGGCGTGACCCACGGCGGTGTCTTTCGTAAGGTGCTGAGCCTCCTGTCGGAAGTTTGTTACGAGTGCAACAGTGTGTCCGTCTTGGAGCTCCGCGATGCCTCTTGCGACGCCGATCCCTCTTTCTAGAAGCAGCTGGAGGCTTCCCTCGAGCAGAACGTCACCGCTGAAAGCCCCGTCGATCCCGATGGGTACGAAAACACTGGACCGCGGAGGTAAGTTCACGTGATTTGCGAGGACTCGGACCGCGGATGACGTCGCTTTGGGTTCCTCCAGCGCTGGAGCAGGTTTTCATAGCGCCAGCCGGTTTTCTCCGAGGTCGATGACGGCGCCATACTGGCAAAGAAAGGCAAAGACGATGCACGTCGGGGTCGGTGCATCGGCGAAGCTGGACGTCGTGGCGAAGGTGACCGGAACTTTCGGCGGGACGCACGCTCAGGGGACTGAGGTCGTCGCAGGTACTCGTCGATCTCCCGAGATCGTTCACCATAACGGGGGCGCGGGTCTTTCGGGTGGAACCCGCGCAGCCCAAGTCGTCGGTATGGGCATCGGCCTGCTTCGCCGCAGTGGGAACACTGAGGGCGTCGATCGGGCGTTCGCCACACGTCGGTCTTCCGAGGTACGTGGGGCTCCTGGCAGGTGTACTGGACCTGGTCGTCGTTGCGTCTGTCGGGTTGCGGCGCAGGAGACTGACGTCGGGGCGGCGCGACATAGGTGCGAGGAGGAGGCGGTGGCCGTCGGGCCACTGCGAAGTAAGTCAACGTGGGCTCCTCGGTGGCTGCCACGGCGACGGGTGCCTCTGGTTGAATGGCTCTCTGAACTTCTTCCCGCACAACCTCGGCAATGGAGAGCGTCGCTGGTCGGTTTGCAGCTGGCAGCAACCGACGGATTTCCTCCCGGACGACCTCCCCGGATGATTTCGCGGATGTCCGTACCAGGAGCGTTATCGCCGCTAAGAAGAGCGGTTCCAGTGATGCTTGGATGCCGCTGGTAGTGGGAAGCGCGTGCTTGGAGGGCGCGCTCGATGTTTGTTGCCTTGGTGACGAAGGCGTCGACGGTTGCCGGCGGGTTGCGGACGATGCCTCCGAAAATGTCTCCTCTCACCCCGCGCATGAGAATTCGTAGTTTCTCCTCTTCGGTAGCCCGAGGGTCGGCGCGGGAGCTCAGGTGCAGGACGTCTTCCACGAAACTCGTGACGCTTTCCTTGGGGCGCTGTGTCCTGGATTGCAGCAGATCTTCGGCCCTCTCTTTCCGATATTGATTGGCGAACGTACGCGTCAGCTCGTTCTTGCAAAGCTCCCATGAAGTCAAGGAAGCTTCGTGGTTTTCGAACCAGCGCCTTGCAGTCCCTTCAAGTGAGAAATAGAGGTTCTGCTGGCGCTGTTCGTCACTCCACTCGTTGTGGCGAGCAACGCGTTCGTACTGGTTGATCCAATCTTCGACGTCCTCGTAGGTCTCGCCGAGGAAGGGAGAAGGCGTTCGCGGAGCGACGGGCGGGGTGGTCATTGACGGGATCTTCTCCTTCGCCTTGTGCTGCAGGGGTCCGGATTCCGGGAGTTGGACTTCGGTACGGTGGCTTCTTTGGGCTTCGGCGTCTTCGACGAAGGGTAGTCTTGCGGGGCTGAGCACGTCGCTTGGCCGGGATGTCTTCGAAGGGGTACGCTTAACGGGCATATAATGCACTACCCAGCACCTCCACCAAAATGTCACGGATGACAAGTAATGAGGTGATAATGACTGAAGAAACTAAACGTTTAATGGGGGCGAACTTGTGCCCAAAAATAAAGAGAAAACAGAAGATAACAGCAGAGCGTCGCAGGCGTCGAAGTCGGCGAAAGAGCAGATTCGAACGCTGGGGCGAAAACTAACCCCGCTCGCCTTGCGGAATCCCTTATGTACCCTCGTGGCCCAAGCAGCACATAAACGTGAAGAAAACGTCGGAGAAACGTCGAAGACGTCTGTAACGTGACGTCGTAAAACGTCGAAGCTCCGTACGTTACCTTCCTTCGACGTCGATGAAACCTTTAAATGTCCGCGAGAAAAGGCGCACAGAAGGTCGAGGGGAGGTTCCAAATGACGTTTGTTGCACGTCACATGCACGTTTCAGTGGGCCGTTGCGTCCTCCCTCGACGTTTATGATACGTGTGTTTACGACATCCGGACTACCAACGACGTTCACAGAACGTCGAGAAACCTTTCCAAATTACGTTCCCTAGCCGTCGTGGAAAAACTTTGTGTCCCCCCCCCCCCCCCCCCACCCCAACCCCCCCCCCCAAAAAAAGTATTCTAGCAACTTGCGAAGGCAAGTTGCTATCATGCAAGTACGAAGGAAGTAACTAAAACACAGGTTTGGTACGAACTGTTTATTTGAGCAATTTCAGACACGAGATGCAATACGGAGTGCCTCCAAAAGACGTCCCTGGATGTGCCAGCCTCAAAGATATAAAAGAACAAACAAATTCACGTAATAAATGAACAAGAGACGATGTCACGCAGCGCGGAATGTTGCACCGCTTACCTCGTTCTGCTTCTGATTAATGCGCTGACGCGCGGGCTTTAGCCGCCCCATCGCACATAGCTGGTACTCTCCCTGCGAGCACGGGAATGGTTTCAGGAGGAGGATCCCGTCCACTGGGCCTTCTTGATTGGGATCGTCGGAGGCTTCTGAAGGGCCTTGATCGGAGACTGGACTTGACGCGCCGTTATGGGCACTGCCACTTGTTTCCTGGGGGGCGTCATTCGTATCCTCACAGGCACCTTGATCCGAGCAGTAGTACGATTCAACGTGTGCAGCGTTATGGCCTTGAAAAAGGTCCTCGAGCCGTGACTGGATACGACGGCGTTTTTGGCGATCACCGACTGCTTCATAGGGGCGACTTGAACGACTCATCCAATTGCAGCACTTATACTGTATACAGACTCGAAAAAAAATCACGGCGACACAGCAGCCTGCCTCATAGACCCGTAGATGTGACGGCCGGTGCTAGTGACTGGCTTTCGGAAAAGGCTGGACCGGGTCCCAGAGCTGTTCTCTCTGGGCCAATTCGAAGACCAGAACATTCAGTGAAATATTTTGGGAACGACTGAGAAAATACGTGCACCCGTAACTTACGCTTGTCAATTGTTCGTCGTCACTATCTTCCCCCACTTTTCTCTCGCCCTGTTCTTGCCGAGTTTCCCGACGCATCGTATGGGGCTCTATGGAGATGCCACCTTTCCCACTCTCTCTCGCACCGTGCCGGCTGTTTTTTTTTTTTTTTCTTTTTCCGGACGTAAGTGCGGACTGGACTTGAACGCGTTTGGGGACCGTCATCTGGGCCATTCAGGGGTTGGCATCATGAATGTCAATTTCCACAAACCGTTGACAGCATCTACCGGATTTCGTCGTTGCCGGACATTTTTTTTTTAGCCAACTCCAAAAATGCGCAAGTGTGCAGAGTGTGCTGGCGTGCGATTTTCGTTTGAGTACGTCACCAGTGGCAACCAAAGCCAGATCTGTACTGACAGTCACGTGACAAGACTTTGCGCCCCGATTTACCGAAAGCGCTAAGGCGCTGGAAGTTGGTGTTGTGGATGAACTGTGATGTTGATGCGAAATTTTTGGTTGAGCGCAGGTGAGCATGGGTTACAAAATACGAGGAGAAATTGACGAACCTTAAAACAATCTCAGGTGGTCGCGGAGCAATATGGATGCTCCTTGGAAAGGATGCAAGCCTTAAATCACCTGGAGAGGGGATAGTGTAGCCGCACCCCTGAGGCGCGTGCCAGGGCCCAGGACCCATGGAAGACAACAACGCGCGTGAAAAATGCAAGGATGGCACAACTCGATCCGTTCTAGACGCCATGGGCTTCGTAACAATATTTTAAACAAACCGAAATTATAACAAGCACATATAAAAGGAATGATGATGCCAACATGCTTTCATATAATTTTTTTTCTTCCGTGTACATTGAGTTTTGTAAATGCCCTCCTTAGCGTCATCGATGTGCAATTAATAGCATTTTGAAATACGTAAATTAATGTATAAATAATTAAATTTCTTAACTCAAAAATTAAGTTTTGTTTGCGGCTCTTGAGCACTGTCACTTTGACCGGTGATTCTGCTGCTGGAAATGGAGCTGGAAAATCTAGAAACGTCGAACAAAACGTGAGTGCTCGACGTTGCCAGCACGTCTTGTATGACGTTTACGACATTTAGGTGTGAACGCAACGTCGCTGAAACGTCACTGACGCAGCAATAATGTAACGTCACCCTGGACTTTATTTTAACTTCGAAGAAACGTGAGTGTTCGACGTTGCTAAAACGTCTTCTCTTGACGTCGTGGCGCCGATGGCAACGTTAAAGTTGAAACGTGACGTCGCCAGCACGTCACAGACAGGACGATAATGGAACGTCCTTTATGAACTTCAGTTCAACGTCAAAGAAGCGTAAGCGTTGGACGTTGTGAGAACGTCGTGCATCGACGTCGTGGGAACGATGACGACGTTTGAGTTGAAATACAACGTCGTCACAACGTCACTGATTGGACTCTAATGGAACGTTATTTAAGGATGTCACCTCAACATCTAAAAAACGTGATCAAAGTCATGCGGGACGTCACGGACGTCCGGGACTTTTTCTCGACGTTTCCACGACGTTTTGTGCTGCCTGGGGGGTTTCTTGGTCGCTCGGCGTAGAAGGTTCGGCGCGTAGAACATTCTAACCTCGAATCAGCAAGACGGTTCTCGAATTCACCAGAACATCACATTGCAGTGTCAACAAAAATGTGTAGCCGTGGCCAGGAATCGAACCCTGGTCTTCTGCACGGAAGGCAAGCGCAATAACCGTTAGGCCACGCGCGCGCTGCCTACAGGCGCGCGCGGCAATATCTACAAGAAATATCGCGCGCAGAAGAGAATAGAAACACTTAGAAGCAATGAAAAATACACTGGAATAGATAAAAGTAGGTAATGGAATCGAAAAACAGAGGATTAAGAGGAGGTAAGCGACAAAGCAATGCGATCTCAAAGCAGAGCGGCCAGGCGAGGGACAGTCTCTCCCACAATTCCTCGCACGCGGGCCGGGGCGCTTGGGGGATTTCGCAAAAGGTCTATTGGAGCGCAGCTTTTGAGGAGGAGGAGGAGGGAAGGGTGCCGAGGGGAAGGTAGACCCATCCTCCTCCTTCTCCTCCTCCTCCCCTTACTCTTTAATATGCTCCGGGGGGGTCACCTGACCTCGGGGGGAGGGTTCACGTGACTTCGGGGGAGGGGGTCACGTGACCTTAGGGGGCTCATTTTACCTTGGAGGGTCACGTGACCTTGGGGGGTCACCCTGGGGGGTCATGAGACCTTGAAGTGACCTTGGGGTGACCTTGGGAGGGGTCACGTGACCTTGAGATGACCTTGGGGTCACGTGAGCTTGGGGTTACCTTGGTTACGCCGACGGCGACAGCGACGCCGACGCCGCTCAAGCCGAAAACGGGCGCCTAAGAGCTGCGCTCTAAAACGAAGAAATATTTTATACACTATATATGAAGCACAATGGGTTGGTGCCTAATAGGTTGTAGAGGCGGCGCAAGCAGTTTTTGTTCTTGTTCGAGCACAGTGCAGCAGTGAATTTCACGCAGTTTTGAAACATCAAGGATGCTCAGCTTGGAACTTAGGAGCGCTGTCTGGAAGTTGGGCTTTCGCCAAAAAGGTGACGATGACAGCCAGTGTCGAACCAAAATCTTTATCGGTTTGGTTCGGGTTCGGGCTCACGGCTTTCGGTTCAGTTCCGGGGAGCAAAAAATAACGGTTCAAACCGGTTCGAACCGGTTTGAACCGCTAAATTGAGAATATATGTGTCGCATTGTTCTGACAATATGCACTAGTTACGCCATGAAATGATTAACTGCATAGATTCTTCTGTTGTTTGCATATTGCAATTTCATTTTCAGGTACCAAAAATATAAAATTTAGTTATTTAATTTCGACGCAACAGCAAACAAATAAAAAAATATCTACAATAATGTACAAGACGCCATGTTCATACGACTCAACATCTCTTTGTTTACCAGAGTCACAAATGTTTACCTACACCAAAATGCTCAAATATAACAGTAAAGAGTTGACCTTGTTTGTACTTACCTGTAAATAGGTCGGCTTGAACTTAAGAGCTATACTGTCCTTTCCTGTTCTTTCTTCTTGTTTAAGCCTCGGTCTAAAGTTCAAGCCGACCCATTTACAAGGTATCAAAACGTTGTCGTGAAGCGTGGTAGGTCGCATAAAATACCCATGATTGGTACAACTTTGCGTCGCAGTATTAAAAGCTAAATCGTGTTTGTGTCCTCGAACTAAGGAATTAGTCAGGGTGTATAAAATCATGGAATGGGCACCTCGTCGCCTTATATATCATGAATATGGTTTGCGAAATACGTTTCACGATATATATATATATATACGACCACGACACAAATGAGTTAAAAGCAATAACGTTTTCAAAATGTCCCGAAAGTAGTTGTGACAATTCCTTTCAGTCTATATTTTATAGAAACACCGAGCGGCAATCACAATGCTTGTTTTTCTAACTAAACACTGTTTACATTAAGCACCGCGATGCGTGCAACGAATCATGCAGAAAGGACTAACCGAAATGGTTCACTCTAATTTATACGCACCTTCGCAGACAGATCAAATCTTGCTCAAAATAGCGCTTGACCAAGTGAATATTTTCTAATGCAGGATAAACTGGCATCGCCTGCCTGTTGAGATTTGTTCTTGACAAGAGACCGCTGACTTCAATTTGAAAATAAATATCGCCCTTGCTAATTCATGATTTTAATGCGACAGCGTTAAAGAGGTCGTGTCACAGAAAAGCCGATGTCGGTGGTGTGACGGGAAAGTCATGATTGGTCAGTAGGGTCAGGACGTCACAGCTACATATCCTTGCGCGAAAATGTCATACCCACAACGCTCACGTAAGTCGAGACGTCACGCGTGGAATGAAAATGATTAAAACATGACATGTAAAGCGAATTAAGGGTCCCCGCATGTCTCAAATGATTTCACTTTATATAGTAATTAACTCGGCTTAAGAAGCCATTCGAACAAATTTAAGCAGGATTTGGGCCCACGAACCTTCGGTAGCGAGTTAGCCACGCTGCTGACTAGGCCTCGCAAGGCACGCTTGCACAGCCAATGAGACGACAACGCGAACGGGGCCTGAAATCGCTACCGCGTTCCACTCTTAGAGGCGAAGCTTAAGCGTCCTCCAAGACTTTTCTTGTTGAAGACCGACGATCACGGTGGCAACGCACGCAACATGTCGTCTAACCACTTCCTTGTTGTCATGCAGTTCTTGCTGATTGCCGGCGGGCGTACTCTCGATTCAACTGCACCATCACCAGAGACATCGGGAACAGAAGCAAACAAAGCAGCCTGTCACTTTGGGCAACTGGACCACGTGATCTTCGGCTTCGTTACGTCATCGACACGAGCGCCATCGACTATAAGAGCCACAGCCTGCCCTCAGGCCATCAGTGGGCACGGCGGCAACGCACGCAACATGTCGTCTAACCACTTCCTTGTTGTCAGGCAGGTTAGTAAGAAGCGTTTTTTCGAATTCAAGAGCAATTACGTTTGCCTTGTAGTGCTGCCGTGCCCCGGCTTGTTGTTATGTATTATTGCCGACTGTGCTTACTCCGTACGCTATGCATTACTGCTGTTAGCTGGGGACGTCGAACTTAACCCGGGCCCGATGACGGATGCTCAGGCAAAACAGTTCGCTGATATGCTGAAGCTTCTCCAGGATCTCTCGACGCGCTCAGTCAAGATAGAAGAGGGCCAGTGTAGCCTGATTCAGACGGTTAACGAAATCAAAGCTAACCAAACCCTAATCGAAAGTAAAATTGAAGTAATTGGCCGAAGAATTGATTCTGTTGAGTCGGTAACAACTGATATCCGGAAAGAACTCACTGAGGCACGCGAAGTAATCAAATCTGTGCAAGAAGACAACGCGTCTTTGCAAAGTCGCTTGGATGACTTCGAAGATCGGTCGAGACGCGAAAACCTAATTTTTCACGTGGTAACAGGGGATTCAAGGTCGGAGACGTGGGCACAAACAGGAAGTAAAATTATTGAAATACTATCTCGTTCAGTTGACCCCCAGATAACCTTGGAGAGCATCGATCGTGCCCATAGATTGGGATATTTCTCGGACGACCGATGCAGACCGGTTATTGTGAAATTCGCATCGTACAAACTAAAAGACAAGGTTTTATCGCTCCGTTCGACGATGAAAAACGCTGGGACTACAGTGAACGAGGATTTCTGTCTGGCGACACGACAGGCAAGAAAGAAACTTCTTCAATTCGGAACATCTCAAAATGCCACCTTCAAACTCCGGTACAACAAACTTCTTATTGGCCAAACAAGCTACTTTTATGATCCGCTTACTAATAGTGTACGACAGGCAAACCTGCGCAGTGGCGGCTTGTCTGCCCCCACTATCACTGTAAATGACCAAACTCAAAATGCCAGTCATGCAGCACCTACGTTGTAGCATGTTGCGAGGGGTGGTGGCCCTATTCAGACATCGTCCACTGCGCAACTCTCGATTCTTTTTACAAATATTAGAAGTGTTATCAATAAACGGGACGACCTTTGTTCAATAATTGACTCATCAAATGCTAGTATTGTTGTTTTGACAGAAACTTGGCTAACAAGTAAGATTTGTAACAGTGAAAGTTTGCACTGTCAAAAGAAGTTTATTATCTATCGGCAAGATAGAGTTGGTAAAAGTGGCGGTGGTGTTATGCTCGCTGTGGCTGATAATATTTCTTCATATCTTGTAAACGTTGTCACGAATCTGTAGATCCTGTGGATTTGCATTTGTTTAAATCATCGTAAATATGTTTTGGGCGTTTGCTATCGTGCTCCTTCGAGAAGTTCTACCTTTGTTTCTGACCTTCATGACGCCACGAATGCTGTCACAGTCCGTTTCCCTGACGTCCCAGTCTTACTGTTAGGAGACTTTAATTATCCGAACATTACGTGGTCAAACGACGGCCCCTGTTTAAGTACGTTTTCCACAGGATCCAATGACTTTTTAAATCTGTGCGCCGACTTTAACTTCACTCAGGTTGTTGCGCAGCCTACTCGGGTTACTTGTTCTTCGGCCACGGTGCTGGACCTTGTGCTGACGACGTCACGCGAGGTTATACCGTCTCTCACGTACGTACCTGGTCTCAGTGATCATTCATTGCTCCACTTTGACCTTGTTGTTCCGGTGTGTCGCTCTCCAGTGCAAGTAAAACGGATATCTGACTATGCCCGAGCGGATTTTGGAGCTATTAATCATGAATTGGCCACTTTTTTAAGCGATTATCTGCGTAATTTTTCTGAGCGTTCTGTTGAGGATAATTGGATGTTGTTCAAAGAAAAAGTTGCCTCCCTTACAAATAGATATGTACCTGTACGAACTGTACGTAATTACACACACTCCCCATGGTTCAACCAGACGCTCAGAAGGCTCTCAAATAGGAAAAAAAGGATGTTTCGTGCTGCAAAGTTGTCCGTGTTTCCCAACGCAAAGCATCGTTGGGCAGCATATTATTCTGCTGCCGCAGTGTATAAGACGTCTATTGCCGAAGCCAAGCGCAGTTTTTTCGAATGTACTCTACCCACTATGTTGCGCAACAACTCTCAACAATTTTGGAACGTCGTAAACCCTTCTGAGAGGCTTGACGTAGTGCTGAACAACGAGGATGATGAGACGATAGCAGCGAATGAGTGTGCAGCTGTGCTAAACGAATTATTCACAAAATCATTTTCGAATTTCACCACTAATTCCTATCCGTATGTTTATGAATACAATATTTGTGCTATGAATTCCATTGATATAGAATGTGCCGGTATAGTGAAAGTCATCGCCAATCTTAAACTATCGTCATCCTGTGGAATTGATAATATTAACTAGTTTCTCAAAAACACTACTATGTATTCCTCTATTATCTTAACAAAGCTATTTCGGCAATCACTCGAACTCGTAAGCCTTCCCGAGGACTGGAGGGTGGGGAAGGTGATTCCTATCCATAAAGGTGGTGACAAATCCAGCCCAAGTAATTATCGCCCAATTTCCTTAACAAGTGTCCCTTGCAAAATTTTAGAGCACATAATCTATTCGCATCTCGTTAATTTTCTTAATTCCCGTACATTTTTTTCTCCTGCTCAACATGGCTTTAGAAAACTTTTCTCGTGCGAAACTCAGCTATTAACACTTACGCATAACCTTCACGCTTGCCTCGATCGTTCATCTCAGGTTGACTGCATTTTTTTAGATCTCTCTAAGGCATTTGACAAGGTTGCACATAGGCTCCTTTTGTATAAACTCAGTAAACTGAACATTGACTCTCATGTTTTGACTTGGATCAACGCCTTTTTAACTAACCGTTCTCAATTTGTTCATATTAATGGCCTTAACTCGCACCCCTCTCCTGTGACTTCTGGTGTCCCCCAAGGATCAGTACTCGGCCCTCTTTTGTTTTTAATATATATTAATGACCTTCCTTCGCATATCTCATCCTCAGTTGGTCCCTTCGCAGACGATTGTGTTATCTATTCTGAAGTAACTAACGATTTTGACGTCTTGCACTCCAGTCTGACCTTGACAGTATTTCTCGTTGGTGTGATAAATGGCAAATGGAACTCAATATTAACAAGTGCAAATCCATGAGAGTATCACGTCAAAATAACACCTGTCCCTCGTACCATATAAGAACTGTTGAGCTGGAATCCGTGTCCTCATTAAAATATCTTGGTGTTCATATCACTAACAACCTCTCATGGAACATTCATATTGAGTATATAATTAAAAACGCTAAACGCATGTTGGGCTTTCTAAAAAGGAACTTCTCTCTTGCCCCACTGTCCTTAAAACTACTTCTTTACAAATCACTGGTCCGAAGCAAACTTGAGTATTCTTCCGCTATCTGGGACCCCGGTGTAACGCTTGCATTATCATTAGAAGCTGCTCAAAACCGTTCTGTTCGATTCATACTACATAACTATCATCGCACATCTAGCGTAACAGCAATGAAAACTACCCTAAGCTTGCCTGACCTCTCCCTACGTAGAAAAATATCTCGTCTATGTTTATTTTGTAAAATTTACCACCACAATGCAAATCTTCGTCAGCATCTGTTAACACAACCATCATACGTCTCATCAAGTTTCGACCATCAAAATAAAGTTGGCATTCTTCAGTGTCGCACCTCAAGCTTTCATCAGTCTTTCATACCCATGACATCACTGGACTGGAATCGCCTTCCCGCACCTGTTGCCAGCATAGCCGAGAGTGCCGGATTCAAAGCTGCACTTTAAGAATATTTTTTTGAATTTTGGTTGACAGTGTTTTGTTTTAACAATGTTCTGTTCTGGATTTTTATGCTTACCTGCCTAATTACTGTTTGTCTTTGTGTGCAATTAGATGTGTGTGTCCACTCCCCTCCATAATGCCTTCGGGCCCTGAGGGAATGAATAAATAAATTAATAAATAAATAAATAAATCAGTTCGCGCTTTCCACTTTTCCCCCCGCTTCCTCCTCTCGCACTTCTACCCTGTCCACTGTTGTCTGTTTCCTTCTCCCCCAGGGTGAGGAGGTATATTTATTACAAGGTATAACACAATTTACATACCTTATTGTGCTGCACAATGAACACAAATGGGTTATCAACTGCCATGTTGGCGAAGCCGCCGTGCCCACAGATACTATTCGATTATTTAATATTTAGTATTGGAATTGAGATTTTTCGGTCATAATAAATAGTGATCCCTGTAGCTTTACATCCTGAGGGTTCGCTCGTTCTGTCCGCATGTTTTGAAAATAAACGAGAATAAAACGAAAAAATAAGTTGCATTTTGGAGACGTTGGTTGTTCCCAGGCCGCGTACTCTAGCAATTAATCTTGGTCTCCGAAATAAAAAAAAAAAAAAAAAAAAAAAAAAAAAGTTCTCAACTGGCTGTTGGACGCAACGCTACAGCATTGTGAAAAGGAATGTTGTTGGTACGTGAGTCTTCCCATTTCGTCTTTTGTGGCGGTTTCCTCTTAAATGTTCACCGACATGTGGTTCGTGGTACACCGCGCGACAGTGTTAGTGCGAGCACAAAAACAGCGTTTTCTTTTAATTTTTCTATAAACCATTTTGGATTACATCAAATATATTGGTTTGGATGGAATCCCCATGGGAGCACCCCTTTTCACCACAAAGGTGAATTTGAAAATGGCCCTTTTCTCAGGAAAAAACAAACAAACAAAGAAGAAAAATTGTCGATTCCTTGTTCGGGCTAACAGTGACGAGCTGTCTGCATCTGACACGGCAGCGGACGGGCTTGTTTCACAGGCTATGTTTTTCAATGGTGGCGGCCAGATAATACACGACCGCAAAACGACTACAAACTTGCAAGGGAAGCATTGATTGGTGACCGTTTTCTATGCAAAATTGCATATGTTCACAAGACGTGCGTTTGTTCGATCGGATCGTCTGCAAAATTTATTTTGTAAAAGACTACTCTCCTCGGGTTCATTTAGTGGATGATGGGCAAGGGCTTCTCAGTTCTTTTCATTTTTTTCTTTTTGCTTGCGAATAACGCTTCGATGCAGACGAACACCGGCCCGTTCATCGCCGTGGTAGTTGACGACCCTTCGGTCTGCGGCGTTAGCAGACGAACCGCCGTTCCTTGCTCGCGATAGCTAAAAAATCCGTTTTTTAACCTATCTTTAACAAACAAAACCTTTTTTGTTCTTTGCGCCACCAGACGAATTAGCGCTCTTCGCTCGCGTTAGGGGACGAATGCACGTTCCTCGGTCTAGTTGGCAGACAAACCCTCGTTTTTTGTTTACGTTATCAGACAAACCCTCGTTTTTTGTTTACGTTATCAGACAAACCCCAGTTTTCTTGCTCGCTTTAGCAGACAAAACACATTTTTTTTGCTCGCACTACCAGAGAAGTCACTCCGCTCTTCACTCGCGTTAGCAGACGAACGTACGTTTTTTTTTGGTTTTTGTTTCTTGCTTTTGTTAGAAGATTAACTCTTGTTTTCTGCTGGCGTCAGCAGAAAAAAACCCTTTTTTTCTTTGAGTTAGCCATGGAGGTAGGAAGCTTCTGGAGACGGCATGACGGGGGAAACTTCAGGTTTCAAGGGACAAGCCCCCCAACGATGACCACAAACGAACAGAACCAAACGACGTTATTGGACGGGAGGAAATGCTGATTTGGCGCCAACAGCCATTGAGGTCGCCCGGAACCTTTACTTCCGGCTTCACTTGGGATTTGCTCGTTTGGGTTGCTTGAGCCTGTACGTCGCCTCCTCCTGTTCCTACCTTCATGGCGTTAGCAGTGATCGGCCTAGTTTCCATTTACGAAAAATACAGGTTGGGATTGCTGTTTCTAGTACAAATCATCAGGATACACTAGATAAAACCGAATAACCAAAGTTGCCAAACCGGATTCGTTCTCCTCCAGTTCAACGGGATAACCGGTTTGACAGATATTTACACGCATTACATGCAACTCATGAGTTTGACTATATTTTGGAGTGCTCTAAGTTTCTAGTTCCCAGAAAAACCACTAGATGGCGCTAGACGAAGAAGAGCAATCGCTTGGCTCTTTTGAAGTGTTCTCGATTTGTAGTTCTGGAAAAAAAAAAAATTGAAAAGTGCTTGGGACTGGAAGGAGGCGAATTGTTCTAATGACCGAGTCCGACTGGAGCAACAAACAAAAACGACCGGCATGGACCAATCTAAAGCACATGATCATGCACGCGAAGTTACCTTTGGCAGGCTTGCAGTCGGGAAGTATGCACTAGTGATTGCGGGTCTGCCAACGAAACCTTCGCGCAAAATTCATAGATCAACTCAGTTGTGGAAATCCGCTCTGGTTGGGGTTCTGTTGCTTGGCGCCCAGAAGAAGGCGCACACTTCGCACCAGACCACACTAGCATCATCATTAACAGCGCACGTAAGGCTGGTCGCGCTCCTTTTGACGTAGCAGACGATTCTCACATCTTTTTTGCTGCTGCTGGTAATCTTGTATAATACCTTCTGCTTATCTTTAGCAGTAAAACATATATTTCTTATCCCCGCATATTTCGTATTCCTCCTTCACATCCACATTTCAATTGTCGCCTGCAGCTGTTTCAGAGGGCGTCGCGAAGAGTTCGTTCCAATGCCTCATCCACACACAACGCCAAAAAGTAATCACGAGGACACCCTAGTTGAAGAATCGTTCAGAAGTCGTCACGTTAACTCAAGTGACTGCATGTGAGCGTGTGAAGCAGTCAGAAGCACGCGAGAGACTCAATCTTCCCTTGGCGAAGCAGGCAGCTGTCGTACAAAGCCCATCACCCATGATATGATAAGTTTATAACGTACTCACACGCACACAAAAGCACACGTAAAACAAGCAGAATGCAAAGCGATTTCACTTGTTTACCCTTCCCATGACCGCGAAATATTAGGCAGCCTTCTCTAGAGTCTGTAGGAAAATGTTTCCAGGCTGCGCGTCTAATTGACGTACTTTTTTAACGTCAAATAAGCCTTTTTATTTTTAATTTTCGACTAGCATATAAATCAAATGGTGGCTCCCAGGCATCGAATGGCTTGGACATTTATGCCTACGTCCTTATATGGTTTAGGCTAAGTATTTTGAGCTAGTCTGTTTTCCACAACCGTGCATTTCGAGTCGTGATAACATTAGTAAAAATATGACTTCCCATCATATTACGTATTTCCGGTTCGAGTGTCGTTTTCCCCGCTTAACTACGGGCCGCATGCCCTTGTGAGGCGCTCGTGCTTACGGGCGCAGAAAACTGTCCACCTACTTTGAGCTCTACAGAGTTTAGACGCACCGTCTCTAAGCACAAGTTTGTATTGGTCGGATGGGATCACAACCAACTTCCAACCGCAGCACTGCGTTTCTCAAAATCAAGCATATACTGTGGTGGATCCTATTGCACTCGAGGAGTGTAAACAAGCTTGCTTCTGATAGGCATGGCGCGGCGAATGTATCGCTTTTGAAACGTAACTTCGCGTTGTCAGTAGAAACTGAGCAGGCAGCACTTTGCAGGATCCGACAGCGTAAAAATAAAACGTAAACCATTACTCTCGCTGGTGAAGGCCGTTCCCAACTTCAAGAGGCGCCAGCAGCAAGGCAAGCAAGCAAACTGAACGGCAGAGCTGCCAGGCGATGAGGTGTAGCAAATGCGCCGACACCAAGGGTGCTATGTTGCGCTTTTTGGACTCCCGGGAGACTAGGGAGAAGGAAGTGGCGCCAACAACGCAGCAAACGCAGATTGGATGTTGTTTTTGTCTTCTTCTGTCAACATCCAATCTGCGTTTGCTCTAGTCGTTGACGTCACTTCCTTCTTCCAAGTTTCCTGGGAGTGCAAAAAGCGCAACATAGCCCTTCACAGAGCCGTTTATACTGAGAGAGTTTGGCCGATGGGCGGAGCTTGTTGGCCGCTAGAACAAGCGTATTTCGCGATAACACAATATGGCGTTACTTTTTTGTCTTGTTCATTCCTGAGAAATCGCGTAGAGTTCCTATGAGTCAGAGCCACAATATGGCGGACGGAAGTAGTCATCCCCCGGTTGTCAGACTACGCTGCTGTGGTTGTCAGACTGTCAAAATCTCCTTAAGAAGGCCAAACTCTCTCAGTATAAACGGCTCTGGCCCTTCAAGAGTGCTGTGGACACTCTCTCGCACACCGTCGGTTGCACATGTCGTTTATATTCCACAGCTGAATTGATTTAGCACAGTTGCCTTCGCGTGCATGCTACAAAGGCTTGAGGCTCGTTGGTGCGGTTGTTCCTGCTTGTCTCTCCAGTGGGATTAGGGCTCTAAGAAATAAACGAACGACATTTCAGGTGGTAAAGCCTGATGGTAGAGGCGAGAGAATGTACGCTCAGCGGAAATGGCACTTCAGAGTTGTAGCGTGAAGCTCACCCATAGAAACCGTGAGCACGCCAGTGACCGAGACGAAGGGATTGGATGTCGTTCGGTTGTCGCTACTGTGTGGGCACGGCAAGTGGTCTGCACGTGGTTCCCGCACACCGATCTCTCGAGGCACGCGAAGTCCGCGTCTCTTGTCCTCTTCTTTCTCTAAGCTGTTACACATAAAATTAAACAAAAAAAAAAAAAAGACTCCATCGAATAATTGATATTCAGCGTACTAGTTTGTCGCTCTTTCTAAGCGGCACCTAAAATCTCTCATGCAGACAAGCGTTTTGTACCTGTAGTCGTTACTGATAATGGAAGAAGTTGAAGATGTTCCGAAGCAGACGATACGAGACGCTAGTAAGGCGCTACGCAGGAAGAACCGCGGAAGGATTCATTTTAACCCGGGTTCAGTCAATCTGTTGGCGGCACGTAATAGGCTCTAAAGCCCCTAGACGTATAAAAGTTTATTACGGCGTCAATGTGAGTTGATGTTTCGTCCTTACCGCTCAAATATTGTCACCGCCGAAACTGAAAGATCCAGAGAGAATTGTAAGGTAGAGAACGCGTTCTCGTCTACCGTTGACTACCGAAAGCGGGGTTGCCCGGCAAAATACTACAGGGGCAATATGTTGCACGTTTTGGACTCCCACGGCGACTACGTAGAAGCAAGGGACGTCAACAACACAGCAAATGCAGATTGGATGTTGACTGATCTCTCATAAATCAACATCCAATCTGCATTTGCTGCGTTGTTAACGTCACATCCTTCTCCATAGCCGCCGTGGAAGTCCAAAACGTGCAACATAGGGCCCCAGACCGCAGGTCCACTACCGCCCTAAGTATGGCAAGCGGTCAACTGCTATCTCAAACACCAGATGGCACCGAATTTCCGAAAGGGTCTCAAGACCCTATCCAGAATTCAGTCTGGCTACCTCTATAACTGTCATCACGTAAGTTTATATTATCTGTACGTGCTAATCGCTGCCTTGACGAAGGAAGAATGTGAGGACAGGCACCGATGCGGAGCCTGAACACTACTTCGTTCGATTTACCTGCCCCTCCTGCACCGGTGCAGAACAGTCTAGGGCAATGTACTTCCAGTCGAATCTCAATGCCCATGCCGGAAGTACACTACCTTATGGCGAATTCCACTAGGCGTTTCGGAGCGCGCCGGGATCAGTTGACCAGATCCGGACTGGAGCACACGATCCGAACGGGGTCGCGCAGCCTACGGATCCCCTACGGAACATGACCACTGCTCCGGGATCGGCGGATGCCTTCCCGTCATTCAACTGCACGGGAATCCCCTTTCCGCGGACGCCACTGTCGGTTCGAAGACGTTTTCGCAATCGCGGCGCTAACACGTGTTCGACGCACAGGCGGCAGGAATGGCTCAGGCGCTTCTATAGTCGGTTGCACTAGTCGGTTGCAAGCTAAGAAAAAACCGGAAATGCCTCTCAGAGGAAAATGTAATCCTACGCCGAGAAACGCCAGCCAATCGTTTTCATGACGTCACGATTCCGTGGACCAATCGCGATCCTTTTGAAAAAAAAAAAAGAAGCTCAACATGGCTGCTGGTTTTAGCAACGCGACGCTAGTTTCTCGTGACAATTATTCTGCTTTTTTGCACCGTGTTTTACGTGCCCGAGGTTACGCCACGAAATCTTAATGTTATCGGCTTGCGTTTGCAGCAGTGTTTGCGCGACTACGTGAGAATCCAGCGACGCTATCGCTAACGAAAATTTCGAAGCGGGCGCGAGGCTTAGCACTGCTGAGAGCTGGAATACGGTATGTTAGACAGTATCTTGGACAGAAAATGAATTGGGAAGACGGTACATTGGACATGACTTTCTTTCTTTACTAAAAAGCTATTTCGTTGACAAAAACGTATTCTAACCTATTTAAATGTCCTGAATGAATTAAATAAATATTGTAGTAGTTTAAGACACGTTTCCTGGAGGAAGAGAAAGCAACGTGGCTAGCGAACTACTTTCTCGACGGCGGAGGCACTTCAGATGGGCGCAATGCGCTTGTGGGTGGAGCTAAAATATTGTTCTCAGGTTACATCCGACTATAGCAAAGATTGCCGGAATGCCCGTAGCGCGGCAAATACCTTCTTTTCTTCTTCCTGGAAAACGAACCGGCTGTCGAGCCAAGGGGTAAGCAAGCGGCCATTACGAATTCGCCTGATGTCGAGACAATCTGGGAGCCCAGCCCGCGACATGCTTCTTCTTCTTCTTCTGAGGCGAGATGGGCGAGATCAGGCAAGATGCCCCACGAGAAAGGAAGTCACGTGTGTGCGCCGAGGGCTGACCCGGCTGGCTTCCGGTTGAATCCGCCGAAATCGTGGGAGCGACTTTTCTCGGATCCCGATCTAGGGTGCCTTCATGGTGCACTTTGCTTAGGGTGGAGACATCTGGCCATTTTGTTCCGACTTTTACATTTATTTTTTGTTCACAAGCGCGTGAAAGAGCGTGTCCCTGCACGCGTCTATGGCGCTCACTGTACTATCGCGGCATTTTGTTTTCGTCGATTTCTTTGTATTTTCCCGTGAGCGCGTGCTGTCGGCATCGGGTACTACAAAGGGTGGCATCACTCTAAACAGAAGGTCATTGAGGAACCCTATCCAGATCGAGATCTGGAGCGGGAGCTAATCCAAAACGACCAGTTAAACACGTCGGTCTCGATCTCGATCGCCCAGTGAAATAGGCTCGCTCCAGAAAAGTCGATTCCGGCGCCCTCCAAAACGACGAGTGGAATTCGCCATTACACGTTTCTGCACCGGTGCAAGCGTTGAAAATAAAACGAACGAAGCTATTCTAGACGTTAATCCGCTGCAGTGTTTGATGTCAGCGTGACGAGACTTACAAGCTCCTGTGCGCTACACATTTGAGGGTGCCATGGAAATTTTTGAAATGCTTGGCTTCGGCACGCCCCAAACAGCTCACGGCAATAAAATGTGGTCAATATTATCAAAAGATTTACTTAAAGGGAACTGAAGCAGTTCTGCATTTGAGAAAAAAAAAACACACCTATATCGTCTTCATTTGGCTTCCAGGATCGCGAATCAATTAGTTTTCAATTGGGTGCACGGAGGCTGCAGAAATTAATTTTGAAAGTACCACTGAAGCCCCCCCCCCCCCCCCCCCTTTTTTTTTTTCTTGGGCGTGCTGACAGACAAGGAGATTTCTGAATCCCTGCTCTCGCGTATCTTCAGCTCCTGTCGAAGCTATGCGTGCGCTAACTTGCTATTTCCAAAAAGGTCACGAATAGACGTTAGGACTGTCAGTGTGGAAAAATATACCTGGCAAGCTTACAATCGCACGTGCTGCCTACACGAGCGACACGCGCTTGGCGGCCAAAAGATCCTAGTATGACGTCACGACTAGTCGGAGGTTTTATTGTGTTCTTTCGCCTTTAATTACTTCTTCAGAGGAAAGGAACGTGATATTCAGATTGACGGGGTGAAAATACGTCATTATTCGCCTCTAACTCGTTTTTTTTTTGTTGTTGTTGTTTTTTTTTCAAGAAGTGTTGCAGCTTTTTTTTCAGTAAGCGTTTCGTACAGAGTTCGTCATTCTTGTCTATTTTGTTTGCACCACTGAATTTAATTGGTATTGTCACGAATGACAAATGATGAGGCGAAGAATAACTAAAGAAACTAAACGTTTAATGAGGCGAACTTGTGCCGAAATAACAGAACAGAGAAATGATGGCGTCGATGGCGGCGAAAGAGCAGGATCGAACGCTAAGGCGAGACTGACTCGACAAAGTCGCCGGCGGCCTCTTATCTAGAGCGAGTCACTATCTCGAAGATTCGGCGGAGAAGGTCCGAGCGTAGCGCGCTCGGGGCGAGAATGAACAAGCACTTTCTAGAACAACAAAAGCAGGAATGAACGATAAATTGTATGTCCGCAGCAAGAATAAACGAGAACTTTCTACAAGTCGGTGACCCTGCGCGCGGCAATATTTAAAAAAAAGTGATAGCTTCTTCACGTTGTAACATTCGTGGTTTATTCTTAACGTTCCATAGGATCCACGATGCAGACGCCTACTTCGGCCAGTCTCGTGCGTCGAGTTTCGAGTCTCGTGATCGTCCTCGTCGTCTTTGCGACTTCCCCTTGTTTACCGATAAAGCCCCTTCATGTTTCAAAAGTACCGCAAGGTGCGTTGATGCAAGAGGCACGTGCAACGTCCAGTTATTGGGAAGATCATGGCGGAACAGCGCAGCACTTAGTAGATTTAAGACACCATGTTCTGCCCAGAACTGGTACGCGGCACGTGTCCCGAGCATTCCCACAACAATGAATGGCGCCACTTTTCCCAGGTTAGAGGGGCTTTACTTACCGATGCGTGGTAGTGCCCCCTTCAAGGGGCCATGGAACGAATTTTGGGCTGGGATAAATGATTTTAAGTTGAGGCTTTACTAATCGCATGTCGCTTAGTTGGCCAAAAGAAAGAGGGTAGAAAGTCAAAAGCCAGCTTTTCGGTACGAACATTTGAAAGTATAGCGAACTATTTTGTTCCTTCTTTCCTTTGAAAGCTCCCTACCTTTTCGCTATGATACATCCGCGGTTCCCAAAGCGCGTCAGCGGTGCCAACCTGACGTCAGCCGAGCCCAGCTCACGCATTGGACACGAGAACTGCGTCACTCGGACATATGCGCTCGTCAACAATAAATCCGTCGACGAATATTCGGATTCACGTTCGTGGCCAATGAGTGCCCTGATGGTACTTATCGTCACGGTAGAATGACAAGTTCTATGGTGAACATAAAAAGCACGATGGAAGCTAGGAGTCATCGCACCGGTGCCGAAGAATGTCACGACGGCGTGATTTCACAATTTGCATTTGAGTTGAGGATTAAAGCTAAGGAGGAAGAAGTAGGAAAATCGTTTCGTGACCCAATTGCAACCCATTTAAGGCACTATAGACGCTTTGCAGCAGCTGTGCATGGGCAGCGCCATAACTGACCTTCAGTTTTTGTTTCCCCTTATTACGTTTACTTCACTTCATTATTACCATAGCAGGCCAGGTTATTGCCATCTTAGATTTTATTCTGTCTTTCTCCACAGCATTGGCTTTTGTGGAGGCTCGTCCACACCAATTTCAGTGGCTCGGTATCTCGGTAAAACAAGAGAAGGTCAGCAATGGCGGCTGTATTCTGACGCGTGTGTAAAGCGTCTATATTACTTCTCCGTTTCCTCTTTTCTTTCTCTTCGCTCGTGGTCCTTTGACGACTGTGTCCTGTTCGGGGGCGACGGTAGCCGAAGCGTCGGAATCGTATCGGGTTTCAGGCGGAGGGCTTTTGGAACCTGCCCACATTCGCGGAAAACACTGTGAATGTGGCTGTAATAACGCTCGGTGTTAAAATGTTCCGAGCATACACGAATAACCGTATACCCGGGGTCCCTCAAACCGATGAGCCAGCACCAAGGGCTTTGACGTGGTTCATCGAGTGGCAAGCGGTGAAACTGCAACTGTTTCTTCTTAACCAGCGGACTGCAGAAACTGTAATGCGGGCACTTCGGTACACTGCAGCGTTTTGGCATAGCCAACCAGCGATCTATCACAAACAATGCAAACACTACTCGAGCAGCCAGAAAACGAAAGTCTTCCCTGCGAAGAAAGCGCGACCAGGAGCGAACCCGTTCAGCAGACGACGCTCGGGGATTGACTACGCAGGCGTAGTAGGGTCTTTCGCTTGCTTCGTTTACCACACGATAGATGGCACTTGGCTCTGCGCATGATCAAATTCGGCAATTTTCGTCACATCTGTAATTACGCTGCAAAGTCTGGATCTGAACATTATTTAACAGAACTTTTAGGAAACATTTGCCGGCTATTTATTGTTTATGATCGCGGTGCTGGTGAGGTAGGTTTTTACCCAATAGGCGACGTGGATTCGGCTGACATGCTGAGAGAGCTTTCGACGGAAAGAAGGCGCAAAAGAGTCCGGTTTTGTTTTAAAAGTTCTATAGCGAAGAATTTTTTTTAGTTCTCTATTTTTGTGTTTTGGGGTTTCTTTTCACAAATTTTACGACGTGCGGAGGGTGAAATTCGATTTTAAAATCGTTTCATGGGCCCTTTAAGTCCCAGGTTTCTCGCCCCCCCCCCCCCAAAAAAAAAAAAAAATAATAAATAAATAAATAAAAAAAATAGAAAACCTTTTCTGGAAGCTTTAAAGATCGGATCATCGCAATCAATTTGTTTCTCGCGCAACAGAATTATGCCCTTAGCTTCAGACGACTAGGAGCGCGACAAGAGTGTATCCATAACGCTTTTTTATCCTTAATGGCTCTCATGATATCGATGTCAAGCCAAGGCTTATCTGATCGTTGTTTGAAATTAACTACTTCCTGGGAGGCCTCATAAAAAGACTGAAAAATTTCAACATAAGCAGAATATACATTAGAAGGTTGTGTAGATTACAGGAAGTCATTCCAGTTGAAGGCTGCGACTAAAGCATCAAATTTAATATAGTATATGTTAGAATTACACACGCGCGGTTTCTTCTAATATATTTTTGTTGAACAGCTCGGTGCTCAGAGTGACAACCTACCAAGTAGTGATAAAAAATCTTTTGATGAACGACAGCAATTTTCACAACTGCATCTGGTGCTCTGATATTTATGTGATCGATGCAAGCGACTACTAGTCTGCCAAACGGAACTTCTCTTGTTGGGATGTTAATGGCATTTCCAATTCCATAGCTCGACAGTAAACTTAAACAGTCACAAACTGTAGGTTTGTTAGGCTTCAGTGTGTCTTTATATATTAAAATAATAATTATACAAATAATAATAATAATAATAATTTTTTTATTTCGTATTACATGCAATGTTGGGGTTGAAAGAAAAACAATTCGCTCTAGACGGCTTTTCTAGACGGCAAAGAAACACGAGTAGTGCTTATATCAGACGGTGCGAGACACAGCTTATTTTCGGAGTTGTCTCTTGTTCGCTAGAACTGCGTCTGAAATGTCCGAAGCGAGAATCGCGACACCCTCCCCTCCCCGGCCCTGTTCCGCCGCCGGCGCTTAACTAAACAAGCCGAAAAGGCGATACGTTAGAATTTCCTAATAACGGCACTGGGAAAGAACGAATCAGATGGTGCCAGGAACTGCAGGAAGCGCACGAGGGAACAAGAAGCGGGTGCGAGAACGGGGTAGGTACTGTGATCCCGAGACTGCTCGGAAGGGCTCCGAAGCGGAGTGAGAACGGAAAAATTGAACGGCCTTCTCTCTAAATCCCCAAAGGGGCTTTGATAATGAGCTCAACTACTCCACGGGCTCGCGCTTCTATAGCCTTCCGTCCGAGCGTCGGAGGGAGCCTCACGTTAATGGGCCACGCGCAGTAGCGCCGTTCGATCGCCTAACAGACTCGAGCCCGAAAAAGCTAAAAAAAAAAACAAAAAACTACACCTTCACTTTGGCTGCTGCTTGATCACGAGATCGTCACTTTATTACGAGATAATAGTCAGGTGGCGCCGTGTCATGTGTTAGAATGTTACGTGCCACCGTGACGTCATGTGACCTGACTTCACCTGACGCGGCCTCGTGATTCGTGTCACGTGACGGGGTCATGCGATTTGTGCCACGTGACACCACGGTGTTGCTTTGTGGCATCGCTAAGATCACTTTGCGTGGTTGCGTGGCCGGTGTTGAGGAGTAACGTCATGCTGATGACATCAGGCGACCACCGTCCTCCAAATGTGGCCGGGAAGCATCGCTTCGGCAATTCTAGTACGCTCTTCGGACGTCCATCGAGGCGCCCCTTCCTTCGCCAAGTCTGCCTCCATCCTTTCCCGGGTTTCAAATAATCAGCGAGACTGCTATCGGGCAACGGAATGACGCCAAAGATCACGGGGTCGGTGACACCATAAATGCTGTCTCAATAAAAAGAGAAGAAAAAAATCCTCGCGTGCTCAATAAGTTAAGAATGAAACGAATTCATTTTTTCATCTACCGGCGCCAGCACACAATCATTATCCAAGCTCTATTATTGCAGTGCTTAAAGGGGCCCTGCAATCATATCTAACCGTTTACCTTTTATGCGGTTTCCACGTCTCTTGGGGTTCGGGCAAGGCAGCGGGCACGGAAAGAGTAGCTAAATATCAGTGCGCCATATTTTAACCGGACGACACGGAAACCTCCCCCACCGACAAGGGCGACCCGCGGTACCGAAAGCGCGTAAATTGTGACGTCTTTGGTCCTGGGCTTACTACTGGTCAGAGCCGCTAAAAACTTCTTTTTGGTCGAAATACAAGATATAAGTGGCGCGAACCGTTTCAATTATTTATAAAAGTAGTTTTTGCTCACTATTATAGATGAAAAAAAGAAAGAAATGCAGTTTATAAAGTACGGAAACAAGAAATGACCCGTCAACATTCCCGCCGCCAAGCGGTGGAAAAGGCGGCGCATACTAGAAAGGAGTAGTGGGATCAGGCGCCGAGACGGAAAGTTACCGGATGTACGCGGTGGCGCTGCAGTCGTATGGACAGGAGGATCCAACCGGCTCCGAGCGTTCCGGAGGCCTTCGGCGAGAGGCTTTGTCTTGCGGTTTGGCCGTTTCGCGGTATGGCAGCGCGAAGTGGCTCCCATTCTGAACTGATCTTTACCCCGTGTTTGCTGTCGTTTGTGGCCAATGAAGTGTCATGCCAAAATAGTGTTTAATCGCGCAGCAAACGCAATGAAAGCCGCTTTGGCTGCCCGCTGCATACAGGCTATCCAGAACATGCTTTGGTGGCGCCTTCCGGCGCCGTCGACACGGAGTGCGGCGGCCGTGAGCGCTCGATGAGCTCACTATTCCTCCTCTAGTTCACGGCCACTCAAGCCAGGACCTACGACGTCATGAAGGAGGTTATTTTTTGCTTGTTTTTGTAATTCTAATTTGCCTATAACTTTTAAAATAGAGCGAATTTGGTGAAAAGGAAAGTTTCACTAAGTTACTACGTTCAGTGCGCTCAGGTTCGGTGCAAATTAAAAAAAACAGTAAAAAGTCCTTGCAGGGCCCCTTTAAGCGTTTCCGACTAAATGGCTTGATCCTTTCTTAGTATCCAAAATATCAACAAAAAAAAAATCGGGAGTTACTTCAGTTCACACATGGAAATAATTTTTGCAAGTAACGAAATTAGGTGTAACATACAACGTTTCTTTTTTTTGTAATTTAGTGATTAATTCATTACTTTTATAAAATTGTAGTTTTGTAGTGTAATTTGGTTACATTTTCAGTAACGAATTACTCCATTGACTCGGTTCTTCCTTCCGTCCGTCGAAGGGAAAAATAGAGTAAAAGATAGAGCGATGTAACCTCGTTCGCGCTTTTAGCAAGTCGGTTCCTGTAATTTAGCACGGCAACATCATGCAGTGAGACATGAAGGGAAGCACTGAAATTTTGAATGCGAAAGTTGAGTGGACGTATAATGCTCGGCTTGTTTTCAAAAAGTCGAGAGAAACGACAGGTGTGAATGGCACTGTAAACTGGGCGTTGTGGATTAGAATAGACCCAATAAGCATAAAAAAGACTCAGGTACTGTCTGCGTTTCTGAAGTGACAACGGATGTGTATCAGCATAAAGGCTTAACACAGGTGATGTGCGAAATGCACCGGAGGCAAGTCTGAGCCCTAAGTGGTGAACGGGATCTAGCATCTTCAAAGTAGAGGATCGTGCCGAATCATACACGACTGCACCGTAGTCAAGGCGAGACCGAACCAGGTAGTTGTATAATCGTAAGAGGCATCGCCTGTCCGATCCTCATGAAATGTGGGACAACACCTTGAGAACATTTAAAGAACTTAAGCATTTGCGTTTCAACTTTTTCAAATGTGTCACAAAAGAAAGCTTCCTGTCAAAGATTACACCAAGAAATTTGTGTTCCTGTTGAACAGATATGTCTATGTTATTGAGATGCGAAATGAGATCCAAAGACAAACCCCAGCGCAATGAAAAGGGAACACGAACAGTTTTTTCGGGAGAAGACTTGACACCGTTTTCATCCGCCCATTTGCTCATCCTGTTGATAGTGAGTTGTAGTTGCCGTTCACAACTGGAGAGGTTACATGAAGAGGAGATTTGCACGTCGTCTACATAAAGAGAATAAGATACCAATGGCGGTATCACCCTTCCAACACTGTTGATTTTAACAGCAAAAAGGGTAACGCTTAAAACTCCTCGAGGGACCCCATTTTCTTGGCTAAAAACATATGACAGTGTGCCACCCAAGCGAACCTACAAGGTTCGCTTGGTTAGGAAGTTTTGTATGCACTGAAGCAATTGACCACGCACATCGCAGTAGTACAGATCTCGAAGGATTCCATACCTCCATGCGGTATCATATGCTTTATGCATATCAAAAAATACCAAAACACAACGTTGTCGGTGAACAAATGCCTCACGAATAAGGGTTTCTAAACGAACCAAGTGATCTGTGGTTGATCGTCCCTCTCGAAATCCACACTGGTTAACATCAAAAAAGTTCTCAGTCTCCAAAAAATAAAGAATGCGCCGATTATTGAGCCTTTCATATGTCTTCTTCAGGCAACTAGTGAGTGCGATGGGGCGGTAGCTTGTAGGGGCGGAGGGATCTTTTCCATGTTTCAAGAGAGGTATAACATGAGCACATTTCCAGCACTGAGAAAATGCAGCTTGTTTTCATAGGTGATTAAAAAAAGGTCAGCAAATGGCAGAGTGATTCAGGGGACAGGTGTTTAAGTATTTCATAATGAATTTTATCTGGGCCTGGTGCAGCCTGCTTTTTTGCAGCAAGTGCTACTTTGAGTTCATCCATAGTGAATGGTTTGTTGTATGAAACAGTGGCAGACCCTAACATGGAGATTGACTGCTTTTCAGCAATAGACTGGAATTTCTTAAACTTTGAACTGAAATTTGAGCAACTACTGATAAGCTAAAAATGTTCGCCAAGGATGTTTGCTTGATCTTTGAGTGATACAGAGGAGGAGAAAAAGGGAGGAGTTGGAAAGGATTCGTAATCTCCTCAGACCTTCCGCAGGCGGTCCCACACTTCTTTTAACGGTACAAAGCTATTTAGGGCTGAAATATATTTAACCCACGATGTCTTTTTGGCTTGTTTTCTCGTCCATCGAGCCTTGGCTCTGATTTTTTTAAATTCTATCAAGTTAAGAGTCGTCGGATATCGGCGGAAGATTCTCCGAGCCCTATTTTGTTTCTTTCGACTGGCTGTACACTCATTGTTCCACCAGGGTTTGCATCTCCTGGGGAGCTTACCAGAGGTTTGTGGGATAGACGATACCGCAGAATTAATCAAACATTCAGTGATATACGTTGTCGCCTCCTCTGCAGACATACTAGTAAATAAAGAGGGGTCAAACACAGCTTCTGAACCAAACAGAGCCCAGTCGGCCTTCTCAAACTTCCACCTTGGAAGGCGGGTCGAAATCGAAGGAAGAGGTATAACTGTTCCTAAAATTATGGGGAAGTGATCGCTTCCCCATAATGGGGAAGTGATCGCTGTGGGTGCCACTGGCACCGCCCCTGTGGGTTTAGGAGGGGACTTCAACGAGAGACGCAGATCATCCGGAGACGTCTGGGTTCCCTATGATGCCGTCGCTGGTCGTGCCGGTCCCCAGCGCACGACCTCGGCATATCCACTCTTCGATAAGAAAGAAAATCGTTTCTTTGCTTCTACGTATGGTATGTTTTCTTTGGCTTTCAACGTATTTCTTTTTCTTGTTTCCAGAGAGGGCAGGAGCGCGAGTATGAAGGGTGGTTACCTTCGCAGTTCGCAGATTTTGGCTCATTGTCACAGTTGTCGGCAACATGTTCTTTGCTTGAGCACTTAGCACATGTGTTGGCCCCCCGGCAGCTACGTGACCCATGGACGAACCGCTGGCACTCGATGCACCGTTGGGGGTTCGGCACGTAGGGTAGGACTCTGCACTGGAGGTAGGCTGCCTTTACAGTCGCAGGGCGATAGGTGCTGTCAAAGGTTAGAATGATGTGCTTTGTTTTCCGTTCGTTGCCATCACGACGAATATTGATTCGTCGAGCAGCGACAACTCCTTGGCTAGAGAGGCCCTCCACTAGCTCTGCATCTGATGTGTCTAGCAGGTCGTCCTCAGAAATAACTCCTTGGACAGTGTTCAGTTTGCGGTGCGGAGAAACCAGGGGGGGGGAAGGAGGGAAAGGGAACGCGGCGCAAAGCGGAGGCTGCCATATTAAAACCGCTTACGTTGCCAGCATAGGTTTTGCAGTGGAGAAGTTGCTGCCATATACGGCGGACTAAGTTTTACTTTCTTTTTCGTTTTGGAAAGAGAATATATTGTTGTGTTATATAAGTCCTCCTGCATGCAGACAACGAAGTTTAATTATATTTGTCTTGTTTACTCGGCTTGAAACCCTAAAAACAGGTTTTGGCAACTTATTGCTTCCATCATTTTGGAGTACGCAAGGCAGTTATCTCGCTGTTCTGGTTTCGGTTACGAAAGCAAGGCAAAACGCTCGTAGTTCCCGCCCTCAGTACACTTTTGACACCTTCCACACTTTGACACCGGATAACTGGATGAACAAGGATTTAGATTTGCTTCAGAGGTCACTTTCGCCGCTTCCTCACCGTCGAGCAGCCGGATCAGCTGACGGCAAGCCGCGGATGAAAGGCTTGAGCATCAACAGCCTAGAGCCACTACAACAGCCCAAGTGCACTCACGATGCGGGCGACGCGGGCTTCTGTCAATCCAGGGGCAGACCCCAGGGGGAGTAGGGAGGCGACGGGGGCGGCCGCCTACCCTCCAAACAGTCGACCCCCCCCCCCTGCCCCCTTCTTGGAGGGCGTTTGACATGGGTGGATCCCCCGAAATAAAACCAACTCCCGTCCTGCCAGGTGGTAGGAAGCTCGGTACTCAAGGACGAGGGTTCGAAATAGGGTAGGCCGCACCCTAGCAGGCGCACACACTTGGAGAACCACTCCGTCGCCTAGACTGAAGTCCGCGGCGGCGGTTTCAAAGCACGGCTTAGAAGTTAGAACCAAAAGTCGGCGCAGCGGCGCACATCTAGGGCCCGTCGGCGCAGTGTGGTACTGCGGCGGTTAAAACAAAAGGCGCAACCGGAGTCCTGTTTATCTTGCTTTAGAGTTTAGATTTTCCCTCCCCCCTCGCCCCCCCCCCCCCCAAAAAAAAAAAACGGAATTTTGGATTTGCCCCTGGGTCAACCGGTAGCCCAGCACAAACCGTGAACGTTCCAGCTCTTCGTCATGACACGCTGTTGCAGAAAGCAGGGTAAAATACAACTACAAGTACCACCGAATCAAATGCACTGTTATCGTAAATATTGGCTTGTGATTGCGCCTTTGTAGACCATCTTATTCGTTTTGCTGGAGAGACGCAATCGACAGGCATAACAAAATCGTTTGCGTATTCCGCATACCTCGCAAAAGCACTTACCCAGTAACCTTGCGAAAAGCGCGAAACACGGGGTCCGCACCGCTCTGACTTACCAGTCTTTTACCTGCTTTAGAGCAGTTTGTACCTGCTAGTAAGTATGTCTAGTGAAACTGCAACTTGAAACTAGGGGCAATGCCAGAGAGAAAAGTGACAAAGTTGGGAAAGCATGCTCGCTCTCTCCAATTTCTGAACTCTCAAGTGATTGTACTATAATAAATTCACCAAGACCTCTTTCCAAAATAAAGAAAAAACGCAAAAAAAAAAATGGTCTCAGTTCATGCATCCGTAGGCAGGTAGGAAACGTTGCCCTAATTTATTCACACCGCATGACGAGCGCAACAAATTCACACGAGATTTACAAGAAAATATCAGTGGTGACTTATGTTTCTCTGAAATTCTGTATGACCGGTCGTTTGCAGGACCGAATCATCTGCTCGGGCGGTGTGCGTCGCTGTGCAAACGCCAACAACACGAAGCATAAAAACGGCAGGTCTAGGTCAAGAATCCGTAGTCCATTGTTCAATTAAAACGACGTAATTTTGTTGAAAACGCCCGCAGCATTTTACTCACGGTATGCGTCGAGAATCTTCCACATTTTGAAACGGAACGAAGGAAGATTTACTTTTAAAAGCGCTCGCTGCGTCCTCCCGGACCAGTTGGACCGGATCAGCTGACGGCGACGGAACTGAACCCGTTGAATTTCAACGCCACAATAACCAATTTGCGCTTCGTGTTAGTATGGGATTGTACCTCCAAGCACCGCACGACACACCACGAACGTTTCAACTCTCTGTCGCAACGCCGTGTTGCACCAAACCTATCTCTATGCACCAAACAGAACAAGATCGCCGAAGTCAACGGAGCGCTGTCGTGAACCTTGGCTTGTGGTTGCGCACTCGAGGACCCTGTGACTTTCTTCGCTTTTAAAGCACGCACGACGATTACGAATGATACTTTCCGTCTTCCGGGACCATCACAGGGGCACTTCTCCGGTCACGTCTTCGCTACATGTGCTGGCAAATCGCGTCAAACGTGGTCAAACCGAAGCGCCGAAGCAATACCGGCGCCATGTTGAAACTTGAACGTGCGTTGTTGCTAGATTTTCTCCGACCAAACAAAAACAACGAAAGCAAACCGGCTCTAGCTTCCAGCGTACATCCGTGTTGCGCCGTGGCCAGACTTTCTCCGTCAGCTCTGACCTAAAGACGAGCTACAGATGCAGCAACACTGGTCTCAAGTTTTAACATGGCGGCCCCCACGGAGCGCCGTAAATTCTGAGGAGGGTGCATTGGAAGCGGCGGCACCTTCCCCCCCCTGGGAGAAACAGTGACTTTGTAGTCCGAAACGGAGTTGAGAGCCAGGAGGGCGTCACTCTGCTGTTTTGTATACTGATCTCTACAAGGAGGTCTCCGGATGCCATTTTCTTCGCAGGAAAGTTCTTACCAACAACGCCTTTTAGTACCTTGGCTACGAGGAAGGGGGACAGTTTGCCCAGTGGGCTTTTCACTTTCAGAATGTAAGACTAGAAATCTCTGAAACTTTTCGGAAACAAGGGACATTTCATTTTGAAACGGTAGTTCGGTGCGTACCCTTTTCAGGGCCCAATCAGGAGGCTTTTTAGTTTGAGAACCCATATCGATGGGAAGGAAATTCAGTGCCCGGGTGCACCGCCAACCACGGATCCCAACAAGGGGGTAGGTAACGTGCCATAGCAAAAAAGGCTCGGCTGACACAATTACACTACCAGTGCTGCCCGGGCACTATACCCTAGTGTGGTTGCAAGGACAGGACCTGTTTCCACTCAAGGTTGGCCCTTACCGCCTAAGAAGGTGAAAAAGGAAGGAAGAGAGTGCAGAAGAGAAAGAGGTGGAAGGAAAAGTGAAAGAAGGAAGAAGAAGGTAGAAGTCGCGACTGATTGAATCATCGTGGTCGGGCCAAGCCAGGACACCCGTCTACGAGAAGCAGGGGTCGAAGCGGTGTATTGCCTTGCCCGGGGGTCCCGAAGGGTCCAAACATACCCCGGGCTCAGCTCAACCACCAGGGTCCCCTTTTCCCCGGACACGGCTACGCCACACACAGCCAGACGTGGGTGGGCGAACCCACATGGCTCGGGGTTTGTAGTGACGCCACTCATTAAGCACCTACTAAAGTAGGTGCCCCCTGCGTGCGGGTATGGTGGCCCACGTGGCTGGGGTCCGTGGTGACGCTACTCACCAAGCACCTAGCACCTAAGGTGCAGACGCCCCCTGAGGGGCTCGGGGTCCGTGGAGACGCCACTCTTTAAATACCTGCTTTCACAGGTGCCCCCTGCGGGGGCGTGATGCACGTTAAAAACCACAGGCTTGTAGTAATATAGCACTCTCAAAAGTTCTCGTCTACAGCGTAAACCAGTGTCGCCGCTCCTCAAAGGCAAACCGACCTAACACTGAATAAACACAAACCTCAAATATATTTTTCGTGATTGCGTGTTATGCAACAGCGTCTTTGTGTGTCACCATATTTAATTCTGACGTAGCAAGAATAGAGGAAATAGACCTTCTTTTTTTAATTAGCGCTCTATCAACATTTCTTCTGTTATTATTTTTTCTTTTTGAAAGTAGCCTTCTATCGGAATTACTTATTCTATTTTCTTCAGGCAACGCCTAACGTGTTACACGATGTTATAATATTTTCAAAATATATTCTGCTAGTGAATGGCAGAATGACCGCATGGGCATAAGCCATCACAGCACACTTCAGTTGAGTGAGCGTATTTCACTTGAGTCGACGCTCTACTTTTAGATTGATAGGTGAGCTTGTCTCAGCACCGGACAGTTTGGCGGTGAGCTTTTCTCGATGATCTTTTCTCCGGTGAGCTTATCTCGGGTGAGCTTATCTCCGGTGAGCTATTCTCCGGTGAGGTTTGTTCCGCCGCCCCGCAGGTCGGACAGCGGCACATCTTTGATAAACCGTTATTATCTGCCTGAGAGTCTACTGATCTTGAAAATGGTGCCTATTGATAACCAACCTATTGCTAAATTACCCAAGCATCAAGGAGAATGCACGGTATGGTGCTCCAGGGGCCGCACGTGCCGTCGTCTGCAGCAGTAATTGTTCTAAAGCAAAAAAACCTAAAACAAATGGTATTTTGCACGCGCGTTCGTCAACGCTTTGCTTTGGTTATTTACTTTGAATCTTTCATACAAGAAGGGTGTGCGTGTGCGGCGGTGCGAGCGTAAAGTTTTTGGTCACGCACACGAAAAATCCACAGAACCCTAGCCATGAAAAGCTTCGCTATACTGCCCGCGTCCCACTAGAGCGACCGACAGAGACAAAAGACAGCGACAAGCCTCAAACCCATGCAGCATGCTCGTGATGGTGCCTTTGGCAGGTCTTTAGTCGTTCGGTGCTCGCGAAGTAAGCCCGAGCGATTACAAGCCTGCCAAAGATACCCTCGCGTGCATGATGCTCGTGTTTAAGCATAGCCTCCGTTACTCTACAAAGCGTCTCAAATCGTGAAAGACTCTGCTTTGAGGGTTGTCTTTGTCTTTTGTTTCTGTATGTCGCTCTAGTGGGACACGGGTATAAAAAGCTCGCCGTTTACTATCTCTCCGGACATGAGCTCACCGATTTTTAGATCCTGGATAACTTCGTTTGCACACATCGCCACTCAGATCGTTTTTTCGCCTGCATTTTTCGGTTAGATGTTGGCTATTTGTCGATTGTCTGTTCTCTAGCCCGCTAATTATTCGTGACTCTAGGAAAATCTAAGTCACCTAAAGGCAAATGTGACGCGTTTTGAAAGCAGGTCGTCTCGCCGCGGTTCTATGCTCATTCTGCTTCGTCTTCGCGGACAACATTGCTTTCCGGAAAAAAAAGTCACGGTTCAGTGTCACCGCAACAAAATAAGGAGAATCCCCTCCGGCCTTGCCTAGCCGCGGAGAAATCGCGAAGAAGAAAAATGATTATTCCCCCTTCCCTCTGCAGCCGCTTGTGCCGGCCAAAAAAATGCGTGCGTGAAGTGAGCTGGGTAAAAGAGTTAGCAAGTTCCTGCTCAATTCGAGGCTACATTTTTTTTTTAGTGTTGTCGTTAAAACGTGAACAGACGTGTCAAAAGATTCATATTCTTGACTTTTGCCACGCAAAGTTTCAGTGCCGTATCTACCCGAAGCAAAGAAAAGCAAAGAAAAACCGGTCTTCGGGTAACCCCTTCTGGCCCGTTTCCCAGTCGCAAACCGGAAAACAGTGCGGAGTTGAGCGGCGCGCCAAACTTAAATCGGTCTCACATTTTTCTTTCTTTTTTCAACAAAAACTAAGGCACTTAGTAAAAAATTGTTTTCTGATCTTTAATGTTCGATCTCCCTGTGCACTAGGGGAGGACTGGTGAGGAGCTTTTCGCGACCCCCTTGCAATATGATGCGGCAGTTCTCGAGTAATTGGCCCTCTTGACCCGCATTGGATCTTTTGACAGGCGACAAGATACAACACGTCAAAAGGTTTATTATTGCACCTTCTGACTCGTTGTACCTATTGACTCGTTGGACCTCTTGACTCGCCGTGGATCTTGTGACTCTTGGACCTTTTGACTCGTTGGACCTCTTAACTCGCCGTGGATCTTTTGACTCGATGGATCTCTTCACCTGTTGGACCTCTTGACCCATATTGGATCTTTTGACTCGTGTCTGGCGAGTCAAAAGATCCAACGAGTCAAAAGATCCATTATTCGACCTTTTGACTCCTTGGATCTCTTGACCAGAAGCGTAACGACGGGGGTGCGGTGGTACGGCGAGTGTCCGGGGGGGGGGGGGGGGGGCGATGGCGAATGTCTTGAAAGGGGGGGGGGGGGGGTGACCGGACACAAAATATTGTGGGGGTCCTGCGGGGGGAGGTACGCCGAATGTTCGGGTTGGGGGGGGGGGGGACGATGTTTCAATCATTGACATTCGAGGCTAGAGTTAGTCAGTCACCAGTCACTCATTCACTTTCAAGTTTCAACCAAATGTCAGCTTGTAAACGCGTGGGAACCACGAGTTTCCCGTCTCCCTATCTAGGCCTAGCACAAGCAGGCCGTGGGAGCGTTATGGCGACGTCATCCCGGATACGGGGGTAAGGCCGCATTCCTCGAAGAGGGCGTGTCTTCCCTCGCCCTTTTGGGTGAAAGTGCCTCCGGCGCACCCTTCGGAAATGATTGTGGACGTGGCCCATCTGCGGGATAAGCCACACTACCTACCCCGGGCGCGTCCACTTTCCGCTGGCTAGATAAACGGCCGCGAACGGCGGCCCTGGCTCTCGTCGGCGGAGGCCCTGGCTCTACGGAGCTCGGTTTTTCTTTGTGGGCCTCCGACTTCCCGTGAATCTGTCTAATGCGGCAGCGCGGGAAACCGACCGCGTGATACTGGCAATTGAGCCAGCGCCCAGACTTTTCATTGTCTAAGAGCGAAGCGTGCTGACATTGCAGTCAATAAACACGTCTTTATCCGAACCCAAGGAACCTTCTTTGTGTTTCTAAGTGGGATTCTCCTCTATGTGGGATTCTCCTCAAAGAGGAGAATCCCACATCTGGCGCCCCAACGTGCGGCTTACCGTGGACTGCAAAGACAGCAGGATCCATCTCCTTTCGCTAAGATAGCGAACCAGGTCAATTTCCGGCCAAGGATCAAACAGGTGGACAAAGGGAGAGGCGAACGCCCGACACCCGATGCCACTCAACGGCTTAGTGGCCACGTCAGCCACGCACGGACACAATGCAGTGTCTTTTCAGCCGAGCTCGCTTCCAAACGGAGGTGACTAAACGCCCGGAATACGTCCGAGGCATTCCCTTTCGGGACGACGCCAGCCTACTTCGCTGGGGAGGCGCACCTGCGCTTTTCGAGGTCAAGCCCGTTCTCGAACAAAGCACGGTGACGCAACACGAAGCAAGTGCAGCTTTTTGCCTTCGAGACGGCTCGCGGGGCCCACCCAGAGTGGACACCCCGTGAGCGCACAAACTAAAAGCGTATCTCGAAGCGAGAAAATGCGTTGTGCCTGCAACACCGGTCCCAGTCTAGCGAGGTTGCGGAGACCGCCGATGGTGCCCTTCGTCGCCGCGTCGACGGACCAGTAGCCATCAGGTTGACCAAGCGACCCCGGAACAAAGGCCCCCCGGGAAAACTGAGTGAGTCAAAATGATTTCCTTTTTACTCCGTCTTTCCTTCCCGCTATCAAGGGACAGAGGACTGGCGTGAGCATGGTTTTCGGCTACTATGTTCCGTTTACCCGCGATCGACTCCGGCCAAAAGTCAGTGAGCGTCGCACGCAACAATAACGTTAGGAACCTTTGAGGGCCACCTATCAAGTTGCAACCCCGTAAATGCGACGTTAAATGTGAAAACGCCGCGGGGTCCGGGAGCAGTTCAATCGTGCTACCGGGCAGTGCAACAGGTTCAACTGCGTCCCGAGATGATCGCGTGTCCGATTAAGGTGACCGCCATGCGGTCACTGGACGAGATCGTGAGCCGCGGCACTCGAAGTGTTCGTTGGGAATCGACGGTAGCACCGATGAGTTTTTGATGCCCAGCAGAACGATCCGGGGTGTAAATATGTGAATAGTTGTAAATACTTTCGCGGACTCTGCGGAGTCGGGCGGTGCGTCCGCCGGGCGGTACGCTCGCCACTAACGTCGCTAAGCAACTCGTATTGTTGCAGACGGGCTTTGGCAGCCGGGCAGCGTACTCGCCGGGTCGAGCAACTTGTGTTGTTGCCGATCGGTGCCGTAAATAGTCTTGTATTGCTATTGGCACGGGGTTTCTTTTTTTATTTGGGATCGGTTTCTGTTCTTGCTGATGCGGATAAACTCGTGCTACGTCGCTTGGCCTCTACGAACATTGCAGTTCAAGGTGGCTGTCCTGCGCGGCTGGGAGGTGCATTCGGTTCTCTCCTTTGTTCGCGTTGGCCAGGGCAGCACGCGGCTCCAAGACTTTTTGAAGTTAGGTCGCTGTGCTATACTGGCCACAGGAATTTGTGTTTTAGCCTAAGGTAAAAGCTAACATGTTTGGAAAATAACAATGTTGGCGAGCCTGCCCGATTGCAGCCCTGCATCGTTTCAATATCACAAGAAAGGACAGGGTGGTGCATTTGACATTTCATTGCACCCGCAAATCGAAGCGATTAGGCATCGTTAGCAAAAGCAGCTACAAAGAACTTTGCCTCTTCGAATAGTCACCAACAAATCTATTGTCCGGGGTGACGCGAGTCAGCTTGGTATGTGGACATCCGTGTTCACATTAAGCGGAGTCGTGGAACTGTTTTCACAATAACTTCGCGAGCCGAGCCAGTGCGATGCACGTGACTCACGGCAGAAAAGATACCTTTGTCTCTGCCTTTTTCTTTTTAGAGCGCAGCTCTTAGGGGCCCGTTCCCGGCTTGAGCGGCGTCGCCGTCGGCGTCGCCGTTGGCGTCGCCGTTGGCGTCGCCGTCGGCGTAACCAAGGTCATCCCAAGGTCACGTGACCCCCAAGGTCACGTGACCCCTCCCAAGGTCATCTCAAGGTCACGTGACCCCCTGAAGGTCACGTGACCCCTCGAGGTCACATGACCCCTTCCAAGGTCATCTCAAGGTCACGTGACCCCAAGATGACCCCACGTGACCCTTTGAAGGTCACGTGACCCCCGAGTCACGTGACCCCTCTGAGGTCACGTGACCCCCGAGGTCACGTGGTCGCCTCCCCAAGGTCACGTGACCCCCGAGGTCACGTGACCCCCAAGGTCACGTGACCCCTTCCAAGGTCATCTCAAGGTCACGTGACCCCCCGAGGTCACGTGACCCCTCCAGGTCACGTGACCCCCAAGGTCACGTGGGGGTCACCTTTGGGGTCACGTGGCCTTGAGGTCACCCCCAGGTCACGCCTCCCCGAGGTCACGTGACCCCCTCCCCGAAGTCACGTGACACCCCCCCCGGAGCATATTAAAGAATGAGGGGAGGAGGAGGAGAAGGGGGAGGGGTCTACCCTCCCCTCAGTACCCTTCACTCCTCCTCCTCAAGAGCTGCGCTCCAATTCGGCGTTACAGGGATTTGTAAACGGCTTTCACTTTTTTTTTTTATCTCTGGGTCCTTGAGCACCCAGGGATTGGTCGAGTGTCCTCAGTTGGACGGCTCGACCTTGCTCAGAATTTCCGAAGCTTCCTTCTTGGGGAAAGAAACGGGAGAGGGCGGCAGAAGGCAGGCCGCATTCCAGTGGTCGGCGTTTCCTGACTCATGGGGCCACATCGAGGTGGCATCGACGCCAGGGAGCGTCATCCTCGCCGCAGCGTCGCCGGCCTGCGTGTCCAGGGGGGCTATGTTGCGCTTTTTGCACTCCCAGGAGACTAGGGAGAGGGAAGTGACGTCAGCAACGCAGCAAATGCAGATTGGATGTTGATTTTGTTTTCTTCTGTCAACATCCAATCTGATTTGCTCTAATCGTTGACGTCACTTCCCTCTTCCAAGTCTCCTGGGAGTGCAAAAAGCGCAACATAGCACCCCAGATCCGGCTCGTCGGCTGCTGGTCAAGGTGGCGTCACGTGTCCTCCTGCTGCCTGGTTCCGTCTCCAACCTTGGGAACCTGGAGCTGGCCGAAGCCTGCTGCCTTTCAAGACCTTCGAGTGTCTTTCCCCGACACACTTCGCCGTCACGGCGACCCTGCTGCTGTCCCGACCTGCGGATTCCCGTCCCGATGCCTGGAGCCCGCCTGCAAGCCACCTGCACTGCGGGTAGGCGCGCGTGCCTACGCCAACACGGGACGCGTCGTCGGGAGACGCTCCGGCGTCGTCATTCCTGGACTTCGGCCAAGACATCATCCTGTCCCTGCGCCATGGTGAGCCACGGACTTCAACGCCGGGAGCGTCCCCGAAGATTTTTCATTTGTTAACCCCAGCATGGGGGGTCGGTACCGGACGCGGTAGTTTTTTTTTTTCGGTTTCGTTTTTTTTTTTTTTTTGTTTGAGAGTCGGTAGGCCAATTTTGTTTTTAGTCCTACCTCAGCCTTAAAGGGGCGATGCAACGATTTTTGTATTTTGAGCAAATACCGCTTAGAATGGACCCCTGACGTTAATGACCTGTGAAATACCCATTCGTTTTTCACCACACGCAATCGAAGTCGCAGAAAAAATAAAGAAAAACGAGCAGCGTTCACCCCCTCAACTCGCAGCCAGAACAAGCGGCCACGTGACCTGGAGCCGATTATATGCCGCCAATGTTGATCATACCCATACGCTGGGGTTGGCAAGGCACAGGACACGCGCTGCGTTCCAGACATTGTTATGGTTCGGCTGTTGTCGTCATTGCAGCGATTGGACACAGGACACTGTCCGAATGCTTCTCGAGCTATAGATTATCACGAGCCCAAATCGAGTGCCCACGCAATGCTCGGGTCCAATCTATGAGCCGCATTCAAATATCGTCACTGGGCGGTACTGCTACCGCCGAGCTACGTCATCAGGTTTTGCGAAGGAGAGATTAGACAGTTTTAGTGGATCGTACGCTAAAGCCTTGCGTACGCAATAAAATTGCGGGTCGGGAGTGCGCGTGCGCAGAACGCAATAGAAGAGCTAGCGTATTGCGTACGCACGCAACGCTGGGGATTTTGCGTGGCGGGCTAGCGGGCTCTGCGGGACGTTCTCGAGAGATCTCGGACCCAACGAGAGCACCAGTTTCAAGATGGCGGTTACCTCGACTGGCGCAGCAAAGGCGACGTGGTGTTTTCAAAGTTCCGTGTTACGTGAAATTGCGTGGTGTTCAGCTCGGCAATTCTTTCCGGGACCTACGGCGGTCGAATCAGATCGCCGTGCAGCTGAAGGAGTGCACAGTGAAAATGTTCGCCGCTTGGAATGTGCGTCAATGCTGCGATCTGCTCAACGCTAAGCCTATTCGCACAGTTCATCGCCGACGGACGAGCGACTCTAAAAGAAATCGCCGAAGTTCTCGCTATGTACTGGACATCAGTAGGTCATGAATTTCATTCCGCGATAGCATTGATAAAAGGTGCCGTTTCAAAGGGAAGATTGACGGAGGCTCCGTGATCGAATTTGGCTACGCACTCTTAAGCCTAGTTCAGACAGTTGCGTTTGACTGCGTTGCGGCAGCGAGAAACCAGGACATCCCTGCTACTTATATCGCGTGCTAAGATGATTCTTTGAATTGGATTGCACGCTTCACACGAAGCGCAGATGTGCCGGTGACTCGCTTTCGGTTCTCGACGCAACGCAGTCAAACGCACTCAAACGCAAGTGTCTGAACCGGCCTTTACTCGTAGCCTCTGCACCCCGCAGAAAAACGCGCTTGACGAGGCAGCTGCGGCTTGGTTTAATTTGAAATAAAATAATTGGACACGTTTTCATTTTCAATATTTCTTTCCAGGAGCATGGTTGCGCTATAAGCACGCGGAATTCTGCAGCTCTAGCAAATCTAACCAAATCATAATCAAATCATGCACGGTGTTCACTCGAAAACGTAACGCACAACTAAATTCGGTCCGAGCAGGTCATTTTTAGCGTACGCTATACTATTGCGTATTGCGTACGTAAGAGCCAGCAACGCTATACTAAACTGTCTATTGAATGAAAACGCTCGGTTTTGCGCAACAAAGGAGTTTCTTGGTCAGTGGCGTTGCGTGCGAGTATCTTTGAGTCCCACTAGTGCCAGTAAGCTCGTGTAAAGTGAAAAGCATTCCAATTGAATATCGTTGCACCGCCCCTTTAAGGGGGGAGGAGTGTGGGAACCACGAGTTTCCCGTCTCCCTATCTAGGCCTAGCACAAGCAGGCCGTGGGAGCGTTATGGCGACGTCATCCCGGATACGGGGGTAAGGCCGCATTCCTCGAAGAGGGCGTGTCTTCCCTCGCCCTTTTGGGTGAAAGTGCCTCCGGCGCACCCTTCGGAAATGATTGTGGACGTGGCCCATCTGCGGGATAAGCCACACTACCTACCCCGGGCGCGTCCACTTTCCGCTGGCTAGATAAGCGGCCGCGAACGGCGGCCCTGTCTCTCGTCCGGGGAAGGCTCTGGGCCACGGAGCCTCGTTCTTTTTGGAGCTTTCCCCATTCCACGAATCTGCCTAATGCGGCAGCGTGGCCCCCTCCAGGTGAATCTGGCTAATGCGACAGCGCCGACCCTTTTTCCGTTCTTTTCTTTTATTAGTTTTGCCGACGGGCACAGCGTGGTGGCACAGCAGCCAAATAAACCCGCTTTTTCAGTATCTTTGCGTTTTGGAATGAATCCTCTCCTCGGAGTCCACGGCAGCCTCGGGACGGACCCGGCCGTAGCAGTCCTCCACATCGTGCTACGGAGTGGGATCGACCTCGTGGTGCAGCAAGGCAAGTCGAATCCCACAAACGTTACATGTTGAAAAATGCACAGCCGCTGTTGCAGTTTTTTTAACTTCTTGATTTGTACACTACAATTTTATATTTTGCTTTGCATCATACCTCAAGTTGATCCTGGTTGAGCTTGGCTGTCAAATTGTACGGTAACCCCGCTTTGTGCAGCTCCTCAATAATGTCCAAGGCGGAAAGCAGGGTCACCCGCAAGGGTACAGTTGTCTGGCGGGATGTTTCGGTGTAGGTGGTTGTGTTCCGTTTCGTTCAACATCTTAAGGTAGTCCCTGATGACCTAAATGCCAAAAACATGTATCTGACCTAGTGAAACCCACAAGTGCAAACATAGTGAACGTTGGTGTTTTAAACGTTCATACCCGAGTCTTTGAAGAGTTTTCTCTGATGCCTTCAAAAGGATGCCTTGCATTTAGCGCGTCAGAAAGATCATTCGTCATTCTGGTTAAGGCCTCAGTACCAGACGAGTCTTGAATTTTAACGACACCAGCCTTCCTGTACTCGGTTAGCGCTAGTGATGTGCTGCGGCTGAACAACTGCAAGTAATAAATTATAATATATAAATATTTCTCGTTAACAGTCACGAATGGAAAATACTGGCGAATAGTCACATAAAGGCAATCAACTTAGAAATGAAAATATAGTAGTATATGCCATGCCTGGGTACCAAATCGCATATTCATTTTTTGCAAATAGGTTGGCTGCACGTGCGCTGCTGTCAGTTTGTGTCGCTATGCGCTGCTGTCAGTTTACGTAGACTGTAAACATTACAGTCTATGTGCAAAACAATAAATATACTGTATTTGATGATTTTTGTGGAGACGACTCTGCTACCTGGTCGTACTGGTGCTTCACAAGATGGTTTCTCACACACTTGACTGCGTGCGGCACGTCGCGAATGAGGGGCAGGTACTGTCCGTCAGGCATACATGGGTGTTGAATCTTGTGCCTTGTGTTCGTTATACAGTCACTCACTCCAAACTCTTGCCACGTGGACTTGCTGTTTCCAGCGCCATCAGTCACTACGGCAATGACGGTTGCCCCCTACTTGTGGAGTTTCACGACAGCTTCAAGTATGAGTTCTACCAAGACACGCCCAGCCGCTGCTTTTTTCGTGGCGAAGCTAGCTATGCGCTTTACCCACCCTTTGAAAAGGGGTACGAACATGGTCAGCTAGCTGGTTTGTGCCTTCTCTTCTGATGCCGCCATAATCAACAAAGCCATCGACTTCGTAATTTGATTTGTTAAAGTCATACCATTGCTTCAACTTCACCTCATTCAGAACGAGAGTTCCGACTGTCAGATGGTGAGATTTGTTGTGCATTCGCGTTTTTATAGCTTTCAGTAAAATAAAGTTGAAGGCATATTTACAGGAGATGCCTTTCAATATTTGTGTCAAGCAACTCATACTTGAGACTTAAGCACTTTCAGGTCATTCAGCAGCTTGTGCGCCCTTGGGCTAGCAATTCTGACAAGCAAGCAGTTCAGCAACCACTCTGCATTATACTTCACTCTGAATGGTGGTTTAGCATTTATCTCTTGAAATGCCGTCATTAAGGCAAGCCGCTGAAGAGATGGAAGGCCATGCAGATATTTTTGAACACACTCCTCCGATGTTTTTTTAAGCTCTTCTTTCAGGTCCAGCACTTCTTTCTCCTTTTTCTGGCGAGTCGTCACAGTTCGCAGCAGTGATCTCCTTAGGTTACGCATCTTCAACTAGCCAACATTCATTCACGTGTTTGATGGCTTCGACTGGCGCATTTTTCGACGCAGCCACAGAGAGCGGGGGCAGATTTGCAGCTTAGACAAAACGAAACAGATTTTTTGCTGCACTCGCACGCTACTTGAATTGTCCGTGATCACACCTTTACATATCTTTAAGTCAACCACTTGTCTCAGCACACGTTCGACGTCAGCGGCACGTTTAATGCTGTATGACAACTGCCTGTGATAATACTTGCTGTAACCATTCACCACGCAGCCGAAATCTTCGTCTATAACAATATTCTTCTGTGCAGGAAAGTACACTTCTACCAGGCGACGGGTGTAAAATATGCCGCACCTGCTCCCTGTTACCTTATCGTCAAAACACTCAAACATCCACTGCCCTGATGGCAACGCGGCAGTTGCCATCAGGGCAGCACTAGAGCTGTCTTCTTCTTGAAGGACCTCTGTAACGTCCGGTGAATTCTTATTCAATGAATTCGCTGCCGAGCTCACATACGGCATAGCTCACTTGTTTTGTGATTGACACTTTGACGTCAAGTGCTGGCGATTTGAGAAATGCTCCGGGAACCTAGAGAACAGGCGAGGAGTCGCACCTGGTGCCGATTTCCATTTCCCACGTGCGATAAGTATTTCGTTGCCATCAACAACGTGACGGTAGTGCTTGATAATGCCTTCATCCTCAAAATGCACTTCACAAGCTTTGCCCTTAGCAATAAGTTTCCTGTCAACTCTGTGCAGGGCTTGCTCCCACATTTTATAGTCAACAATGTCTCCTCGGGGCCCAAAGAAATTTTGATTGGCTGAGGCAAACATTCTGTAACCGCTGGTGCATCCCCGCACACAACAGGTGGGCATGACCCGTCCTAACAGAGTGTTGGAACTTAGCTATGGACGATTTATTGTTTAAGAATACCGCAGGGTGAGATGAAAAAAAGAACGATGGCGAACGAAGCATCAAGCAAGCGATCCCGCTGCTATCTCATGCTCGGCGAGAACCACATGGCGAGGCGTTGAGGCAGATGTTCCCGTCGCTATTCAAACCAACACTTCACAGCGGAAGGAAACAGACGCCCACAAAACTAAATTTCAAAAACTCAAAAAAAGAACTCTCACACTGCGCTGACTCTCAACTCCGTGATGAATTACACTTCATCTTTATCATCTTTTTTTTGCTATTATACACATGGAGTATATAAAAAAAAAGAAAACAAGACAGAATAGGAAGCTCAAAAAGAAAATAAAAGAAAAGGGAGAAGAAAAAAAGGAAAGAGAAAAAAGAAGTATGGAAAAGGAAAAAGGAAGAAAACAAGAAAATGAAAAAAAGGGAAGACTTACGGCTACAGAAGATCCCACTAAGGAGCCTTTCCTAACTAATATAACTCTTTTTGGGATAAGGATATCGACGGGGTACTAGGTACTTGGTACTATCACTTAGTAAAAGCTCCTTAGTTGGACCTGCTGTAGCCAGGATTCTTCCCGTCTATTTTATTTCCTTTTTCTTCCTTTTCATTTACCTCTTACTTTTTTTAATTTTTCTTGTTCCTTTTTTATTTTCAATTCTTTTTTCTTCCTTGTTTTGTTTTCTACTTCCATGTGTATAGTGGCAAAAAAGAGATTCAAGATGAAGTGTAATGTACCACAGAGTTGAGAGTCAGCACAGTGTGAAAGCTTTGAGTCTTTGCATTTTATTTTGTGTGCGTCTGTTTCCTTGCACTGTGCAGTGTTAGTATGAATCACGAACTCCCCCAAGCTCAAGTATTGCGATTCAAACTTGGAGGGCTAGACAATCCGGAAGTAAGACTCGACTACAGCGCGGCTAGTTCTTGTGACCGCCCCTGAGCCCTCGTCGTACGCGGAGCTGTGAAACTGTGCTTGCTCCAGTAGCGTTGGCCGGGAAGGGGCTCAATATTCCAGTGCTGGAACAAACGCGTTACTAGTAACGACATTACTGGTAACGCGTTAGTTTTTTGACTAACGTACTAACGTACTCGTTACAATGCTAAGTTACTAACGAGTGAACTGTCGTTATTATTTTACGGTATCTACAATCAAATTACGTTACCCGTTACTCGTTACTTTTGACTAAAAATGGCCGGATGATTGTTTGAAAAAAAAATAATTTTATTTTGTACAACAAAGCTGTGAAAAAACGGTCTCATTTCAAACTCCTTCGGAAGAGTTCCCACAACCGGGCCAAAAAGGCGCGAGATTATCTCCACGCGGAACCACTAAGCGTCCTTGGTACAGCGTTTGTACCTGTAGGAGCAGCCGTCTCTCAAGAAAGAGAGATCCGTTCAGATGGCTAAAGTCTGCCGCCGCTCAAAAGATTTTGCCTCAGCGTCCTTAGCTACTCTATCTGGTTACATCCTTTTCTCCAAAACAAATAAATTCTCGTTTTGTTAACAATAGAAATGATAGACTCTAAGTTTGGAAGCGTTGACGTTCCCACACTTTGAACCAAAACAAGTGGCAAGGTTATCGCAGCACTGAACGGCGACTGCCACAAGAAAGACGTCACCACCTTTAAAGGGACCATGAAATGGCCTTTTTACTTTTTTTCAGATAACTTTTACATTAAACCGTCAATGTTCACTGAATGCCGAACAGGCATCCGTTTTCGTCTCGGTTTATTAACTTCTACACAAAAAATTATTGAAATATCGACTTTTTCATTCTCTCCAACTGACCGCAAAACAAGCCGTGACGTAAACCGTTTCCGGAACCGGAAGTTCTCTCGGCAATAGGAGAATGGGAGTGTTAGCGGCAACGAGTTGGGGTGCGCCGGTAGGTTTTACTGCGCTGATGTCACCGACGTATTTCCTGAATCGGCGCCTCTCATCGCCGCATCGCAGCTGAGCGAAATTCAATGAGATATGTTGCGCTACAGCGACAGCATGGGACTAGTCCCATACGCCGGTATGCCTGTTGGGAAGTGCAGCGAGTCTTCCGGTGAAGACTCCAGAAGTCAACCACCCTGTCATTGTTGGCAGAAGGGCCGGCCCGTGTCAGTCGTTTGCAAAGCGACGAAGATGGCGTTTTTCGCGGCCTCAGAGATGCAGGAGCGAGCCGACGTTAAAAAAGATACGTTTGAACTACGAGTGTGAGCAAGAGCCACGTAAATACCTGTTTACACTCGGAGCGGACGCGCGCGTTCGATGGAAGTGCTGTATTCGCGCTGTTTGTAAGCGCTTCGGGACCGTTCTTTTACGATTGCAACTCGATACTGACGCGACACTCGGCAAAGAAAGGTTGGACCGGGGTTGTACGTATACCTCCCACGAACTGTTATAGCTCGAAAGTGACGTGCAGTCTGTCAGAATAAAAATGGCATACCAATAACAAAGTGTACATACCGTGTTACGAAGGTAATCCATACGGCGTTTATTTCAGCTCTATATCACACAAAACAAGATAGAATCGACGAGAGTCCCTTTTCGACGAGTGTTCTTCAACACTGCCTCGGAAAACAAGGGGAAGAGATTGACCTCACCTCTTAATCTAGAATTGAGGTCAGTGATCAAACTATAATACGGGAAGGGTCCACAAGGGTCGCGCGGGCATATTCCATTTAGCACGCCAGCCGGTCGTAGGCAGACGGTCTTGCGACGAAGCAACACAGCGCCGAGTCGGAATGCCTGCTAGGCCTATATTCTGAGCACCTCGCTTCGTCGGAGTCGGTGGATCCAGCGTTCTTGTTCGTCGTGGTCTGTTTTAAGTACTGTTTTCTTGCTGCTTGAAGTCGGCACGCGCGGGAAGAACACGTAGAAAAATAAACGTTCAGTCAGTCAGAGTTTTGAGAGGAAGGAAAACAAAGAAAATAAACGTTCGTCGGCGGCCGCCGCCACCCAAGTAACTGTCGGCCCTGCCCTACTGCGCACGCGCAGTAGTTGCTTCGTTTACCACACGATAGATGGCGCTTGGCTCTCAGCATTATCAAATTTGGCAATTTTCGCCACACATCTCTAATTATGCTACAAAATGTGGATCTGAATATTATTTAACAAAACTTTTAGGAAACATTCGCCGGCTATTTATTGTTTACGATCGCGGAGCTGGTGAGGTAGGCTCTTACCCAATAGGCGACCTGGATTTGGCTGACGTGCTCCATTTCCGCGGATGCATCGTAGTGAACAGGCGAAGGAAGGAAGGCGCAAAAGAGTCCAGTTTTCTTTTAAAAGTTCTATAGCAAATAATTTTTTTGGCTCCCTATTTTTGTGTTTTTGTGTTTCTTGTCACACCTTTTACGACGTGCGGTGGATGAAACTCGATTTTAAAATCATTTCATGGTCCCTTTAAGAATTCCTGCCGCCGCGGTACAAAGGTGCGGTCTCTAGCTGGAGAACGACTCCCGTTCAGAAGGTTAACCAAATCCTCTGGAGGTCATTTCTCCCATAGCGCCTCAAAGATTAGACGAAACACTCAGTCACAGCCACGGACGACACCCTCCTTGCATCTCAGTTCGTCAGACATAAATAGCGTAGTCTTCCACAAAAAAAGCATGCCCCTAACTCCCTGGCATTCAAAGAACGAATTGTCTATTGCCGAACGCTGCGCCCGCCTTTTTATTCTCGCAGTCCCTGGATGTGTGTGAAGGCTACTGTACCATTCTTCTAGAGATACACATTCGTAGCAGTGATAGTGATAGGTTTCGTCTGCTTCGTCCTTACTTTGCTGCTGCTGCCGGCGTGAAAAAATGAAAAAGGTGTTTCGCCGTGAAAGAGAAACTTAGTTAGGTTCAAGACCTTATTAAAGCTCGCCACAAAGATACTACGACTACGCATGTGATTATAACCAAAGTATGACCGGTGCTATACTTCGTTTATAATTACCCGTTATCATCTTGGGTGATAATTATTGGTTATAAGAAGCGATCGGTGCCCTCTTTGTGTTGCTTGTGTAGCCTAAACCGGACCGTTACTACAATCGGCGTGGCTATGAGGTGCGTTGCTTGGGAGCAATTCGTGAACTCAACAGTTGTCTCTGTCATGTAACGTCTGCCTCTAACCAACGAGGCCGTTTTAGAATGCTTGTTATAAAAGCCCCTTTTACTGTTATTTCAAACTCACTTTTCGTGCAAGACGGCAACGGCCAACGAAACTCCGTCACTATGGCCCAAGCTAAGTGCTAAGTTTGAACTAAGGTAAACGAAGTCAGATAATTTGCTGTTTGTATGTCTTGTCTGTTTGCCGAAACTCAATCTGCTGACCACACCAAGGATTTCAAGCTCTAATATGAAGAAGCAGATTAAGGCAAGTTATTTTTTAATGGCACGCACTTTTTTTACGTAAAAATGTCGGGGTTAAGTTTTGTTAGCCAAAAGAACGCACCTTTCTTTAGGGATTGTTTTGTTAGTCCCATAGTTTTTCAGCTATATCTCACAATGCTCATTGATGTAAGCTGGCCAAAAACACTCCGAAAACGGCTTGAGTTTACTTGTATATTTCAGAAGGTGGGAAAATAAATCACGGCAGGTATGTATAAACACGCCTATTTAATATTTGCTTAAAATTGAGATTTATTTAGACAGTTTTTTCTGTCCTAATTCGTGATGCAATTTATTTAGTTAATATTTCCTTGTACCACACCACTGATAACTAGAAATCAACAGCGGTGGTTCGCATCAATCCTAATGTCTTTCTTATTTTCCGCCAGTTCCTCCATTCGCAGAATGGAGGAACTAGGTGCTTTCAAAGAAACGAAAGGCCGAGGACACAACCCCATTTCCGACGCGCCCTTGCTGAAGCAGATGAAGATCGACCGTATGCTTCAAGTTCTCGTTCCTCAAGAGCAGTTCGACAATTTTATAGAGACGTTTGTGGTTGAGACTCTACAGTCATATACTAACAACTGTCATATACTAAGAGTGAAGCGCAAAGTAACAACAAACTAACGTAAAAGTAACGTCCGTTAGTCATGGCAAGTAACGACACCGCTATTTCGTTACATATTCAAAATGGTAACGAAGCTCTGTAACGCGTTAGCTTTTATCTAAGGTAACGAGTAACGCTATTTCGTTACTTATTTTTGGTAACGGGCACAACACTGCTCAATAGTTTGCTTACCACTACGAGCTCAGAACACAAAGAAAACAAAACGAAGAGATAACAAAGCCGGTATGTTTTGCAAACGGTCCTGCTTTCGGCAGTTTGATACTTTAGACCCATGTTACGGATAAAAAAAAAAAAAAAGCAGGACGCGGGATGGCCAAAAAAACGCGTTTTTCGTTTCAGGCTCGTCAAATTATGAGGCGCTGGAGAAATGCAACCTTCTGCGTTAAGTCCTTATTTTGAACTCTTTTTGTTCGCCTTCCGCCCATTGAAAAGCATGCGGGAAGGGCCTTAGAACGCACCTGGTATCGCTGCGCCGCAGCGTTCTTCGGCATCATAAAGTTTGTCTGCTTTCCTCGCCGTCACCATGGCAACGAACGCCGAATGAATAGAAGCACGCACGGTACCGCCGCGTGAAGCCAGCAACAGCTGACGCCATTTTACGAACGCCGTCTGCTAGCCTGCTAGCCAAAGCCGAACGCGGTGTGTCAGATCAACCGCTTCCGCCGGTGCGCCGCTGGCAAAGACGACGAAGCTGAGACACGCCGACGGCGATCGAGCAAGCAACAACACCGCAGGACGACTGCAACGGCGGCATTTATTCGGATCAAAGGCCGCCTTCGCCAGTGCGCTGCTAGCAAAGACGACGAAGCTGAGCCACGCCGGCGGCGAATGGGCGAGCAACAGCACCGCGGGACGACTGCAACTGCGGCATTTATTGGGATCAAAGGCGCGAAATAAGCAAGAACAATTTTTATTTGAATCATAACACGAGATATTAAAGTTGGGGACCGCATAGCTTTGCTGGGTCTTTCCTGTGAGCTTTTTGCAGAGACAAGGGGTGCCGCATTCAAAACAGCTCCGTTTGCAAAGTATGGGGGCCCTGAAAAGGGCCGTTTAGACCGCTACCAGAACGTATAACTGACGTCACAAGCACTTGACGAGCGGTTGGCGCATAAGTCGTCTTTATGCACGCAGGCGGGCGACGGGCTCAGCGCAGCGGATCACTCGAAGTCACCGGGGCCGTCAGAATCCTCGTCCTCCGCACTATAGAGTCGATTCGCCCAACCAGGGGGCGCTTCGAAATTGCGATGGTAGCGCCACCGCAGTATAACACGTGGTCGTGTCGCGTTGGTCGCGTTCGTAGCGTTGCATTGGCGTTGCAGGTGTTTCGAGCGTACGGTGAAGATTTAGAGAAGGATAGAAAGCGTGCGAGAATTATTTCTCATGGAGCGGCAAGAAACGATAGAGAAGCTTCAATAACAGGCATCTTCCACCGAGAAAGCGGTTGATTTCCCCGCCAACAAGTCGGGTCCGCCTCGCAAGTACGGCCGTGCCGGCCGTGCGGCGTCTACGAGATAACTTTACAGGTGAGCGTCACTTGTTTACATTTTGCGCTGTAATAACATTGTGCCTTAAAGATTACTAATCACAATGAACCACTGTTCTCGTGAGTCCTGTTAGACGACGTCGGGATACTATTTTTCGGTCGCTGAACCACCGGCAGACTACGTTCTCGCACTAGAGGCGACAGTGGGATAGCTTTTCGCGGGCTCGCCTAGGTCAAAGAAATATTAACGTGTCGGGGATCGTGCGGGCATAGCCTGATAATTCCGGGAAGAGATAAGTCCCCCGCGTACAGTTGAGACTGCAGGTCCTCGCTGGGCTGGAGTCGCGGACCGGTGCGAGCATTGTGCCGACGATCTCAATTTCATTGGTATTTCTGAACACACTTCCTGCATCAGCCTGCCTCAGCAGTAGTGACTTAAAACGCCAGGGCACGACCTGAACAAAGGCCCCGTAGATTTGTTACCAGGTATTTTTATCCCACTTCACTGAGGCAGTAGGTTGTAGTTACTGGGACCTGCTCCTGCTTATTAATGGTACTTTTTCTGCGAGTTTGAACAGTAATGTGCCGCGAGATTCTGTCAGAAAGAGGGGCAAAACAGTTGAAAACGAGGAGGCTAGCCTAGACTGAATCTCCAGCATAAATGTCTGCTATGCAGATGACTGAACATAATTTTAGTCGAATTTTCATGACAATGTTCAGTTGGATGGATTTATAAAAAAACTTCATTTCTCTTTCAGGTTCAAGTTGTCCAGTCCACATGCAAGATTTTCACACCAGTGACACATGATAGGTTGTCATTAGTAGAACAAATTTTATTTTCTGGAAAAATAATCTATGCCTGTCAGTGTTTCATTGCTGCTTCACTGAATAAAGTTTCTTTTGTGGCATGTTGGCATGTTTTCAAGCGTTTCCAGGAATGTACCGTATTTTCCGGGCTATGCTTTTAAAAGTGGAAATTTTAGGCTGTGCGGACTCTGCGGGATTTTTGTTTTTCAATATCGTTCATTATGACGAGACGAGACGGATTTTGCGAATGAAAGGGTGTGTTAATGATAATTTATGTATAATACCAGCTCCTTTTTGCGCTAAGAAAGCAGACATTTTTTAAGGTGTGCTGTCTATGAGAGGATATTCGTGACAACTAAGCACCAGGTGCGGACGATGCACCGTATGTGTACAATCTAAGAAAAATCTATTTTTTACCCCAAATTTGCCCCTGTGGACTATAGTCTGGAAAATATGGTACAGCAGCATAATGCAATGCTTTCAGAAATGTTTTGTTGACGGTGAAAAAGATTTTTATTGAGTTTTGTCACAATCACGAGTAGGTAAACACACAACCTTGTGACAATATAAAAATTCTTCTCATGCTCTTAACACGGTGACATTGGCGCAGACTCGAAGTATGGCTGGCAGGACACTTGCAGATAATGTACACATTTCGAGAAGCAAGGACTGTCCAAGATATTGTAGGGCCGAGAAACCCGAGTATTTCAGAGATCTTGCACGGCAGATCAGCTGTTCAAGGTATTCCAAATCTCACGAAAGAGGTCTCCCAGTTCGTGAGTAAGTAGTCGTCACATAAGCTTATACATCTTTAGCCAAACTATATTGAATCTTGGGGTACAGACTAAACCAAAACGTGCAACTCGAAGACGAAAGAGACTACAGAAGTTGCCAATAAACTAACGATACTTTTAGCTGGCTAAGAACCGGGCACATATAGAGAATGCAACATAGATGAGGAAAGGTCGCCTGTATCTTCGAGCGAGGGAGTGAAAATTAATTTAAATTAACTAAGAATCTTTCACGAGCAATTGCAGGGTTGGTAGGTTGCCTGCAATTAGTCTTTATTAAACACCTCAGCTGGCATCTCGTCTAGTAACTTGTTGCAAGATGAGCCTCAACGTTGTGCTTGCAGGTGTTCACGAAGTGCACGCTGCAGATCCTCGCTGACGTTGGCGGAATAAAAATTGAACCGCCCCCACTGAAAAATAAATCAATGTTATAAGATCTCTGGTGTGATCAGCGGAAAATCGACACGAAATAATAGAAACTATTATTGTCCCTAGCAAGTAAAAACGTAATCAGGCTTTCCTTTTATTTAAAAAAAAAGGGAGGGGGGGGGGGCTGGCTGGTTGAGGCTGTTTGGAAGTGCATTCCTTGTGTGTGTTGTTCGGGAGTGGGGGATGCACGTGTATATTATAGTGTCGTACATGATGGCTATAAACAGCTAGAAAAAAAAAAAAACTGGAACAGCGATTAAGAAACACACACGGCAGAAGAAAGCTGCAATCGCAACCTCCGAAAGCCCCTCCCCTAGCTAGAAGTATGCTGAAAAAGTCAGAAAGGCAGGCAGGGCGTCTCTTGTGAACGGCCGAGCTCCAGCACGTCTTCGTTGCCCTTCGTTGCGATGTGGCTGCACGTGAACGCTCGACGGTCGCGAGATAGAAACCCTGTCGAATATTGGAAGCTAGTGCTGGAGGAACTGAAGCTTCTCCCTGCCGTTCTCACCCTGCCAGTGATTGTAGTTGAAATATTCGTGCCAAAGGGATCCAAAATCGCGACCGAAGCCCCGTCAAACACCTCGAGGGAAGCGACAGACGCGCTCGAAAATCAAATATTCCGTCACGCAGGCACTGCCAACTGACTTTCCCGCGTTCGGTAGTCATTCTGTTTCTATTCTGACACCAATTCTATTTAGTTTTTCTCGCGTATTTAGCAAAACTGATCTTCCAACGAACGAGAAACTTACTTTTGTCGGAGCACCGACGTGGTCCAGGCTTGGCGCCGTTCGAGTCTCGCACGGCTTTTCAGGGGAGCAGTAGAATTTTAAGGATTGACTACAACAATATCGGAGATTGTTGCTGCGATCAACAACGAAATATTCGTGCTAGCCGGGCTTTTATATCGTCTCTATCGCAATGAATGTTATATCCGACCGCTTACGACGGAGAAGCGAGGAGAAAAACAACGAGCCACTCGGAATCGGGCGTCCCGCCAGGGGCTGGAATAGCGCTGTAGTCAGCGGCGAAACTTGAGCGCTTCGGTCCTATGGGGAAGGTCCCTGTCTGCGTCGGGGCTGTAGATTTTGGCGGCCGCGGTGACGAACGACTGGAATCTATCAGTGTTTCCGCGCGCCTTCTCTCTCCTCCAAAACATGAACTTTGCAAGGTGACCAGTGAAATGGTGGCTCTCACGCCATCCAGATGGAAGAGAGTTTTTGACTTGGGCCCAGGTGCCCTCCACCGTATTGGTGTGCGCACCAGTGTTCGGGTCGACAAAGCGCAGCATGTCTTTAAAGGTGAGGTGCGTGAAGCGAGCGCCATCTGCAAGCTTGCGATAGCCAGCCCAACAATCAGTGATTATTCTTGTTCCAGGGTGGACCCACTTGGCTATTAGCCTTAGCAGGGTTTTAGCGTCACGGGTCTCCACGTGATCATGAAAACAGCACCCGCTGCCACTCTCCACACCGCCGAAAACCCACTGGCCAGGCCTTAAATACCGGCGATGGTACTTTCGCCGCCCGAACATACTCTCGTCTAGTTCTACAGTCACGCCTTTGCCGCCAATCATTTCTGAATGCGTAAAGACGGCATTTACCACAACCTCCCGACAAAGGCTCGTCCAATCAGTTATTGTCTCACTTGCGACATCAGTCTCCCGCTGAATGACAGCGCACGGTAGGTTTTGGCAGCAGAGGTAGATGATCTTCATGAGCTGGGGAAGCGTCAGGTGCGATCCCTCGAAAAAGGAACCGCTCCGTACCGAGACCTCGCCCCGGCACTGAACCTTGACCTGCTTCCTCTTGGGCACCTCACGAGTCATCCACACACCGAACCTCCACGAATAACCATCCGCAGATCTAGCGCGGACTTGCAGCGCCATCGCAGCTTCGCACTCTGGGCACGCACACGAACCCAGAAGCAGGCCCATGCCCTGAAGCAAATTAGTTGCTTTAAGAGGGTCTTTCATGTCGTCATGAAGACGGCACAAGTTAAACGCCATGGCACTGCGACGCTCGCCTCTGGAAGAATAAAGCGCCGAGGGGGCTAAACGAGCAGAACTGCGCGCTTCTTTGCATTTATTATTTTTAGTTCATCCGCCATTTTATACCTCGTGACACCACTCTAACAAACTCATTGGTTAATCGGTCGGACCATGTCATCGCGTGACAAAACAAACGCCAATCGTATGACCAAAACGGTTGCCACGGTCGGCATCGTTACAAAGAAGAGAACAGTCGGACCCAACAACAAAATAAAGTAACAAAGTGAATAAAAAAAAAAAAATAGGAAGGGAGCCGTTCTCGGGCGGCGTGTTCTTTGATGAGAGGTGTTGCTCGCAATGTTACTTGTTTGTTTTCTTTTTTGTTTCTTTACCCTAAAGGTTGCCACGACCCTTATTTGAAGCTGATTTGTTAATCCAATACCAAAGACGCGTTGCAACGAAAGAGGGAGGGAGTCTTGGCATCAGAATTCTTCAAAAGAAAAGTAAGAATGCACAATATATACCGCACTGCAAGACCGTTATACTCCGCGCTCGGCAAGGCCTCATGACGCCGGCGCCGACCGTTAGGTTATTTATTTTGTTTCTTTAGACTTTTATCGCGACCACTACTCCACCGTGCCTCAGATTTTCCAGCGAAGGTCCGGCAGTTTTGAATAAATATTAGTATTGTCGTTGAAAGGGCACTCTTTCTATGCTGGGTCTAAAGACATGGGTCTAAAGTATCAATGTGCCCTGCTTTCTTTGTGTTCTGAAATGGCAAGATGATAATAATAATCATCTTATTATTAATACTAATAATGATATTAAGTAAGTAAATATAAATATATAAATCAGTGTTTTTTATAGTGTACAGGTACTAGAACAGTGCACGGGCTCGGGCCAGCCCAAGGCCCGAGCCCGACCCGGCCGGCGGGCCGGGCTGGGGCCGGGTAGCACGCATTTTTTGTGCCCGGGCAGGGCTTGGGCCCGAATAAAATATTTTTCGGGCTGTGCCGGCCCAGGCCAGCCCGGGCGGTGGCTGGGCAGTCATGTGCTGCAAGCTCGAAATTGTTGATAACCAAAAGGTGTGCTCATTAATCTTTGAGGTTCAATAAAAACAAAAGAGCGAAGGGCAAAATCACTACAGCACAGTTAAAAAAAAAAGACGCTCTGGGCTTGGAAAGCTTTTACGTGGATAAAAAGGAAACGTATAGATTCCTCCAGCGTGGTGGGAAAGTGCGGTCAAGAAAACTAGGGCACTCGAGTCGCAGGGTACAACATGAGTGCCTTTTTCCTCTGCTTTTCAAAAGGGGAAAAAAAAAAGAAAAAGCAGAAGAAAAACGTGAGGTTGACTTTGCACTTTGTGCAGGTAGCCGGACTATGCCACCAAAGATAAGCTAACTACCATAGCGTGATTACACGTCAGTTCATGCACTGATGGTCCCAGTCATAACTTAATTTTTTTTTTTATAAAAATATGTATGAAAGCCGTGTTCTTGGGAGGAACATTCAGCTATATATGGACGCCTTAAATTTTTTTTCCCGCTAAGATATAAAATAGAGATGCTCGAGGCGCGGAAATTGAGAAGATTTTACGATGCTACTTTGTAGTCGTCATTTCCTCATCGAAGTTTTTACGTCACGACAACTTTTTAATACGTTTTATTAAAAAGATAAAACACATCCATCCACCCTCCCGCCCGCCCGCCCGCCCGCCCGTCCGTCCGTCCGTCCGTCCATAAACACGCAGGCATTCGGGCGGGGCGGAGCGGGGCGGAGCGGGGCGGGGCGGGCGGGCGGGTTTCTTAATGTCCGGTCGGACATTGGGTGGCCCAAGAGTTCAAATCCTGGCTCCGCCGTTTTTTGCCTTTCAGCGAGTTCTTGAAAAACTTTGATTCTTTGATTCATTGGATTAAGTACGGTTCATTCATATGCATATGTTCGTTTATATCCTCCTCGGAGACCACGTACGATGGTGTGAAGTGCCCGTGTTGTGTGTATATATATATCAGTGTGTCGAACCGAAAAAAAATACGGGTTCGTTTACGGTTCAGGTTCAGGTAAATTAATTTTGTTCCGGTTCAGTTCCGGTTCGATAAATTCGATCCGCGAACCGGTTCGCGAACCGGTTCGGAAATTATAAATGACAAATTGCAACATCAAAATAAATTACAAATAAAACATCTGAAATCAGCACATACGAAACGGGATACATCGTAGTGTAAGGCTCAGGGATTTTTACCAGGAATGGTTTCTTTATGTGCACTCACAGGTTACCTCACCGACGTTTACGCATTCGGACTTCATCTAATTGGGTCCGACGCAGTAGCTGTAAAATCCGCGACCTCCTTACAAACCCACTTACAAGTAGAACTCGCTAACTATCCCGCCACCTCGGCGTGTAAGCAATTGAAGGAACAGTGGGGAGAAAATACAGCTTTCTTTATTTGAACTAGCCTTCGGTAACTCAAATTAGACCCTTAAAGAAGTTTTCATTAAACAAGATACGGAATATGAAAAACACTTCACCGAACGCAACGCCAGAAGGACGTAATATTCCTAAGACTGAGTGGAGAAGAAAAACATGTAAGCGAGGAGTGTGTCAGTTGACGGAACTTAAAAAACAAAGGCATTGATAGCACATTCATTGTCAACAGCGCGTGGCCGAACCGTTTTGACATGTGCCGGTAACCGTTATTTTTTTTCCGGTTCAGTTCCGGTTCGGGTTCATCGCGATAACAATATAACGGTTCGGGTTCGGGTTCAGTTCCGGAAAAACTACCGGTTCGGTTCCGGTTTTTGGTTAGGTTCGGTTCCGGTTCGACACCCTGATATATATATATATATATATATATATATATATAAGTCAGAGATCCGTACTTGCGGAGTTGCTATGCTAGGAGTTTATTGCATGTATTTCGACAGTTTCGCCGAGAGGCTCGGCTTCGTCAGGAGATGGCATACATGTGACGGCATCAGACTGTGCAAAGCAGTAAGGGGCCAATGGGGCGAGGAGGACGTGACGTCACAAAAAATAAGAGTAAAAAGACATTAAAAAAAAAAAAAGTTGTATTTGAGCGCGTTCCCACGTTAGGGCGGCGGGTTTCAAAGCTAAAGAGGCGTATATGAAATCTCCGACACTGCGGTGGGTACAATAGGTCATAAACGGACGGCACTGGCTCTGGAACGACATCTTCGGTACTAATTGTCCGTAAGGCTAAGCCGATGTGGGCGTCCGTCTCCGCGACGGTCACCCCTCGTCCCGTCGGGCGCCGCACGCCGCGGAAGAGAGGGGAGAGGGGAGCAAGGAGCAGATCGCGGGGCAGGGGGGGCGCAGGGGAGGGTGGGGCGAATACCCCCGGATAGTTGCAAAGCCGTCGTCGTACCAGACAGAGAATTAAAAATACAAATTTAAAAGATAAAACTTAAGATAAATACAAATAAATACGCATGCCTCGGGTCAAGACCGAGTAACATTGTGTGCAGCAGGACAGCATAGCGCGGAAGGCGCAGGTTTCCTTCGCCTTTCAATGAAAAGAAATGAAAATTGAATATTAGCGGATCTCGCATATGAGTGGGTAGACCAACGAAAAAGGACGCAATGTGCACAGAAGCGCGTGTGGAAGGCTCGCTGTTTCGCACACACACACACACACACAAACAAAATAATAGTCCAATTCCACCAGCTAATACAGTGCCACTTGGTCAGGGTGAGAATGGTGATCCCTGTTAATTCTTAGACAACGTTTTAATCGCTGCAAGTGTCCCTGGATTTTCATTTATTCCTTTATCGATCGTGTTGAATCGGTATATGAGATACGATTCGCGCTGCTCCCGTTCGCGGTCTGACTTAAATCCGGTTTCAAGGATCGTTACCGAAAGTTTCCCGAACGAATGATGTGGGAGGCTAAGGTGTTTTGAAAGAGGTAGGCTTGGGAGCGATTTTGAATGAGATTTATGATTATTAAAGCGTTCCCTGAATGCTCTCTTCGTTTGCCCTATATATTGCATTTTGCAGACAGTGCACTCAAGCAAATAAACCACATTTGAAGAGTCACACGTCATGTTCCCTCGAATTTTTAAGCAGAATTGCGATTGTGTGCTGCTAGCGGTGCTAGTATGTTGCATTTGTTTGCAGACCAGACATCCCGGTTTCTTGCACGGCTTGCATTCGTCATTTGACAATGACGAATTCAGTCGAGAGTTTACAAGTGAGTCTCTTAGGTTACGTGATCGTCTGTAGACCACACCGGGGGCGGACGGAAACGCACGTTTAAGACGTTCGCTTTGTTCTAGAATATTATAGTGCCGTCTCAGTATACCGTTTACATTGGGAAAGTTTGTGCTGTAAGTTAGGCATAGATTCGTGCGTTGTAGGTCGGGTTTGAAGGGCCGGTTCGCAATCAAGTCCTCGCGGTTCAATTGTTTAGCTTTTTGAATTGCGTCGTCAATTACACGTAATGGATATTTTTGTTTTCCCAGCATTGTCTTTAGGTTCTGAGCGCTCGCATCAAAATCTTCCTCTTTCGTGCAAATCCGTTTGAAACGGTGGGCTTGGCTGTAAGGGACGCTGTTTTTACAATGGCGGGGGTGGTCGCTCTGGTAATGAAGATAATGTTGTCGATCTGTCGGTTTACGGTAGAGATTTGTGGAGAGTTTACCATTTTCAATTTTTACAGTTACATCTAAGAAGTTAATATCCGTTTGAGAGTAGGCGTAAGTAAAATTAATGTTCGGGTGTACAGAATTGTAACAGCCTATGAAATCCAGCAGTTCCTCCTCGCTGTGTGTCCAAATAAGAAAGATATCGTCTATGTATCTCTTGTAGAAAGTTGGCGTTAGGGGGAATTCAGAAAGAAATTTGGACTCTAGCTTTCCCATAAATAAGTTGGCATAACTGGGGGCCATTTTAGTGCCCATAGCGGTTCCGTTGACTTGCCTAAAATATTCATTATTAAATTCAAATGCATTAAGTTCTAAGACCAGCCTCGTTAAACAGGAAATGACGTGACAATCCGGGGTATCTGGTTTCTTATGAAGTTCGTACATGTCAATTAAAGCAGCTATTCCGTCATCGTGGGGAATGTTTGTGTATAGGGAAGAAACATCAAGAGTGACCAGATATGCTCCTTTAGGTACGCACATACCCGAGATTTCTCCTAGAAACTGAGTGGTGTCTTTGACATACGAATCGAGAGTTGTAGGAATATTGCTTATTAATTTAATTTGTCTATGAAGCCGGAGATAGGTTCGGTTATTGTGCCTATGCCTGATATAATTGGGCGCCCTGGGTTACCAGTTTTATGAATTTTAGGAAGCATGTAGAAGCGACCTGGTCTTGGATTTAGTGGTTTCATCACATTATGTTCGTTAAGGGTTATGTTTCCTGTGTCCAAAAGATCTTTCAGTTTAGACGTTACAATCCGTGAGTATTGAATCGTTGGATCCCCCTTAAGACGCTCATAAAATTTTGGATCATTAAGTTGGCGGTATCCTTCTCGAGTGTAGTCGACAGTGTTGAGGATCACAATTGCTCCCCCTTTATCAGCTGGCTTTATCGTTATATCGGTCCTGGTTCCCAGAGTTTTCAGGCAATCCCTTTCCGATTTTGTTAAGTTGTACCGTTTTCTCTTCCGTTTATGGTATTCCCGCATTATGTCTCTTTGTACAGCAGCTATGTAAAGATCGAGGCAGCCATTGCGATGAGGTTTCGGCGTCCAATTGCTCTTTGGACGTTGTTGCGTGTTCTCAGAGTTTGAAGGCCTGCCTAAGAAGTATTCCCGCAATCTTAAATTTCTTGCAAAATTATCAAGGTCTCGGAGTAACTGGAATTCGTCAAAGAAGCCTGTTGCTGGGCAAAAGTTTAGCCCTTTTGAGAGCAATTTTTCCTCGTCAGATGATAAGGTAATTTCAGATAAGTTAACAATTGCGGTGTCACAAGGTTCGGTGATGTTTGGTTCATCAGCTGTTTGCTGTATGGGCGGTTGAATATTGGCACTATAATTATATGGAGTCAGCGCAGGTAGTGTGGGGTTGGCAACCTTGTGTCGTTCGAGCTTACGTAGTTTGGTGGTTATGATACTTCGGTACTTCATTTCCTCAAACGTCTTTAAGGTTGTTATTTCCTCTGTCGACAGGGGGTCATTCGAGCGGAGGAGGGCGGTGGTAGTAGCAGTTAATTGTTTTATCTGTTTTTCGCTATGATTGATAGAAATTTGTACTAGTTTAAGAGAGGCCTCCAGGAGAACGTTTTGCCAAGCCGCACGATCGTGTTGATCAAGGTTTGTCGTAGCGGGAGGGAGGGAGAGCGTTAATCCTTTTGGTGTGATTCCTGCCTTTAGGTACACCTGCAGCGTTGATTGATGAAGCTCGTGCCTGATTCGTTTATCGGATAACTTTCGTAGTTTTAGAAATAAGGCACTGTAATTCTGAGTGAGGGAACTGGACTCACCGATTCGTGGTCAATCTTCCTTTGGGCGGGGACTTGGCGCAGCTGCCCTGCGGAGGTTGTACTGCCTCGTAGCGCTTCTTTGTCGTAGGGGTGGCTGGGGCGTCATACTCTCGGCGAGCGTCGGGTACCCGTCGGCAGTAGGGGGGTGATGGGGATGTTCTACGGAGCTCTGCACCGGAACGCTAGGGCGCAGATGCGGGGCGTCTTGGTTTTCGGGGCGGGTACCATATTGTCTTGGGGAAGTTGGGTTGCACCGCTGGGGCGTGTGGTCATCTCTCAAGGAGCTCTTCCGCTGTCGCAAGTTGACATCGAACGACTGTGGCGTCCTTGGCATGGTGGATGTTGACTGTGTGCCACAGTGCACCGTGTTGGGCGAAGCATGGCTTCCCGTGTCAGCCGCATCGGAGATTCTGATAGTTGGCGGGGTGTCGCCCCATCCTGTTGGTTCCTGGTTGACGTTTTTCATGATGACCTGTTGATAATGGAGTGCCAGAAGGGCTACACCCTCAAAACTTGGGTGGAGACCATCGGCCGCAAGGACGCGTCGCGCTGGCAGCTCCGAGAAGGCGTGGTGAATGTAGAAGGTGCCCGAGTCACTACGGCAGAGTTTGCTCACCTCGATGTTGAATTTGGTGACTTGCTTGTTAAACCACCATACAAATTGGTGGTTCGAGAAGCGCCGGCGGCGGTTTGCACTGCGGGGTAAGACGAGGCCGATGTAGATGGGTCCAACCTCTGGTCTCGTTGCTCGAATGTAGCTCAGGAGCTCGTGGAGGTGTTCCAGGCTTGCTTGGGCGCCGTCCTTGGCGAGGTCGTTGGTTCCGATGTGCAGTATTAAAGTGCGGACAGTCTCTGGCACGTATTCTAAAAGCTGCATGACGTCCGAGAAGCGTCCGCCGCTGTACGTTATAAATGCGGGGGCCTCGCTGGAGTACGCGTTGAAGCGTTGATATAGGTATTTTGCTTGCGAGTCTCCAATGATTGCGGTCTTGATCGAGCACTTGGGGTACTTCATAGATAGACGCTCCGCAGTACGGGGGTCGGTAGCCATTGTTAAATGCAGGTGGGGCAGAGTAGCTTGAGAACAATGGACCGGGAAAATGTAATAAGTCAGAGATCCGTACTTGCGGAGTTGCTATGCTAGGAGTTTATTGCATGTATTTCGACAGTTTCGCCGAGAGGCTCGGCTTCGTCAGGAGATGGCATACATGTGACGGCATCAGACTGTGCAAAGCAGTAAGGGGCCAATGGGGCGAGGAGGACGTGACGTCACAAAAAATAAGAGTAAAAAGACATTAAAAAAAAAAAAAGTTGTATTTGAGCGCGTTCCCACGTTAGGGCGGCGGGTTTCAAAGCTAAAGAGGCGTATATGAAATCTCCGACACTGCGGTGGGTACAATAGGTCATAAACGGACGGCACTGGCTCTGGAACGACATCTTCGGTACTAATTGTCCGTAAGGCTAAGCCGATGTGGGCGTCCGTCTCAAACAGCGTCCCTTACAGCCAAGCCCACCGTTTCAAACGGATTTGCACGAAAGAGGAAGATTTTGATGCGAGCGCTCAGAACCTAAAGACAATGCTGGGAAAACAAAAATATCCATTACGTGTAATTGACGACGCAATTCAAAAAGCTAAACAATTGAACCGCGAGGACTTGATTGCGAACCGGCCCTCCAAACCCGACCTACAACGCACGAATCTATGCCTAACTTACAGCACAAACTTTCCCAATGTAAACGGTATACTGAGACGGCACTATAATATTCTAGAACAAAGCGAACGTCTTAAACGTGCGTTTCCGTCCGCCCCCGGTGTGGTCTACAGACGATCACGGAACCTAAGAGACTCACTTGTAAACTCTCGACTGAATTCGTCATTGTCAAATGACGAATGCAAGCCGTGCAAGAAACCGGGATGTCTGGTCTGCAAACAAATGCAACATACTAGCACCGCTAGCAGCACACAATCGCAATTCTGCTTAAAAATTCGAGGGAACCTGACGTGTGACTCTTCAAATGTGGTTTATTTGCTTGAGTGCACTGTCTGCAAAATGCAATATATAGGGCAAACGAAGAGAGCATTCAGGGAACGCTTTAATAATCATAAATCTCATTCAAAATCGCTCCCAAGCCTACCTCTTTCAAAACACCTTAGCCTCCCACATCATTCGTTCGGGAAACTTTCGGTAACGATCCTTGAAACCGGATTTAAGTCAGACCGCGAACGGGAGCAGCGCGAATCGTATCTCATATACCGATTCAACACGATCGATAAAGGAATAAATGAAAATCCAGGGACACTTGCAGCGATTAAAACGTTGTCTAAGAATTAACAGGGATCACCATTCTCACCCTGACCAAGTGGCACTGTATTAGCTGGTGGAATTGGACTATTATTTTGTTTGTGTGTGTGTGTGTGTGTGCGAAACAGCGAGCCTTCCACACGCGCTTCTGTGCACATTGCGTCCTTTTTCGTTGGTCTACCCACACATATGCGAGATCCGCTAATATTCAATTTTCATTTCTTTTCATTGAAAGGCGAAGGAAACCTGCGCCTTCCGCGCTATGCTGTCCTGCTGCACACAATGTTACTCGGTCTTGACCGGAGGCATGCGTATTTATTTGTATTTATCTTAAGTTTTATCTTTTAAATTTGTATTTTTAATTCTCTGCCTGGTACGACGACGGCTTTGCAACTATCCGGGGGTATTCGCCCCACCCTCCCCTGCGCCCCCCCTGCCCCGCGATCTGCTCCTTGCTCCCCTCTCCCCTCTCTTCCGCGGCGTGCGGCGCCCGAGGGGACGAGGGGTGACCGTCGCGGAGACGGACGCCCATATCGGCTTAGCCTTACGGACAATTAGTACCGAAGATGTCGTTCCAGAGCCAGTGCCGTCCGTTTATGACCTATTGTACCCACCGCAGTGTCGGAGATTTCATATACGCCTCTTTAGCTTTGAAACCCGCCGCCCTAACGTGGGAACGCGCTCAAATACAACTTTTTTTTTTTTTTTTAATGTCTTTTTACTTTTATTTTTTGTGACGTCACGTCCTCCTCGCCCCATTGGCCCCTTACTGCTTTGCACAGTCTGATGCCGTCACATGTATGCCATCTCCTGACGAAGCCGAGCCTCTCGGCGAAACTGTCGAAATACATGCAATAAACTCCTAGCATAGCAACTCCGCAAGTACGGATCTCTGACTTATTACATTTTCCCGGTCCATTGTTCTCAAGCTACTCTGCCCCACCTATATATATATATATATCATGTGGAACGTATTTTGTAAACTATACTTTATCATAATATGTATGACCACGAGGTGCCCGTTTCATAACTTTATGTCATGGAATTAATTCCCCAGTTCAAGGACACAATCACGATATGACTTTTAAAACTGCGACACAAAGTTCTACCAATCACGGGTATCTTACGCGACCTACCACACTTCGCGACAGCATTTTATACCGTGTAAATAGATCAACTTGAACTTTAAAATTTTACTTAGACATGAAGAAAGAAAGGACAGGAACAACAGCATAGTTCTAAATTTTAAGCTGATCTGTTTACAGGTATGTACTAACAAGCTGAGCTCTTTACTGTTGTACTTAAACATTTTTATTCAGGTAAAATATATTTGACCTGTAAACAAATGAATGTTGAGTTGTATGAACACGACGCTATGTGCGTTAATGTAGATCTTTTTACTGCTGCGTCGAAATTGAATGACTGAATTTAATTAACTGAATTTTTAATACCTGAAAAAAACAATTGAACTTTTGATACCTGAAAACAAAAGGGAATTGCACGGACGATAGATGGAACTATATAGTTCATCATTACACGGTGTGAATGGTGTCTAATGACAAAACAACGGAGAAAATATATTCCCAGTTTAGCGGTTCAAACCCGTTTGAACCATTATTTTTTGCTTTCCGGAACTGAACCAAAACCGAACCGAAAGACGTGAACCCGAACGTGAACCGAACCGTTAAAATTTCAGTTCGACACTCTGGTTACAGCGTGTTGACTCGTACACAAGCGAGATCCCCAGCACTGGCTCGTCCACGTACTTCGGAACGGAAACAGGATGGCTCGAGTGCAAAAATAAACAAGCGTTTGTCAAGACAAGCTTTACGTATGGTTCTGGCTTGTACTGAAGTTTCAAGGTCTTGCGATTTAGGTTAGTTTAGAGACAGAAAACGATGCGCTCGGGACCAGGAAACATTTGGTTTGCCTTTTATGCTTATACAGCTTTGATGAAGATGCGCCTCAACCGGTAATCGGTCTCTTAGCTGTAGATGAGAAATTTAGCCAGTGCGGTACAAACGATAACCTGGGGTTTTTAACGTGCTTCACGCTGGAGTGATCACACGAACGTGTGCCGGTACGAAACTCATCCAGATCGAAACGGACGGGGGCGGCGGGGATCGAACCCAGGAGGTTTTCAGCGCAAGCCCCAGGAAACATGATATAACGGCTGTTTATAATCCACGCCAGTAATTTCCCTACACCCCCCTACGGGGTGTACATCCCCCCCCCCCCCTTCATTTTCTGACGGCACCCCCTTAATTCGCAAGGACTCCTCTATTCTCGATGCCCCGGCCCCCCCTTCGAAACACCCCCTCTCCTAGAAATTTAGACATCCCCCTAATTTCAATTCCTGGGGAAACCCCTGATCCACGCTCCGTGTATGATCTCTTCTCGACGTGTCGATTGAAACCGAAACAATGCCGCTCTCCTCCCTGGCCAACTAGTCCCCAGAGTGCAACGCGCGCAGTGTTGCTCGCAGGGTTTTATGGAAGTAGTCTATTGGCACCATGACAGAACAGCACAGGAAAAAACAGCACGCGACAAAATAGCACTGCGACAAAACAGCACAGTGACAGTAGAACACGTGCCAAAATAACACGGCGTCAAAAAAGCACAGCGTCAAAAGAGCACAGAGACAAAAGAGCACAACGTCGAAAGGGCACACCGACAAAAGATTAAGAACAAATACCTCCGACTTGCATAACAAAACCAACAATATATCAGACGTTTCGTCTCCTGTGCGGGAGACATCATCAATGCGGCCTGGGAACACCCGACTATAGTCGGTTGCAAGCTAAGAAAAAACCGGAAATGCCTCTTAGAGGAAAATGTAATCCTACGCCGAGAAACGCCAGCCAATCGTTTTCATGACGTCACGATTCCGTGGACCAATCGCGATCCTTTTGAAAAAAAATAAAAAAAAAAAAGATCAACATGGCTGCTGACCTTAGCAACGCGACGCTAGTTTCTCGTGACAATTATTCTGCTTTTTTGCACCGTGTTTTACATGCCCGAGGTTACGCCACGAAATCTTAATGGTATCGGCTTGCGTTTGCAGCAGTTTTTGCGCGACAACGTGAGAATCCAGCGACGCTATCGCCAACGAAAATTTCGAAGCGGGCGCGAGGCTTAACACTGCTGAGAGGTATGTTAGACGGTATGTTAGACAGTATCTTGGACAGAAAATGAATATGGAAGACGGTACATTGGACATGACTTTCTTTCTTTACTAAACAGCTATTTCGTTGACAAAAACATATTCTAACTTATTTAAATGTCCTGAATGAATTAAATAGATATTGTAGTAGTTTAAGACACGTTTCCTGGAGGAAGAAAAAGCAATGTTGCTAGCGAACTACTTTCTCGATGGCGGACGCACTTCAGATGGGCGCAATGCGCTTGTGGGTGGAGCTAAAAGATTGTTCTCAGGTTCCATCCGACTATAGCTACCAGCAATCCAACGCTTCTTCCTTCTCTTCCCCCGTAGCGCTGGTTCTGCCGAATTCTTCTTCCATGGCATCATCGTCTGCAGTCGCTTCAACTTCTTTTACGTTCATCGTGGATGGGCAACTAAATGAAAAGTTATTTTAGGATGTCGGTGTACACGGCGGGGAGGGGGCCGTGGTTAGAATTGCAGGCTGATTGGTCACTGCGAATACACCATGATTCCAGAAATCTTCTGGGGCCCCACCGTTGTTCGCGTGCCAGGGTCACAGCATTCGCAAGGTCAAAAGTGTGACCAGTCGTCCAACAATAGTCCACCAGGTCAGTTTTTGATCTTGTGGCATGTGTTGCCTTTTCCACGTTTCTTTTGTGCTCTTTAAGGCGGGTACTCCGTTTGCGGCCAGTTTCTCCGATGTAACATTTGTCACGGTCCGATGTAACATTTGTCACGGACTTTGTACACAATACCACTTTGAGATTCAGGAGGGGTTGGGTCTTTTGGCTTCGAAATGAGGTCACGTAATTTTATATAGGGTTTGAAGGTTGTTCGTATACCTAGTGGAAGGAGGGACCGGCGAATAGATTCTGAGACGCCTTTTACATAAGGGATAGTCACCACGCCTGCTTTGTAATTATTAGTCTCTTTTGTTCTTCCCTCCTGCATCGCCACCGTCTCCCTGCAGCTGAGAAATTCCTGCAGCGAATTCTTCAACCTGAGAACATGCACCACGTTTTTGGCGCACGAAAGCAAGCTGAAGACTTGGAAAAAATCAAGTTCACGAACATCCACGACAAGAAATTACCACAACTTATACCCAAGCCCTCCACCAGACCAACGTCAACGTCCGTCTATAATCTGTCCTCTAAACATCTCTCGGACGGTCATGTAAGCCTTCTGTCAAAAGGACTAGATTTCGCTTTGGCCCCGCGCGTTGTCCCCAAACGAGACATTATCGTGGAAATAGAAGAGAAGCTGCGTCATCTCCATGATAGCTCGGGGATTAACCTAGCACGCAGCGGTATAATGACTACTTTAAATAACGCAAAAACCACCCCGTCGAATCTGAATAAGCAGGAACAAACGGCATTACGGGACCTTAAATCCGACCAATCAATCTTTGTCCTTTCTGCAGATAAAGGAAAGGACACTGTCGTCATCGACAAAGCCGCTTATTTTCAGAAAAATGGATACCATCCTGCAGGACACTGCTCATTTTGTAAAGTTAGCACACGTGATCTAAAAAAGAGGAACCACTTAAATGCCGCAATTTACCGCCGCCTTTTTTCTTCCGATGGTCGTACTCCAACACTTTACGGCCTTCCCAAAATTCACAAACCCGATTGTCCTCTACGACCGATTGTGTCGTTTGTTGGTTTTCCCCCGTACAACCTATCAAAATATCTAGTAGAGCTGCTTTCTCCCCATAACAGGAAATAACAACTTTACAGTTATAAACTCACGAGAATTTGTTGACCTGATTCGAGGTCATGTTCTGGACAAGGGAGATGTAATGGTCTCGTTTGATGTCATATTTTTGTTCACTAATGGGCATGTGGAACAGCCAGTCATGCAGTCAGCTAACGCTTTCTGCTTTTTCTTTGTAAGCGTGTTTCACATGCAGCGATTTTGGCCCTAGAGCGGCGCGATTTCTGCCTTCGCGGCGCTCGCGCCGCTCAACCGCTGGTGCTGGCCAGAGCGCCGCGACGGCAGAAATCGCGCCGCTCTAGGGCCAAAACCGCTGCATGTGAACCAGGCTGCACAGTTCACGGCGATGTTTCGCGGCTGTCTGGCCCTAACAAGCCCGTGGTGTGCCTTGGAGGGAGCGCGCTTGCCGAAAGTTTCCGTGCTCCCACAACCAGACATCGACTCCTCCTCGCAACCTTGGTTTTTTGCTGCACTTCCAATCGTCGCGTCGCCTCGGTACAGCAGTCCAACGGCATCAACATTGACATCGTCACCGGATCAAAACTGCCGGCTCGCCCCTCGGCCCTTCAGTGGGCATGTGGAACAGCCAGTCATGCAGTCAGCTAACGCTGTCTGCTTTTTCTTCGTACAGGTTGGTCCGTTTCCCTCTGTACTGTAAAAAGTCCAACAACCTCTGCCTACTGGCGTTCCCATGCCCACAAGTGCTGATTTTATGTTCTTGCGAATGTATTTCGGGTCTGAAGCTTCTCCTGTCTGGTGATATTGAACTTAATCCTGGCCCAGATAAGAAAGAAGTTCAGACAGAAGAGATGAGTGAGATGCTTGTTTTACTGAGAGGCTTAAACGCTCGTCAGGCAAATTTTGAAGCTGGACAGACCCGAATTATGGAGGATATTATAGTTATTAAGACTGGGCAGGAGTCAATTGAACTCATGGTGACCGATATTGAAGGGAGGCTTAGTACTGTGGAAGAAAAGATAGCCAGTTTGGACATTTTGGAGCGTGAGTTGACAGATGTGAAGGAAACTGTAACCTTCCTGTCACGCGAGAACGCCAGTCTGCGGTCACGTCTTGAATTTGAGGACAGGTCTCGAAGAGATAATCTAATATTTTAGGGTGTTCCCAACTCAAACTCTGAGACCTGGGCTGTATCTGAAAGCAAAGTGCGTGGCGTCATTGCAAACGAAATGAAAATCATCGTTCCCCCTGAGGGTATCATTCGTGCACATAGATTCGGTCGTGTTTTAACCCCAGTAAATGTCGGCCAGTTTTAGTGAAATTTTCATTATTCAAAACGAAAGACCCTGTTTTTTTCTAGAGAGGCAAACTGCGCGGTAGTGCCACTTCCGTCACAGAGGAATTTTCCCCTGCCACTCGTCTTGCTAGAAGAAAGGTGCTCGAATTTGCTAAGGCTCGTACACAGTCTCTTAGTCTACGCTACAACAAAGTGTTTTTTGACGACAAATGTTTTTCTTACTGCGCGGCCAGCGATGCCGTTTGTGAAGTCCGCGATTATATCACGCCGAGTGCAACCTGCAATGCTGTCTGGTTTGGCGCCATCCAGCGACTGAAACAAGAAATACTGGGTACCCCTGGCAGTGGTGGCTGCATTGTTCAAACGTCAGCCTTTACTCTGGTGGAGCCGCTTAGCTTAGTGTCTGAAGCAAGAAATACTGCATGGGTATCCCAGGAAGCCGTGATCGCGTAAGGTGCCAGTAGAGTGGAAGATACGGCCCTGGCGGGCCAATCGGAACGTGACTGCGTATCACCGGAGCGCCCCTCAACTCGGGAGAGGTATCAGGCTTTTCGCTGCCTCATGCTCCAATATATCTGCGTTGCGCTCGTATACGTCGCGCATTTCGAAGCATTCGGCACGCAATGTGGGGCTTATCGTTCACCTTTTTCCAAGTTACAACGAGACTGCGCCTTCACGCTGCTGGCACCGCCTGGCCGTTGCCGGTTGGCTATTCCTGTAAATACTGACCCTGTAGTTGGTTTGTCAACGTCATCACAATAACATGACCTGATACGGAACAACTCTAGTCCTTATCTTTCAGTGCTTTTCACCAACATTCGAAGTGTTCTTCGCAATCGTGATGACTTGTCTTCTGCCATCGATTCTTCACTTGACGACATTGTTTTACTCACTGAAACTTGGCTATCTAGTGTTGTACGTGACAGCAAAATTTTTTGTTGCGAGAAACGTTTTTCTTTTTATCCATGCGATAGGCTATCCAGGCGTGGTGGTGGTGTCATAATCGCGGTAAATGATAGCATTGAGTCTTGTCTTGTCAACATTGTTACATCTCTTGAGTTTATTGGCGCGCGCTTGCGTTTTAACCATAAGCAGGTTATTTTGTGCGCGTGTTACCGTCCTCCCCATGCAGTAGCAAACTTTTTTTATAGATTTACACGATGCTCTAAACACAATTCGTAAAAGGTTTCCTGCCTTGCCTTTGCTTCTTTTGGGCGATTTTAATATCCCCGGCATTGACTGGTCTGGTCTATATCCTACCATATCTTCAAATTCTGCTGCGTGCTCCGAGTTTTTGAGTCTCTGCTCCGATTTTTCGTTAACGCAGATAGTTACTAGGCCGACTCGCGTTACGGCAACTTCTCAGAATGTGCTGGACCTTATTCTTTCTACTGCGCCTGATCTTGCATCCTCTCTTACGTATTTACCTGCCATCAGCGATCACTGTTTACTTCACCTTCACCTAAGCGCTCCTGTATCTGGCTTTACAAAAGCGAACAATAACTCTTTTCTTGATTATGGCAAAGCTGATTTTGAGGCTATAAACAGCGAGTTGGCGCAATTCCTTGACGTTTTACTATCCAATTTTTTTTAACGCTCTGTCGAGGTTAATTAGACAATGTTCAAGAATAAAGTAGATTCCCTTATCAATTCTTTCGTCCCACGTCGCTTTCTTACTAATAGCTCCATGTCCCTATGGTTTAATAGCGCCTTGAAAAGACTTCCAAATAAAAAAAAACGCCTGTTCCTCTCTGCTAACCCTTACAAAAATTTTTAATGAATTTCATTTGACAGTTTATGGAGTCTACTCATTATATCTTTTCGAGTCGCAATAGAAATACAAACGAGTTTTGTAACGAGTCCGTAAGGAGTTTACGAAAACTATTGGCCACCGCGTTCCAATTGATGTTTCGACAATGCTACCGCATAAAGTTTCCAATGTATTTCATATGAATATAATTTGAAAGTCTACTGACACCGTTTCAAGCCTGTGTTGAAAAACAATTGATTTCTTGTAACGAGTCCCTAAGGAGTTTACGAAAACTATTGGCCACCGCGTTTCAATTGAGGTTCAGCCGTGCCACCTCATAAGAATTTCTAATAGTTTTCATTTGAAAGTCTAGATACAGTGCTTTGAGTCTCTGCTGAAAATCAAATGTTTTTTTCTACCACGTTGTACTTGAGGTTTTGACGTGCCATCTCATTAGGTATATTCCGACGAGTCGGAATATACCTAATGAGATGGCCCATCAAAGCCTGAATTGCAACGCTGTAGAAAATAACATTTGATTTTAAACAGAGACTCAAAGCAGTGTATCTAGACTTTCAAATGAAATGCATTAGAAATTATACTCCTAGCATGGGTTTCTAGATAGACGGCTCTAAGGGGGAAGACGGCAATAGGTTGCATAACATGTGGTCCGGATCTAACCGTTGTTTTGAGGGAAGGGGAAAGTGAGTGCAAGTGTCACTTATATGTATGCCTATATACGCATGCAAGGTTCGGAAAATGCCTGCATAAAACCGTGGGAAGGAGTAATAACTGGTTTATTAAAAATGCAAAATTCGAGTATACGGTACACTGCCTTCGTGTTCATGGGGGACCTTGTACTGCCTTCGTGTCCATGGGAGACCTTGTACTGCCTTCGTGTCCATGGGAGACCTTGTACTGCCTTCGTGTCCATGGGAGACCTTGTACTGCCTTCATGTCCATGGGAGACCTTGTACTGGTAACCTATAAAGAAAAAAGATGCACAGTTACACGTTGATCTGCTTATCTAAACTTCATTGTCTGCACAAGGTATCCTGATCACAGCGCAGAACTACCTCAGCGCTGAATCAGTATTACAAACTGGGACATCAGTCCTTTATGAAAGGAGGACCCTCAGAACACACGATACAAGCCATGGAAGTAGCAGCGACTCGTTGCCTTAACAGGACTGAGTTAGCGCTGCACTGTATGTGTGAACCAGCCTGAAATGCAGAAAGTCACATCCAAGATTTCTACATTTTTCCTCACCCAGGCACTTAATTTACGCACTACCTTGATAGTTTAAAGAGTGGCACTAATAACATTGTCAGGGGCACCATAATGCAAAAGTATATTTTGCCCTTGAGTCTGCGAGAATCAATCGCTCACTGTTTTTGCCGCCGCATTGCACTCTTTTATTTCGGCTTTTGAAAGATAAGCCAGCAGATGTTGCCGCTTATGAAGTTTACCATATTCGAACATAGAGAACCTAAGACTTATAAGCATCTCGCAGAATTAATATGGCAATTCGAGCCCATTGATCCATGATCGTAGACAAGCGCCGCAAAAAACACATGGACAATAAGTGGTGGTAAACACTGGTGCCAGTGTTTTATGCCCACAATTGTTGTCCCTGTGTATTTTTTTTACTTTTTCGTGTTTGTTTACTATCTTGAAGAAGTATTTTTAATCACAACGGACACGAAGGAAAGGGTAATAGGGTTCTATGCGGATCATAAAGCCATGCTCCGAATGGGTGAGTGTCAACATGCATCCCTACTTGAAGCAGCCTAAGGACAATGCTAAACTACACACGGAGGATTCAGCCGACGAGTCTGCCGAGCTGTCCATCCTGCCCGTTAGAGCTAACGAGGTGCAGGACTGCGATCAACGGCGAGATACGCCAATTAATCAACGACAGAAAATGCCACACAAATCTTCAGTGCACCCAAAAGGATCCTTCACCTATGAATGGGGTGAACCTGATTTGGTGATCACTAGCGCCCCCTCGTACTTCAGTAGCGACTTTCAAAGTGGTGAGCAGCTGTGCGACTCTACCACACAAAAAGGCACATTCCTGACTGGATGTGCCTTTTTAATGCGAAAGCATTATACGTCCATAAAGCGGAAAATCCAAATTGTACCAAATGTTAACAGAGGAATAAAAGAAAGAATAAAATGTGCTTCCACAGCTGAGATTTGAACCCAGCGCTGCTGTGTGAGAGCCGGGCATGCTAGCTGCTGTGCTATCTCAGCTGCTTCGGAATGCGACATTACTCTCCCCTCAAAAAGAAGCTTGTCCCATTACAGCAAAAGATGGCATGTCTTTACCCGTACTTCGTCCCCGTTTATCTGCGGCTGTTTTTTCATCATGTTTGACGGCATCGGCGTTGGTGTGCCCGAAAGATGGTCATAAAAATATGTCCACGGTTCGATGACATCACACTCCACGTGACGACATGACGTACCATGATGTGTGACGCCGTATGATGATATGTAAAACAAATATTAGAGGGGCACTTAGGTATCCCTACATGGATTGAATGCGAAAGCGTTGCCATTCCTAACAATAGAGGAAAAAAAAAAGGAAGTGTCGTTGGGAATGGCAATGCTTTCTCATTCAATCCACGTAGGGATACCCAAGTGCCCCTCTAATATTTTGTGTGGAGTAGAGCTCAAATAAACGCCGTACGGTGCAGTATATCCACGATTAAGTTGCTGCTAGTCGTGAGGCTTAATGTTTTTGCACCAACAATACCATAGTTTTTCCTCGATTGCGACGAAGCGCCACTGCGCTACAAACTTGCTAGAAATTTCTGCATATGCGACCGCTTTCTTCTGGAAACCTATGGTGACCTGCCACTCACTTTTGGCCAAAGAACAGTGAAAATACCAGATGTGAAAACAGCCATAACAAGCATTAAAGAAATCAAGATGGGGGTCATAGCATTACCTTCCCAACGTTGCGAGACTAGCACAGGATTTCTGTTACTCGCCGTTTATAAGACAGGAGTCGACTTTTTCCGGTCTGATCTTGAAAACAAAGTTTGGTTCGGTTAATTTTGTAACAGAAGGCGCGTGCCTTCCCGTTTGGAGGGTCATTTTCTCGGTTCAAAATATGACGCAGAGTCCTTCCCATAAAAATGCATGGGTGCCCGCTAGGACTCTTCGAAATGATTAAATTAACTGAGGTCATGCTATACTCTGTTGCCACTCTAGAATAGCAAAGCCCCTTCCACAAAGCCCTTCACTCTTTTCAATAAGCAAACACTAGAGAGGAGGAGAGCCAAGAGGACACCACCAATCATGGCGAGCAAAGGGAATTGTGGGAGGGGCTTGTGCTATTCTATAGTTGCAACAGACTATAACAAAAGTTTACAGTACCATGAAAACAAAAAGACCAAGTATGCACAGATATTTGCAGGAAGTGTAGCAGGGACAGAATAGAAAAAAACTGCAGCTGCAATATTTACCCTTTAAATTTTCCTCGACAGCACAGCAGAGACGACATGCTGGTCGTCAGAGCCTGGAAAGCCACCCCTTTGTACTGGGAGCACATGTAGTCTGAAACAAACAACAAACAAAAAAATTAAATGCATGGACAATCCGCACATGCTGTTATTTCGCTTCATTGGCCGCTTCAGAGAAAGCAAGCATGCACACCGTTGTCCAACCATGTCAACTGCTAGCCGAATCTTCCTGCCGCCAGGATTAAGATATTGCTTGCGCTATAAAAAAAAAAATTACACACTACCCAGCTGGCACACTGAAAGTTCAAACATTGAAGAAACTAACTCATAAAACTTCAATGTAAGAGCTACACCTCGTGGACAATACACAAAAGTATGTTCAGTGTAAACCTTGGTGCACTGCAAGGCTGCTTTACCTCAGCCAGTTTGGAACATCTGCAGTTTCATTCTTTTCAAGATATTATGCCTGAAAATGTGTGACAAATTAACTGGGTTAAAATTTTTAATCGACACCCGGCCCAAATATTTAGGAAGTAGACTAGTGGGATAATTTCTAACTTACCACAATTATTTTCGGCATCCTGAAGGCGTCGCTTCAGGGTCCAGTTTTCATATTGGATCCACCTCACCCTCACAGCTGCAACCACACTGAAATGTTAGCAAAGTTTCAGGCAGGGTAATTAAACGTCTGCAGTTTCTCTCGAACACCGCTGTCACGAAATCTGTCTTTTTTGTCATTTTGTTCTGTTTAAGGCCACGGTCCCACTGAATGTGGCAGTTTAGGTACTTTTTGGCAGGCCATTACTCATCTCCTTTTAGATACTGTTTTGTGGGATTGATGTCATTCGAAAGGCAATGCAATCCTCTTTCATTTGATATTATGTATGCGTTGGTTTTTACTGTTCATGCGCATTTGTAGCGTTGCGAATATGATGGCGCGGACCCTCACTTGCTCCGCTAGTTCATGTTTTATGAACGATCCATTAAAGATAGCACGGTTCCAATATAGCAGTTTTGTTAAGATGATGTCGGAGCAGAATCTAACGATACACTTTTTTTATATTTCCACTACTTTGATTTTTTTTAATCCCTCCAAATATTGCCCTAAAATTGACATTTTTCAGCACAAATATGTTTTTAATGACAAGCGCTAGGGCAATGAAATTAGCTACAGATGTAGTGCTTATAATTGGTAATATACAGAAAAAAGTTTAATGTTGTGTAAAATTTTTTGTTTAGATATTTTATATCAAACGTAGCACTTTTTTGTGCTTCGAGTCATGGTAGTTCAAATGCCGCTGAAGAAATAATTAAACTATGATAAAACCTTTTATAACATTTAGAGCTACAATGGTTGCCCAAGAGGTGGACGATGGCTTTTTTTTTTCATTTTCAAAGTCATAACGCTCCAGGAGCCCTTCAAACTTACCTGTTTTTGACGCATATCTGTTTTGGACATCAAACATATTTATTGGCATTTAATAACATTTATTGTTTGGAATAGATATACATTGCGGTGTATTAAATTTTCACAATGATGTTGCTTTGGTTTCTTAATAGGTGTAGAGCTTAGCTAATTTTAAAAACAATTAAAAACTGTTTGGGTGTTTTGTTGCGCTACCTGGCGGATGGCAGTCAAACTGCTGATTTCTAGTGTTAAAAAAATTTCCGAGGGCGGCGTTGGCGTCTGTATCATCATCAATCTCCGTGTCTTTTTACCTTTACATTTAAAAAATATATTGGAAGATTTACTATCGATAAATGAATGGTTTAAGTACTGGGTCAGGCTAATAAATCTAAGACAAATAATTACACAAGCGTAGCGTGATATAATGCATTCATTATTCGATATGATTGAAATCAATAAACAATAAAGACGAAGACGAAAATAATACACCCGAGTTCACTTTATGCTTAGAGTCACTACATGAGCTTTAAAGTATCGGCACTCAGTTCCCCAATATTGGTTTGGGCGCCGCCATTTTGGGTCTTGCTCAGAGCAAACGCAACTGCCGATCATCATGATCCAAAAGTACGACTTCCTCAGCATTAGATGCGGTGCAAGGAAGCTGATGCAATATTGAAATTCTCTGTCGCGGGTTGTTTAAACATTTGTGAGGGACGGAAAAGCGTTTTCTGTGATTTAAGATAAAGCTCCATATAACTGGCAACCGTGATTTTAAAGCCAAGTGTCGTTACTGGGAACCGCAGCTAATTTACTGGCACAAGCGGGAACAATGAAGAAGAGGCAGGTGTCAAAAGGTAGTGGCTTGTAGAATCCACGGGGCTTACGTCATGGTTCCTCCAGGTATTACAAGCCTCTTGAACAAGAGCATGAAGTGTCATTAAATAAGCTACGCTTCAGAGTAGCGACACTTGGCCTTATTGTGGCTTAAAATCATGGTTGCCAGTTATTTGAAGCTGTATCTGAAATCACAACAAACGCTTTTCCGTCCTCCACTTTAAACAATTTTCGACAAAGCAAAGCAACATTACATGAGCTTCCTAACACCGAATCTAATGCTGAGGATGTCGCACTTTTGAATCATGACGATCGGCAGTTGCGCCTGCTCTGCACAAGCAACAAAATGGCGGCGTTCACAACACTGTCGGGGAAGAGAGTGCCGATACTCTAAGCGCAGCTCATTTATTGGCTCTAGTTCCCGCGAAACTCCTTTTCCCTGACGGAAACTGAAAGTAAATATGAATAATACATCATTATTATAGCTTATTTAGTTATAACAAAATACACATAATGAGAGGAGGAAGCGGGCGGGTAGGAGAAACGCCGGTTTTATGTGCGACCGTTCTAACAGTCTCAAAAGAAAGAACGCACGAGCTTGCGCTGGTTAAAAAAAAAAAAAGCATCAAAAGAAAAGATGCGGCACGCTGTGTTCTTTGTTATTATGCGTCTAATTGCAAATTGTTGTGTCTATGTTTATACAGCCGGAAGTTAGTCTGCCTTAGTGGACGTCTGGTGTCTCAGCTGTAGATGAACAATTTAGCCAGTGCGGTACAGCCGCAAACCTGGGGTCTTTAACGTGCACCACGCAGAAGTGATACACGACCGCACGCCGGTACGATGCTCTTCCAGATCGAAACGGGCAGGGGCGGGGTGGCTTCTGCAGCGCGAGCTTTCGCTCCAAGTGCTCCGAGCTGGTGTGCGCTAGACCATGCACTCGGCCACCGACCCTTGTGCGTCTAATTTATATACAGGTATAAGTATTTGAAGATGGACGATGGACGTCGATCGTCTCGAGGTAATGTAACGTAATAACAATGTATAAATAATAAACTTGTTGAAGGACTGAACGACTAAATTTTTCAATTCTTGGATTGTAATATGGCGGTAGCCTATCGTACTTACTGTTGATGAAGAGCAATATGAGGTGACGAGGTAATTATTAATTGATTAGGCTCCATAAGGACGACGACATTACTGGGTGTCGAACCACAGCGTACAGTGCCAGACTTGTTTCAAGTATCGTGTACCCAAAGACTTTCTTCACCCGCAACAGTATAAGGTAGCATCAATGAGGATGCTGCTTTACAACTGTACGTGGAACAGGAAAACTGCACTGTGCAGAGGTGCGGCTTATTCGTTAATATGAGGGACGGATTTCTAGCACCATTCCCTGATTGACTGCTTGGAACAAATGGCCTCGTTGACGTAAAGTGTCCCCGTTCCAAAAGATTCTTGAAGCATACTTAAACCGCAAAGGAGTATGAGGTGAAAAATAAGAAAAAGGAGCCTGGTGCGAAAGGTCCAAATCACCACCATAGCTCCTACTATCAAATACAAGGGCAGTTACATAATATCAGAATCAGAATCAGTTTATTTTTGTCACAGCGCTTTTACACACATGTGACAAGGGGGGCCAGGAAAAAAAGCTGCAAGTTTGCAGCTTGACGGGTTCCTGCCCCCCAAAAAACACAGGGCAGAGCGGCACTGTCATCAAAAACACACACAAAAAAACAGTGAAAATAACTGATGTAACATGATATTTAGCAATATATTAAGCATCGTCTCAATACACATTGAGATAGATAGATATAACAAACATAAGGCAAAGAATCTATTTATTACCGGCAAGTTTAAGTTTTATGGACATTTAACGAAAGTTTACCAACACTCATCTCCAGACACGAAAGAAAAACACAATAAAGATAACTTATATAAGATATCGCATAAAATAAGTGTCATTGGAAATAGGTTGCGCTTCAAAAACAGACTGAAGTAGAAAATATACCAAACATATGACAAACATTTTCACTCAATATAAGAAAGCCTCAGTTCTATGGGCATTTAATGAAGGTGAATCAACTTCTTGGGAATATAAGGTGTTCAACAGTGACGGTAATCTGTAACTCAACCTCTGGAAGCCAAAATTAGTTCTAGATGATGGGATTCTCCATGGACGCCAATGGCGTGAGGAATATAATGATACATTATTTTCAAGTTTAGCGAGGTCAAAAATTACTGTAATATGTTCTCTTAAGGCACGATGATATGTGACCGTTAATCTATTAGAGTACATGTTAGATACGTCAAGTATTTTATGCTTTGCAAATAAAGGAAGAGAACTATGGTCACGTGGGACATTTTCAATTATCCTTATTGCTTTTTTTTTGCATTAACCTCAACCTGTCAAAGTTACTTTTTGTTGTTGTCCCCCATACCAGGTGGCAATAACAAAGAATTGAGTGAAAAAGGGAATTATATACTAATTTTTTTATAGTTGCAGGAAATACATTTCTATATTTGTTCATTATCCCTACTACTTTACAAAGTTTTTTATGTATGTAGGATACATGGGGATTCCACGACATGTGTTCTGAGAACACAACGCCGAGGGTCTTCACGCTGTCAACGCATTCTACTATATTTGGCCCAAAGTACAAATCTCTGGACAATGTGATCCGTGATCCTGGACATTTAAAAAGGACTGCTTTTGTTTTGGACGGGTTTATTGATAGAGAATTAATGGCGACCCAGTGTGTTAACTTGCGTAAAAAATAGTTTCCTTTGGAAGTGAGTAGGTCTTCTCTTGAGTCAGAAAAAAAGATGCTGGTGTCATCTGCATACATAATCAGCCTGGCGGAAGATTCTATCTTTGTAATATCATTGACGTAAATAATAAACAACAGGGGACCTAATATGCTTCCCTGGGGAACCCCAGACGAAATACGCTGCATGTTGGATGACGAGTTTCCAATCTGAACATATTGGTGGCGATATTCTAGGTAGGACGCAAGAAGTGATAAAGGTATACCACGTATACCATAACATTTTAACTTGTCAAGAAGAGTCTGGTGGTTTATCCGATCGAACGCTTTGCTAAAGTCTATGAATATCCCTAAAGTTAAAAGTTTATTCTCAAAATTTTCTAATATTAATTCTTTCTGTACTAGTAAAGCTGTTTCTGTGGACCTATGTTTTCTAAAGCCGAATTGTGATTCCGACAACAAACAGTATTTCCCCAGAAAATTAAAAAGTCGAGAGCACATAATTTTTTCAATGGGCTTTGAAAATATAGGAAGGATGGAAATTGGACGGTAGTTACTCAGATCATTCCTATCCCCACCTTTATAAAGAACAGAAACCTTAGCAATCTGCATCCTCTTCGGGAAGATACCGGATGATAATATAAGATTATACAAATGAGTTAAGCACGGAAGTATCAAATCCAAGACAAATTTCACAGGTCCGATTTGGAGATCCTCGCAGTCATGACTACGGCTATTTTTTATGTTCATAAATGTGGAGAAAACTTCGCCTTCATTGGTAGGATTTAAAAAAATGGTTTCATTGCAGGTGGTAAAATTACTTATGGCTGTACTGTTATAAGTACTGCTTCCCACACTGACAAAGTAGTCATTAAATTTATTGCTAAGTTCGGTACCGGATACTTCCCTATTATTAATGGTCATGCTTTCAATACCGGCCTGGTTCGGGTTCCGCATTAGGGAGTTCAAACGCTTCCACATAATTTCGGGCTGCCTAAAACAAGAGTCATCAAATTTGGCAGAAAAATAACGTTGTTTTGCACGTTTTAACTGCGTATTGACGAAGTTTCTAAATTTTTTGAATTCACGCAACTTTACTTCGTCTCGAGTTTTAAGAAAGGAATCATACAAAAAATTTCTTTTTTTAATTTGTTTCAAAAGCTGTTTACTGATCCAGGGCTTTCGAGACTTTTTGTTGACATAAATTGTTTTGTATGGAAACGCTGTGCAGTAGGCACGTTTTAACTCGTTTAAGAAAAGGTCATAGCATTCGTTGACATCATTACACCGTAGCACATGACTCCAATCAATATTGATAATATTTTCTCTAAATATGTTATGCGTTTCACAACTTATGTCTTGTAATATTAAAGGAGGTCTTATGGTCTCTTTTAGTGGGATATCTTGGTTAACAAACATGAATATGGGAAGGTGATCACTGAGCCCATAACTAAGAACACCAGCAGTGATATTGCTCTCATCATGGTTGGTCATAAAAAGATCGATCAATGTTGATGATGAGCTTGTAATTCGTGTCGGTGGTAAAATCACATTACAAAAGCTATTAGACGTCAATAAAACAATCAATTCATCTTTGAGGCGAGAGTCTTCTAACATATTTATATTGAAATCGCCACCGAGGAACAACTGACATCTTTCATCATTGACAGAATGAAATAAATTTTCTAAGAAGCTAATAAAGGCCGCAACGTTTCCAGTAGGTGGGCGGTATAAAACTGAGTATATATCACGGTTTTTTCTTATACAAAGTGCTTCGTAGTCCGGCGTCACAATAGAATAATCGCTGAGCAGCTCAAATCCCGAAACACTAGTCTGCAATGACACACCGCCACCACGACCGTAACCCCGATTAAGGACAAAATGACTGTAACCCGGTAGAACAAAAAAAGCGTCATCATCTCTGTACCACGTTTCGGTGAGCATGACCACATCAAAAATGGTATCTAGTGACTCGAAAAGCAACGTGAGTTCGTCACCTTTTAATCTGGCTGATTGCACATTTAGGTGAAATAAGCTTAATGATTTATTAGTCCGCTGTATTAAATATCGGTTTAGGACTTCTATTGTCACCGTTCCAAGATTTCCAGCCATATCGGAAAAAAAAAATAAAAAGATTGAAGTTTTCATGAAAGTAGCTTTCGGCTAGCAGATCTTATCAAGATCTCTTTCATCGGAAATTGTAACGATGGGGGCATTGTCTGCCTTGCGAGCAAGAATCTTGGCATTTCGCACCCAAACGTATCGCCATTGCATCTCACGCTTTCGTGACGTTGCCATTCCAAGTAGTCTTTTCAGGGTGGGGCATAAATGCTCGTTTACGTAAACAGGCGTTAGCATCTGGAAGACCTAGGTCCCGGCATGTAATCTTTCTTTTCTTTGCCTTATCGAGAACAGCGTCTCGTTTTTGCCGCCTTTGAAATTGGACTATGACGTTACTTTTCGTCACCTCCCTAGTCGGAACGCGGTGGCAAGTTTCGATGTCGGTAAAGGTAATTTGCTCTCCGATTAGGTTCCCGATTTGAAATATTAGATCCGTGATGCTTTCCGTCTCGGTCTTTGGAATTCCCTTTACCTCAAGATTGTGGCGCCTCGAATATTGTTCACACTGGAGAAGTCTTTCTTCATTTTCTTTTAATGATTTCGCCAGCTGATCATATTTTTCACCGAGTTCCGTGTTTGCCCTTCGGAGGGCGGCGTTCTCGACTATAACAGACTCAATCTTTTCCTTGAATTCTTCAAAGTCCTTATTGATGAAGTTCATCCCATCGTTTATTCCCTTCAGCTCTGTATGAATGTCTCGAAGTTCATTGCGGAGATCCCTTTCTAATGTTTCTCTCATTATCTTACATTCTTTTTTAAATTCTTCTTTCAGTTCAGTCATTAATTTTGTCATATCTTTCGCCATGACAAGACCCGAAGAAAGACAGACACACGTAAACAATACCGTTAAAAGCAAGCAAGGCAGCAGCAGCAGCAACAATAGTACAAGTCAAAAAGAGAAGTACAGTTACTAACCTGCAGAAATTTACAAGTCTTTTAGATGATGCCGTTTGCCACCGCCGCTGCTGCCAAGTGAAAACGCAGAAGAGATGATCCCGTGCTTTTGTAGGGTCCCGCTGGTGGTGTCGACGCTGGTGGACCAGTCAGCCGGACTGTCGTTGTCTGCAGTGGCGCTGTGGTCAGGCCGCGGATGATAGGGCTGAGCGTGCAGGCTTGAGAATGTGCCGATGCAGCGAAAACTGCTCCCGCACTGGCGATGCTGCCGTGATCTGCAGAAATTTACAAGTCTTTTAGATGATGCCGTTTGCCACCGCCGCTGCTGCCAAGTCAAAACGCAGAAGAGATGATCCCGTGCTTTTGTAGGGTCCCGCTGGTGGTGTCGACGCTGGTGGACCAATCAGCCGGACTGTCGTTGTCTGCAGTGGCGCTGTGGTCAGGCCGCGGATGATAGGGCTGAGCGTGCAGGCTTGAGAATGTGCCGATGCAGCGAAAACTGCTCCCGCACTGGCGATGCTGCCGTGATCTGCAGAAATTTACAAGTCTTTTAGATGATGCCGTTTGCCACCGCCGCTGCTGCCAAGTGAAAAAAGATAGTTTCGTGATTTAGTTATATTTACACTGAAGGGCATTGATATCCAACGTATTCAGAGAGACACCTCCTGGTCAACCAACATAGAGCCTTTTCTACTCAAGTTTTACATGGAAGGCCCCACTTCCGCTGAAATTCCTCACGTAGACTAGTTGTCCGACCGATTAAACTGCCATTACTCTCTATCTGGGAATCTCTCGATCTTTGTTCGTACCCTATTGAAAAAAACAGTATGATTCTCAACCCGGCATACCCGAATTTGAACTGGGCAAAATGGAAATCGAACTGATTAAACTGGCGATATAAGAAAACAAACTGGCCGAATTGGAACATTAACAAGCCAAACTGGCACCTTAACCTGCCAAACAGGCAGCCAGACTTGCCAACCATGCAGACAAACTTGCCAAACAGGCAGCCAAACCTGCCAAACAGGTTCCCGAACTGGCTAAACAGGAAACAAAACTGGCCAAACAGGCTGCTAAACTTGCCAAAAAGGAAGCAAAATTGCAAAACAGGCAGCGGAACTTGCCAAATGGGAAGCAAAACTTGCCAAACTGGGGAAACAGGCAGCTGAACTTGCCAAACAGGCTAAACTGAGTGCTAGACAGGTGAAAGTGGTAGCAGAACTGGTCCTACTGGTATTCAAACTGTTCAAAATGGTGACTGAACTGGTTACACTGATAATCAAACTGTTTTTCAAACTTGTAGCAGAGCATTGTGGTGGAACTGATCAAACTGGTAGCTAACTGCTCAAACTGGTAGTCAAACTGTTCAAATTGGAAATCGAGCTCCTCTAACAGGCAGTTGAACTATTCAAAATCGTGTATATATACCGAAGAAAGGTTGTTTTATAATCTGCCTAGCAGCACACTTTGGTAAATTACTTCATAAATGTAATTTAATTATAGTTACAACGTTTGCCGCCTTTTGCTCCAGCTTCCCAGAGCTGTGGTCTAAACAAGCAAAACTATACCTTTGTCCGAAATAAGGTAATTACAATTAGAACTACTGGACAAAAAGTAATTCATTGCAATTTACATTACTTTTAGAAAGTAAAAAATTTGGGGGTTTTACGTGCCAAACCAACGACGGGCATCTGGCACGCCCCAGCGGAGGACTGAGGATTAATTTCGACCACCTGGGGATCTTTTGACGTGCAACCGAAAGCTCGGTTACACGGCGTCTTCTCCACAATAAGCCTCCGTCAGATTGCGGGCACCTCGGCCGGGATTCGAACCCGCCACATGGGGATCCGTAGGCCGACGCTCTCGAGCCACCGAGGCGGCTACTTTTAGAAAGCAATTTCACAATGGCATTACTTTCTTTGAACTTTGAACCACGCCGACGTGGTTCAAAAGGCTCTGTCCGCTAATGCTGCCGACCACCTGCCAGATTCTGCAAAGGCTGTTCGACAGTAGTACTGTGCCAGGAACGTGGCAATGAGCTTTGGTCACTCCGCTACACAAGGGAAAAGGAAGCCGACGAATGAACCAAAACATTACCGTCCTGTGTCAATCACCTCGATTGTCTGTCGAACATTTGAAAGGATAGTTAACAGCCAGCTTCTCAACCACGTTGAAGAATCCGGCTATCTCTCCGACAGTCAGAATGGCTTTCGAAGAGGTCGCAGCTGCGAATCAGCACTGGCAACTATTACCCATTTTATCAGTGATCACATGGATAATCGAACCATGAGAGATCTAATCCAACTTGACCTAAGCAATGCATTTGATATGCTCGACATTAACCTCCTGCTTGAGAAGCTTACACACGCAGGCATACACGATTTCCTATTCACCTGGATATCAAGCTTTCTGCAGAATCGCAGCCAACAAGTTGTGTACTGTGGGGCACGCTCTACAGAGAGGGTCATGTCATCAGGAGTGCCACAGGGCTCTGTCCTCGCTCCGACGCTCTTTCTCATATTCGTGAACGACATGCCACGCAATGACAAGTGTATCCTAGTGCAATACGCAGACGATACATCAATCGCGATGACAATTTCGTCCCAGTCTGACGCACGTCACTTGCAAAACCATCTAGAAGATGTAGAGAGATGGATCTCAAGACAACACCTAAGCCTGAGCGCATCCAAGAGTTCCGTGATACGTTTCTCAAACTGCAAAAAACAGACAATTGCCTTGTATATACTGTAGCAGGCACTCCACTGCGCACATCAGACCACCTGCCTATCTTAGGTGTCACGTTTTCCCAAAACTTGGATTTTTCCGCACATATTGCCGGCATTATCGCGCAGTCTTGCAGGACGCTTGGCCTCATCACCCGCGTCGCAAGGCCAGGTGGGCCAGCGGTCCTGCAGGCACAATATACATCCTTAGTCCTGCCTTCATTGGAATACTGCTCTGCATGCAGTTTGGTCTCCCCCTCAACAACATCTAATTGAGAGACTGTAGAGCGTGCAGCGCCGTGCAACCCGCAAAATTTGCGCCTGGTCCCTGGCACGACTGACGTGCCGTACCACGCACGGCTCAGAAAACTTGGCTGGCGGCCCCTCGATCAGAGACGAAAGATTTCTCGAGTCTGCGTGCTGTGCTGATTGCTCAATGAATCTCTTTCGGGGACTCGCCTATCGGCCGCCGTGCGTCTCGGTAGAAGATCAGGTCAGCTCGAACTTCTTCGAGGCAGGACTGTTCGTCACAGCGAATCCCTACTGCCCGCCGCCATTAGAGACTTTTTGACCATCCCATTAGCTTCTCGTAGCCCTCTGCCCACATCACACGATGAATCCCGGGAACTTTGCAAGGTATTTGCGAGACGAATGCCTTCGCATCTGCAGACATCATGATCTTCACTCCGTCACCCTCTCCTCTTGAATCATCACCATTGCCACCGCCACCAGCAACATCATCGTCATCACCACCACCTCCATCATCACCGCCATCATAATTTTAATGCTTAATTCTAAAGCTGGGTAGTATTACTCCCAACGGACACAGCAGCAGGCTGGCAGAGACACACGCGTAAGGGTTTTTGCCTATCTGCTTTGCTTGGCAGACCGCCGTGTACGGACCAATTTAAGTGCAAATAAATCACTCAGTCAATTACCATCCTTTGAGATACCCGACGTCAATACTTTCATATAACAGCATATGTCGGTCCGAGACCTATAGCAAAAATCAGATCTGTAAACTATGGCACTGTACTTTACTACCTTAGTTTCGCAAGGTCGTGGATTTCATTAGTGATGTGATAAAAAATACTTGGCTCAGTCAAAAGTTACGAAGGAATACACAAGAATACTCATTCCGAAACCAAAAAAGCATCCTCGTAGGCCATTAAAACGTTTTATTTAACAAAAAGTGCAAGGGAAAGAAAAAGCTCTCATCTTACTGGTGTTCCCCGTTTTTGTTCATAAAACGTTCCAGTGGACCAGAACGTTTTCTAGCTTTGAGAGGAAAAGGCTTAACCACATGTCGGCTCATGCAACTTTTTATGTTTTTATTTGTAACTTTTGACTCGAGCAAGTTTCATCAATATTATCACATATAAAATTTCCACCACCTAGCTGAACTTGTATGGTAAATTACAGTGTTGTACTTCAGAAATCCGAATTTTAGGTCTATTTAAGTCTGGGCCCGACACACAGACCACCCGGTAGTGGTCTTTATCCCTTAGTGCAATCAGGCAGCAGTGCTTTATTTTTCTTTCCACTTTAGTACATTTGATAATATGCAATGCTTTACACAATAAAACCATTTTGACAGAATATAGCATCTAAAACAAGCAGCAAAGGACATAAATAGAACATGGTTGATGACAGTGAAGTTCAACAATGACAAAGCATGAAATGCAACGACTCTGCATCATTACCCAAAAGAAGGTATTACCCTCTTTAGAGGTCTGCTCAAGCGCAGCACAGCAAACTCAAGCCAAAAAGTGCACAAACATGCACCACCAAATGCATTTTAAGTTTGAAAGAGAAAAGTAATGAAGTATGTGCGATCACATGCAAGCGGTAATATTCTTCGGTTCTATCCACAACCCCTACCCATTTCGATCTGGATGAGCATCGTGCTGGCACATGTTTGTGTATTACTATTGCATGATGCACATTAAAGACCCGAGTCTAGCGGTTACACTGCACTGGCTAAATTGCTCATCTACAGCATAGAGAGCTGTCGCATCACTTAAATGGCAGATAGACATTGCGCTCTTTAAAACTGATAGTGTATGTGGCCCATTAAACTGTTAATTAAAACATCAATCAACACATTTTGATTAATTAGTCAAAATATTGTGACGTTTATCCACTCATCTAATGTCTGCCGAGCCCCAGAAGTACACAGAGAAGACGGAATCTATGTACCCAACACACGCTTTTTTAAATTCTGTAAAGAATGAGGAAAAAAAAGCCCTGTATACATGTTAAATAACTTTAGTCCCTCTCAATTTTGTTCGGCATGTCGCACACAAAGCACTTGCTGTCAGCCGGAAACACCATGAAAAGGCAGTTGGCCTTAATGTCCTCGGGTTTCAGCACCTTACAGATGTCTACCTGCGAAGGAAAACATTCCTTTATATGCTCAGGAAAGAGTGGTGTCTCCCGTAACACCAGCCGTCTGCAAAGGAGCGTGCACCCGAGACCAGCAACATGGAGAATTCTCTTAATTCTGAAATACTCCCCATCAGCAGTTGACACTACAGTGGTGTCACTCTTTGAAGCTCTTGTGTATGCGGTGCTATGGAACACCTGCCCCTTGTACACAAAACGCTGGTATTCCAAAGCGCTGCCAACTGTGCCTGTCCCACCGTAGACCTCTAGCGCACGTTCCTCGATAGCTGTTAGAATGGCAGCTTTTTCACGTCCTAGCAAGCATGCTTCATCAACATAGCAGGCATTCTGGATGTGTGAATAATCAAGAAATCTTTCACACACACTCCGCTCATTGGCAGTGATTGCCACGTTGCTATCTGCCAGAAGGCATTCAAGCTGCTGCGTCATTACGACTCGCTCTATGATTTGATCCGGAAGTCCTCTAGCTGCAGAGACCAGCTTCACCAACTTTCCGTTTCCTCCCTCGAAAACAAATGCGGATTGCGCCCAAAGTGGTCCCAACTGACGCACGGAGTTTGGCAGGTGGAGGAGCTGGTGCACGTTGAACGTAAGCGAAGCCACTCCATACAAGGCCTCACAGCGACCAACAAAGTCGATCAGCAGATTTTCTGAAAACAAAAAAAGAAGCATGCACAGGATATAATCTCAGACTATAAAATGAATGCATAACATTAACTGAAATTTCAAATGCCGTGCAGCTCATTGGATGATTTTTGGGTGTGATTTCCTACCACAGTTACCTGATTTGCATGCTCTGAGACTTTACACACAACATTCTGTCTAATCAATGCGGGTAGATCTTGACACTCCCATGAGACTGTCATACGGTATAAAAAAAAGACCTTTATGAGGCAAATAGGAGAAAAAAAAGTATGAAGCTTACCTGCACGCTTGATCTCGTCGGCTGTGTTGGTGTCACGTAGCAAGATGTGTATTGCTTGCGAGAGCTTGGAGAGATGTTTCCAATACTCCAGAGGCAGAATGTCCACGAGGCAAGGAAGAGCATAAAACAGAAGCCAGAGTCTCCACTCTGACGCTTTCCAGAAACTGCGCTCGTTGAGTGAACGAGGCAGCCTTGTCACACAGTGTGGTGGCTTGATCTGGAGGAGGCGGCTGTTGACCCGTGCCACGCAGGATGGTGCTCCTGTAAGCAACATAAGTGACTGGGCACATGAGTAATTTATCTTGCTTTAATAACCATATATGAGGCTGTGTACAAAGTACAACCACTCGAAAATGTATTCATGAAAGTTCGCCTCCCCAGAATTTTGAGGCTCAAACCCGAGGTTCAAAAGTGAAAAGTCAAACCCTGAGGAACAAGCACATATCAGACAACAGGTCAGCTCGATGTTTGATCTGGTTTCGGCATGGCCAAAGCGACGTGGTACAGAAAGTCCATTTCACAGCGAAGTAGAAGCTTACACTACATGTTAACAAGTGGTGACAGCACTGTATGTTTGTCAGCTTCTGCAAATGTGGTTGTGGGTGGTCTCAAAAGCCATAGATCAAGCATGTGCAGTGCGCCGTGCAAGTACAAAGAGTGACAATCAGCAAAATACAGTGGACATAACATAAAGCATATATTGGATGCACTCTGGCCATCAAAGATGGGCAGCCATGCTATGATTTTGCAAAACACAAACTAAAATTGAATGCCGTGACCATTTTGAAGAAAATCAACGTTGTTTTGTAAATAAACATGCTAAAATGACACTGTTACCATTACTATACGTAATATTTTTATTAGCTGCAACAAAATTTAAAGAAAAAAGAAAATGGGAGGTAGGGTAAATTGGGCCCGGGGCATGGTGGCCACTAGAAAAAAGGCAAATTTGGGTAATTAGTTAGCTAATGAACTAAGCTTGACCTTATAATGGTTTAGCCGTGCCGTCAAATTCTCGTTAAAAATTTGTGAACGCTACAGGGCCGAGAAATGTCACCCTGGTACACGGTGCCAAGTTGAAACTAAGAGAGCAAAAGCGCCGGTGACTTCATTGCTTTGTGTCACACTGCTGATGTCAGCTGCGGTGCGGGCACGTGGGTTGAAGCTATCGCAGCCGGCTTGGCTTGTTTAAGTGAAGCCGGCTGCAATAACGTCGATTCACGTGCCCCGCCACAGGGGACGTCAGCAGTGTCATGCAAAGCGATGACATTACCGGTGCGATTGTCCGCTTTGTTTCAGTCCGATGCTCAGTACCGTGACATTTCTCGACCCCATAGTGCCTACCACAAATTCTTTAATCAAAATTTAATGGCACCGTTAGACCATATTGAGGTCAAGCCTACATCCTCTAGACATATTAGGTGCACTCAAGTGAAAAACTGAAAAGTTAATATAACATTTGAGTTAGTCGCTAACAATTGTTACCTAATTTCGCCTTTTTTTCTAGTAGCCACCATGGCTACTAACACTGCCTCAGGGCTCACATTACCCTATTTCATGTTTTATTTTTTTGAAAATTTGGAGCAGCTAACAAAGACACCTGTATCGATAACATTTTGCTTAGCGATTGTTATATGTATCTGTAAATATACTTAGTTTTAGATACATATTAAAAAATGTGACAAGCAGCTGTAGAGCTAATCAAAATCGGTCAACCAGCCTGGCAATTCTATTTTGCCCAATCTATGCCTAATCTTCTTGAAGGTTAAGCTAAAATTCTGATTTTCCAGATCTGGAGATTTGGCAAAACCTTGGCAACCACTAATGGCTATTGTGTCAGCTTCAAAGTGGACGAAAATGCTGCTATATATAGAGTTACACCTAGAAGATATTCTGATAAAAATGATTAATAGCATGAAGATGAATTTGAGACTGTGCGAAACCCAGACCCCATAAAATTTGTACCTTGCGATCTCGGACTGAAAGTCCGAGGTTGCAAGGTTCAAAGTATTCAATATCTTCAAACTTTCGAACTCGAACCTTGGGAGGTTTGCAACATCTTTAGGTTTGCCCGGACTGTGGAGCTAGTAACAAGGGGGGACCCTCACTGGAGAACTCCCTGCTTCTGCTCAGTGGGCAAGTAACGAGCAGGAAACGCGAATAGTACTAGTATGTAAAGATTCAAGTCAGGAATTGGCCTGGTAAACACCATTAAGGTAAAAATAGGTCGAAGAGGTGCCACAAATTATGAAAAGAGCAACTTATGCGCCAACTTGTAACTGGAAATGAGACATTTTGGTACTGTACGACGTACCTATGTAGAACCGTTTTTGAGAGTTGGATGAAGAAAGCAGCAGTTCTGTAAACTGCTTTGCTGCTCCTTGAAGAACGGCGTGCATATACTCGACGCTCACTCCGGCCACAAGATCAAATCCTGAAAGTAAATGTTACATGTCTCTCAGTTTCTAACTCTAGGGACTGCAAAAAAGCATGCAACTGACAAATCACAAGTTCAATAATTCCAAGAGTATAGCTGGTAACAGTTCATGACATTGAATCTTTTAGTGTACCTCCTGCTTTTTCGGTGAAAGAAAAAATATTAGTATATTAACTCCGCAAGTATGCTGGTCAGCTACTCTGTGAATTGGAAAATCAAAACATCAATTAGGTGTTCCAAAAGGTTTCTCTGAAACCGAAATAGAGTACAATTTTATTGAACGGTCGATTGCCGATCAGAGAATATTGACAGGTTTTACCATCGAAAACCATTACAAAATGCTCTTCTTAGCGCTTCGTACAAATGAGCATGGACGTGAATTTCAGAAGAAATTTGCGTGTATGTACTGCCTCTACTGTCTGTTTCAACGGCATCTTTCTTAGAGACCACTGTTGGCTAAGCTTATGAGAAAAAAAAAAAAAATTAGGGGGGAGGTGGCACTCTTACAAGCATAGGAAGGCAGAATGCTAGCCCTGCCTCTGCCGTGGCCCTATGAATTTTTCCCCAAGCTTTGCAAAGGAGGGAAGGAAGGGAACAGTCTTGTCTTTCTCTTGAGATTACACAGCAACCACAAAACTTGTGGCTCAGCAGTGTTACGTGTGAGTATACTTGTGTCACGCTTGTGTCAGTATGCTTGTGCAAAGTACTTCGCATCTTTCAGTTGGGCGCCACTGATCACCGATTTTTCCACTGTTGCAGCCTGAAATAAGTATTGGCTTGCAAACTTAAAATAGAAAATTAATTCACAGCGCATCCAAGTAGCCCGTCGTAACATCAGCTAACAGACCTTGGGGAGAAATTGGGGGCACGGCTGTGGTCATCTTCGCTGAGCATCTGCTACTGAACATTTGCAAATCAACAGTGCATTGAGAGTACAAAAGTATGTAGTTCATAATCTCAGAAAGTAAGAATGTAACATATCAGAGTACAGTCGGAACCCAAAGAGATTAGCACAATTAAGTGATTAACGTGCGGAGCATTGTGCTATTCGAAAACAGAATCAAAATCACAAAGATTTTGTGTGACTAATACTTTCTGTTCTCAGTGTGAAACAGTTTGCTTCGATCGCTTGAACCTTGGATAATCTCACCCTGTTCTTTAGACATTCAGGGAAAAAGCCACACCTGGTAGATTCATTAGCGGAGAAGGACCCTTGATTCCATTTATGGTGATCCCCAATCTCAAGGAAAGCTGCATATCTTGGACCACAAGCTCAGATGTTCTTGGAGCCGGTGGTTCCTTGGGCACGTAGCGCATGCTTCCTGTGAATAAAAATAAACGAAAATATATTATGAGGTTGCACCCAGTAGGCTCAGAAAAACATAATGTTTAGTTTGAACTGCAATGTGCACGTGCAAGAAGACCGATACATACCTTCCAGGTGTTCCCCACTTATGAGGCACCAGGGACATCCAAACGAGCCGTTGAAAAGTACCATGTTCTGAACTGCTGCCCTCGCAGGTGCGTCGACACAGCAGCAGAGCACATAAGCTCTGGACCTGTGCATCTCAGAGCTATGCTCCCACATCACGGGCGTCATGCTTTTGACTTGATCAACAAACTTTGCGAGGAAGGCAGTCATGTTTGGATGGCCTTTTCCGAACCAAAGTCCGGCTAGTGTGGTGTGCTTGAAGCGGATGCTTGGAGGGAGCTCATTCACAGTGAATTGAATAGGCCAAACAGACGTTTTGGATGACACGAAGAGAGGACTGCCGTCTGTGTTAAAAGTCAAAGAAAGATCACTGTCCCCCATCCCAGTCTTTCTGCGCAGAGCATCATAGGCTTCACCTGTTGTTATGTCAGTGACACCACTTCCGCTTGATGAGGTACTACGTTCCATGGCAAGCTTCAGGAGGTTGTTGTGAAGAAGCTCCTTGGTCTTCTCAATAACGAAGGACAGTTGCTTCGTCATGTCAAGCATTACGAAGTAGGATCCATTCTCTTTTAGCACCTTCAGATCTATCCCTTGCTGGCACACTGAGCAGCTGGCTGCAGTCTCTGCGTCTTCCAGAACTGCTCCACAGCCCTCACAAAGGTAGTAGTGGCGAACCAAGTTTTGCGTCGTTGCTGACCAAAGCTTGCGGAAAGCATATTTGCTTTGCGGCACGACTTGCCTTCCAAACAGGGCATTGATGAGCACGAGCAAAGAATCGAGGCCCGACCACGTCATGCCCTGCGATACGACGTGGGCCATTATCATGGCGATGGCGCCGGCTTTTGTCGTCGTAGAATGGGGAAGTGTCTCCGTCCCGAACTGATTGAAACAGGACGACAGAAAGTGTTCGAGCAAGGGCTGTGGTACAGGGTCATTTCCATTCATCTCGTCATCATCATCTCCATAGTCCTCACCAGAGTTCACGACGTCGTCTTGAACATCGTAGCTCTCGTCGCTAGCATTTAACGATTCCGAACGCTCGCGTTCGGCATCTGTGCTCAATTCGGATTCTTCGGAATGGCAGTCCTCGTCATCAGAATTATTCCCAGCGGATTTTAGTGCTTGGGGAACTCGAGTTAACGGGGTGAGCACGTCATGAGGGGGGTCTCCAGGGTCCTGAGCATCCCTTGTACTGTGAAAATATTGCGTTGATCTAGGCATCACAAAAGGCTCACTCTCTGCCAAGTAACATTTCCGACGCTTGGCACCCGGTGAGCTTTCCATTGCAGCTAAAACTTAACAGACAAAGAACTTGGCGCCACCTGTTGAAAGGATAATGGAGACCATAGTCAATGAGACTTGGATTGACTACGTTCTAGGTGTTTGTGAGCAATCGGAACCCGGTTTCTTACACCGGAAAAATAAAATAGAACTATACTCCGTTTAACCTTCAGTCCGAGCGCAGCGGACGCTAGGAGCCATCGAAGCCAATCCCGCGTAGAGAGAGTGTCATGTGACCTTGAGCTCCCTGCGCCGCTCTGCCCAACCGGCAGGTCACGCGATTTTCTCCCGGCGCTGGATAGGCTGGAATAGCTGGTGGCGTCCACTGCGCTTGGACTGATGGTGGAACGGAGTATAGTAAAACGTAGTTCCAGCAAGATGCCAAAATGTCAAGACTTACCAAAACCAAAATAAAAAGTTAGAGGCCAAAAAAAAACTGCTTTCGTCTCTTAAAACCTAGGTGGCGCGAGCTACCGTCCAATATAAAAATAAGTCAATTTTGTTTATTTGTCTATTCATACAGGCGCAGCCAGTGGGCGCAGCCTAGCCAAGCCCAGTCCCTGTCTTGCGCGCGCTTTCTGTCGTCTCTTGCGTGCCTGCGTTTGACCGTCTGCGTCGCCATAATTGCTTTATCGTTGCTTGCCCGCGTCCCCATCATTGCTCGACCGTTAGAGGTGGACGGCTGGACCTCGACCGCCCGTACGCTCGGTTTTTTTGCGTCGCGGGTGTTGTGGGCGTCCGTTGGGCGATGTACGCATTTGTAAAGTTTACCGACGGTGGCCGACTGGTTATGCCGATCTCGATGATAAAGAAGTTTAGGCCTAGGGATGATCAAGACTGCAACCCAAAACAAAAGCTTGAAGCGTTCTGGATCTCTGAGAAAGGAGGGGAAGAAGGCTACTACGAAGCGACGGTGGAGATGCTTGGAGGTATGTGTATTCGTGTGATACCTTTTTTAAGATACCATGCTCAGGAATCGTCGGTTCTGGAGATTTTTGTGTGAGCTAATACGCACGTGGAGCAGGGCGGCCGGGCACGAACAAGTGCGCCTTACTTCTAACAAATGCCCCCATCGTTCAAGTACTTGCGCAGTGAAGGCACATGGTTTCACAAAAGCTGTAATTCGGGCTATTTGAAAACGGGTGTTACGAATGCATGTACTGTACTTTTTTAGTGTGAAGGCTGCATTCGAGGAACAAAAACAAAGGTGAAGCGCCACCCATGAGCGTCACGCATGAAATGTTTTATAGCGAGTTCGTTTCACGGCACTCGTGCCCACGCGTGCCCACTCGCAACGTGGAGCGGGTTCGTTTCAGCCGGCACTCCGCGAGTGGTTGCACTCTATAGCGCGAAACACATGTACGACGAAACCGTCCGATCCGACGTGCGGACTGCCGGAATGACCTTGGGGGCGAGGGTTTCCGTAGCATCGGAGAGCGTTGAAAACCCTCGCCTCCGACCGTCGTATTGCGCGGTCGGACGTCGGATCGGACGGTTTCGTCGTACGTGTGTTTCGCGCTTAAGAGTTCGTTTCAGCGCCAACACCCCACGCGTGCATGGACTCGCTGCACCGAGGAAATCGTGAGTGCGCCAAAATGCAATCCCGTCATGCCTCGCTCCGGCGAGGAGCGATGAGCAGACGACGAGGACTCGTCTGCTACGATGTGTCGCAGAACCGAAAGGAAAAAAAAATAGATTTTTTGATAGAAATCGGGTCCCGCGGGCAAAGGAATCAAATGCGAGCTTGAATTGTAAGCGTCTGCTACTTCATGAAGGAAGCAACTGACAAACCGTGCTTTATTTGCAGGTTTTAAGTCGCTCCGTTGCCGTACAGACGCTGAAATATACCGGTGTGTAAAGAAATGCTCAGAACAGACGCATCAGCGGCCCTCGATGTGTTTATCACCATCCGTGCGCGGGTGAAAAATTGAACATTTGTCGACAAAACTCGTGTTTTGTCGACAAATGTTTAACGTTTACCTACGTAAGCTAAGGTACCCCGTCGTATTTTGTTCGAGAAAGCTCTTTCTCGACGCCTCACCACGGCTGATACCTGATTCACCTGTAATGATGATCGAAATCGAAAGTCCCACGAAAAGTTTTGCTGGATATTCCAAGAGACAAGTTTTTAAGCCGTACCCTTTCAGTGGTTCACGTATGATACCATGCTCAAATGGGTCAAGCTTCTGCTCGGACAGCATCATCAGTTTTCTTCAGTGTAAGCGGCTATAAAGAGATCGCAACCAGCCGCTTTGTAGACAGCTGGCTGCGGAAATTTACGCCGTCTGTAACCATCTTTACGACAGCCCAGTTGCTTGAAGTCATCGCAAATATAAACTTTAGAAAAGAGTCAAAGTACAGGCTAGCTGGTGGAAGTCAACCATTTCGTCGTTTACCCTGAGACCCCCCAGTCTCAGGGTAAACGACGAAATGATAAACTACAGGTTGCAGCGACCAACGTTTGTAGATAAACGTTGGTAGCGACTGCACTCTCGCATTTCCACCCATGACTCCGAACAGAAAAACACTATTTTCGGTTTGAGGTTGGTACCTTTTCCATGACATAGATGGCGACAGCATCAGTTTTCTGGACTTGGTTTTCTGCACTCGGTGCATCTGGCGAGTTCGTTTGATTCCAGTTCTCCGTGCAACACTCTGCGAGTGCGATGCATTCTGGGAGAGAACTCGAACAGCGCCAGTGCGTGTGAAACGAACTCGCTATTAGACACCTATGCTAGTCGAGTAAAGGCTCCGTAAGCTGGTGTGCTAAAAATGGAGTCACTCCATCTTAAGACGTTTTGAAATCAGAACATAAGAAGCTTTCATGTTCTCCACTAGTGCGAGGCGATGTGATGTGCGTGATTGCTTGTTCTAATTTTCAAAAGTAATGCTATGGTTTGGCACGTTACCCACAATCTTCGCAGGGACAGTTGAACTTCTCATCCAAAAAATGCAGAAGGCAAGAGTAGCAGTGCCAAGGATTCTCAACAACCTCCCTGAAGGTGGAGTTGGAGACTCCATGCAGAAGGCAAGTTCATGTTTCAAATAGCTTAATTTCCATGTGCCTGCTGGCACATGGAAATGTGCCACCTACTGGCAAAAGCTTGCTGATACAGCAAGCCTTTGCCAGTAGGAATGTATAGAGCTACCTACTGTTAGGGGGAACTCGCTGATGGATGGACGGTGCTCCGCGTTTTGACAGCTGCTGGGGCAACGGGAAGCTCAGTGCAGACGCAGTAAAGCATGAAACACATGTACGACGAAACCGTCCGATCCGACGTGCGGACTGCCGGAATGACTTTGGGAGCGAGGGTTTTCGTAGCATCGGAGAGCTTTGAAAACCCTCGCCTCCGACCGTCGTATTGCGTGGTCGGACGTCAGATCGGACGGTTTCGTCGTACATGTGTTTCGCGCTTAAGCTTCAGTAGCAGACAACGCGCTGCATACGCCACCAATGCTGCTCACTGCATCTGTTCTGAGCCAGCCGAGCAGACTCAGTAGTTGGCTTATATGTAAAATTCTAAGTTTCCAGATTTTTATTTTTTTAAGTGCAATTTTTTTTTATTATTATTACGTATTGACTAATTGCACTTTTTTCAAGCATCTTGTCCCAAATGCAGTACATTAGGCTCGTGTCTGAAATATTCGTCCCACAGCAGCACTTGCAGACGGATGGCTGTAATTAGGACAAAGAGCGGCACAATTCTCACAGAACAGTTTAGAATGAGAAGCGGCCTCACTTTTCTTCTCGCTTCGGTTCACTTTCTCAAGGCAACTTAGCGAAGAGGAGAGGGAATGAAGAATCATGACGAGAGTATGTCCCGTCAGCCTTGTTGAATTGCTCCCTTTCATTCCCAAAATACGGCCATCCCTTTGAAATATTGCTGTACAAGTGATGTCAGGGAGTTTGTAGCGTACCGCCTGTCACTCCTGCCTTGATTAGTCATAGCTTACAAATCAAATTTTTTGATATTTGTTTAGGTCTCGGCCCAACATCAGGACTGCGTGGTAGAACTTGCCTACTGCCTCCTAGATTTTCACTATACTCCGTTTCATACATAGCGTACAAAGCTGGGAAAGGTACTGAAGTAGTGCACATGAAAAAATATTTAAAAAATGTGTTACTCTACGCGTTTCGGGGACGAACTGTAAAAGGCGCTGCTCTGGCGATACCGACGTCTCGGTGGCGGTACCTCAAATCCACTTAACGTGTAAGATTTGTTTTTTTTTTTACATAATTTTTGTGCATGATTGTGTGCATTGCGGAAGTGCATAGGTCAGTTCCTATTTTCTTGTTTCTTTTTATTTATAAGGGGGTAGACTAGGGGTTGGCGTTCCGCTTGAACCTAGTGCCGGCCCCATTAAAACGTAAGAATGGTTGAGATCCAGGGTGTCTGCTTAAACCGTTTATTTACATGATACCGTGAAAATCTGAGAGTACCTTGAGAGTGCAGTGGACGGGCCTTTATATAACGAATACTCGGATGCGACTTCATCCAAGTTTTCTTAAGAGTTGGAATGCTGGCGCTGGTGTATGGAAGTCATCCAGACGGCAGTTTCTCGCTGCTCTGGTGCCGGCGCCCCATGAACTGAGAGTGATTCACAATAGACGCGTACACACCACATGGCACTCGAGGTCAGGGTCAAGTGTTGTTTTCTTTTCAAGGAAAGCAGGGGCCTCGGAATGCAGCCACGGGCACATGCGTCGTCCACTTAGCCAACCAAGGTTACGGTCCCTAAAGTTTCGTTTACACTCTTGCAACCGAGTACGACCGACAGAGACCAGACCGGTTTTTAAGCCTCTTGCGACCTCTTAGGACCAGCTCCACTACAGTGCATCCGGTCCTAAGAGGTCGCAAGAGGCTTAAAAATTGGTCTGGTCTTTCTCGGTCGTACTCGGTTGCAAGAGTGTGAACGGGCCTTTAGGCAGAAGAAACCAGACGCACCTAAATGCAGCCACGGGCATTGTCTGCCTAGCCAACCAAGGTTAAAGGCCCGTTCACACTCTTGTGGCCTCTTAGAATCGGGTTTTGTTAGAACCTCTTAATATCTATTACAACAAGAGGACACACTGGTGCCATCCATTGGGTACAAGTGTAAACTTGGCGGTCGGGCATGTTTTCTATTTCTCTCTCGCATTATCCTTTCTTTCTTGGCCCAAAAAGCTTTTGTCAACGTTATAAACGAGCCGTTCTTATAGGTATTACGCACATTTGACCTTAGAAATCCCGCAAAGCCTTTGCTCTTGTAAAACGCAGTTCCAGGGTCACCGCATAGATGGCGCCAAAATGCCAGTGTGTTCCCTCGTCCTTAACATTTTAAGAAGTTTTAACAGATCTCATCTCTCTCGGTCATACTCGGTTGAAAGAATGTGAACGGGCCTTAAGGTCCTGCAAGCAAACTGAGCCTTAGGCACTATTCATCACCGGCGCGGTTCCTTCTTAAGGCTTGTTTCACTTTGAAGCCATAAGGCCGATTTTAACACCAGACATAACTGAAGGCAGTTCACAACACGGTCCACGTGCTCAAAACTCGCGTTGCAAGGTCTTCGCTTCGGAAATGCCACCTTGCCAGATAGACACTGTGCCTTGCACTTTGCGACAGTATGGACGCACGCTCCGGTGTCGTTACTGACAGTCTCCAGGGCTTCACGGACTGACACGTCTCTGGGAAAATTGTTCTTGTACTCATGTACACATTGGCGCTCACCTGCTCGCACTCTTTCGAGATCTCCGCACAACGAATCTTTGAAAATAACCAAGCAGGAGAGGTACTTGGGCTTGCTGTGTAAGACTGTTCTCAAAACCGGCGAGGCAGGGGCCAGCCGCACAACCCAAAAGCCCGAAGTGGCTGCCGCACCAATGAAAACGGAAAACAATTTAAAGTAGTTAACATTATCTTTTCCTTTTTATTGAAAAAGAAAAGAAAAAAATATATTGGTGTTTCGTCGAAATTGTAACGCCGCTATCAGTTACTAGCTCCGAAGATGCACATTTTTTTACTTTGTTCTTTTTTACAGGGGCAGCACTATCTTATGGGGCAAACATACGAATGGTCGGCAGTGCAAACCGGTGCACTAGCTTTGACTGCGTTGCACGCTATGTATGGAACGGAGCATAGAGCTAAAATATTTCATAGACTGTCTTGACTACAGATGTTGTGAATAAATCGAGGCATAAGTTTGAAGACACCTTTTATAGAATTTCACGAAATAGAAATTTCGGAGCCTGTGCATCGGCTCATCGTACTGTTTTAGGCTACAATGTGCAAGTAGATGAGAGAGAAGGACATTGGAGAAGGGTGTTCTGCATGGCACAAAGTGCTATTGTTTGTCAACCTTTAGGAAACAATAATGTAATTGGCGTAATATTTTCCATTGGGTGCACAGACGTCGTCAAAAAACCCAAAGAACGGAAAACAAGCACAGCTTATTGCTCAAAAGAAATTGTGCGAAGACTACAACTCCAACAGGACAGAAACCTCCAAGGTGAAAAAGCCTGGGAATAATTAACGTTCTCTATAAGTAGAAAATTAAATAAACAATTTTTATGCGCTCATAGAACCCACTTATTGCTATTCTCATTTCAGAGAACGAGGTCAGAGAGCAGCGAGAGTGATGAAGAGACTAATTCACTTCGTCAAAAAAATGCAGTCATTGTCCAACTTCGAAAGCGCTTGAGAGAGGAAAAGGAATACAGCAGGCGGCTAGGCCTTGCCCTTCTGGACAAGATTGGTATGCTTCTTTGAACCGGTCTTATCAGGGGTGTGACAGCTTTGCCACTAGACTGTGCCAAATTCCCCAGCACCAGGGAAGATGCGGCGAGTGAGCACTCGGGGACCGCCTTTCTTGGCAATGCAGTCAAAAGCTATGGGCACGAGCGTCATAGTCGTGCGTATGTCCTCATCGTTTGTGATATTCCAAGAAATGTTGTCCCTAACTAGAAACATGCCTGCCTTTTGGTAGGAGACATTTGAAGTAAATAACGAAAATGAGCCGGCAACAAATGCTAGTGAAACATTTCACTTGAATTGGGTTTCTTTCTTTGCTGCAGACATTGTACATCTCCTGCGCATGTGCCTAAACTCGTCGCACGCATCTGGAGGCTCGGCACAGTGTATTGCACCATTGAGAGTTTTGCGACAACCGAATAGACAATGTCATTTTCCCAGATGCCACGGCGTGCGTCCTAGGATTTGTGGGAACGGTGTTTGTTGACTCAGTCTTTTTTTCGTGATTATAAGTGTACTTATTTCGTTCTGCCTACTGTATTTTTTGTGTACGATTTGCTCTTGCATGTTTTTTCTGTCGTTTTCGACGTGGGCATTGATGGACGCCAAACCGCCTCTTTCGCTGCTCCTGAGGTGTGTTTTGGTGAAGATACGACTGTTTACGAAAATCGCAGTCCAGACATGGCCATCAGATCGCAACTGCGGCAAGCCAGGAAAGGATCGTGCAAATGCACTATTCGTGATGACAAAGCAGCCTCTTCCATATTGGGCACGCAGACAGTAGTCTGATGTCATATGTTCACATTTCACACAGCGAGCGCAAACGGCCAAATCCAAGCACTGTTGCCTTCGCTTTGCAATTACGGTTTTGTTTTTCAGTGGTGACATGTTCACTGGTTTTTGAAACTATTGTCTGGTGATTGCATGCAGGTAGATAAGTGAGCTAATGGTGGGATAGTGCATGGTGAAAACAGTAATACTCGCTTCAGAAGCAGCCTGGCGTCCCTCAACACTCGTTTTGAAAGCGACAAAATGTACACACAAGAGCGAATCTTGCACGGAAAATACGGCATGGAGAACGAAATAAGTACACATATAAAAGAAAATAATGAACTAGATTATGTGAAAAGAAAGAATTAACGCTAAATAACGAAGATAAAGAGGACATGCACGGCGACGGAAGGCAATCTGATCGAAGAGCAGCCGGGGGACTGGGCATACGAAAACGCTGTTCCCACAATAGACCTTTTGCAAAATCCCCCAAGTGCCCTGGCCCGCACGCGAGGGATTATGGGAGAGATTGTCCCTCGCCTGGCCGCTCTGCCTTGAGATCGCATTGCCTTGTCGCTTGCCTCCTCTTAATCCTCTGTGTTTCGATTCCATTACCTAATTTTATCTATTCCAGTGTATTTTTTTATTGTTTCTAAGTGGTTCTATTCTCTTCTGCATGCAATATTTCTTGTAAATATATAGTATTGGTGCCTTTATTTTGCCTTTTTCGACGGGAGTGCCGACAGGACAACATGTCGCTTCGCGCGTCGTTCCTCGGGTGAGTACTACCGTTGCTACCGATTCCTTTCGTGCTGTTAGCTGCTTATTTTGGTTCAATTTGACCCGCGTGCAGCTGAGGGGAGCAGTTTATTAATACCCGCGCACATGTCATAGGGGTAGGCAGAGCTCTTAATCAACAATCGCGACGCGAGAGCCGGGTGCGCTGTGATTTGACTGCCCGCGCTTGCTCCGTTGACTCGCACTGTAACGTATGCCTTCTAGTGCCGCTTACTTGACCAACATAAGCATGCCGCTTTGTCGCCGCGAATAATTTGTCCGAACGTTTGCGAAGCTGAGGCATACGCAACGTTGCGGCGCCTGACAACTGCAGCAGTTGTCAGGCGCTTATGGTATGCCTTCTTAATCTATATCAGAGGTGGCCAGGCTGACCCGGCCTAAGAGCCGTAAACAAAACCACGAAACTTCCAAGAGCCGCAAGGGGGGGTAGGGGGGGGGGGGGGGCTTTTGTTCAGACAAATAAACGGAACTCGAACTACTTTTAATCTATCCGAGTCAAAAGCAGTCCCTCTGTACGTAAGGTAGCAGTAGCACAAGACTACAATCCCGCAACCTGTCTTTCGATTTAAAACGCGTTCCATTTCTCTTTTTAACGGGGGGGGGGGGGGGGGGAACAGGGGAGGGAGTTGCGAGCCGTACTTTAACACGCGAAGAGCCGCATGCGGCTCGGGAGCCGCAGCTTGGCCACCCCTGATCTATATGCTAAGGCTAAGCGGTTTTCAGTTGCAAACACCCTTTTTCAAGTGCTGACAACTGCATGCAGTTGTCAGGCGCCGCAGCGTTGGATATGCTGAATGGTGTTACGGTTTCGCAGGCATTCGGGCAAATGATCCGCGGCGACAAAGCGGCGTGCTGTATCTTGGTCAAGCAAGCGGCACTCGAAGGCACACGCTACAGTCCGAGTCAACGGAGCGAGTGCGGGCGGCCAAATCACAGCGTACTGGGCTCTCGCGTCGCGATTGTTGATTCAGACCTCTGCCTATCTCTATGACATGCACGCGGGTGTTCATAAATGGCTCCTCTCGACTGCATGCGGGTCAAATTGAATTATAATGAACAGCGCGATAGGAATCAGTGGCAACGGTAGTACTCACCTGGGGAACGACGCGCGAAGCGGCGTGTTGTCCGTTGGCACTCTCGTCGAAAAAGGAAAAATAAAGACACAAATACTATGAGAATAAAAACACTTAGAAGCCGTAAAAAAATATGCTTGAATAGATAAAAGTAAGTAATGGAATTGAAAAACAGAGGATTAAGAGGAGGCAATGCGATCTCAAGGCAGGGCGGCCAGGCGAGGGACAGTCTCCCCACCATTCCTCGCGCGCGGGCCAGGGCGCTTGGGAAAATAGCAAATCGTCTATTGGTCGGATGTGCGCCAGGGCACTTGGGGGAAATTACAAATCGTTTCTTGCCTATCTCTTAACCACTGTGCACACTGTCACGGCCTTCATGCTTGGTGGGCTTTGCTGCCTTGCATTGCCGTGTTAGGAGCAGCAAGGTGCGGGCAGTATTTGGGTTAGCCCAATCGGCTTTGAACTATTTGCTCTCTTAGACACTCTTTCGTCTTAATTGTGTCAAATGCTTATTTAAAGAAATGCAGAACTATAATTTAAAATTCTGCATTAGTATGGCCATCAAACTCAGTCCGATATAAAATTCATCTGAAATTCCTCAATATCATTTAAGGGATCGTAAACCAAAATTTGGATTAAAAAAAAAAACAAAAAAAAAATGCAGATGTAGGTCTGGACGCTACAATCACTACAACATTACTCGTTGGGCGATATCTCGAATGGACGGCCATATTTTTGGAAAAAGAGGCCGAGATTGAACCAGGCCGACGAGGCGCGTGACGTGAAGATATCTTGTTTCCTCCTCTCTTCGCTTCGCCCCCTCAAGGTGGCGAGGTGAAGACGCGAGGGCCGTTGCCTCTCCTCAGAGAAAAGAGACGTAAACATTTCTGTCAAGTACGCCTTTTTTTTTTTTTTTTAAATACATTCATTTGTTAGAGATATTGCTGATGAGTGATGTTTTGGTGTTTGTAGCATCCCATTGCACGCTTTTGCTGTATGTTTTGTGGAATCCAGATTTCGGTTCGACATCCCTTAAAGTGTATCCACACGACGGACCGGGCCGCGGACCGATTGATCACGTGATGCGCGGCCCGCGGACCGCCCGGCTGAAATGAGCATCCACACGGCGGACCAAAAGAGATTGACAGAGCGAACGGGCCAGACTAACCCTCGACCTCACAGCTCCGCCAAACGCATGCAGCGAGCTGCTTTGAGGCTATTTGTAAGGAGCCAAGATGGAGGTTGAACGAAAGAGACGTTTGGCCGCGGTGGCCCTGGCGTTGACTATTGAGGACGTGGAGGACTTAAGTGAACCGGAAAGGGCATGCATCTATTGTCCCACAGAGCGGGGAATTGATTAAGTAAAAAGTTGCATCGTCACACCATACCGCCATCGAAGCACAACAAAAGGTTGGTCTTCTTCGTCTTCACCAGTTGGCGCCAAAAGAAAACGACTTTGGATTTGGATTCCAGTCCAAACAACAAAAGTCAGCTTGTTGCCAGACTTGGCACTTCAATTATACTAAAAACGCCGCGGTCCGCCGCCAAGGTTCGGGCGAAAAAAGTCACTTGGCATTTCTCAGAAGCGCGGTCCGCGGACCGCCGGCGGACCTCGAAAACCGGTGACGTAAGATCACGTGATGCGCGGCCCGCGGACCGAAACAGCAATTTGGTCCGTCGTGTGGATACACCTTTAGGGGGTTATGACATGCCAAAAATAAAATGAGATAACTGTACTGTTAGGACCCATTGTATGTTTCTATAATCCTCCTAAGTTTGTTTTGAGAGTGGCGCGTTAGTTTCGTGGATGAATCGATTTATATGCGGGTCCCTCGGACCCGCCCTATTTCAAAATGCCACCCTGGCTGGGAGGCTGGTGACTTCACCAGCCTCCCACGCGGCGTCCCCTTGCGCAAGCTCACAGACTTGGCTCTCATGGCGTCTCGAGCTTCAGCTTCCTCGTTTACCTTCCGCTTTTCAAGCATACGGTCTGTGACGATTACGGCATTGCTGCTCGCCTTGTCAAAGTGTTCGACATTGACCGCAGCAGCAATGAGGGTGATTGCTATCAAGAGACGTTGGAAGCTGTTCATTTTGACTGCAACCCGCTGGCGACCAGCTCCAGAGATGCGAGTTATGGACGAACTCGGCGTGGTCACCGTCGTCCTAGAATGTCTCGCAGGCACATGCAGGGTGGAAGGTGAACGGGCCGGGGCCGAGAGCAAGAATAGCGTGTCGGTTACCGTGCTGCGTGAGCGGTTTTGATTGTGCCGCGGCGAGGGAGAGCTTGGGCGATCATGGGGGCGCCTTGAATGAGAGAGCGTTCATGATCATGTGGTTTATGGACGCCATGGGTGTGAGTAACTTGTGCAGTGTTGCCTGGTCGCCAGATGAAAATGATAAAAATTTATAAACCGATTATTGCAATTACCAGAGCTCTAAAAATAGCACAATTGGTGTATCTACTAAGTAGCCTATGAGCATTCCATATCAAGAATAATCTATCCGACATAGCCCCTTTAATGGTTACATTTTCCCAAATCATTGTTTTCTGCTGGGTTTTACTGCATAATATGGATGCTTTTTTTAACCTATTTGCAAATATGGACGGTGATGCCATTTTGAACTTACCGTGATGGTCAGCGTTTCCAGTGCAGTGGTCAAGCTCACTTATTTGGGGCGCAGTGGCCATAATCAAAGCTGCGTTTTCAATGCTTTCTGTTCTGAAATGTGGGATATTTTGGTCCTAAGCTGCTGCAAAACGCAAATTTTCCTCGTCCAAAAATTACTCCAAAATAATTTTTTTTTTCTGTCCTACCCCTGTTTTATGGATTTTGTTTGTGTAACAGTGTTTCCATTGCTTCTACTTCCATTTTTTGCAGAAGTGGCCCGTAAGAAGGCTTCACAGAACGGAGCTGCAGTGTCCCTTGGTAAATTGCTCTTCAGAGCATGTCTTTTCATGCGCTAATCAATAATTGTATTTCCTTTTCAGGTCGTCGAGCTTCAAACAGCCGCGATGGCTTTGATCTTGCTTCTACATCACACTCGGGTAAGTCTAGATCACTGACATTCTAATGTCATGGGCAAGATTAAAGGCCATGCTTTTGAATGTTGGAGGCAAAATCGGTAAAGGCCATAGAGCATCTTTCGGCTAGAAAGCATTTTAAAGATATTGAGGGTCTGCAAAGCCAGGAGCCAATAATTGTATTTACTCCTTAGGTCATCAAGCTTCGAACATTCTCGATGGGTCTGATCTTGCTTCTACGTCCCACTTGGGTAAGTCTGGATTACTGACATTCTAATGCCGCGGGGAAGATTAAAGGTCACGCTTTTAGATGTTGGAGGCTAAATCGGCAAAGGCCATAAAGCATCTTTCAGCTAGAAAGTTTTCAGGCATTCTAAAGATATTGAGGTTCTGCAAAGCCAGGAGCCAATAATTGTATTTACTTTTTAGGTCGTCATGCTTCGAACAGCCGCCATGGATCTGATCTTGCTTCTACGTCGCACTCGGGTAAGTCTGGGTTACTGACATTCTGATGTCGCAGGGAAGATTAAGGGCCACGCTTTTGGATGTTGGAGGCTAAATCAGTAAAGGCCACAAAGCATCTTTCAGCTATACAGTTTTCAGGCATTCTAAAGATATTGAGGTTTTGCAAAGCCAGGAACCAATTATTGTATTTACTTTTTAGGTCGTCATGCTTCGAACAGCCGCCATGGGTCTGATCTTGCTTCTGTGTCGCACTCTGGTAAGTCTGGGTTACTGACATTCTGATGTCGCAGGGAAGATTAAAGGCCACGCTTTTGGATGTTGGAGGCTAAATCAGTAAAGGCCATAAAGCATCTTTCAGCTATACAGTTTTCAGGCATTCTAAAGATGCTGAGGTTCTTCAAAGCCAGGAGCTTGTTTAAATGATCGAAATTAATGAATAGGTCTCCATCTTTTCCGCGTGCTCTAGCATCAGCTGCCTCCCTTGGTCTCGTGTCAATGGCAGCTCTACTCCTTGCTTCTCCCATTCCTGCAGCGGCACCCTCTCTGCCTCAGCACCCTGCTCCCGCCACTGTAGCTGTCCCCCCGATGGATCAACACAATGCCCCCGCCCCTGCAGCAGCCCCCCCTATGGATCAACACAACGTTCCAGCCCCCCCTTTGGATCAAGAGCCCGTTCCTGCCCCTGCAGCTGTCCCCCTTTTGGATCGCCCCGCTCCCATCCCTGTGGCAGCACCTCCTCTGGACCAACACCCTGCCCCACCAGCGGCTCTTCCTCAACGTCCTGTTCATGGCGAAGCTGGAAATCTTGGTAAACCGAGCCATCAAAGTCTGATGATTGTACAGTGTAGACCGCATATAACGTATGTCGCGGGAGTCGCAAAAATCCGCACTATAAGCGGTACCGCACTGTAACCGAAACATCAATTTTTCAGGCCAAAATACATGCCATCAGACAACTTACCTTTGTAAAAGAATTTATTTTATGTTAGATGAAAAATTAAGCTTAGTTTGAGGAAAGTCTTTATTTCACCAGGCTAGTACACTTCTCTCTCAAGTGTGTCACACATTTTGAAAGAAATTAGTGACTTTTGCCTGGCGCAGCCTTTTAACGCGTCGCGGGTTGCGGACGGACGTTGCGAGCGTTCAGGATTGCTAACCCTAATCACTTTTCTCCGGCGATGAAAACGCAGGAAAATTCGCATCCTTTATACGGTACGCGCCAGTAATACCTTCAACTTGAGCACAGGCATGAAATGCTCCAAATAAGAAATCCGGACGATGTTCGAAAACACAAATGCTTAGAAAGCACCACTGTAGTCGAAGTAAACAAACACGACGACATGGGCGTTTCTGCCGTCTTGAGAGTGCCACCACAACATCGCCGCACGAGTAGGTGGATCTTCCCTTTAGTACGTGCTGGGTTATCATAGCGACACACAACGAAAATTCACAGTCAAGGATAGCGCTTTTACGCGGAACGATGAGCTTCTACCATGCCGTCTATGTCGACGATCACCACCGACGCCATGTTTGCGGATAGAAGCAGCCGGTCCGCGACCAGCATGCAACGCACGCGAACACTTCTCCTTGACCTGCGATTGGTCTCTCGTTGCGGTTGTTTGTTTCCAACGCAGCGGAGGGACGCACGCACGTGAACGACACGTGCGTGCGTCCCTCCGTCGCTATGGCAACTGAAGCCTCTCTTCGCTTCTTCGAGCAATCTCCTTGCCCTGCGAGTGCCGCTTGCGGCTTGTGCCGTTATCTAGTGTCGCACAGGGAAGCGTGCTCGCAGCGCCGGTCAGTCGGCGCGCTGTTACAAAAACCGCACTATAACCGGTATTTCCCTTTGCACGCCTGCATTTTAAGCGGTATGTAAATACATGGAGTTCTATGGGAGGCGAACCGGTGGTTTAAAAAAGCCGCGTTATACCCGGTCCTGCACTATAAGCGGTTACGTTGCAAGTGGTCTATACTGTATTGATATCAGCGTTTGTTTTCTCATAGAAAGCAGTTGGGTACAAAGCGCGATATTGTTAGCGCTGGCGAGCGATGACGAGTTTTTGCTGCTTTTTTGTTAGTCGGAATGCTGTCGTTCAAATTTCTGGTGCCGTAGGAAGTGCTAATTTGGGACACTAACATACATGGTAAATACATGTGGGAAGCGAGCAGTTGTGATTAGCTGTTGAGCACCGTGTGTCGTTCGGTCAGGTTGCGCATGATCATGCTTTTGTAATTTTTTGGCTGCCTAGAGCTCTAAAGTGAGTTATCACCAAAACAACCTCAGAAACCTCCTTTAGTGCCCCCCTAACTTCATAGCCGCAGAAAGTTGTCCCCACTTACAGTATACAGTGAAACCTCGTTATAACAAAGTTGAAGGAGCGGTCATAATTATTTTGTTATAACCATTAGTTTGTTATAGCCAATGTCCATTTCTTTCCGCTATTAGCAAGCAAGGGGAATTATGATTGCTTTGTTATATCCATTAGTTTGTTCTATCCCATTTTGTTATAACGAGGTTTTACTGTAGTCCTTTCCTATGTGGGTTCGTCGTAATCCCAAAATTTTAGGTTGAATGGAGTTCGCCTTGAACAGGCTGTACTTATGCTTTGTCAAGTACTTGTGAATCCTTAGGGAGTTTCTGTAAATTCTGCCTAAAATCAAGCTAACCATTTCATCTCATCAGTGCACACACTTTTATATTTCATGGACAGCACACCAGCTGAATGCAGCTGTCCAGGGTCCACTGCGACCACTCTATGAAGTCAGGCAAGGGAATGTAAGTGACTGGTTTACATTTTTTTTTTTCATTGTCCTTGTAAGGGGAGAATCAGCCAGCACTCCGTGCATCTGCTGAGGAAATGCCTTGCAATGATCAGCATAGCTACTGCTCTCTCTTACGAGAAGTGCGATGTGTTGACATTCTCGGCGTTCTCTCCGCGGCAGGTGCCGCATGCATCTGTCATGACTCGAGATTTCTCCTCTTCGCAGCGCTTGGCGCACTAATCAGTATTCCAATCCCTCTGTGCACACCGGTGACTAATATATAAGCACTAAAGTTCAGAGAGGACTGAACTGACATCATGTGTTTTGGTTACTTGAGGCCGTTTCATACACTTGCAATCGAGTACGACCAAGAGAGATGAGACCTGTTGAAACCTCTTAAAATTACTTAAGACAAGAGAGCACACTGGCATGCTGGTGACACCTATGCGGTGACTCTGGAACTGCATTTCACAAGAGCGGAGGTTTTGGATTTCCGAGGTCAAATGTTTGTAATACCAGGCTCGTTTATAACGTTGACAAACGTTTTTCGAGCCAAGAAAGAAAGGATAATGCACAAGAGAAGTAGAAAATATGCTGGACTGCCTCTTATCGTAAGAGAGATTAAGAGGTTCCAAGGCACTCGGTTCTAAGAGGTTGCAAGCGTGTGAACGGGCCTTAACATTAGAGTGACTAAAGCATTGCATGTCCTGAAACCGACCAATATTACGAAATGATTTCTGCAAAATCCTGCTTTCTTCATAGAATCCTTCCTTATTATTGCGTGCCTTTTGTCACAGATTCATCTGGGAGACGATGTCTACCTCTCCGAAACAAAAATGACGCACCTTTTGAAACTGCCAAGTGACCAGAGATTCACTAAAGATCTCATGCGGTGCATCTGGTCCATCGAAGAGCTGCGGCAAAGAAGCGTGACAGGCCAAGCCAGCCGTCGCCTGGCCAAACTTGGAGCCGCAGCAAAGCAAGCACTCACACCAAGGAAGGTGGCCGCAGTAAAAAGTAAGCTATGTGTTTTGGTGTATCTTCAGAATTTAGATATGTGATGCAGAGGTGGCTTTTGAATAGTGTTTATCATGTGCACTCTCAAATGCTTGAACAAAACTTTGTTGTTCTGTCTTCAATCTGCCACCAGCATCAAGAGCTTGTATAATGGGGAGGCTACCTCGTTTTTCTGATGAGGGGAGGAAGACACCTTTCTGCGACATTTATGAACAAAAGTTTGAATCAAAATAGAAGAGGAAAACACAACTTGTCCAAGGATTCCAGGAAAATATAAAAACCAGTCTGGTTTGTGCAACTGGCAGTATCAAAATTCAGGGTTTTTAATAGGGATGTCGCGAACTTTTTTCGAATCGAAGTTTCGATGATCGAATCAAGCGGTTCGAACGATTTCGAATTTTCGAACTTTCCATATGGACAAATTCGACCGAAGTCAAATTTTCGAACTTATTAAACTGAGAAGTTTGATGCTTTTCGAACTTATGACGCAGCAAAATTCGATGCTTGTCGAACTTTCGAACTTGATAGACTAAAAAATTCGATTATTTTCGAACTTTCGAAGTTCTTGCACTAAAAGGTTCAAACCCTTTCGAACTTTCTACGCTGAGAAAGTCTATAATTTTCGAACTTTCGAACTTATTAATCTAAAGAATTCGAAAATTGTCGAACTTTTGATTCCAGAAAAGTCAAAAGTTCGAACTCGAACTTTTAGGGTGAAAGTTCGAAGTTCTTCGAACTTCGAAAGACCGGCGGCCGGTTTCATTTGGATTCAAGCAGTGAGGTACATTCGTAATTTTTTTTCCCAATTTTGCATGTGGTGCCGCATTCCTTGCGAAAGACAATGCCGTTTATTTCAATCATCTGGCATGCTTGGTTTTAAAGAAATAGATTCCCGAAGGGGCGACGAAGGGACGAAGGACGACGGGTTTTTCACAATTGTCGTTTGTGTCATATTTGAAGCACGCTATAGCCGGAGCTATTTATGGCAGAGATGTTAAACTTTTTTAAGAATGATCTATGTATAGCCTAGGTAAGTGTCGTCTTAAGATATGATTATTGCTGTTCAAGACGAGTTTTGAAGAAATATCCAAACATGGTACCTACGGGCAATTATGCCCTAAACTTGGTAATTTTTTCGCCTACGTTGTTTGAGGTATCGTATTTAAATTAACACGAGAGGCACTACATATCATTACCATCTACAGAATACAAAATAATGTATATATATTTTTTTTTCACGTTGAGGAATAAATTATCTCATGGGGGAAGATTTTCAGAATTTTTCAAGTTCAGCACGTCATAATTTTTTTTTCTCATTTTACGCTTTTGGGACGTGTTTCTTCTGGCCTGTACAGACTTTGGTAGGAGAAATTTGTTTCATAGTTCTGGGCCTCCTGAATATGCAAGAATACAACACTTCCGGCGGGTTCTTGATAGTATTTTTTTCTCCAATTTTTTTTTATTTTTGCACTTATTGTTATGTTTAATTATTCATTATTTATTACCAATGGCACAGTTATTTAGGTCAAAAAGGCATAGCTTTGAACTTCCGAGCCACCGAGCATGTGACGAGTACTGCCTTCTGAAAACCAGTTTCCAACAACGACCACCTACGCGATCTTTTATGCAGTGAAGAGCGACAGTAGCTCTACATATGCATAAATAATTTCAGACTAAATAAGTCCGATCATGCCCTGTTTCCCCGTATTGTTTTCTTTAACAATCCTAAATATCCTGGAGGGGGGGGGGGGGAGAGAGAGGCTGGAGCGCGCCCCCCCCCCCCCCCCCCGTTCTTCCTCTTCCGACGCCACTGGTATGGTAGAACGCTCCTCGACCTCAAGTTGTGTCAGCTTTTGTGCTTTTTGCTCGCCGTGGCGTTTCTTCCGTGCCAAAAAATAAACCTCCAAAGCAATTACAAGCAAAAATATTGTCAAGGTGCAGGCGAGCTGGTGTATGTTGATCATGATGCAAAATCCCGCGACTGGAAATGAAATACGCAAAAAAATAGTGTAAGAAGAAGGAAAAAAAGGGGACAGGACAACGTCTCAAACTCGGCTGAGCTGAGTTTTCAGCTGAGTTGAGTTTGAGACACTGTCCTGAGGTGAGTTTGAGACGTTGGCCTGTCCCCTTTTTTCTGTCTTCTGACACTTTTTCTTTCAAATTTCATTCCCAGTGTTCAGTATGAGACGTTTTCCTGTCCCCTTCTTTCTGTCTTACAATTTTTCTTTCGAATTTCATTCCCAGTTTCAAGATTTTGCATCATGTGTAAACTAAACTCACTATATGCCAGCGTCAATCGGGCGGCGTTCGATCGGATTACTTCCAGCGTGCAAGGGAGTAGGGGGGACATTTTGCCAGATCACTTCAAGGTTTTTCTGAGCCTCAATCACCTGCCTGCCCCTTGCCGTTTCGAACTGTATGAGTATCGTTAAACGGTGCGTTCGTAGGATCACTACTTCGTGATGCACGTTAATGATCACACCGGGCTGACGGTCACGATTACTAATCTATTGTCACATGTCACTCTGCGCTGGAAAATATTCCAGCACGTCCGGGACACTCGTCGTCTTATTTAGTTGCCTGACCAACTTCGCACAGTTTAAATATCACACCCGAACTTTTCTAAACCTGATTTCGTGAAAACCAGTGAGGCGTGAAAACATTATTTGAAACTGAAACTTTGGCGGAACACGAAAACCGGACTTCTAACTTTGCGCACTCGAACTTCAAAAAAATTTAAAACACCTTCGAAGTTTTTTTTAAATTTAGCTCTAAAAGAGAATCGAAACCTTCGAACTTTATGTAGAAAGAAATTTGAAATCTTCGAATTGATCGAACTTTACTTCTTTAAGAATTCGAAACGTTCGAAGTTTTCGAACTTCAGATCCAAAGAAATTCGAATCTTTCGAACTTCAAATTAGGGAAGTTCGAAATCTTCGAATTTATCGAACATCAAGTAAAGAAATATTCGAAATAATCAAACCCGAACTTTTAGAAACCGTGAAAGCTTCGAACTTTTCGAATTCGAAACCCCACGATATTGGAAAGTTGTGAATTTTTCGAATTGGAACCTCCGTACGGTCGGAAATATCGAAACCTTTCGAAATCGAACCTCAGCTCGCTTCGAAAATATCGAAACCTTTCGAAATCGAACCTAGGGTGGTTCGCGACATCCCTAGTTTTAAGATCAATTAGTCCACACAACAAATTGAGAGTCCAACGAAGAAAAAAAATTTTTAGAGCTATATTTACGGCGCTATACGAATTTATAGTTGGCGCCGCGGAACAATGGCCCTTACTTATCACGTGACTGGCCCATATTTATCACGTGGTGCTTGTGCTCTTTCGGAAGCTTCCTATGGCCTCTAAAAGTAACTTACTCATCTTTGTTTGAAGTATAACAAAAAAGTAAGGTTAATAAGTAAACTTCTACAGCCCAAAGGAAATCCCTGGAAAAGCATAAGCCGACGTGATAGACCTGTGTGCTGTGCAGAGACGGTGGTGCGGAGAAACGCGTTGAAGCGGCGTCGCACAACGCTCAGCGTACGGAGGCGGCAGCGTGACTTTGACCCGCGAGCGCCAGATACAAATTCGTTTTGTGCCGTAAATATAGCTAAATTTTTTTTCTTTGTTTTAAATTTGTTTTATAATATTCTTTTTCCATCTAGCCTGTTTACAAGAAATGTTTTTTTCCTTTGCATGTGTCCTTTAAGAAAAATGTTTATTTGTGTCGTAATCAAACCTCAACCACTGTCATCACTTCCATGAGACTCCTTGTTCGACGCCTCTTCCCAAAGGCAGTCGTCTTCAGCTTCGGTGCCGTCAAGTGCATCTGAAATCCCGCACATCTTGAAAGGGCGAGAGACGAGTGTGCGCCGATGCAGTGAAAACTTGGCGCGGCGAATAGAGCAAGCAACACAGTGGGGGGTCGGCTTGCCAAAGTTCTCTCGCCTTCTCATGCAGCAGCTCGATGTTTACAGCAAGGTGCCATTTACATTACTCTTTCACAAAGTCGCTGAGATGTGCCTCGACGTCGGCGAACACTCCATTCATTGGGCCTCTAAAGCTTCTCGTTTCGTTGCACGCGATCAGCTTGCGTTTGTCGTCTCATCGGGTGATGCTGCCTTCATTTATGGCGAATTGTCATCCGGCAGCACTGTTGCCGATGTCTTCCACAACCAAAATGACTTTTCTTTTGAAGGCAGCAGAGTGTTGCTTTCGGACCGTCGGGCCCGAAAACTAGCCTGACTGCGGAAGATGGTGGCACCTCGGACATTGCTATTTTAAAGGGGTACGGAAACAAAAATTTAAATATTCAGATTTCGTTTGGAAATGAGTCAAGCATGACGGATAATAACCGTAAATGATAATTACACGTTTGTATTTTGAATGACTGGCTATATTGTTCGTTCCAAACGGTGCACTCGAGCAAGCGCTCGAAAAGAAGCGAATGGAGAGCGCGATGCGTCGGGATATCCGGTGCAAACAAAAACAGAAAGAAAAGATTTCTCGCGTCCATGGAGTAGCAAGGCAGGCGTGGTTATGAGCTTTGCCCTTGGTGGCATTGTCAGAGTTGTGGTGGTGTCAATAGCGTCGGTGCGTTACAACCGAGCATGTGACTGGCCCATGGAGGACGTAGCTTCCACAACACTGTCAGCTTAGGGCTGAACGGGGTGGGGAAAGTAACATTTGTGTTTTGAGGGACTGGCTAATCTTCTGTGGGGAGAACGGCTGTTTCCGGTTGCACGAACGAGGGTCCAAGAAAGAGGGGAGTCCTTCCTTTCTGTCTCCTTCGACCATTTGGTACAATACGCAATATGTGAGTTGAGCTAGGTGGTAAGCTAAAAGGGAAAATGTTGAAATTCCAAAGGGCGGCGCTGCTCCGAGGGAATCTGCCATGTTACGAGTACGTAGCAAGTTCCCCAACATTGTCAGATTAGCTCCCAAATAGGCTCCGCATGCATCCACCAGGTGCACATTGAAAGATTGTTTATTTAGCTTTAGAATTAGTTTTCTTGTGCCTTTCAACGGAAGACTGGTGTTTTTGAGGTTAGGGTGCAACATGCAACACATTCAAGCTAGAAAATAAGCACTGGAATTTCGTTTCCCTAACCCTTTAATGGGGATGATAGCTATTTTGAACACCATATTGCTTTGAAACCGAAACTATGTCAAACTGCGTTAGATCGCGCCTCATTGAAGCTGAAAATTGTTGGGACCCGCGTATAATACGAGCCGCAAATTTTACATGGCAAAATATGAAAAAAAAGAACTCTGATTTTATGCGGGTCTTACATTACTTCTAACTAGTAACTATTGATCCAATTTTCTTTCAGACGCCTTGAGCTACTACATCAACCACCACCCAAACCCTGAGGCTGCCAACCCCCAAGAAGACCATGCTGTCCGCCTGCGACAGATTAACAATACAATGACGAACTTTCTTTCGGATCTGGGCCGCCCTGCCAGGTGCCGCAGTGCAGAGTGAATTTTTTCTGTAAAAGAATGTTGAGTTGGGCAAGTTGGTTTATCTTAGATTAGAAAAGCGCCAGAAAACAAGGACAACAGCGCATCGTTTCGTCTATTCTTCCTGTTGTCCTTGTTTTCTGGCGCTTTTCTAATCGAAGAATCTTTTTCTCTTTTATTCTTTTTTAGTGCAATTTTTTACCTTCATGTTTTTATGTTGTGCATATTTGACCGACAGGCGTCGCACCGCACCACGAATTTTTTTTTTTTTAATTATTTTATACTTGATCTCACCTTCTGTCCAAGCGCAGCAGAGGCTGCCAGCCATCTCAGCCAACCGACTGTTGAGAGAGAGTCATGTTTGCTTGAGCTCCCCCCGACCAGAACATCACGTGATACCCTCCGGACGCTGGATTGCCTGGTGTGGCTCATAGCCTCCGCTGCGCTCGAATGGAAGGCTTTAGGGGTTTATGTTGCTCCACACAAATGTTTTTATTGTCTAGTCACTTTCTTTTGTCTTGTTTAGTGTGTTGGGTATATTGAAATAACCATTCAATAGTATTTTTAGTGTTTGTCTAGTCGGACGTTTTTAATCCTTACTCGGGCATATTTGACCGACAGTATGGTGCCTCGAGCATATTTGACCGCACCATGAATGTTTTTTTTTAAATTCTCTTTTATACTTGGTTTCACCTTCTCTCCAAGCGCAGCGGATGATACCAGCCATCTCAGCCAACCCACCGTTGAGAGAGTGTCACGTTTCCTTGAATTCCGCCCAACCAGAACATTACGTGATACCATCCGGACGCTGGATTGGCTGCGGTGGCTTGTAGCCTCCGCTGCGCTCGGACGGAAGGTGAAACAATGTGCTAACTACAGGGCTTTATGTCGCGCCACACGTTGAATGTGTTTATTGTCTAGTCACATTCTTTTATCTTGTTTAGTGTCTCGAATATATTGAAAGCACCATGCAATGGTTTTTTTCGTTCTTGTGTAGTTAAACTTTAATCTTTACAGTGTGGTGCCTCGGGTATATTTGACAGACAGGCGTTGCACCACACCCTGAATGTTTTTTTTTAATTCTTTTTTATATTTGGTTTCACCTTCTGTCAAAGTGTGGCGGACGCTACGTCCATTCCAGCAAACCCACAGTTGGGAGAGTCCAGTTTCCAGCCCATGTTGAGTCATGTCTAGTATTTAGACTTTCTTTTATCTTCTTTAGTGCCTCAGGCATAGTAGAGGAACCATGCAATGTTTTTTTGTTTTTCTTGTATAGTCGGACTTTTTTAATCTTTACTCGGGCATATTTGACCGACAGTATGGTGCCTCGAGCATATTTGACCGCACCATGAATGTTTTTTTGTTTTTTTTTAAATTCTCTTTTATACTTAGTTTCACCTCCTCTCCAAGCGCAGCGGATGCTACCAGCCACCCCAGCCAATCCACCGTTGAGAGAGCGCCATGTTTCCTTGATCTCTGCCCAACCAGAACATCACGTGGTACCCTCCCAGCGCTGGATTGCCTGGGGTGACTCATAGCCCCCCCCCCCCCTCCCCCCTGTGCTGGGATGGAAGGTGAAACTGTGTTTTCCTTAGGACTTTATGTTGCGCCACACGCTGAATGTTTTTATTGTCTAGTCAGTCTTTTCTTTCTAGTTAGTGTCTCGTATATTGAAGGCACCATGGTGCCTTCAATATACGAGACACTTGGTTCTTGGCTGACTATTTTCAGTTAGTTATTCAGCCTTGGATTTACCATTTTTTATTGTTAAAACCACTAAAGGAGTGGTTAAAATTTCTATGCAAATAAAATCGTTGTGATAGTTTGTAGCCTGAGTTTTCAGTGTGGTGAAGCTGGCTGTACTGGTCTCAGGTACGAGTTGTACCGTTTTCACCAGTGAAACCGGTGTACCTGTGTGACCAGTATGGCTGGTTTTATCATATGCCCAGTATATCCAGTATTTCCAGTGCATCCAGTATACCCGTCCAATAATCCAGTTTGATACTGGCCCAGTATGCCCAGTAAAACCACTACCAGTATTCCCAGTTTGCCCGTCCAATAATCCAGTTTGATACTGGCCCAGTATGCCGAGTATGGAAATATTTTCAATAGGGTAGGCCACAGTATTATGATATCGAGGGGTGTGGCTTTTCGTCCGCCGAATATTGCTTCGGCGGGGGTTTTCTCCGTGTAAGATGAGACCGTCGCGTGCTGCCGGAACAAGAACCTGGCGATTCTTCACTGAACTGCTTCTTCCGTAAGCTTCAAAAGGGCTTTTTTTCGTTTCGCACATCATCTGTTCTGCTTGCCCGTTAGTTGCAGGATGGTATGGTGCACTAATGTGATGCCTCATGCCGGTTTTTTTTCTTCAAAAACTTGTTTATTTTATTTGAAGCAAAATTTTGCGCGTTATTAGAGAAAAGTCATTTCGGTAGGGCAAAAGTAGGTAAAACAGACCGCACAACGTCAATGACGTGACGTCGTGGCAGGCATCGTGTAAATTTCCAGCCACTTAGAGCACGCATCGCCCATGACTCTGTAGATGCGGATACGTTTCGCCACCCACCGACTGAATAGTGGATCGTTTTCAGTTACTGTTCATGATGGCGTTGGACTCAAGGAAGACTTCGAGTCTTTCCACAAAGTTAGCCCATGTGCCAGGACTTTTGTCGAAAGCGGTAAGTGTTCGAAACGTCGACAACGTCGGAAGCCACGTATTGTGCTTGACACTAGACACTTACCATTCGCTGAGAAGAAACTTGCTTGTTCGTCTGCCATGAGTCGTCCGATATCAGGTCATCACCGCAACACCATCTCCCGACAAAACTGGTCTTCATTGTTCGCATGTCCATAGTTAGCAATCACGTCAACTTATAAATTCCCGAACGCTCATAACTTGCCGTCGCTAAACGCCGTTCATTCATAGCGTCTTCAATGCAAATAAACGTCTTCCTATTTCTTCTGATGGTTTTCCTAAGCTGTACTTACAACATTATGAGTGTCGGTACCTCCGAAAATATTGCAACGGCGTTTGTTTTCCGGGAACTATAATGTAACCACCTTTACAACATCTTCCGGACCCCGTAAAACAGAATATTTCGTGACGTTATTTTAGTCGTCATTAAAATGGTGAGGTAAGTACCCTAAATCGCGAAGCAGTTTACTTGACGCCCGCTTCCACTGGTTGAGTCTACTGAGCGTGCATTCCTGCAGAGGAAATTTTCATTGATAGAATATTGACACGTCAATCAACATTTGATTCCTTCTTAATAAATCTTCAACTTAGAAACTCTAACCAAGCTTTATTAAAAAGCAAAAATCCCGACGTTTCGGAACCAACTCGGTCCCTTGATCACGGGTGACTGTTTTTGTCCCGCGGAACGGCCTGCCCACGAACCCGAACACCCCCGGGTGTTTTCCGGATTATCCCTCTTAACCCCGAAACGTAGCTGCTGGGAAGGGTCCCCGTCGACCGGTTTATGTTGCCACGTGTGCATTGAATGTGCCACGACTCCAACAGGAGGCGCCTCCGCCAGTTTTTCTCCGTTCCGAGGATGGAGCTGTTGTCAAGGTCGATGGAGTGGTTCGTCTTCTCGACGTGTTCGGCCAGCGCGCTTCCCTCCACATTTTTCTTCGCGATGTCGTAGCGGTGGCGCCGCAGGCGCTCTGGATAGTTTTTCGTTTCCCCAACGTACGACGCGGGGCAGTCACCGCAGGGAATTTTATAAACCAGTCCCTGTGCCCTCTCCCTCGGGGGGCGATCCTTTGGCAGGGGGAGAAGGCCGCCGATGGTCGAGACTGGCTTGTGTGATACCGCTATGCCGTACTGTCGCAGTACTCGGGCGAGAACCTCGCTTGTGCCCTTGATGTAGGGTACACACACGCGGGTGGAGGGAGGGGGGGCGTCTTGGGTTGAAGGGGTGCGTCGAATTTTTTTGATCGTGCTTTTTACAAATCCAGCTGGGTAGCCATTCTTCCGCAGGTCTTGTTTTATCGTTTCGATCTCTTTTCGAAGGGTCTCCTCTGATGTGCAGACCGTGATCGCCCGTCTGACGAGTGCCGAAGCCACGGAAGACTTATGTGTCCTAGGGTGGCTTGAGGAAAAGTCCAGGTATCGGCCTGTGTGTGTCGGCTTCCTATACACACGGAAGTCCAGGTGGCCGGACTTTCTCACTGCACAGACGTCTAGGAAAGGGAGACAGCCATCTGATTCGTGCTCAATCGTGAATTGAATCGCTGGCTCGATGGAGTTGAGATGTGTGTGGAGACGGTCGATCTCACTGGTCTTTACAACACAAAAGCAGTCATCTACATACCGCAGGAAACACACGGGTGCTGGGGAGAAAGTGTCCAGGGCTTTTCTCTCGATCGCCTCCATTACAAGGTTTGCCACAGTTACGGAGACCGCAGCACCCATAGCCGTACCACTGGTTTGTCTGTAGAAGCGGCCAGCAAAAGAAAAATAAGTGCTGGATAGGCAGAATTCCAGTAGACGGCAAATCTCGTCCACCTCAAGGCACGTTCTTTCGGAGAGTTTCGTGTCAGACGAGAGGGCCTCCCGCGTCACAGACACTGCGAGAGGCACAGGCACACTTGTGAAAAGCGACACGACGTCGAAGGAGACAAGGCTCTCGTCGTCCCGCAGTTCGAGGCCCGATGTCAGCTCGATGAAGTGTCCAGAATTTTGGACGTACGTGTCGGTCTTCCCGGTTAAAGGCGACAGCAGTCGGTGGAGATGGTTGGACAACGCACGTAACGGAGACGTGGTGAAATCCACTATGGGTCGGAGGGGGACATCTGGCTTGTGCACCTTCGGCAGGCCATAAAAGGCCGGCGCTGAACCGTTCCGGCAAATGAGACCCAAGTAAAGGCCTTAGGACTCGGGATACCCATCAAAAATCGTAGAGAGCATTTTGTTTAGACTTGCCTGAATCTTGGCAGTCGGGTCCTTTGGCAGAATCATGTATGCGTCGGTGTTGAGAAGCTGAAGCGCCTTCTCATCGTAGTCCGCGCGGTCGAGTAGCACGGTTGCGTTCCCCTTGTCGGCAGGGAGGACGACGATGCTCTTGTCTTCTCTCAAGTTCTGAATGGCTGCTTTCTCTTCCGGCGTGTAATTTAACTGCTCCCGTTGGTGCGCCTTGGACAGCACGCCGATGGCCTTGAGGCGAGCTTCTTCACGGATGCAGGGGTCTAACTCACGCAGGCCATATTCGACAGCAGCTGCCATCGAAGCAATAGGCGGCGTTGTTGTGGTTAGGTTGAACTTCTTTCCCTTTGCCAGAACACGCGTCTCGGTCTCAGAGAGCACTCTCGAAGACAGATTCTTCACGAACCTCTTGTTGGTCTCTTGGGAGACGGCGGGACGCAATTGGAGAGATACGAGCTTCTTCTGGTGGTCCGAACTCCTTCTCTCAGCGGCCGACGTGGCAGCAGATCTGGCAAAGTCGTCGATGGCAGGAAAATGCTCCGGAGCACGGTATTCCAGCTGTCTCCGCAAAAAGAAGAGATCCAAGTCCCTTTTCCTGAGAGTTTCCCGGCATTCTTGAATCCTGGAGTCGAGCAGACGACGTTCGGCCTGTTCGACGATCCTGTGACCCTCGGTGCTGTGGACCAGGCGCTTCAGGCGGAGACTCTTCGGGATTAGCCGCAGTTCCTTGCAAGTCTTGTTGAACGTGAGGTGGGTTTTGACGGTAGAGATGGAGTTGTAGAGGTGAACATATCGCTTGGCAAGCCGCACCACCACAGGACCGTAGTCATTGCAAAGAGACTTAAATGTAAACATTTTCGACGGACATCCGTCTGGTTAGGAATGATTAATAAATCTTCAACTTAGAAACTCTAACCAAGCTTTATTAAAAAGCAAAAATCCCGACGTTTCGGAACCAACTCGGTCCCTTGATCACGGGTGACTGTTTTTGTCCCGCGGAACGGCCTGCCCACGAACCCGAACACCCCCGGGTGTTTTCCGGATTATCCCTCTTAACCCCGAAACGTAGCTGCTGGGAAGGGTCTCCGTCGACCGGTTTATGTTGCCACGTGTGCATTGAATGTGCCACGACTCCAACAGGAGGCGCCTCCACCAGTTTTTCTCCGTTCCGAGGATGGAGCTGTTGTCAAGGTCGATGGAGTGGTTCGTCTCCTCGACGTGTTCGGCCAGCGCGCTTCCCTCCACATTTTTCTTCGCGATGTCGTAGCGGTGGCGCCGCAGGCGCTCTGGATAGTTTTTCGTTTCCCCAACGTACGACGCGGGGCAGTCACCGCAGGGAATTTTATAAACCAGTCCCTGTGCCCTCTCCCTCGGGGGGCGATCCTTTGGCAGGGGGAGAAGGCCGCCGATGGTCGAGACTGGCTTGTGTGATACCGCTATGCCGTACTGTCGCAGTACTCGGGCGAGAACCTCGCTTGTGCCCTTGATGTAGGGTACACACACGCGTGTGTGTACCCTACTTGATGTAGGGTACACACACACGCGTGTGTGTACCCTACTTGATGTAGGGTACACCCGCGTGTGTGTACCCTACATCAAGGGCACAAGCGAGGTTCCCCAACGCGTCGTACGTTGGGGAAACGAAAAACTATCCAGAGCGCCTGCGGCGCCACCGCTACGACATCGCGAAGAAAAATGTGGAGGGAAGCGCGCTGGCCGAACACGTCGAGAAGACGAACCACTCCATCGACCTTGACAACAGCTCCATCCTCGGAAAGGAGAAAAACTGGCGGAGGCGCCTCCTGTTGGAGTCGTGGCACATTCAATGCACACGTGGCAACATAAACCGGTCGACGGGGACCCTTCCCAGCAGCTACGTTTCGGGGTTAAGAGGGATAATCCGGAAAACACCCGGGGGTGTTCGGGTTCGTGGGCAGGCCGTTCCGCGGGACAAAAACAGTCACCCGTGATCAAGGGACCGAGTTGGTTCCGAAACGTCGGGATTTTTGCTTTTTAATAAAGCTTGGTTAGAGTTTCTAAGTTGAAGATTTATTAATCATTCCTAACCAGACGGATGTCCGTCGAAAATGTTTACATTTAAGTCTCTTTGCAATGACTACGGTCCTGTGGTGGTGCGGCTTGCCAAGCGATATGTTCACCTCTACAACTCCATCTCTACCGTCAAAACCCACCTCACGTTCAACAAGACTTGCAAGGAACTGCGGCTAATCCCGAAGAGTCTCCGCCTGAAGCGCCTGGTCCACAGCACCGAGGGTCACAGGATCGTCGAACAGGCCGAACGTCGTCTGCTCGACTCCAGGATTCAAGAATGCCGGGAAACTCTCAGGAAAAGGGACTTGGATCTCTTCTTTTTGCGGAGACAGCTGGAATACCGTGCTCCGGAGCATTTTCCTGCCATCGACGACTTTGCCAGATCTGCTGCCACGTCGGCCGCTGAGAGAAGGAGTTCGGACCACCAGAAGAAGCTCGTATCTCTCCAATTGCGTCCCGCCGTCTCCCAAGAGACCAACAAGAGGTTCGTGAAGAATCTGTCTTCGAGAGTGCTCTCTGAGACCGAGACGCGTGTTCTGGCAAAGGGAAAGAAGTTCAACCTAACCACAACAACGCCGCCTATTGCTTCGATGGCAGCTGCTGTCGAATATGGCCTGCGTGAGTTAGACCCCTGCATCCGTGAAGAAGCTCGCCTCAAGGCCATCGGCGTGCTGTCCAAGGCGCACCAACGGGAGCAGTTAAATTACACGCCGGAAGAGAAAGCAGCCATTCAGAACTTGAGAGAAGACAAGAGCATCGTCGTCCTCCCTGCCGACAAGGGGAACGCAACCGTGCTACTCGACCGCGCGGACTACGATGAGAAGGCGCTTCAGCTTCTCAACACCGACGCATACATGATTCTGCCAAAGGACCCGACTGCCAAGATTCAGGCAAGTCTAAACAAAATGCTCTCTACGATTTTTGATGGGTATCCCGAGTCCCGAGGCCTTTACTTGGGTCTCATTTGCCGGAACGGTTCAGCGCCGGCCTTTTATGGCCTGCCGAAGGTGCACAAGCCAGATGTCCCCTCCGACCCATAGTGGATTTCACCACGTCTCCGTTACGTGCGTTGTCCAACTATCTCCACCGACTGCTGTCGCCTTTAACCGGGAAGACCGACACGTACGTCCAAAATTCTGGACACTTCATCGAGCTCACATCGGGCCTCGAACTGCGGGACGACGAGAGCCTTGTCTCCTTCGACGTCGTGTCGCTTTTCACAAGTGTGCCTGTGCCTCTCGCAGTGTCTGTGACGCGGGAGGCCCTCTCGTCTGACACGAAACTCTCCGAAAGAACGTGCCTTGAGGTGGACGAGATTTGCCGTCTACTGGAATTCTGCCTATCCAGCACTTATTTTTCTTTTGCTGGCCGCTTCTACAGACAAACCAGTGGTACGGCTATGGGTGCTGCGGTCTCCGTAACTGTGGCAAACCTTGTAATGGAGGCGATCGAGAGAAAAGCCCTGGACACTTTCTCCCCAGCACCCGTGTGTTTCCTGCGGTATGTAGATGACTGCTTTTGTGTTGTAAAGACCAGTGAGATCGACCGTCTCCACACACATCTCAACTCCATCGAGCCAGGGATTCAATTCACGATTGAGCACGAATCAGATGGCTGTCTCCCTTTCCTAGACGTCTGTGCAGTGAGAAAGTCCGGCCACCTGGACTTCCGTGTGTATAGGAAGCCGACACACACAGGCCGATACCTGGACTTTTCCTCAAGCCACCCTAGGACACATAAGTCTTCCGTGGCTTCGGCACTCGTCAGACGGGCGATCACGGTCTGCACATCAGAGGAGACCCTTCGAAAAGAGATCGAAACGATAAAACAAGACCTGCGGAAGAATGGCTACCCAGCTGGATTTGTAAAAAGCACGATCAAAAAAATTCGACGCACCCCTTCAACCCAAGACGCCCCCCCTCCCTCCACCCGCGTGTGTGTACCCTACATCAAGGGCACAAGCGAGGTTCTCGCCCGAGTACTGCGACAGTACGGCATAGCGGTATCACACAAGCCAGTCTCGACCATCGGCGGCCTTCTCCCCCTGCCAAAGGATCGCCCCCCGAGGGAGAGGGCACAGGGACTGGTTTATAAAATTCCCTGTGGTGACTGCCCCGCGTCGTACGTTGGGGAAACGAAAAACTATCCAGAGCGCCTGCGGCGCCACCGCTACGACATCGCGAAGAAAAATGTGGAGGGAAGCGCGCTGGCCGAACACGTCGAGAAGACGAACCACTCCATCGACCTTGACAACAGCTCCATCCTCGGAACGGAGAAAAACTGGCGGAGGCGCCTCCTGTTGGAGTCGTGGCACATTCAATGCACACGTGGCAACATAAACCGGTCGACGGGGACCCTTCCCAGCAGCTACGTTTCGGGGTTAAGAGGGATAATCCGGAAAACACCCGGGGGTGTTCGGGTTCGTGGGCAGGCCGTTCCGCGGGACAAAAACAGTCACCCGTGATCAAGGGACCGAGTTGGTTCCGAAACGTCGGGATTTTTGCTTTTTAATAAAGCTTGGTTAGAGTTTCTAAGTTGAAGATTTATTAATCATTCCTAACCAGACGGATGTCCGTCGAAAATGTTTACATTTGATTCCTTCTTGGTAAGATTTATTGCGAAAGCCCGTTACAACCGCTGAACCGTATGTCCCTATATCAGAGAACAATTTATACCCAGCCTGACATTAGAGAGTTTTAGTAGACCGTTTTCGGTTTCTCGCTCCGCTCTATGGCAAGCGGAGTCGCCATCGCGCATGCGCGACCCGCTCTGGGATTTGAGCGTGGAGCGTCAGCTCCGCTATCGTCGCCATTTTGAGAAGTACGTTCCACTCTCAGTGAAGGTTCACTAGATGGTGCTTTTCTGGAAAGGTGGGTGCTCGCTATTTGAAATCATGCTTGGGAGCGCGCTTGACCGTTATGAACCTCGCTGCACTAAGAAGCTGCGCAGACTTTGTTTGAAAAGGCGTCCCCCAGAAAACGTTTCACGGTGGTCAAGAACCTCTGGCTGCTTCGAGAAATCGCTGGCCGCAATCCTTTCACGGCCCCTGAACGGTGGGAACAGGTGCTGCCTTGTCTAAGCCGGCGGGCTCGATTTTTCTACGCGAGATGACGACGACGACGTTGAGAGGATGACACACCGGGCGACGGCGGTGTCTCAATCTGAGCACTAGGCCTCGGTTCCTCGGAGGCGGCAGCTTCTACTTCGGCTGGACTACCTCCTTGGAGCATGATTCTTTGACCCCAGCGGACCCCAGTGAGCAATAGCGCCATTATGTTCCTGGTGCTCCTTCATGCACTGATCGAACGGCGTGCAAGATCCTCATAGCTCGCTGCTCACCCGCCCAACCCGCCTCCACGAAGTCTGGACTTCTGCAAATGGGACTGCCACCCTCCCCAATACCAACAACCCATGTCGTCGTCATCTTGCACGTGTATACTCATCACATTACCATGTTCCCTAGACGCGGCACCGCGGGCCTCGGTGGTACGGGCTGCTGCTTTCCGCGGTGCCGTGGCTCTCCAGAGCCAAAAATTAAACGTTAAAGACCAAAGACTAAAGCAGTCGGCAAACGGACAGATATTTTGTTTGGTTACTTTAGGCAGCAAGACAGTGAAAATTAGCGAAAGCGAGTGCTCCATTTATATCTCTACTTTTTTTTCCCAATGAAATGAGTCTTTTCTTCTTCGTATGCTTCGGTCTGTGATATGGTGCCTTGGTGTTTATGTACACTGCGCGACACTGTTAGCGGGAGCATTCAATATCCTGTTTTCATTTTTCACCTTAAATTCGAGGGGCTGACATTTGCCTATTGGTGTGGAATAAAGCGCTCGTTCGGGGCACTAATCTGAGCGACAAATTTTCAGCTTTTTCAATAGCTGTCAAAGAAATAAACTGCAAATAAAAGCGATTTTTTTCGTGTTCGTATTAACAGTGGAGCGCAGTGTATGTATCTGCCTTGGGGGGTGACATGAAACCATTTCGCTTGACTACACTTATTTTTATTTCTTTTGTGTGTTTTTGAAAGTGCGTTTTTCAGCTTAAGCTCCTGCCTAGTTTCAGCCTCACTTGTGCTACTGTCTTTTCTTGCAATAGAAGGCTACGCAACACAGGCTACTTTTTACAATTCTGAATTCGACAGTAACACTCTAATTTGGTTAGATGCAGTATTCACACGCACATCTGAGAAGTAAAATGGGAGTCATTAGTAAATGTTTTTTATTAAAATATTTCTAGATGCCTTTCAGCCCAGTTGGACAGGTATTTCGCTCAGTACAAAAGCTTGAATATGATTTACTGTGATAATTTTATGCATTCTAATATTAAACAAACAAAAAAATGCCCATGGTCTTTGTAGGTTTCGTCCAGCCGTCAAATTATGCCGTCTGCGCCCATCACTGCCTGGTGCTTCACGACGAGCACCCTCTTGTGGTCTTCTTCTAATTTTTTTGACGGACGGCATATGGGCATGCTGTGCGGTCAACAAAACCCCAACAGTTTTTCAGGGGTGTTCCCTTGTCCTTGACGGCCTAATAAAAAAGACAAAGAAAAACACTCTTACAACACGGCAGTATTTAAACACTACCAAAACATGTGATATGGGACTTGTTACTCCTCTAAGATAAAGCGTATTTCCTTTGTAGGGTTGTAAAAAACTGGGTATCGTAAATTACTATATATATATATAGTTGTTCCTAAATTCTGCTAAGCTTTGAGGCCGTAAAACTGTGCATGCGAGGCCCGCTACGCCGGAATTCAAAACGGAACTTCTGAAAACTGTTATAGCCTTCCACTATTGCTTAGAAGTCCAGGCTTGTGTTTGCTAAATTTTGCATTGTTTATGCCTGTCTGGTTTTCACCAGACAGAAAATTGACGTGGAATATTCTTTTAACCGTTATTGACAACTCTTTTCAAAACACCACCGGGTAACATATTGGGCCGTCATATTTTGGGCATCGCTTTTAGTGCGAGACTTGTGACTAGAACCCATTTCATATTCAGTATTGACGCAGCATTCGTGTCTAATACATTTAGACTCGCATCCGCGACAAACAATGACGTAGCCCTCTTGCTCCCTAGACACTTGGCCAAAATAAGGCGGCCTCGAAGTCTATGGGTTGCACTTTTAAAAAGGCTGCATTCAAGTTTCTATTATTTTCTAAATCTACCAAGGAAATCCAAGGCGAACATTTCCTTAGGAAAGTTAAACAATTCAAAAGTTGCGAGCGAGTGTGAATAAATAAAGCTGAGAGGGGGAATGGTTTCTTTGGTGCAGCTTGCGAGCGCTGTACTCGTGGTCAGCTTTCAGTGGCATTTTCGACAGGAGGGCACGTGCACAGGTATAATAGGCGTTCAAGCACGCGCACCCGTACATTTGACTGCATAGCCATTGAACGACCACAAAAACGCGACGACTTTACCGACGCCGTGCTGGTTGCAAAGTGATACTCGTTCACTTTGTTTGATTATGCTGTTTTGTGTTACATAGAACTCAAATCGAATGGTTTACTTTTCACGCGCGGGGCGTACGCTTTACTTTTTGATTCGACCTCTTTCAAGCTGGGGTCACGGTGAAAAACATCGACGCGTATTGAGAAAGTGCAGCCATCTTGAGATCTAAGCGATCACGCTAAGGACGCTGAGCGCAGTCCGCTCTACAACTTGTGAAGCGGAGCGCACGCTCACTCCGCTAACTATACGCTCCAACTCAGAGCGGGCCACGCATGCGCGGTGGGGACGATGCTTCTCGCAGAACGTAAAGTAGAGCAAAGAGGGCTCATATATGTGGCCTACTAATACTCACAGATTACGAACGCGCACGTCGTGACTTGTCCTGACACTGCCCATGTACACCTTCGGTGTATAGAAAAAAGTATCTTTTCACCAGACAGAGCAGCCGTGCTAGAAACAATGGAAATGCGAAATTTACACAAACCATGCAGGGTCTTACCTGTGAGCACAGCTCCAGTTTTGCCAGGGTCAACCACCTATGTTTGTTTATGTCAGCGAGCAGGTGGCCGAACCTCTCGTTGATGTGACCAACGATGAGGTTCACAAATATGCAGAACACCGACAAGTTCCGTCCAAACGCTCATCCAAGTACGAACAGACGGCTGGGATAGGCCAGTCGAGGAAGAACCATGCAAAGCGTCTCGCTGTCGGGTGCTGGTATTTGGAGGCCCGCTTGCAGAGCAGCCAGGTCATTCTTTAAGCGGGATAGCCTCCTAAAGGGTTTCTCTTCTATATATACGTTGGAAAGATCCAGCAAACCGCGTTCGGAAAGGAAGCTTCGGCGCTTGATGGCACGAGGGATACGAATCATAGATTCGATGTCTCGCCAGCTTAATCTAGTTAGTAGAAGTCTCCTTCCTTGAGAACAGCGGGGATTCATCGTGCTGATGCCTTGCTAGCCTTGAGCCACACTGTACTCGTAATTCGCAAAAGAATGTACTCGCAATGCGCAAACTTCGTCCTTTTCTTTCATTTTTCTACTTCGAATAAGTAACTCTGTTTTATTTTTAATTCGAGTGGAGCAGAAGCTACAAGAGCGACTGCCGGCCTTTCAGCGTCCTTGACCAGCACGCGCGCTCGTGCAGTGCAGGTACCGTTTAGAGCAACATGTTCAAGCTTATACCTTCGGCTTCACTTGCACACAAGGTGGAACGATTGCATTTATATTTTATAGCTTAATATATTTTCGGGTGTGTGCCTACTCTTTTGTGTTTATTATTGTCGCCTTCGTTTTTACTACCTCTACAATCACGCTCCCTTTTACTCTCTTGGTGTTAACGCTTAGGTTTTTTTGTCTTACTAGTACTATAAACATCCACTTGTGGGGCTACGCAAGCAAATTTTTCGAACCCGCTCAAAACGCTCTTACGCTAAAGAAAAACGCTCTACTAAAACGCGTTTTTTGACCTCCGCTTTCCATTCCGGCGAAGCGGGCCGCGCATGCGCAGTTTGGCACCCTCAGAGCGGAGCGGAAGATGAAAACGGTCTACTAAAACTCTCTATTGCTGAGTTTGCTGGGCCACGCTACTTGAGCTAGCTGAGCACAGCTGGCAGCGGCGCGAGCAAGGCCACGAGGGGAACGTGATGGTGCTCGAGCCATCCCACTGTGAACCAATGTTTTGGCCACCCCACGGGTGCGTGTCGCCATCTATTGGTTGAACTAACGCCTTGTTCAAGATGGCTGCCGTGGGACCGCAGCCTTAAGGGTGGTTGGGGGAGGTTAGATTAGATTAGAACGCGATTTATTAGCCAAAAAATAATCAGGGAGTGGGATTGGGGAGGGCACCGGTGACTGAATTCGAGGTCTGGGTGCTGGCATATTAATAAAAATCAGGCTAGATGAAAGAGTCTACTTTGGCCTCATGGACGAAGTCCAGTAGGCTTCGTAGAATCTTTCGTTGTCGGTCTTCATTTCCAGGAGGGTGAGTCCAGCCTTCAAATGAATCAACGTCTTGGGGTCTATATATTACTCTTGTGTTTTCATATTTGGGACATTCCCAGATCAAGTGTCGGATGTCTGCTTTGACTCGCATGTCGCAGTGGGAGCATAAAGCTGATCTTCTACCCTTGCTCCACAAGGCGAGGCGGGCCGGGGATAGGGTGGCGTCTGTTCTTACTCGTGTGAGCAGCACTTGCCCTCTGCGACCGAACCCCTTGGAAGGGAGTCCGGGAAGATCCGGTTCGGATAGGCGCTCCTCTAATCTCGCTTTGATGTCTTCTTTGATTCTCGCCCTCTCCTCAGCCGGGTCATACTCCTGATTTTCCCAGTCGACGGGTGACATAGCCCGCTCCTCAGAGCGAGTTGTCCGGTCGTACCGGTGATCGATGCGTGGATGTGGCGGCTCATCGTCTCGTTGCCCGGGAGGAGCTAGAAGAGACGCGCGGGCGAGATGGTGAGCCGTTTCGTTTCCGGGAATTCCAGCATGGCCTGGAACCCATTCAATTCTTGTCGTGACTCCTCTCCGCGAACAAAGTTCCGAGACGAGTTTCTTAATTTTCCGCACCTGGATGCTGGGACTGTTGTGGGTGCGGCACTCCTTGATTGCCTCCTGAGAATCTGTAAATATTCGAAGATTCTCAGGAAGGGGGCCAAAGTGCTCACTGATGATCTCAAGTGCGAGCCGAATGGCTGCTAGCTCCCCGCCCTTGGTTGACACCCTAGGTGGAAGGGCTTCGGCTGCTTCCAACTCCAAGTGAGGGAAAACCACGGCGGCAGATTTTCGGGTGATGGGACCTTCTAGCAAGGCCGTGTCCGTGTATGCGGCTACTGTCGTTCCACAGTGTTGCCAGCTCTCCACCATCTTGATATGCGCTTTTACGCGTCTTTCTTGCTGTTTGCAGTCCTTCTTGCGGAGCTGTGGTTTGCTGCTAGTGATCACCGGGAGGTCCTCCCAGGGTGGAATCGGCCCCGATAGTTCGGGAAGATGTGGACGTGTAATCCCGCGAAGGCTCTGGATGGCCCTGCCTTGCGGAGTTGTCCAGAGACGAGCTTCATGTGCATCCTTCCTAGCACGCACGACGTCTTGAATTTGATTGAGTTGCGCGTACTGCTTCAGCTTCGGGAGAGGGGTGAAGCGGGGCAGGCCCGTAATAACCCTCATTGCCTGGTTGTTCAGGGCTTCAAGCTGTTTCCACTGCCGCGCCGTAATCTTGTAATGAATGGCCCCATAGCACACCCGGGACACTACGAGGGTCTTGACCATTCGCTTTGCGACGGCTTGAGTTGCTCCTCCGCGTGCGCTGCAAATCCTGCGGATCACATTGAGCGCAGACCTGCCTTGCTTGAGTGTGTTGCGCAACCAAATGTCACACTTGCCGTTCGGCTCGATCGTAATACCGAGGATCTTGACCGACGTCGATGGTTGAATGCGTGTCCCGGTAAGTACGAGGTTCAGTTTTGATGCGTAGTCTTCACCTCGGTTGTATAGGCGAGGCGAGGTGACGACTGTATAGTTTGTCTTTTCTGGTGCAGCCCGCATCCCCACTCGGGCTAAGTGGGCTTCGATTGTGTCGAGTCCAGCTTGTAGTACCATTTGCTGCACCTTTAGATCTTCCATGTAGGTCCAAATGGACACATCGTCTGCGTAGACGGTGAATCCAAGACCCGGGATTTTACTAAGTTCATGAGGTAGATCTGCCATGGCTAGATTGAACAAGGTTGGTGAAAGTACGGATCCCTGCGGGACCCCCACTCGGTTCGGCTTGGGCTCGCTGTCATGCTGGCCACAGCGGACTGAAAAGGTTCGCCCAGCCAAGAAGTTCTTGATAAAATTGAGAGTCCGTCCCGCAAGGCCTAGCCGATGGGCTTCTCCAATGATTGTGGAGTGGGGCACAGAATCGAACGCCTTTTTCACGTCGATTGCCACGATGGTTCGGAACTTGGAGCGGTGCACATTATGGATTACGTCGTCGGAGATGAGTGTCAAGCTCTCTTGAGTGCCAAGGCACGATCGGAACCCTGTTTGCGCCGGGTGGAAGGCTCCCGTCGTTTCGAGGTGCCAGTCGATTCGGGACAGAACCATCCGCTCCATAACTTTGCACGTACAAGACGTTAGAGAGATGGGCCTAAAGTTGCTCAGCGTGCCCTTGTCTTTGCCAGGCTTCGGTATAGGGATGACTAGAGAGTATTTCCAATGCTCGGGTAGCATGCCTGTAATCCACACATGGTTCACCAGCTCAAGTAATTGAAGTTTGGTGGACTCCGGAAGATTTTTCAGCATGGTCATTGTGACCCGATCCGGTCCCGGTGCAGTGCTGGACTTACCCTTGTGGAGAGCCCACTCAAGCTCCCCCAGCGTAAATGGCCGGTCCAGGCCGTCGTCCGGGGCCAGAATCTCCATGTCGTACGGTGATAGAATGTCGCTCGCGCTGTCTGGCTGGGGAAAAAAGAGGTCCCCTGCCATGTTGGCGAGCTGCTCGTCGGTCTTGTTCATCTTGAGAGCCATCGCCGAAGTGGCTCCCTTCTCCTTCCTCTTCCCCAGAAGTGTTCGGCTGACCGCCCAGAGCCTTTTTACCGATGTCTTCTCTGAGAGAGAGGCGCTAAAATCGAGCCAGCGGCTGGAGTCTAGTTGTTTGGCATAGATCTTGGCTTCCACCGTGGCGCGCGTAATCGCACGCCGAGCATACGGGGTCCTGAGGCCGTTGCGGTACCGTTGTATCGCTTGCAGCCGCTTTGCCCATAGGCCCAGTAGTCGGAGATCCGGTGTCGGCGCGTCCTGCTCGACGCGAGTTTCGGTGGTTGCCTCTTTCAGCGCTGAGTGCAGAAATCCCTCGAAGGATGCCGCCGCGGAGGAGTCCCCTTGTTCTAGCTCTTGACGAAACTTGTCCCAGTTGATAGTGCGTGCTATGCGTTTCTTGCCTGTCTTGACATTCCTTGTTGGAGAGAACTCAAAATAAATCGGGCAGTGGTCGCTTCCCCAGGAGTCCCGGAGACATTTCCACTTGTGATATTGGCTGTGCGGATTGGAGGTCCAAGTCAGGTCCGGAGTTGTGTCTTTGCTCCGGGCGTCCCCGATCCTCGTCTTGATTCCTGGTTTGTTCACCAGCTGTATGCGATGAGCTTGCATTTCCCCAATGAAGCTCTCTGCGCAGTGGGTGTTATGATCATAGCCCCACAGATGGTGCTGCATATTGAAGTCGCCCCCATAAAGCTTCTGGTCCCTCGGGTAGAGAGCGTGCAAGTGCCCGATCCACCCGTGATCCAATTTTTCCTTGTTACTTCGGTTGGGTCTGTAGTAGGAAGAGGTAAAAACAACGTTCACGCCCTGGTGCACCCTGACGCGGACTGCGACGACTTCTTGCCTCTCGGTGCAGTAATTGCCCAAGTCGATCTGGTGCTGTTCAGCCCAATCCGACCGCACGTACACGAGGGACTTCCCCGGAGGGTCGTCTCTCTGGCCAGGGCGAAGGGAAGTGATGGACGGACATGAATATACATTGAATCCAAAAAAATTGATGGTGCGCGTGTTGGTTTCCTGCAGCAGGATTACGTCAGGCTTCTCTTCGGGTTTGTCGTGGAATTTTGCACGAAGTTCAGCCGCCCGTTTGCTGAGCCCGTTGCAGTTCCACTGTAAGACCCGAATCACGTTGTTGTGGTGATGAATGGGCTGGTAAATAAAGTTTTCATCTGTGAAAACTTCGCCTTATACTGATTGTTCTCCTCTTGCTGGGCTTGAACCATGTTCTTGAGTCGATCCAGCTCAGCCTTGAGGAAAGCGCATGTGTTCCTGAGCTCTTGCACTTCTGCCGACTGTGTTGTCGCAGGCACCTCTGGCGGTGTCGGTGGTTCTCGGCCGCGTTTGACCATATCGGCCCACGTGCCGGCATTGGGCGGAGGTGGAACTTTGACTTCCCGCCTCGCCTCTTGTCGTTGTTGCTGTGCCTTATTCAGCTCTTTGTGTTTTTTTACCTCTTCCCGGATTTGCTTATTTGCCTCCAGCCACGTCGGGCAGGTTCGGTCAGTGCCTATGTGACCTGCCTTTCGACACCCTTGACAAAACAGGGCGCTGGGGCTCGGGCAGCTGACATCTTGGAGGATGTTTTCATGTATGTTGCCGCAGGTGGCACAAACCGAAGCATTGGGGCAGATGTCCGGCTTGTGGCCCAGGCGATGGCAGTTGGTGCATGTAACTGCCTTCGGCTTGTATGGATATACTCGCATATACCGTCTTCCGTATAACACGGATCGTGGTATCCTGTCACTGTCGAAGGTGAGCATCGCCGTGGTGGTCTTGCCCAGGCGCCGGGCTGCTACCACAGGAATCTTCTCAGAGTCCAGTTCGAGGTTTAGGACCTCGTCCTGCGGATCTTCTTTTAAGGTGTGGATGTCATAAATGACTCCCTTGCAAAAAGCGACTCCATATGCCCGGAATACTTGCACGGGTATATTTTGTTGCTCTATAACAACCTCCCGGATCTCCTCGATGGACTTGGCAACCTCCTCTGAGTCAGTCCTGACTGAGATGGTGTTGGCCTTTTCCATCAAGTGCATTGTAAATGCTGCCGTATTATGTCGTGTCTTGATCATGGTTTTCAGTTGTGGTAGTAGCGGCTTGATCGATGTCCTGGTCCGAGTTAGGCGGATCTTATACTCGATGAAGCGCTTCTGACGGGGCTTCGCTGGGGCCCCGCCTTGTGTAGCGGTAGGAGGATCGGCCCGAAAGCGTTTCCTCTTCTTTTTCTTGTTTGTAACGGGGGTCCATTCGGAGCCGTCATTGTCGTTCGCAGGCGCGCCGCCAGCTACGTCGCTCACCGTATTCGTACCGTCAGTGGGCGTCAGCATCCCTTCTGCGCCGCAGGGCTGGCGTAGCATTGGAATATCTGATGCAATGGTGGTTGGATTTGACGAAAAGTCCATTTCCTCTGTTGTTGCTACAGGAGCTATCGGGGCTTTACCGGCCGCCGGATTCTTCTTCTTTCTCCGCGTCGATGCCTTGACCGTTGCAGAGGAATTGCCTGTTGAGTCTTCTAGAATGTTCTTGAAAATGTTGACTAGGCTTTCCCGTGGAATGCTCCGAAGCAAGGTCCGTAACACTTGCTCTACGTCTGAGGCCGGGCAGGTCGGTAAGAGTGGAAGTTGCTCACTGATAGGGTGGTCTACGGTTGGAAGTGCCTGAGAAATCTGACAGTCCTTGTCCGCCGTGGCGGCGGCGGGCTTGGGTCCTGCGGCAGATCCCTTTGTTGTCGTGTCCATATCTTCAAGTCCTTGAATGCAGGGGCCAGATGCTTCAAACGCCTCTTCGAGGTTTCCCGAAGATGCGGCCGAGGTCGCCTGGCTGTCCATGCTTGTCTGAATTGCCTGGACGAGAGCGGTGGTAGGTTTAGGCCTAGCCGCTACGGTTCCGGTGCTTATCTTCGGACCCTTGAAATTCCCTTTTCGGGGACCTCCAAGGGTCCATTGGCGTGTCGGCTGGTTAGCTGTGGCGTCCTTGTTGGTCGTCGATATCGAGAGTGGCTGCGAAGGGGTGCCAAGACCCCTTCGAATCGGAGCAATGATTAGGCCTCAGGTAAGAGTTCACGAGAGCACGTCTGGCCTCCTCGAGAGCTGGAGGCAGAATCTCGTTGGGGGAGGGTCAATTGCGATTCTTGCACATGTTTACCTGAGCGCCAAAGGCATGAGCTCGGATGAGACTATACTCCCTTTCATACTTAGGGTGCAACGCTTTCAAAGCTACTGGCACGAGCGTGGGGCTTGATCTCGTTGATCATTTGCACGCCTTCTCGCGCAAGCAAAACCGTAGATGAAGCCACGCACCCGCGCCAGTAGCTTTGACAGCGTTGCACGCCAAGTATGAAGCAGAGTATAATGCCGGCCGAGCTTCAAACCAATGGGAAGAGGAAGACAAGAAGAAGGAAGTGGGACTTGCAGCGTTTCAGGTTGACCGACCACGAACCTGTGACATCCGCATAGGTCATTCAACACACGTCCCATACCACTTAAACACTGTGTCAAACAGCATTTTGAAGTCAGTCTCAATTCCAACGGTGTATGAATAAAGGCATTCATTTTGTGGCATGCCTTGAAATGAGTCGAAGTGACGCAAGCTGGGAACACACTGCTGCTGCTTCATTTGGGAATAACTGCGGCCCTCGGCTTTATCACATCACAATTGCAAAATGAAAGAGAAAAAAGAAGGCAAAAGGAAGAACTGCTTTATCAATCTAACCGACCAATGTAAGCCCAGTTCAATTCTAGAAAGCCAGGGGACCAAAGTTTGTCCTAACAGTACAATCCAGTCCACTTCCATAACTTCAAAACAAAAGATGGATATCCTCTTCAACCATTTTGACTGTAAAGGAATATTGGCTCTGCATGAAGCAAATTCCAAGGAAGTCTAACTTCTGAAATGTAATGAAGTATTATCAATGTAATCAATTTATAGTTGAACGACATCAGTACACTGCTGAACCAATAAGACATTTTCTAAAGCAACGGACTGAAAATAGCATTAGGAATTCAATAAGTGCTCTGTTGACATAAGCTACGATTTCTTGGACCATAGACAGAATGAGTGGCAACTTTTCATTACGCTACACATAGATCCAAACATTAGAACAAATAAAGCAAACCCAACTAGTTAAAAAAATAAAAAAAAAATTCTAGCTTAACGAGAAAACGCGTGCCGAGAAAATAGGGAGTTTTAGAATATCGGGCGCTACTTTACAGCGCGTTACGGACGGCAAAATAGCGAGGATTGCGGCGAAAAGTTTTAGAATAGCGTTTCTCTGCCGGGGACCACCCAAACCGCAAGCATCTCGCGCTTAAAACGCCACCAAGATGTCGCGACAGCTTTTATTTGGAAGTTAGAACGTTTAATCTTGAAAATTAAACAAGCTTTTTGTCCAGAGTAACATTTTTATAGTTGTTTTATACTCAATGCCGCATGTTTTGTTTTTGTCACTGCCAAGCTGCTCTGTTGTACCAGAGCATTCAAGGACTCTGGTTGTACTTACGAAGCCCAGACAATCCACTACCCAGGCATGCTTACAAGTCTGCCACGATCATAAGTACACGCGCCTCGAAGCTCTGAGCTGTGATTCTAGCGATCCGTGGCATTTTGAAAACGCTTCGACCATACCGACCGCGGGCGCCGAGTGCGACTCACGCAGTTCCCGAGCGGGCGACGGCGTCGAAGACGCGATCAACGGAGATGTTGTGGGCGCCGCCTTTTGCGGTACCCACGCTATTATCGAGAAATAACGGGCCCCAAAGCTCGAGTCCGAAGCTTGTTTTGGGTCTGCGCATGCACAGCAGCCACGAGATTACTCTAAAACTCCATAATGTTCACTTCTCGTTCAACGCGTACAATGCAAACAAAGAAGTATGTTTACCAACTGCGTCGAGTTGCTCGTTCTGTCGCGTCGTCGGTCTTCCGCGCTCTTCTTGAACATAATCATCACAAGAGAAAACTTCACAGATATATAAACTTGATTAAATTAGCACATTTCCATGTCTAAAGGCATTTCCGTCCCGCGACATACCCAACGGTCGGAAAACTGGCGAAACCATGGCGGAAAAAGAAAAAAAAACAAAGAACTGCTGTCGCTACCGATGGGGCGTCGAAGACGCGATCCTTAAAATATGAAACCGAAACCAGTAAAAGTTACAATACTGAAACCGAAACTGACCAAATCGCGGTAGAGGGGCGCCGTAAATAGGTCTGTTCACATGATGCATCGTGTTGGCGATTCACATGATGCATCGTGTCGCAAAACTAAGTTTCGGGAAACAGATTCCCCGTCTGAACTCGACCGAAAAATTGGCGCGCCTCCGAAAAAAGTGGCGCGTGTTTCTCGCTTCTGCAACAATTTTTCGCTGAAACCCCACCGACGCCCGTCAGTCACCCGAAGGAGAAACCCGGCTTCGCTATGACGTCTGACCCTCGAGGAGGAGCGAGCTTTTGGAGGAGTCTGAATTTTGGCCGATCCCGTATCCGAGCTTTGCCGAAAGAAAACAAACAAACATGGCGAGCGACAAGCACCGTATGCGACAAGCGGAGAAGCGGTGCATACGGGCGACGAGTCTTGGTCCTATTCGGTTGCAGGTGTGTGAACGGCGCCTACAGTACGGATTGGGGTCGCGGTGCAGATTCAACAGTCGCGGCGGGTGCAAGCACCGCATATAAACATGATGACTGGGGATAACTTTCTTTATTAGCGGTGTAAAAATGTCCGAAATGCTTCGAGATCATCTCGCGGTTTTTCCCGGGTTTGGCAAGACTAGTAAACCCAGTGAGCTGAATCTGACGAAATTCATTGAGTGGCAATAATAAAACAGGCTCTCCCTTCACACTGTGCGTACTTCATATCATTTTGATGCGAAACGCTTCTTATTCCCGGTGCAGATGGCAAGGTTTGGCGAAATTCTCGTGAGTCAATACGTCACAGGTTTCGCGCGTCAAACTCCACGTGTGAACAGGCCGATTTCGCGAAATCTTGGTTTCGCTAAACTGCGGCGCGTTGAAGAGATACATCGTGTGAATAAGCCTTTAGGAGTAAAAGAGGGTGAATACAGTTATTATTTTAAGCACAGGAAATAAATCTGTATATCAGTCTGTCTATGCTAGATCGCAAACTCAACGATGAAGTTAACTCAATCGGTCGCTGATTGGCTGCCCTTTTGATCACGTGATGTGACGTTGCGATTGAGTTTTTCCCTACGGATTCCGATGAAGTTCGAGCTATGCTGTTGAAATAATGAAGTTCGCGGTGACGTCAAAATGTCGTCACGATTGAGTTTGGCGATGGAGATAACTTTGTAGTAGTCGGGCAGCAAAAGTTGCCAAAGTCAATGAAGATGGAAACGTTCAAGCTCGCGGACGGGGCGCACCAAAGCGGACTATCGCTACGTTTTTATATGTTCGCCGTTCAAGGTTCGTCAGGGACGTAATCGGGGAATACTGCCCGACACTCGCTGGTGCTGACATTTGCCGTGGAAGATTTGGCGGCGTCGCGAGGGGCCCCATATGGTGATCGCCGAGCAGCAAGTGCTCTCTTTGAGCGTTGCTGGCGGCACATTTTGCTGCGACGAAGACGTCACCGTGCGTCGGTGTGCTGCGAGTCATACTCTTTGGGTGCTACAGAGCAGAGCCTTTTATACTGGGAGAGTTCGGCGGTTCTTTGATCCAGCCGCCAGTCTGGCAGCACTGATCAAACAGTCTGGCAACTGTGCGCATCCGCCATGATGTGCCTCGCCGTCTAGCTTGATTGCACCTTTGCATTTAATTGCATTATAATTATAACCTTAAGTTGCAAGCTTCACCCTTGTTTGGTGTAAGGCTGGTGGCGGCTGATAAAACCCGTTTGCCCTACTGACTCGAGCCGGCAGTCGGCTCGCTAGAGTCCATGGAGCGAGAGACGACGATGAAAATGATCGTTCTGCGCTGCGCTCTGCCAGACGTTAGATGAAAAAGAAATGGGGGGCTGCAGTGCCGTTGGATGCTCGAACAACGCCAAAAAGGGGTTCAGGATGTACCGGTTCCCGCAAGGAAAAGAAAACCGCGCAAGGCACAAGATCTGGGAAACCAAACCAAGAAGGGCTGACTGGAAGCCGAGTTCTCGATTGTGCGAGGTAAGTTTATGATTAACGCATGATTAACGTAACAAAATGCTTGATTTTTCGACTTTCTCCTTACGCCAACAAAAGCGCAAACGGCAAAACCTACACGCGTATACATTGCATGTCACCCGCCGGGAGGCACATCATGGCGGAAGCGGCGCCCGCTGAGTCCGCTAGACCTAGCGGGCCGTAAGCCCCTCCCACCCGCCGAACTCTCCCAGTATAAAAGGCTCTGCTACAGAGGCGATAATCGATAACCCGGGGCTGAAGGTGGGCGGGCTTCGCGCGCCAAGTGAAGACGGAAAGACGACGACCAAGAAGTTCCGCGATGCGAATTCAGCGGTGTTGTCGGTAAGTGCTCAATACACATTTTCTCAGTGCGCTTGCACGAGAGCTCTCGGTAGAAAACGGGTGCCTCGTTCACCATGATGAGTGTCGTGTGAGATAGTCGCACGGATTCAAGCTTACTCGTGATTGTATGTGTATCATCCAAATGTCTCGGGCCTCAACATCTGAAAATTGTTCTGCTGCAGCACGTTGTGTACGTTTTCATTTTACGATTGCAGGTTCAAACTGGTACAGTATCTTGTTCTTTGCTTGTGTTGTCTGAAACGTTTCTGCTGCTTTTCTGCCACACCGGGTAGGGCGCCTCGTCACGCTGCAAGCCATGCAGCTTGACGTTTGACATTATATGCCCCATCTCCCACCTTTGTATATAAAGGAAAATAAAAAGATTATAAACTCAATTGACACCTCTTTGCCCTGAAGGCATAATTTTGGGTATTGTGCAAGACAAGTGGAATATCGCCACTTTTTTTTTCAACTTTTTTATTATTACATTTTCAGCCTTTTTGGGATGCTATGCAACTACTATCTCCAAGTACAGGCTGCATTAGCATATAGAATTTCTATCTAGTCCTGATGTGCTTTTGGACAACTGAAAAGGTTATGAAACATTCATGTCAGATACCGCCTCACTGTTGTGTGCAGGTGACAGCGACAAAACCCTGAAGCCATGCTTGCACACCGATTCCTCGCAACCCCAATGGATGCTCTGCTGTTCTGAGGCCAAGCTTAACAAAAAGCATTGCTTAGGATTCTGTCGTAGAGCAGTGAATAGGATGCTGAAAAGCAGGTTCCGGTGGTTGCAAAGGTGCTAGGCACAGCAACATCATTTGACTTTCTGCACAATGCGGGCTTTCCCTTGAGCCCCAAGAGTCCGACCCCGAGGACGGTGTAAGCTTTGACAGCAGAGGACACGCTGTGCAGTGCTGAAAATCTGAGAAGTGGCCACCTCTGCAAGTATGTGCTGCCTACCAGGGTCTCCCTGCTCAAACTTGAAGCCTGGCAGCTGTTGAGGCTACTACGAGCTTTGTCTCTCGTCACATCTGCGAAATATACTTGTGTGTATCCGCTTGCAATGTTTTGTCATACTTCGTAACTTGCCAAATCAAGTAGACACGGTAAGTCCCTTTGTGCTGCAGAGTGGTCTACCTAAAAGACAGTTCAAGCGGAGTTTTGGTATGGCACCTAAAAATGGAAGTTTGTAAAAAGGTGATGTTTCTGAAAAAGCTTTTTAACACATTGTTTTTGGCAGGTTAACCTTGCAAAAATGCAAACCGCATAAGTGAAACGTTGAGGCATTAGAATAGAGAATAAAAGAGGGCCTCCTCATGGGTGGCATCTTGTTTCCCATTGACTGCATAAGCATTCTGGCTCTAACAGTACATCGTTCCAAGCATAGAGGAAGAAAAGGTGAAGAATTAACTGTGGTTGCTGGTATCTGGACGATTGAACTTGCACCGCCGTGTCACCGTTAATTGTGAAATTTCTGGTTCCCTGAATATGAAATATACATCGACATCTGAAGTCGAGATAAGAGTCCCGTCACATAAACAATTGCACCGAGATTTCCTGACCCAAAATTTGTATTCGATGTATGACAATTTTGTCGGGTATGACCAAGGTAGTGCTGCAAACCTTTTTTCCATGCTATACTGAAATCATGACAGACACAAAATGGTGCCTAGGGAGCATGTTTTATTGTGCATGGAAATTCTGCACCCCCATGAGGGGCAGCACGAGTGTGGTCAGTGAAGACGACTGCTGGCTATCTGCAGCTGCCTGTCCCTCCACAGCCAGCAAACAAAGTACACGAAAAAGGTGAATGTTTATAAAAACAAGCATTTTTAAAGACTATGTTGCAGAAATTGTATAGAACAAGAGAATCCCAGGGGTGTGGTGAGCAGTAGTGTATGGCATACCACTGCTTTTATCTTCTTTTAGAACTCTTATGCAGTGCTGGAAATATCAAGAATGCGAGACTCCTGAAAGACATTTTGTTTATGCGGGCACCTTCCTAACCAAGGAACTGCTCAGACCGGCAAGCTCATGCTGTGGGTCTTCCAGTACAACACGCAACCTATGAAGCAAGCAGCCTTGAGCAATGTGCACCTAGCATGATCCAATTACTTTGCAGCAGACAGGCCTACTCTGTCCATCACATGAAAAATGGAAAGCGAAAAGTTGGAAATCATTCACTTCGAAACACAACACAAGGTCCGAAAATTAAAAGGAGCGAAAACAGAAGAGTCCTGCATTCACTTTCCTTTATGCTATAACTGTCTGTCATAACTGATTCCCAATGACAAGTTAACTGTTGTTCCCGTCAATGTTTTTGGTGCTGTAGAAGTCCAGCTCTTCCGCATTGCATTGAGCAAACAAAAAAGACTGTGAGCCCAAGCTGCTCTGGGTGTAACTCAATAAAGCAAGGACGAAGAAACTTGGCCTGGAATAATTCATGAGTGCCATATGACACAGGTTTTCTTTCAACAGTTCTCCAAACAATGCTTGCCAGCCAATTTTAGACCTTGACTGCACTTCTCTACATCTAGGGCACTCATGCTGCAATGTTGGGTGCCCAGCAGCATGTGCAATGCAACCATCTGCTCCCGCTGAGTGGGCGAGAGGTCCTAAACAGTGCAGCTGGGGGCAGTTCAGGCCCTCACCATCCAGGATGGCAGTGTACAGCTGCAGCTGAAAAAGATTAGCACAAGTGACCGATGACCGGAGTAGCAAAATTGCGACAGGCAGCGCTATTGTTCCCGAGCGCGCCGATAGCAAATGCCAGTCATGTTCCATGTCTCAACGTTGGTGGCTGCCAGAAAATTGAGGGATAAGATAGCTTTCGGAATCCAAGCTTTAGGATGGGCTGCTTTGTGCCGGCCACCACCGTGTGTCGCAATTTTGCTGCTCCGGTCGTTGGTCGCTTGTGCTTTATCTTTTTCCGCTGCAGCTCTACCTGATGACTGGTGCACAGCTGACATGACACAGTTTCAGTAGCAAGCATACATGGTTTGCAGGTAATATCATGTCAGTATAAAAGACAAGACCTTTGAGTACTTCCCAGGGCACCGTGTTCGTGACCGCCACTTGGTACATGTCAGATGTGGTTAATGGCAGAGGCTACTCATATTGCCATGCACGTCTCCGAGCAAGCTTGCCCGTGGCCGAATGGTTATTGTGCTTAGCTTGCACACAAAGGGCTGAGGTATGATGCCTGGCCGCACATGCACCTTTTTGTTATTTCTGTAAATGTTGCATTCTGGTTTAATTCAAGAATCCCATTGCTTGTTCAAAGTCAGAATGTTGTACGCACCAAACTTTCTATGCCGTTTGTTCCAGAAGTCCACGCATATACATGAGGGGCTCTGCATGGCGATACAGAGAGTCTCTCGCTCTTGCGCTCGATCGTGCTCCTCCGCCGACCTTTGATGCCACCTCTTTGTATTTTTGTTTTCGGCACAAGTTTGCCAAATTAAATGTTTAGTTTCTGTTCATTCCTCACCTGACCATCTGACATTCGTGAAAGTATGGTGGATGTGCGGGACATTAACAAAAAGGTGCATGCGCGGCCAGAAATCGAACCTTGGCCCTTTGTGTGGGAACCAAGTACGAGAACCATTCGGCCACGGGCGCGCTTGCTCGGAGATGTGCGGGGAAATATGTGCTAGTGCAGGCACTTGGGCTAAGCCTAGGCAGAAGTTTAAACCGTCAAGTGATGATGACAAAGTTCGTCCGTGTTTGTCCAGTTCAGTACGCAGAAAATATTGCTCCGTGTGGTGGCGAGAACCATCTGCTACTTACTCTCAACTGTGACAGATTGTGATATCTAGCCAAAGGTGGAGGACGTAAATACCTGAGTGCAAAAAAATGAAGAGAAGTATACAAAACTGCATGCCGATGATTTTGCCGAGTTCGACAGGCAATGCCCAGCCAGGTGCGTCCTGCTTCTACAGCCCTTTGCAGCAAATATTTTTAGAAGTGGACCTTTTATATAAATAGCAGACACCGGTTTTGGAATTGGTGAGCCAGTTTTGTCTTAGTGTCATTCCCTTGTCAATTTCAGGGCAGTGGGTAGATGTGGTGCTGCCGGGAATGTTCGGTGGAAACAGGTTGCTGTTGGGAAACAGGACCGGAGGCACCGTCTTTTTCCTGACACAGTCTCATTAATTGGATCTGTGTCTTGTCCGACACAAAACTCAAGTAACCATGTGTGGATTGTCTCTGCACCATGTGTACACTTAAGTTTTTGTAAGTCTTGCTGAGGTGTCACCTTGCTAGAAACATCAACACGGTTGGACCTATAGTCACCTTGGGAGCTACCGACCAGGCACAATATGTTAATGACAGCATCTTCTACATAGTTATGCACAGTGCAGGTCATGTTCACATTTTTGTGCAATTGCTGAGATGGGTACAAAAGCTGTCGCTTTGGGCCACTGGAGACAGCGCAGTTCACCATGATCACAGTGTAGCAAAGCTGCAACCCCACAACATCAATGGCCACCAGCATGAGGCTACCGACGGCACTCATGCATAATACATGTCCTGACATAGGCGCAAACCACGTATTATGGAGATGAATCCAGACTGTTTTTTATACCTACCATTTGGTGGTGGTGGAGCTGCCATCTATGCTGGGTCCTCACTAGCACCTTTGGCCACAGCAGATGAGTCCTGCATCATCCAATCAAACAAAAGTTAACCCACAACAAATTGGCAGCCTTTCTGGTTCCGCGTTGATGTAATGCCCATTGCCAACACTTTAGAATTCAGGTATCGGAGTGCCGTATGCACAGCTCTAGAGAAATTAACTCGTCAGCTTGAGCGCTACGATCCGAGCTTTCAAAGAAACATCACGAGGCAGCACACTCGTGCAAAGTCAATAAGACCAAAAACAACTCAGTGTCTGTTTACTACAAGTAGCAAGTTTTAGGAGACCGTTACCGTGTTCTGCGGTGGCCACGGTACGGCTGGTAAGGCTTTAAGCGCGCTGAAAAGCATGCTTCAAAGTTACAGCGCGAGCTGCCAGTAGCAATTTCGCTGCGCACGGCAACGGTACGCTAAAACCGCCCATTGAGATGCCATGCACTTACTTACTGACACTGCAGCCGAGATGCCGTGTGGCGACGGGCGAGGCGCGTCCGCCCTCGAAATCATGCGCCTTCTTCCGTGTCTTAGCGAGGAACCTTTCTCATATGGGCCAAGATTCTGTCCTACTCCTCGAGTTCAGCGAGGACACTTGGTTCACGTCCCCCACCAGACTGCCGAGTGGTAATCGCGACGTGAAAAAGCCCGACTTGACAGCAAAATTTCCGAAAGTGAGGCAAATCTTCGTACAGACACACGAGCACTTTACGTGCGACATCCACCGTCGGCCATGACGATTCATCACGATCGCGATGCAGCTCACGCATTGCGATCACCTAAATTGTTTCACTTACGTAGAAAGATGATTCATGCGACCTAGACTTGACACCGGTAATTATATTTAGATTGTACCGCATTATACATTTTCAGAAGTTAAAAATGTTGCTTTTACAAGACCCTTCGATGCGGCGTTGCGCATTTCCCTCTAGGGACATATTTTGGGGACAAATCCCGATGAAGTTTCAACTCAATCGCCACTCTCCGTCGACGTCATCAACGCGCCGCGATGAAGTTCCCTGCCAGTTGAGTTCGCCGCCGATTGAGATTAGGCTCCTCCCACCGGCGACGTCACGATGAAGTTTCTCCATCGCTTTTTCCAGCATAGACAGACAGAACTAGCACCGACACGCTGTTTGTTTCGGGTGCAATGCAGTAGGGAGTAGATTTATTGATTTCTTTTTTTTTTCTCTATAACACTCATTTCATTGTGTAATGAGTAAACTCAAAAGAATTGCTATTGATTGGGTAACGATAAACCTCACTTGAATTTGTAATGAGTAAATTCAAAAGAATAGATATGGAGTAGCTAATGATAAAACTCATTATATGATGAGTTTCTTATGAGTTTCATTTGACTCTATAAAAACACATTAGAAGCTCAATTGAAACTCATTGTTCATTTTTGTAAGGGAAGCGTGGAGACACTGTTGAGCGCTGGGCGGCTTATTACAACGCAAAAAAATGTATACAGAAATGCAATTAAGGACGCTAATTAAACTTTCTTCAGGCAAACCTTGCCCCCTTTGCTATCAATTGGTGTCAAAATGTTTTGGAGCGTTATTAATGGCAAGAAAGACAAGGATATTTTCCTTTATGACTCTGATGGCATTGTTATGTCTAACAATGACTCTGCAAAAGTCCTCAATGAGGTTTTGTGTAGTATTTTGATTTGCACGAGATGGCGCTACTTGACATCTCCTTTTTAAAGTAGCCATCTCGTGCATCCATGTAAAAGAATAAAAAGGACAGCACGCGACGGCATGAGCCGCGCGTGATCTGCGGCCTCATCGGCCAGTGTTCGCCCCGCTCCTGAATCCGTAGGTTGTCCTTTCTTCTCGCTCCGGCGACCGTCCAGGTCCGCTCGGGGCATGTAGTTTCCCGGCTACGTCGAACGTGAGTCACCGGCGCTTGCGTCCAATGTAGCCAGGCTTTAAAGCACCGCCGCGTCGGCGCAGAATATAACATTTTGGCGACGAGGATGGGATATTTGTTTTAATATGTAGCATTTCCTCTTTTGTAACCCGGGATTCGGGAGGGGGCTTCACTCCGCGTCGCGGGTCAGTGGTTGAGGAAACCGGCGCGTAACTGTATTCATGAAATGTATTCCTTTTTGTTCCGGGTGAACGGTAGTCATATTTTGCGGAAAGGCCGCGTTTGATGAGTTCCGGGGGGGAGGCATTAGGCCTAGGTTTTCAGTACGTTCCATTTTCATCGTGAGATGACTTCGTCATCTTCGTCTTCGAGCGGCCCAACGGCGTTCCCGCCGCCGGCCGTCTTTTTGGCAGTGCCCGGTCCGCCGATAGTAGCTTGGCCGGCATGGAAGCGTGCTTTTCTGACTTTTCTTGACGCGTCGGCGTTGCATCTCGTAGAACCGTTCCGAAAAAAAGCCATCCTGTTTTCGCTGTTGGGCACTGAGGGCCAGCGCATCGTGGATGCATTTCAGCTGTACGAGACGGTTGCGGTGGAGGGGACTGACGAGTTCCAGGTTTTTCTGGAGGCAGTCGAGAAGCATTTTGAGTTTTCGGGTAGTATCGCGCTTGAACGCCAGAAGCTGCGCGGTTTGTTCCAACGTCCTGGCCAGTCGGTAACTGAGTTTCTTGCCGTGTTGCGCCATCAGGCTTCGTTTTGTGCTCATGGGGAACGCGCTCGATGAAAGACTTTGCGAGGTTTTCTTGGAAGGCCTGGAGTCCAGACGCGTTCAGGATCGCGTTCTGCAGGAGTGCGAGGGCAGCGAGCTGCCAACGCTGTCGCGGGCTATCCAGATCGCTCGCCAGTACGAGCAGAGAGCGAAGACGGCCGCAAGTTTTCGGCGGCGAGAGTCGCAAGTCCCGGTCGCGGCAGAAGTCCAGCGTGTCCAGATCGAGGAACGTCAAACGGCAGCAACACAAGATGGCGGCCAAGCGTCGTCTTCTTCGATCGAGCATGGGCAAGATGGCTACAGCGGCTACCCTCCCTGGCCTCAACCTGGCTACCCCCCGTCGCAGCTTGGACCCAGGATTCCTTGGGCTCCGGTGGCCTCCGGTCACGTGCCCCGTTTTCCGGCGAGGGTGTTCCAGCCTCAGCGTGGGCGTGAGCCCGCTCCGCCTCGGACGGGTGGGATTGGAGCAGACGACGCCTGCTACTTCTGTGGACGCCGCCGTCATGATCGGGCGGTTTGCCCGGCGTCTCAAGCGACATGCTTCTTATGTGGAAAGTGGGGACACTTTGCAGTGGCGTGTCAGAGTCGTCGCCCGCCGGCGGCTGCCTTCACCTACGATCGGCGACAGGCATCGTTCCCGGTTCAAGGCCGTGGTACTCGGCGGACCTTCGCCGACAGACAGTTCAGAGGGGACCGGCCTGGCCGGGTGAACGTGGTCGGCCAGTCGCTGTCTCCTGAGGAGCTGCCAAGCGTCAGGCTGACGGAGGAACCTGTGGTCGTCGGGACGGCCGAGCGACGAGAAGGCGGCAGCATGCGTCGTGACGCCTTCATGGCCGAGATCACGGTAAATGGGACCCCTCTTCGTCTTCTTGTTGATACCGGTTCATGTGTGTCGATCCTAAATGAACGCATGTTTAACGAAGTTAACAAGCAGCGGAGGATAAAGTTACATGCGCCGTCGATGCCTCTCGTCCACTATTTGCAAGAGACCATTCCGGTACTTGGATGTTTTGTGGGACAAGTAATTTTTAAGAACCGCTGGACAACGTTGGAGTTTTACGTAACCAAGACTGGACGTTCGTTACTCGGCATCGACGCGGTCCGCGAGTTGCAACTGGTGTTGAATGGCGCTAAACATGAGTGTTTGTATGCGAATGCAGCTCACGGAGGAGGAGCATCACAGCGGGATGTGAGGCCCATGCCCAACCAGCAGCGACGACCGTTCACCGCGTCGTCCTGTCAAGCATCGCAAGTCCCTGGTTCTCGACCAGCGGCAAGTTCCAGACCTTCATTTGCGGAGAACCCGTCTCCTGCTTCATCGGTCTCTGAAGAGACCACACCTAAAGTCTTCGAGGACGAGTCAAGTCCGCAACGTCATCCTGAGAGTCAAGGGCTCCATAGTCCGCAACGTCATCCTGAGAGTCAAGGGCTCCATAGTCCGCAACGTCATCCTGAGAGTCAAGGGCTCCATAGTCCGCAACGTCATCCTGAGAGTCAAGGGCTCCATAGTCCGCAACGTCACCCTGAGAGTCACGGACTACACGGTCCACAAGATCATCCGGGGAGTCAAGCGCCCCAAGGTATGCAGCGTCATCCAGAGAAATCCAGTCCTTCAACGAGCCTTGTTGGTGGTTCCTCGAAGCGAGACGCATCCAAGTTGCCACCTGGCTTCGAAGATTTTGAACATCTTTTTAGCCCGGGGTTGGGTCTGCTGAAGAATCACTCGCACAAGGTCAAGGTGCGGCACACAGTTCCACCAGTCCAATCAAAGCTCCGTCGCCTCCCGATGACCCTAAGGGATCGGGTTTCCGAAGAAATTTTCAAGCTGGAGCGAGAGGGCGTAATTGAACGTGTCGAAGCCTCCGAGTGGGTGTCACCTATTGTTGTCGTCCGCAAGCCCGATGGCAACATCCGTATGTGTGTGGACCTACGAGCTCCGAACCAGGCCGTTGTCATTGATTCATTTCCACTTCTTGCATCAATGAACTGTTGAACTCTCTACGGGGAGCGGCGATCTTCTCCAAGCTGGATTTGGCGTCCGCCTACCATCAAGTCCGTCTCGACCCGGTGAGTCGTGATCTCACGTCTTTCATTACCCACGAGGGGTTATTTCGCTTTAAGAGAGTTTGCTTCGGGCTGGCATCCGCACCCGCAGCTTTCCAGCAACTCATGTCCAAAATCCTAAAGGATTGTCCAGGCGTTCAGTTCTATCTGGACGATATCATCGTTTATGGATCCACTTTGAAGGAGCACGATGAGAATCTCCGTCGTGTCTTGTCTCGAATTTCCCAAGCAGGAATGAAGCTAAACCGTAAAGGTGTTTTCCAAGTACAGGAGCTCTCATTTTTGGGACACCATCTTTCCGTGAAAGGTTTAGCACCCCTGTCATCCAAGGTAGATGCGGTCCTAAATTTTGCAACTCCCTCTGATGCAGTGAAGTTAAGAGCATTTTTAGGGCTGGTAGAGTACTACAGCAAGTTCATCCCTCATTGTTCCACCATCGTCGAACCGATGCGTCGTCTCCTACGTAAAGGAGTTCGTTTCAACTGGTCTCCGGAAGTCGAGGCCAGTTTTCAGAAAGTAAAGACTTCCATCCAAGAAGCTCCAATTTTGGCCATGTTTGACCCGACGTTGCCTATCGTCGTGGCCACAGATGCTTCTCAGTACGGTCTCGGTGCTGTTTTGCAGCAGCTGTATGGTAGCCAGCTTCGTCCTGTAGCCTTCGCGTCTCGCTCGCTAACTGATGCAGAGCGAAGGTATTCCACGGGCGAGAAGGAAGCTCTCGCATGTCTTTGGGCGTGTGAAAAGTGGCACGCGTATCTGTGGGGAAGGTCTTTTGTCATTCGTACTGACCATCAGGCGTTGGTCACGTTGCTGTCCAACAAAGGTTCCGGAATCCGTCCTCTAAGGATCACTCGTTGGTCCTCCCGACTTCTGAATTACAATTTCAAAATGAAGTTTCAGAAGGGCGCCACCAACGTCGTTGCTGACGCGTTTTCACGGTTGCCAGTGTCTGACACTGAGGAGGGCATGAGATTCGACGAGGAAGTTGTTTCCGTCGTAATGGTTCCTTTGTCGAAAGGCGGTTTTCAACAGGCTACGGCCAATGACATAGTTCTTCCTTCAGTCATCCGCTATACTACCTCGGTTTGGCCTGAAGATCGTAAAACCAATCCAGATCTCCGGCCTTACTATCACGTCAGAGACCAACTGTCGCTGTACAACGGTATTTTGTACAAGGGAGAAAAACTTGTCGTCCCTGTCGAGTTTCGAGACCGGATCATGGAAGTAGCACACGAAGTTCATCAGGGGATCACAAGAACCACAAGTGTGATCCGGGAACACTACTGGTGGCCGTTGATGAATGAACACATAAAGAACAAGATCCAGAACTGCACGGTGTGCCATGCTACCGACAAACCAGTGAAGGCTGCACCGGCTCCCTTGCAGCCCATCCAGTTTCCAAGTCAGCCCTGGGAAAAGCTAGGAATCGACATCGTGGGCCCGGTTGATCGTGCACCGGCCAGTCAAAGGTTTTTTTTGGTACTCATAGATTACCACTCCAAGTGGCCAGAAGTTCAAGCCACGTCTTCTGTGACTTCTGCGACTGTCATCAGCTTTTTGAAGAACGTTTTTTCACGCGAGGGACTGCCCTGCGAGATTGTGTCAGATAATGGAGTACAGTTTACCTCCCATGAATTTCAAGATTTCTTGCGTCAACATGGCATCAAACATAGGAGAACGTCATTATACCACCCCCAATGTAACGGGCAGGTGGAAAGATTTAACCGAGTCCTGAAGTCGTGCCTTCAGTTAGCTGTTGTACAAGGTCGTCCACTTCCAGATGCCGTCCGAGACCACCTGGAAGCGTACCGACGTACGGTACATCCTGCAACAGGATTTGCACCATCCTTTCTCCTTCATGGACGAAATCATCGGTCTAGACTAGACGTACAAGGCATGCCGACTAGGACGGTACCTGACGATCTCTTGGAACGTCGAGCTCAGCTACAAGGAAGAGTACAGCGCTATCAACAAAACATGAAAGATTATTCTGACCATCGTAGAGCGGTACGACACCCTCAGTTTCATCCTGGGCAGGCTGTTCGCGTATTCAAGCCCACCCATCACAACAAGTTGCGGAGTACATATACAGAACCACAACGGATACATGCACAGTTAGGACCTGCTACATATCAACTCGCTGACGGTAGGAAATGGAACGCAGCGAAGCTTGCAAAGTCCATACAGCTGCCTCCAGCACAAGTTCCTGACTACGGTTGGGATGATGATGAAGATGACTTGTATATACCTCCTGCAACTCCAGTGGTTCCTGTACTGACCCCTGTCCGTGGAAGCACTTCAACGTCCCAAGTACCAATTGTCTTTTCTTGCCCGGAGGGTTCCTGTAACCCCGCAGCGTCTGGTCTCTTGGGGAGACAAGGTTCATCTGCTGCACCCATGGCAGGTGCACCTCGCCATGCAGCGCTGGGTTCTCCCAAGGAGCCAGATCTGTTTGCTGCGGCAAAGTTTACAGTTCCGGTTGCTGCGGCCGAGTCTCCTGCTCCGCGTGCTGTACCGGGGCCTGTTCCTGGACCTGTTCCTGGAACTGTTCTTGGAGCTGTCCCTGGGCCTGCCTCTGTTCCTGGGGGCCCTGCTCCTGTTTCTGAAGGGAATCTCGGGTCGGCTGTACCCGACATGATCGGGATCTCTGCACCTGAGCTCTGCCCTGCTTCCGTGGCAGACGCTGGACAGTCTGTGGAGCCTGACAGGCTTGTCAGGCCTGTTCCTGAGGCTGCGGTCAGGCCTCTCCCTAAGCCTGTACTCAGGCATGTTCCTGAGGCCGAGATCAGGCCTCTCCCTGAGCCTGGTCCCGGTCCTGTTCCGGCGGTCAGGCCTCTTCCTGGGCCCGTGGTTGTTGCTGCTCCGGACGCTGTGCCAGGGTCATCACCAGAGTCCGTGGTTGCAGAGCAACTACCTGTCTCCGATCTGGCAGTTTGCCCAGACACACGGGCAGAACTGCTCGTTTTGCCGTCGCCAGAAACGAGTACACCTCTGGAGTCTTCGGGAACGAGTACGCCATCTATGCCTCCACTTGAGGATTCAGTGGAAGAACTCACGACCGAGTTCCACACACCACCCACGATCTCCGAGCCATCTACAGCTCCTCTACCACCAGCGAGGCAATGTCGGCCAATACGCCAGAGAAGACTTCCGCTGAAGTTCAAAGACTATATTCTTGCACTTGGCGATGATAGTTTTCAGTCAGATTCGGAGTACAGTGACTAAGACTTTTGTAGTTATATTTTCGTAAAAGGTCAATTTTGGTATAAACTTTAGGTAGATATAGAACATTAAAAGCATATCACTGTTATAGCAAAACCTTGGCCAAGGTAAAAATGTCCATGACAAACACAATATTCTAAACAATAACCAAACTAACAAACTAACAGTCAACACTACAATGTGTCATGGACATTAAAATAGGTATGGTTGGATGTTTCATTTTCTTCCCAGGAGGAGGAGAGATGAGAGTGCTCTAAGTTGAAATATGACTCTTGGAATGAAATTTTGATCGTCACGTGACTAGTATGATGCAACCTGAACTTTCAGTGAAAACCCGTTTTGTTCGGATGACTTGTTTAGGATTTTGTTGAATTTTCCGTGTCGTGCACACAAAGAACGTTTATGAACAATCTTTTGCGAATTTCATATTTTTTTTTTTGTGTTTCAACGAACAATTTCAAAACCAATATTTCCAGTGAAATAACGCAATTTTCGGGTGGTGAAGTGTTTTGATTTTCGTTATTTTTTCACATAACGAATGTATAACGTAAGTCTTCCTCCCACAATTTTCTTATTTTTTTTAAGGGAGGGAGAATGTAGTATTTTGATTTGCACGAGATGGCGCTACTTGACATCTCCTTTTTGAAGTAGCCATCTCGTGCATCCATGTAAAAGAATAAAAAGGACAGCACGCGACGGCATGAGCCGCGCGTGATCTGCGGCCTCATCGGCCAGTGTTCGCCCCGCTCCTGAATCCGTAGGTTGTCCTTTCTTCTCGCTCCGGCGACCGTCCAGGTCCGCTCGGGGCATGTAGTTTCCCGGCTACGTCGAACGTGAGTCACCGCCGCTTGCGTCCAATGTAGCCAGGCTTTAGAGCACCGCCGCGTCGGCGCAGAATATAACATTTTGTACAATCGTTTTCTAGGGATGCAAGCTGTTCCATTGTTACTTACCCTAATTATGATTTCTTCCCTATGGACCCGCTTGTGTTTGATTTTGATGGGATTGTTAAGCTGATTGACAACCTCAAAGTGTCTTCATCATGTGGTATTGATAATATTAACACTAAGTTTCTAAAGAATACTAAAATTTAGAGTGCAATTTTTCTTACTAAGATTTTTGAGCAATCTATTCTTACTGGTGTCCTCTGAAGATTGGAAAACTGGCAAGGTGGTTCCACTTCATAAATCAGGTGTCAAACACTGCCCCGACAATTATAGACCCATTTCCATAACCAGTACTCCTTGTAAAATGTTAGAGCATATTATTTATTCACATCTTGTTAAATATCTCGAATCCAACTCTTTTTTCTCGTCCTCACAGCATGGCTTTCGTAAATTTCTTTCTTGTGAAACACAACTTCTTGTCTTTACTAACGATTTATTTTCATTACTTGATCATTAATCCCAGGTTGACTGTATTTTTCTTGATTTCTGCAAAGCGTTTGATAAAGTTTCTCACCAACTACTACTCTTCAAGCTTAGCAAACTAAATCTTGACCCTCAGATACTAACTTGGATTGAGTGCTTTCTTACTAATCGTTCTTAGTTTGTTCATCTAAATAACTCTAATTCTTCGGTGTCTTCTGTTACTTCTGGAGTCCCTCAAGGCTCCGTTCTAGGTCCTTTGTTATTCCGCATTTACATCAATGATTTGCCGTTGTGTGTCTCATCATCGCTTAGTTTGTTTGCGCATGACTGCGTTATTTATCGTAAGATTACAAATGATTCTGACTCTCTCCTTCTTCAAAACGACTTAAATGCTGTTCTTGATTGGTGCAAGCTGTGGTCCATGGCACTTAACACTAGAAAATGTAAAACAATGAAAGTGTCTCGCCGTAACGCTTCGCCTTTTATCTATCATCTTGATAACGTTTCTTTAGAATGTGTGACTTCATATAAATACCTAGGTGTGCATATTACTTCTAACCTCTCCTGGCATATTCATATTAACCACATCATTGTTAATGCCAATTCGATGCTAGGCTACCTAAAACGTAACTTTTCTCTAGCGCCAGTTTCTCTCAAACTAATATTATTCAAATCTTTGGTTCGCTCAAAATTAGAGTATGCAGCTCCAATCTGGGATCCTGGTCAGACGACGCTCACTTCTCATATTGAGTCACTTGTGAACCGCGGCGCTCGTTTCATACTAAATAATTATCACCGGTCAGCTAGTGTATCATCCATGAAATCTCTTCTCTCCTTGCCACTACTTTCTTTGCGCCGTAGGTGTTCTCGCCTATGTCTTTTCTATAAAATATACAATTCTAACCTCATTCTTAAAGAGAAGGTCTCCCTCGTCCCAACTTACGTTACTCCACGCATTGATCATCAGTACAAAGTCGGCGTTCCTCATTCCCGAACCTCAGCCTATCACGATTCTTTCATTCCTAGGACATCACCAGAGTGGAACCACCTTCCGGCGTCATTAATATTATTACCCTCGTTAGATGTGTTTAAAAGTGCTGTTACTAATTATTTTTGCGAAAATGACACGTGACTTATAATGTCTTCTATTACTGTTTGTTGTTGTTTTTTTCACTCACTCCCCTCTGTAACGCCCACAGGGCCTTGAGGGTATGTAAATAAACAAATAAAAAAAGAAATAAAATGTTCTGACCCCTCTTGCAGTGGAAGTTGCCGAAACACGCCTGCGTAATGACTCCACACTTTCGTCACGGACATCTCTTACAGTTGAGGATATTATTATTCTTTTGCGTTTTTGTCTAAATCAGTCGCATTTCACCTTCCGTGGACAATCCTATCGTCAGATTGAGGGTTGCCCCATGGGTAGTCCGGTATCTGTGACCTTAGCTAACCTTGTAATGGTACACATAGAGCAAACCGCGTTAGAAGTAAAAGCATGCCCTGTCAAATTCTATCGTCGTTACCTAGATGCACTTTCGTTGTTTTGAATGAGGATCACGTTGACAACTTCCATGCAACCCTAAACAGCATTGAACCTTCCATACAGTTCACGCGAGAAGTAGAACAAAATAACACGTTACCTTTTCTGGACGTAACTGTTTGCCGAAGTGACACCGGTCAGATTGAAACCACCGTGTATCGTAAACCTTGTGATACCGGTAATTTTTGAGTTTCAATTCTCACCGCCCTGTCGAACATAAGCGAGTGTTGTAAAAACTTTAATTAGCCGATCAGAACATTTCCCTTCAAATTCAGATTTACGAGCATTGGAAGTTTAGACTGTTATCGGATCCCTTTTGAGGCGCGGGTATTCACAAGGTTTTATTGAAAACACCCGTAAACAGATGCAGCAGGGAAGAACAAAAGAGACTAATAATTAGAAAGCAGGCGTGTTGACTATCCCTTACGTAAAAGGCGTCTCAGAATCTATTCGCCGGTCCCTCCTTCCACTAGGTATACGAACAACCTTCAAACACCACATCAAATTACGTGACCTCATTTCGAAGCCAAAAGATCCAACCCCTCCTGAACCTCAAAGTGGTATTGTATACAAAGTGAACTGTCAGGACTGTGACAAATGTTACATCGGAGAAACTGGCCGCGAACGGAGTACCCACCTCAAAGCGCACAAAAGAGACGTGGAGAAGGCAACACATGCCACAAGATCAAAAATTGAACTGGTGGACCATAGTTGGACGACTGGTCACACTTTTGACCTTGCGAATGCTGTGACCCTGGCACGCGAACAACGGTGAGGCCCCAAAAGATTTCTGGAATCGTGGTGTATTCGCAGTGACCCATCCGCCTGCAATTCTAACCGCGGCCCCCTCCCCGACGTGTACACCGACATCCTAAAATAACTTTTCATTTAGTTTCCCATCCACGATGGATGTAACAGAAGTTGAAGCGGCTGTAGACGATGATGCCATGGAAGAAGAATTCGGCAGAACCAGCGCTACGGAGGAAGAGAAGGAAGAAGAAGCGTTGGATTGCTGGTATACTTCGTTTCAGCTTCGGTCCAGACGCAGCCGATGCTACAAGCGCGAGCATGTGGCCCAGAACAGTGCTTGCACTGCACGAGCGCGCGTGCTTGGCAGGGATGCTGAAAGGCCGGAGCTCGCTCTTGTAACTTTGGCTGCGTCTGGACCGAAGCTGAAACGAAGTATAGCTAGTCAGGTGTTCCCAGGCCGCACTGATGATGTCTTCCGCACAGGAGACGAAACGTCTGATAAACTATTGGTTTTGTTATGCAAGTCGGAGGTATTTGTTCTTAATCATGATTCCCGGCTTTTGGAACATTTTTGCACGGACAAAAGAGAACGGCGTCAAAATAGCACTGCGACAAAACAGCACAGCGTTAAAACAGGACATTCACGATATAGCTAGGTATTGGCGTTTTCGGTGTTTATTATTTTGAAATTCGGCGTACTTTTTTTTCAGTTTTTATTCCAAATAGAAGTCTTCCGTTTGTCGCGATGAATTTATGTAGACCCCATAGACTACTCGGTCCTTTTCGGTTTATTGACGAAAACCAGTCTACTGACAAAAATGCAATATTTAAAAGCGTTTCTTTATAATGTATAGTGACTAAACCAGGTACTAGTCTTGTTATTTGTTTCTGTCTGTGGCAGCCGACGCGACCTGTTCTGCAAAACGCACTGCAGGGGCCCTATTGTGAGCTGACATTATCGTCGTGTGCTCGTATTTGTACAAAGGACGAACATGAGCTTCACTACCACTTTTGTTGGGGAGGCAAATGTCAAAATCCAGAAATGTGCAAGTGTTGCACTCAGTGCGTTTTTTCCCCCATTTTCACCACTGCGAGAAGTGGTAAATTCGCGCCGACCACAGAAATGACAATAAAACTACCGTATTTATAGTGTACGGAAACTAGGGGGTGTTCAAAAATGTGCGGCATTTCCGGACGCCTCTCATTTTCATTGCTCAGTTCGCGATTAAAGTCTCTTCTTTCAACAGAGAATTCGGCACACAAATATTTATCAGGCGAAAAACCCAGGTTTTGTCCTGAAGACCCCTGCGCCCCCGGAGCTTTTGTTGAAAGTTGAACCGATCTCGGAGACAAGTTGAGAAATACGCAAGGAAGTTGTCATACGGTCAGTAATGAGTCGGATCCCCCCCCCCCCCCTCCCAGCCCTCCAAACGCCCTAAAAATACTGACCTTTCTTAGTTAACAGTGACTTTCGTTTTCTGCTGACTATCAACGACACGGACAGGTCTGACGAACGTACCAACAACAGCTTCGCTATAAAAGGAGGTTCCAAGAATTGCACTTCATTGTTTAAAACTTTCCGCCGTCACCTTACGGGAATACTTTGCGCTGGATGCCGATCGGTTACTCCTGGGCCCGTTTGCTCGAAACGCTAACCGTGGCTAAAGTTAGCCGTAGTACCTAGGAGAGGATTTTGAAATCACGTGACTGGCTCGGTAGGGATGCGGGGAAACATGGCGGTGCCCCGGTGAGTGAGCGCCGCTCGCTTTGGAACTACTATGTCGTGGTAGCTGCAATATCGGGACCGTTAGTCAGCAATGAATGGTGCAGAAAGCTTTCACTATGCCTTACCTCACTTAAATCGCAAAGCATGAGCAATGACCTTGCCGCATTTTTTAGATAGTCTTTCGGTTCTGGCTATTCATAAGCCTAAATGAACGCAATATTTGTCGGCATGGCAATAGAGAGTTTTAGTAGACCGTTTTCATCTTCCGCTCCGCTCTGAGGGTGCCAAACTGCGCATGCGCAGCCCGCTTCGCCGGAATGGAAAGCGAAAGTCCAAAAACGCGTTTTAGTAGAGCGTTTTTCTTCAGCGTAAGAGCGTTTTGAGCGGGTTCGAAAAATTTGCTTGCGTAGCCCCACAAGTGGACGTTTATAGTACTAGTAAGACAAAAAAACCTAAGCGTTAACACCAAGAGAGTAAAAGGGAGCGTGATTGTAGAGGTAGTAAAAACGAAGGCGACAATAATGAACACAAAAGAGTAGTCACACACCTGAAGAAATATTAAGCTATAAAATATAAATATAATCGTTCCACCTTGTGTGCGAGTGAAGCCGAAGGTATAAGCATGAGCATGTTGCTCTAAACGGTACTTGCACTACACGAGCGCGCGTGCTTATCAAGGACGCTGAAAGGCCGGCACTCGCTTTTGTAGCTTCTGCTCCACTCGAATTAAAACTGAAACAGATTTGCTTATTTGAAGTAGAAAAATAAGAAAAAAGGACGAAGTTTGCGCATTGCGAGTACATCCTTTTGCGTAGTACGAGTACAGTGTTGCTCATGGCTAGCAAGGCATCTGCACGATGAATCCCCGCTGTTCTCAAGGAAGGAGACTTCTAATAACGAGATTAAGCTGGCGAGACATCGAATCTATGATTCGTATCCCTCGTGCCATCAAGCGCCGAAGCTTCCTTTCCGAACGCGGTTTGCTGGATATTTCCAAAGTATAAAAGAAACCCTTTAGGAAGCTATCCTGCTTAAAGAAGGACCTGGCTGTTCTGCATTCGGGCCTCCAAATACCAGCACCCGACAGATCGGCGCAGGATGTTGCCAATCTGGCGAGACGCATTGCTCGGTTCTTCCTCGTCTGGCCTATCCCAACCGTCTGTTCGTACTTGTATGAGCGTTTGGACGGAACTTGTCGGTGTTCTTCAGTTCTGTGAACCTCATCGTGGGTCACATCAACGAGAGGTTCGGCCACCTGCTCGCTGACATGAACAAACATAGGTGGTTGACCCTGGCGAAACTGGAGCTGTGCTCACAGGTGAGACCCTGCATGGTTTGTGTAAACTTCGCGTTTCCATTGTTTCTAGCGCAGCTGCTCTGTCTGGTGAAAAGTTACTTTTTTCTATACGCCAAAGGTGTACATGGGCAGTGTCAGGACAAGTCACGACGAGCGCGTTCGCAATCTATGAGTATTAGTAGGGCACTTTGATGAGCCCTCTTTGCTCTACTTTACGCTCTGCGAGAAGCATCGTCCCCACCGCGCATGCGTGGCCCGCTCTGAGTTGGAGCGTATAGTTAGCGAAATGAGCGTGCGCTCCGCTTCACAAGTTGTAGAGTGGACTGCCCTCAACGTCCTTAGCGTGATCGCTTAGATCTCAAGATGGCTGCACTTACTCAATACGCGTCGATGTTTTTGACCGTGACCTCAGCTTGAAAGAGGCCGTATCAAGAAGTAAAGCGTACGCCCCGCGCGTCAAAAGTAAACCATTCGATTTGAGTTCTATGTAACACTAAACAGCATAATCAGACGAAGTGAACGAGTATCACTTTGCAACCAGCACGGCGTCGGTAAAGCCGTCGCGTTTTGTGGACGCCCTATGGCTATGCAGTCAGATGTACGGGTGCGCGTGCTTGAACGCCAATTATATCTGTGCATGCGCCCTCCTGTCGAAAATGCCACTGAAAGCTGACCGCGAGCATAGCGTTCGCAAGCTGCACCAAAGAAACCATTCCCCCTCTAAGCTTTATTTATTCACACTCGCTCGCAACTTTTGAATTGTTTAACTTTCCTCAAGAAATGTTTGCATTGGATTTCCTTGGTAGATTTAGAAAATAATAGAAACTTGAATGCAGCCTTTTTTGAAAGTGCAACCCATGGTGCCACTAGTCTTCGAGGCCGCCTTATTTTGGCCAAGTGTCTAGGGAGCAAGAGAGCTACGTCATTGTTTGTCGCGGATGCGAGTCTAAATGTATTAGACACGAATGCTGCGTCAATACTGAATATGAAATGGGTTCTAGTCACAAGTTTGGCACTAAAAGCGATGCCCAAAATACGGCGGCCGAATATGTTACCCGGTGGTGTTTTGAAACGAGTTACCAATAACGGTCGAAAGAATATTCCACGTCAATTTTTGTCTGGTAAAAACCAGACAGGCATAAACAATGCAAAATTTAGCAAACACAACCCTGGACTTTTAAGCGATAGTGGTAGATTAGAATAGTTTTTAGAAGTTTCGTTTTGAATTCCGGCGTAGCGGGCCTCGCACGCACAGTTTGACGGCCTCAAACCTTAGCAGAATTAAGGAACAACTATATATATATATATATATATATATATTAATTTACTATACCCAGTTTTTTACAACCCTAAAATGGAAATACGCTTTATCTTAGAGGAGTAACAAGTCCCATATCACATGTTTTGGTAGTGTTTAAATACTGCTGTGTTGTAAGAGTGTTTTGTTTTTGTCTTTTTTATTAGGCCGTCAAGGACAAGGGAACACCCCTGAACAACTGTTGGGGTTTTGTTGACCGCACAGCATGCCCATATGCCGTCCATCAAAAAAAATCAGAAGAAGACCACAAGAGGGTGCTCGTCGTGAAGCACCAGGCAGTGATGTGCGCAGACGGCATAATTTGACGGCTGGAAGAAACCTACAAAGACCATGGGCATTTTTTTGTTTGTTTAATATTAGAATGCATAAAATTATCACAGTAAATCATGTTCAAGCTTTTGTACTGAGCGAAATACCTGTCCAACTGGGCTGAAAGGCATCTAGAAATATTTTAATAAAAAAACGTTTACTAACGACTCCCATTTTACTGCTCAGATGTGCGTGTGAATATTGCATCTAACCAAATTACAGTGTTACTGTTGAATTCAGCATTGTAAAAGTAGACTATGTTGCGTGGCCTTCTATTGCAAGAAAAGACCGTAGCACAAGTGAGGCAGAAACTGGGCAGGAGCTTAAGCTGAAAAACGCACTTTCATAAACACACAAAAGAAACAAAAAAGTGTATAATCAAGCAAAATGGTTCCATGTCGCCCCCCAAGGCAGATACATACACTGCGCTCCACTGTTAATACGAACACGAAAAAAATCGCTTCTATTTGCAGTTTATTTCTTTGACAGCTATTGAAAAAGCTGAAAATCTGTCGTTCAGATTAGTGCCCCAAACGAGCGCTTTATTCCACACCAATAGGCAAATGTCAGCCCCTCGAATTTAAGGTGAAAAATGAAAACAGGATATTGATCGTTACCACTAACAGTGTCGCGCAGTGTACATAAACACCAAGGCACCATATCACAAACCGAAGCATACGAAGAAGAAAGACTCATTTCATTGGGAAAAAAAAAGTAGAGATATAAATGGAGCACTCGCTTTCACTAATTTTCACTGTCTTGCTGCCTGAAGTAACCAAACAAAATATCTGTCCGTTTGCCGACTGCTTTAGTGTTTGGTCTTTAACCATTCATTTTTGGCTCTGGAGAGCCGCGGCACCGCGGAAAGCAGCAGCGCGTGCCACCGAGGCCCGCGGTGCCGCGTCTAGGGAACATGGTAATGTGATGAGCATATACGTGCAAGATGACGACGACATAGGTTGTTGGTATTGGGGAGGGTGGCAGTCCGATTCGCAGAAGTCCAGACTTCGTGGAGGCGGGTTGGGCGGGTGAGCAGCGAGTTATGAGGATCTTGCACGCCGTTCGATCAGTGCATGAAGGAGCACCAGGAACATAATGGCGCTATTGCTCACTTGGGTTCACTGGGGTCAAAGAATCATGCTCCAAAGAGGTAGTCCAGCCGAAGTAGAAGCTGCCGCCTCCGAGGAACCGAGGCCCAGGGCTCAGATTGAGACACCGCCGTCGCCCGGTGTGTCATCCTCTCAACGTCGTCGTCGTCATCTCGCATAGAAAAATCGAGCCCGCTGGCTTAGACAAGGCAGCACCTGTTCTTACCGTTCAGAGCCGTGAAAGGATTACGGCCAGCGATTTCTCGAAGCAGCCAGAGGTTCTTGACTACCGTGAAACGTTTTCTGGGGGACGCCTTTTCAGACAAAGTCTGCGCAGCTTCTTAGTGCAGCGAGGTTCATAAGGGTCAAGCGCGCCCCCAAGCATGATTTCAAATAGCGAGCACCCACCTTTCCGGAAAAGCACCATCTAGTGAACCTTTACTGAGAGTGGAACGTACTTCTCAAAATGGCGACGAAGGTTGGACATTTGAGAAAAGGTACATGGAAGTGACGTAATGCAAAGGAGGAGCGTATCCTAGCAACACTCACGTGGCGGCTCTGCCCACTTTCACGCCGCTACGTCATCGCAAACTTGACATCCGTCACCCGTTTCAGCGACGTCCGGAGCCAACCACCGACGAGCGGAAGTAGCTACGCACTCCCTGAGGCGTCCCTACGCGCGGGATACGGGGTAGGATTTACTACGACGCGGGGAGCAGTTCCTGCGTTTAGCGAGGGAACGGCAACCAATCCTGTGCGTCGCTGGCCGTCGCATCTGTTCTAGTACAGGTAAAAGTATTGAAAAACAATCAAAACCTTTTGGGCGTTGTTAAAACAAACCGCTTTTTTGTACCCTTTTGCAATACATTTAAGAATTAATTGGAGAGAAAGTTGTTCCAATATTATGCGGAATGTGCGCTACGCGCCTTCTTCAAACCAAAATGTCGAACCACGAGGAGCCGGGTGTGCCGGGGGCAGCGGAGGGGTCAGCGGAACCAACGGGGAGCGCGCGAGTGACGGCTGCTTTAGTCAGGAACAATTTTTTTTATCTTTCGAAAACTTGCTATTGCTGTGCTGAAATAAGAATGTTTGGCGCAACATCTGTGATAATTCTTTCAAAATGGTCCAGTGTTTATATGGTGGTATGCTAGTCAGAGAATATATTTTTTTTTCCTTTCGAAATTTAACTATTGTGCTCAAATAAGACCAGAGTGTTCAACAAGATGTCTGTGATAAATACTTAAGATTGCCCAATTGCTTACATGGTTCCAGTCGATGCTCAGTTTTACTTCCAAGAATGAAATATTACATTCCATGTTATCACACTTTTATTCATGAAGTCACAGGTTTTTCTTTAAGAAATTAAGCAATTTTCAAAACAAACTACATGTGCACTGTCTTGAGATAACACAATCACCTAACTTTGACGAAGTACCATAAAAGAGATAATAAAATGGAGCAGAAGGCAAGACGCTTTGAAGCATTTGTAAAATGAAACAATGTCCATGACAACAATATCCCTGGTTCAATCAGCAACTAAGAAAGCAATCTCTGCAAAAGCAAGCATTTCTTTCTAGAGGTAGTCTAAATTACTTCTGAGTTCTTTGCAGGGGCAATCCAGATGACCTGTTGGTCCGGCAACTAAACCTCCGAACCTTTTCTGTCACTGTTGACTGCGTCTCGTGCCTTCTGCTCATAAGAACAAAAAAAAAGGCTGTATCGATTTCACCGCGATGCACTCGACACGTATCCGGAGGCAGCACGCTGGCTGTGCGACGAACTTCACAAGGTGTAGGAGCTGAAGAGAGTATGTAGCTTGTGGACGGCCATGACTGTGGAGCAGGAAGCGAAGTGTGCACTTTACGGCTTCCACGCGTAGGGCTTCACTGAGGGCAAGGATGTGACGGGGTCCTTGGTGGTCAGGACCTCAGTCGTGGTGGCGAGAGGTTCCCTGTCGCTGGCGGCGTCCGTGCTGGGCACCACCGCAGCGAGGGCGCTGAGGGGCTTCCCGACGGTGTCCCTGGTGGTCGGGACTACCGTCGTGGCGGCGGGTTCCGAACCGGGCGACAAGGCGCTGCCTCAGAGCCTTCCCCCTGTCCGAGAGGCCGACCGGAAGGCCGACCGGAGGGCCGGCAGGAGCCAGCCTCTCGGGAGCCGACGCTGACCTCTCCGAGCTCGGCTCAGAACCGTCCGAGCTCGGCTCAGACTCCAACTCTGACTCTTCAGGGTCGGAGTCTGACTCCGGTTCTGGCTCGCTCGATGCAAGACAGATGTTGTGGAGCACTGCACATGCCTAAATAATGGCGGTGGCTGTTGAAGGGTGGTAATACAGAGCCCGGTGCCTTTGCAGACACCGGAATCTGTTTTTCAACAGCCCGATGCAGCGCTCCACAACAGACCTGATCGAGGAGTGCGCCTTATTAAACCGGCCGCAAGCGGTGGAGGTCGCGTGGTTCCCGGGGACAAGGGTCATGAGCCAAGGCTCCAAGGGGTAGCCGCTGTCACCTGCACATGTAGAGGATGGAACATATTACATTCTTTACTTTTTAAAATAAAAGGCAAGAAAACAGCTGTGTGCAACTATGTCAATTATAATGTAACTTAAGTGGGACTTAAAAGTGTGTTAATATTTCTGCACTACAGTATCAGTTTACATTATGATTAATTAGCACCAGCTTGCCTGCAAACTCCCTGTTATTTCATGTAGCTATGTGTTTTCCTGGTGGGTTGTATGGGATGTGTGCACGATTCCTTAGGGGTGCTGTGTTGTATGCAAGTGCATTATTAGGCCCTTGCATCCGACAGATAAAAGCTCTGTTGCTTTTGGGAGTGTGGCCGTGACCTTAGGCACAGGCAGAGCAGAACACGCTGGCCTTGTCTTTGGCAAGCAAGGGGATAAGGCGCCAGTTCGACGAACCTCTTTCCTAATCCTCGGTGGAGTTGGAGATGGGGAAAAGAGAGGGGGTGGTTAGATTGGAAAGGAGTCAGGTCCTGTTGGGACACGGAGGGTCTAATAGGAGGAGCTATATAGGCAGACCGAAGAAGAAGGGTCAGGGAAAAGAATCCAGTGTGTGGGACAGAGACGACCCAAGGACAGATTTGGCGAGCCCCAAGTGGCCAAGGAGGAATTGATCCCATTCCGTACAAACCAGGGTGTCGAACCGGAACCGAACCGAACCGAAAACCGGAACAGAACCGTTATTTTTAGCCGAACCGGAACTGAACCGAACCGAAATCTTCGCCGCCATCTTGGAACTGAACCGGAACTGAACCGGAAAAAATATAACGGTAATCGGTTCAAAACGGTTCACGGTATTTTTTTTTGTTAGTATTACAAATTTATTATTATTGGCACGTGTATTCCTCTACGTATTGATCAAATCGTCATATACAGAATTGCAATGTATAATAAATCCTGGTTTTTTGCGGCGCTTTCTTATTGGCACTATGATTAGCCATGTGTCACGATGTCACGTGACGTCATGATGTCAAGACATGCTGTCAAGTAATGTCACATCACGTGACCCCGTGACGTCACGTGACTCACCGCGTTAAGTCGATTCGAATTGAGGACGTCGCTAGATCTATTAACGTTGTTGACACCGTGAAGTCACATGACATCACAACTTCGCACTGAGAGTCACGTGACACCATGATGTACCCAATTGTCATGATCCCGAGTCAAATGCTCTGGTTCATGACAACCAGTATCGCCAAACATTCGGGTAACGCTCGTGTTCAACTCAAAGATTATGATGGGCCCGAGTCCCACTAGAGCTAGAAACAGAAACAAACGAAAGCGACAAGCCTCAGACACATGCAGCATGTTCGCGATGGTACCTTTATACGGCTTTGAGTTGTTCGGTGCTCGCGAAGTTAGCACGAGTGTTTACAAGCCTGCAAATGGTACCATCGTGTGCATGATACTCGTGTTTGAGCATAGCCTTCTGTATTCTACAAAGCCTGTCAAATCGCGAAATACTCTGGTTTAAGGGTAGCCGCTGTCGTTTGTTTCTGTTTGTCGCTTTAGTGGGGCTCGGGCATTATAGCCCAACTAAAATAATATCTGAAGATCAGCCCATGCTCTCTGCTTTGCCAACCCTGCGTATGACTATGATAAACACTGACGGTGTATATATTAGGATCAGATCACGTGGCTGATAGTTCTAATTGTGAGTTGAGGAGGGGAAAGCTGTTTCATTTCTTTCTTTCGACTGTCTGCCATTTCGCGGAGGGGCAAACTAATGGATGCTTTTGCAAGTTATCAACGTCAAGGATTACAACTTAGCGGTATTTATTGAACTTATGGTAAAAAAAAAAGAAGATGCTGCACGACCCATTTTACATGTATGCACACCATTGAGGCTCCCAAACATGTTTTCGTTATTGCTGAACTGCCTCAGAAAGTTGTCCCGAGAATAGAAGTGTTAAAGGGTCGAAATGTGACGTATTAGTCGGACGTTACACGGAACTATTAGTGTGTACGGGAGGGATACCTGAAAAGAAAGATCCTAGTGGCCTCACGGGGATAGCCGAACGTTGGCAGCCGCTCTAAGTCTCACAGGAGTGTCGCTCTCAAGTTCTCCAAGTTTCGACCGCCCTGTATTTTGTTTAACCTTCACAGTTTGGTGCAAAGTTAAAGCAAGGAAGAGTTACTGTTAACAAGTGACACAAATATAATTGTCGAGTGAACACCACTCAATACGTTGTTTGCACATGACGTCAATTCGCCATTTTGTTGTTAGTTTGTTTTTTCAAAGAAATTTATTACATTGAAGGATTACATCGTAACCAGTTGAGATGATGTCAGCGGTGCTCTACGGATTTGAGGGGGCATGTAAATCCTTGGAATGCTCGAGTTTGGCACACGCCAGACAGCTCACAACAACAAAATGGTGGACGAAATTACGTCAGTGAAAACACCCTATACGGAGCAGGCAATCCCTGAGGAATAAAAAGTATCTTGAGGAGCAACTAAAAAAAAAGGGAGTGGGGAGGGGGGTAGTTTTAAAGCATACTGTGTCGTAAAGACTCCTCTGCCCCACATTTTCGGCGCAGACTAGAAAGCGTGGCCTGGAAACGATAGTGACAGATGGGTAATTGGTACAACTTTTATTTGTAAAAACACTCTTGCCAGAAAGCACGTTTTCGTCGTGCCAGATACTCGCGCCGTGCCTAACGACGATGTACCAACAAGAAAAATGTGTGCCTCTCAAATACAGAGCTTGCACTGAGCGCGAAACTTTTGCAGCGTGCATTTTGCCAAACCGGATTTGATTTTCTCAGCAATAACAACTCGCAATGACAACCAGTATCTAGTGCGATTACGTCACGTGCAAACCATGTTAAATACTTCAGCTTTCTGGTGAAGTGCGACGTTCGCAACACCAGCAGTAGACGTCCAATGTGTAAAGTTGTGTAGTATTTATAGCAGTCTCGCGATGATATACGGCAGCCTAATGAAATGTTGGAGCACATGACTGATAAAGAACAGAGTCATGAAGTAAGGTCTCAAAACAAGTGCACGTAAAACCTAAGATAACATTAGCCTCCCGAGGTAGTATCCCGCGACGTTTCGAGCTGAGGCAAGCTGATGCCCAAAAGTGATTTATATTAGGATTCTAAAAAATCTTTGTTTTCCCTGCGCGGAATCTATGTTTAATTAGGAATATCATTTTATGCATTTCTATGCATTTCTTTTTGCAGTAAAGCGTTGTGTAAGGGATTATTTAGAAAAAATTGCGTGTCATCTCCTTATTTCAGCACATTTCGTGTATTTGCCTTCCGATATATCATGTGACCACAGTGTTTTTTGGCATGCCCTGCAACCCACTATTTTACACTGCAAAACAGCTAACAAAAGCACGTTGCCGAAGACACAACAGCTGGCGTATTTTCGAGTTTCGTCCTTCCGTGTCGGTCTCAGGCGGTTATGTGAACTTCATAAAGTCAAATTTATCGATGATAATGAAAATATACTTAATTCCTGTCTGAAGATTTGGCAGCATAAATAGAAGATTCTCACCTCCAAGATATATAAGTAAATGCGCCTTTAAATTATCTGAAAGATGTTCGGCAAATATTTTCCGGCGGTTTTATCCTCTATAGACACGTTATAGGTGATTTTGAAAAGCTTTAAATAATGTTTTTTTATTAATTATTTTGAAGCTAATTTAAATAACTATATGTGTTCCTCACGCATATATAACTTCTCAAATATATAGAAGTTTATTATCGCGTTTTTTATGTGTTTTTACTATCGCCTTTTTTTACTGGAACGAATGGTGGAACTATGACGATTGCACACTTAAACTCTCAGAAAGTGTCCAATTAGGTAGCTTCCGAATTGAGTAGAGCATGAAATACCACTTTGTTCTATTTAACAAAAGTCATCAATTAGCGAGGGTGATGCTTATTTGCAAATTAAATTGACCTGCATTTTGTCAAGAGCAAACCTCAACATCCAGGCTATGCCAGTTTATCCAATATAAGAAAATGTTCACATGGGTAAGCACTGTTTTAGGTCAGATTCGATCTCAGTACTAAGGTGCTCATAGGTTAGAGTGAACAATTTCAGCCACTCCTTTTCGCGTGATTCGTCGCCCGCATCATGGTGCTGAGAGCAAACAATATGCTAGTTAGAAAAACAAGCATTGCGATTGTCGCTTAGTGTTCCTATAAAATATAGACTGGAAGGACTTGTCCCGTGACTTTCGTGACATTTTGAAAATTATATTCCCTTAAGCTCAGTCGTCTCGTCATCGTATATATATTGTAAAACGTATTCCGTAAAACACATTTCATGATATATATGGCGACGAGGTGCCCATTTCATGATTGTATTCACTGTAATTAATTCCTTAGTTCAAGGGCAAAACCACGATTCAACATCTAATACTGCGATACAAAGTTGTACCAATCACGGGTATTTTAGGCAACCTACTTCACTTCCGAAAACATTTCGATTCAGGTACAATATATGTGACTCTGGTAAACGAAGGGATGTTGAGTCGTATAAACACGACGTTTTGTATGTTAATGTAGATTTTCCTTTCTTGTTGTGTAGAAATAAATAACAGAATATTATAATTTTGGTACCTGAGAATAAAACTGAATTGAACAAACAATAAAAAAAAAAGTATATCTGTAAACGACTATTTTTCGTGGGCTCAATATTTCGCGATTTAGGTCAAAGCTGAAGTTTTGGAATAATTCGCGGGTTGTAATTTTCTCGACGCGGTGGAATCTCAATATAAATTTCAATCTGTTTACATTTTACCGAAATTGTTCGCGGGACCCATTTTTTGCGAATTGTAGGCGATTCGCGAAATTCTCAAAAATAGGTCCTCGCAAAAATCAGATCGTTTACAGCAGTTAGTTTCACGGCCTAAATAGCGCCTATTGACAGAACAACGCGGAAAATATATTCTCAATTTAGCGGTTCAAACCGGTTCGAACCGGTTCGAACCGGTTTGAACTGTTATTTTTTGCGCCCCGGAACTGAACTGGAACTGAACCGAAAGCCGTGAACCCGAACCAGAACCGAACCAATAAAAATATCGGTTCGACACTCTAGTACAAACTGACGACCGTCAAAGCGACCAGGCGAGCCCCCTGGTATCAGTGAAAGTGCTCCAACTTCATGCAAAAACCAACCAGCAAGAGGGTACAGGCAGACAGTAACAGTGAGTGGGCCGAACCGGACAGCGACTTGCACTGCGGTCGCATGCCTTGCGTAGTCTATCACTGTCGTGAGATTGGTGTAGTGTGACTCTCGTAGCCTGCAGAGTGTGAGAGTTAAGTGGACATAAACAGAGATTAATGGCCAAACTTTGGGTGTTGTCTCACTTCAAGGAGTTCCAGCAACTGTGTCTGTGTGCCTCACAACAAGCACAGTACGTGTGGTACTGTGGCTTTCAAGCAGTGGGAGCCACCGTGTGCGTAAGGAATGAATTTAGTATGCTCACCAAGCAGGAACCGGCCGTCGCGTGGCACCTGCCCTTGCTCGAGTTGGTTTCGGAGCCAGGAAAATTGCCACACGAAGGAGTCGTGCACCGACCCGGGATACCGTGGGTCGATGCACATTATCCGGCAGTCGGCGTCACACACCTGAAAGTGAGAGAGATATTGACATGTAATTAATTACCTGAATCCACAAGTAGTAAATTGTACTTATGGTTCACAAGGCAGTCGCAATTTCAGAACCTTTTAAGTTATTTTGTCTGACACATGCATGTCAACACACCTTCCTGGATGCAAGGTACAACTAACTACCTTGAAACAAAAATAATGTGTTTTTTTTTTTACGGAAGCTTGCACGTTTTAACAGACAAATATTATTTTTGGGAGAAGAGTCTCACGGCTCACATGCTACGTAGAGCACACGCTCGCGGAGTCGTGAGACTCCACAGCCCGCAGTCATAAAACGGCATACTTAAACCGTATCGGCAATACGTTTTTTTTTCTACAGATTTGGGGCGCGTTTTGACAACGTAACATGAGTGTACTTACCACCATCACGTTGAGGGCGTAGAAGTACTTGCGGTACCAGTACGCCGCCTTCGTGACGGTGGGGTCGTTCTTGGACGGGCCGACGATGGAGACCATGGTCCGGTCCACGCAACCGATGACGCCGGGTATCCTGCCGAGCAGCCTGAAGCCCTTCTCCGCGTCGAACCTCTCGCTCGGAGTCTCGGGGAAGTGGATCCAGCCACGCTGGACCCCGAGACGACGCACGATAGCGACGGACATGGCGCGGACCGCAACGCTGACTGTCTTTTGGTCCCGCGCTACGTGTTCGTCGCTCGCCACCATGCCTTGGAAGCTCCCCGTGCCGTAGAAGCGCAGTGCACACAACACTTGAAGCTCCACAGTCATGACGTGGTACGCACTCTCCTCACCTCCGGTTCCTCGCGAAGTTCGTCGCACAACCACCGCACCACGATCTTGGGCAGGTGGTATTGCTTCCGAAAGATCTCCTCCGGGAGCTCGAATGCATCGCGGTGTTCCCGATACAGCCTTTCTGGCGAAAAAAAAAAGCTATATTAAAGAAAAAGTCGAAGTGACGAGACGGCGACACCTCGCTGTCGAAAACATGCTGCCAATGACACCTAGTTCCGAGCAAGTACCTTTTGAAACGTACTATGTACAAACCGAAACGTCATTTTGTTGTCACGTCCGGTAGCCGACTCCGCCCGGTTTTGCCGACTCCGCCCACATTTTTCTAGGGAAATTACGCCACTTTTGTTTCCAACCAATCAGACGTGATGACGTCACTTCCGTGTACTAAAAAAAGGTACATGTACAATGTCGAACCTAGCTATCCAGGAGACTTGGAAGAGGGAAGTGACGTCAACGACTAGAGCAAACGCAGATTGGATGTTGACAGAAGAAAACGAAATAAACACCCAATCTGCGTTTGCTGTGTCGTTGACGTCACTTCCCTCTCCCTAGTCTCCTGGGAGTCCAAAAAGCGCAACATTGCACCCCTGACGCTCCACGCTCAAATCCCAGAGCGGGTCGCGCATGCGCGATGGCGACTCCGCTTTCCATGGAGCGGAGCGGGAAACCGAAAACGGTCTACTAAAACTCTCTATTATCTATCTTAGTGTGCCATGCAGCTGTACAGTGGGCAAGGAGCGTTACGCCATATCGTAATACACTGTATCCAAGTGCGTGGACAATAAATTTTCTTACATTCAGTGGAACAAACACTCTCATACTGCACAGCATGCATGAAACTTTCCTTAGCAGGCTATATATGTGAGCCATCTGCCTGTTCCATGACATGTCGTACTCAAAAATGAGACCTCTATATTTTGTTGGGCCAGCCCAGGTGTACACCAACAGGGTTTACAGGCATAGCTGCGGAGAAAAAAGAGAATATACAGCCTCAATAAAATTGACATGGCATGAAACAAGCAACGTGTCGTCCGCGTGCTGATAAACATTGCTTCCCGAAACAACAGATGCTAAGTCAATCACATAGATATTAAAAAGCAATGGCGGTAGCACCGACCCCTGCAGGACACCAGTTTGGAGAAATTGCTCTGAGCTCGGGGCCCTATCTATGGAAACCACTGTGGCCCTTTTGTGAGCAAGATTTTCCAAGAGCGAGTGAAACGGACCAGGGAACCCAAATCTTCAAGGCTTCCTTAACAAAATCTCACGATTGACCGTGCCGAAGGCCTTGCTAACGCCTACGAACACGGAGCAAGAAAACATGTTTCCCTCAAAAGCAGAGTGCACGTTATCAGCTACGTCATCTAAAAGCAGCTGCGTACTGCTTCCCGAAATGAAACCGTATTGTCTAGATGATATAATCGAACACTTGTCAATGAATCTGGTCATGATGTGAAAAATGTGTTGTTCAAAAATATGTATCAGGACGACAAAACTGAGATCGGTTGGTAAATTTTTATCTCACTGAAATCTCCGCCCTTGAAAATCGGCCTAGCAATAGCAGTTTAAAGATCTTTAGGGTAACACCTAACTCAATAAAACCGCTAAGCATACAAGTAATTACATGTTCTAGGTATCCAAAGTTTCGCTGGAGACATCCAACAGTGATACCGTCTACACCTGGTGACCTAGTAGGATTAATGCTGAAGAGGGTAGAGCGCACGTTGTCCAGATTGATAGTGTAGAGGAAATCAGATGTAACGTTCATCGAAATTATTTTTTTTTATGGTCACAAACACCCTGGGGAACGGGAGCGGGAGCAACGAAAAATGAATTAGATCGTTCGGCTTTAGCCGTCAAGTCAGAGTCAAAATTGCATTTTATGACGTCATTTACAGAACGTTTACGGCGATAACCGCGAAGAGTGTTCCCGAGTGACCATGTCTCTGCTGAGCTAAGTCGGGCCTTCTCAAACGTCTCTTCGAAATGCTGCCTTTTTGCTGATCAAAGTATAGCATTAGCTCGGTTCCTCGCCACTCTAAACCTAGCACAAAGTCCATCATTCCCTGGTGCTCGCCGACTTCGTGCCCATATTAGTTATTTTGTTTTCATAGTGGCAAATATCTCCGTGTCTAGTCCTACATGATCCGGCTTCCGTTTCTGATAGTAGTTGTTCGTTTGGATTTGTCGATGAACGATTTCATGATTAGGACAACCTCCGTATATATATCAGACTTTGTTGTAGTCTCACGAAACGAAATTAAATCAAACATCGAAATGATCAATACCTCCCTTGTGGGGAATTAGTGATAATCTCTATTTCTTGCAATGTATTGGCCCCTGTCTTTGTTTCCACATTGTTCACAAACTATCATCCTACAAAATAATGATATGCCAATTTTGCTTGATGACTTATGACATGACAGCGGTATTTTCAGCTCGAATGCAGATGTGATCAATGCATGACGATGCTAGCCTACCCGCCATTATCTCTTCTCTTGTAGGTGTAGTAATAACGTTTTCGATGCCCTTATGAGCCTGTATATTCAAAAAATCACACACGTCGGACCTATCCTGCTTCGCAACATCAATATTGACATCACCAGCCAAGCAAAACATACCTCGGCTACTTGCTGCAGGTAGTGCTTCCTTCAATTCGTCAAGAAAACCCCTAATATTCTTGGAAGGGGGCCTACCACAAACCAACAAAGATATCACGAAACAAGAATATTCAATCTGAAGAACAATCCCTTCCCCGTTGGAAAATGAGATATCGTTTCTAGAAACTATCCACGTGTCCTTAACAAAAACCGCGATGCCCCCACCCCAAGTGCTCGATAGCAAAAACCAGAATGTTTCCGGAAATGTCTCTTGTTTACTAGAACATCGTCTAAAATGTCCGAGGGGAGAATCGCAATCCCCTCCGGCCCCGCTCCGCCACCGCTGCTACACTTGCAGGAGGAACTATTCTCGGCATCATTAAACTGGCCTAAAAGGCGATCTGTGAGAACTTCCTAGTAACGGCATTGGAAAAGAACGAATTAGACGGTAGTAGAAACTGCCGGAAGCACGCGAAGGGACAAAAATCGGGTGCGAGAATGGGGAGAATGGGGTGAGAACAGCGCTCGCGAGACTGCTCAGAAGGGTTCTGAATTGGAGTGGGAACGCAAACATCGAACGGCCTACCCTCTAAATCCCCAAAGGGGCCTTAATAATGAGCTCAACTACTTCACGGGCTCACGTTTCTAACGCCCTCCGTCCGTGCGTCGGAGAGCGCCGTACCTTAATGGGCCACGCGCAGTAGCGCCCTTCGATCGCCTAACAGACTCGAGGCCGAAAATGCGCAAAAAGCCTTCACTTCGGCTGCTGCTTGATTACGAGATCGTCACTTGATCACGAGATGGTGATCACGGAACGTTCTGTCATGCGTCGCAGTGTCCCGTGGCACCGCAACGTCACGGTTTTACGCGGTGATGTGACGTGACAGGGTTGACTGTACAACGTGTCACCGTGACGTCATGCGATTCGACTTCCGTGTCACGTGACGAGGTCATGTGATGGGTGTGACGTGACGCCAGGGTGTGATGCTGTGGCATTACTAAGATCATGTGACGTGGTCGCGCGGCCGGTGTTAAGGAGTCACGTCATGCTGATGACGTCAGGTAATCCGCGTCCTCTAAATTTGGCGGGGAAGCATTTCTTCGGCAATTCTAATACGCTCTTCGGACGTCCGTCGAGGCGCCCCTTCCGTCGCCAAGTGTGGCTCCGTCCTCCCCCGGGTTTAAAATAATCAGCGAGTCTCGACGGACAGAAGCACAGGATCACGGGTTGGTGGCGCAATAAATGCTGCCCCATTTAAAAGCCAAAAGAAATCCTCGCGTGCTGAATAAGTTAGGGAGGACACGATTAAATCATTTATCAGCGCCAGCACACAAATATTGTACAAGCCCTGAAATTGTAGCGCTTAAGGCCACGGTCCCACTGAATGTGACAGTTTAGGTACTTTTTGGCAGGTCATTGCTCATCTCCTTTTAAAAACTGTTTTGTGGGATTAATGTCATTCGAAAGGCAATGCAATCCTCTTTCATTTGATATTATGTATGTGCTGGTTTTTACTGTTCATGCGTGTTTGTAGCGTTGCGAATATGATGGCGCGGACCCTCACTTGCTCCGCTAGTTCATGTTTTATGAACGATCCATTAAAGATAGCACGGTTCCAATATAGCAGTTTTGTTAAGATGATGTCGGAGCAGAATGTAACGATACACTTTTTTGGTATTTGCACTACTATTTTTTTTTCATCCCTCCAGATATTGCCCTAAAATGGACTTTTTTCAGCATAAATATGTTTTTAATGACAAGCGCTAGGGCAATGAAATTAGCTACAGGTGTAGTGCTTATAATTGGTAATATGCAAAAAAAAAATTTAATGTTGCGTAAAATTTTTTTGTTTAGATATTTTATATCAAACGTAGCACTTTTTTGTGCTTCGAGTCATGGTACTTCAAATGCCGCTGAGGAAATAATTAAGCTATGACAAAATCTTTTATAACATTTAGAGCTACAATGGTTGCCCAAGAGGTGGACGATGGCTTTTTTTCATTTTCAAAGTCATAACGCTCTAGGAGCCCTTGAAACTTACCTGTTTTTTATGCATATCTTTTTTGGACATCAAACAGATTTATTGGCATCTAATAACATTTATTGCTTGGAATAGATATACATTGCGATGTATTCAATTTTCACAATGATCTCGCTTTGGTTTCTTAAGAGGTATAGAGCTTAGCTAATTTTAAAAACAATTAAAAACTGTTTGGGTGTTTTGTTGCGCTACCTGGCGGATGGCAGACAAACTGCTGATTTCTAGTGTTCAAAAAATTTCCGAGGGCGGCGTTGGCGTCTGTATCATCATCAATCTCCGTGCCTTTTTACCTTCACATTTAAAAAATATATTGGAAGATTTACTATCGATAAATGAATGGTTTAAGTACTGGGTCCGATTAATAAATCTAAGACAAATATTTACACACGTGTAGCGTGATATAATGTGTTCATTATTCGATATGATTGAAATCAATAAACAATAAAGACGAAGAGGAAAATAATACACCCGAGTTCACTTCATGTCTAGAGTCACTAAATGAGCTTTAAAGTATCGGCATTCCGTTCCCCGAAATTGTTTTGGGCGCCGACATTTTGGGTCTTGTTCAGAGCAAACGCAACTGCCGATCGTCATGATCCAAAAGTACGACTTCCTCAGCATTAGATGCGGTGTTAGGAAGCTGATGCAATATTGCAATGCTCTGTCGCGGGTTGTTTAAACATTTGTGGGGTACGGAAAAGCGTTTCCTGTGATTTTAGATAAAGCTTCAGGTAACTGGCAACCATGATTTTAAGCCCCAATATGGCCAACTGTCGTTACTCTGAACCGTAGCTAATTATAGCCCTGTTACACGAGCATCCTTAACCGTGGTTAACTCAGCTTTAACTGCTGTTACGTGGCACCACACTCACTGCACTATACTCTCAGACAGCTATTTCAGAAGAAGGGGAGAGCGCTCGTGCACTGCTTCGATGTGTGCTCAAGATGCTCAAGCGTACGTTCGCCCATAGCTTTGACTGCATACCCAAAGAATGTTGTCGGCCAGTATTGTGCGCTAACTGTGGCTTAGCGTAACTGCAGTTAAGTGCGTCCGTATAACAAGGGTATTACTGGCACAAGTGGGAACAATGAGGAAGAGGCAGGTGTCAAAAGGTAGTGGCTTGTGGAATCCACGGGGCTTACGTCATGGCCCCTCCAGGTATTACAAGCCTCTTGAACAAGAGCATCAATAGTGTCATTAAACAAGCTACGCGTCAGAGTAGCGACACTTGGCCATATTGTGGCTTAAAATCATGTTTGCCAGTTATTTGAAGCTTCATCTGAAATCACTAGAAGCGCTTTTCCGTCCTCAACTTTAAACAGTGTGCGACAAAGCAAAGCAACATTACGTGAGCTTCCTAACACCAAATCTAATGCTGAGGATGTCGCACTTTTAAATCCTAATGATCGGCAGTTGCGCCTGCACTGCACAAGCACCAGAATGGCGCCGTTCACAACGCTGACAGGAAAGAGAGTGCCAATACTCCAAGCGCAGCTCATTTATTTGCTCTAGTTCCCGTAAAACTCCTTCTCCCTGACTGAAACTGAAAGTAAATATGAATAATACACCATTATTATAGCTTATTTAGTTATAACCAACTACACATGATGAGAGGAGGAAGCGGCCGGGTAGGTGAAACGTGGGTTTTATGTGCGACCGTACTAACCGTCTCAAAAAAAGAGAACGCGCGATCTTGCGCTGGTTTAAAAAGAGGCATCCAAAGAAAGAGGCGGCACGCTGTGCTCTTTGTTATTATGCGTCTAATTGCAAATTGTTGTGTGTATGTTTATACAGCCGGAAGTTAGTCCGCCTTAGTGGGCGTCAGACTCTCAGCTGTAGATGAGCAGTTTAGCCAGTGCGGTACAACCGCAAACCTGGCGTCTTTAACGTGCACCACGCAGTACTGATGCACACGACCGCACGCCGGTACGCTGCTCTTCCAGATCGAAACGGGCAGGGGCGGGGTGGCTTCTGCAGCGCGAGCTTTCACTCCAAGTGCTCCGAGCTGGTGTGCGCTGGACCATGCACTCGGCCACCGACCCCCCCCCCCCCCCCCCCTTGTGCGTCTAATTTATATACAGGTATAAGTATTTGAAGGTCGACGATGGACGTCGATCGTCTCGAGGTAATGTAACGTAATAACATTATATAAATAATAAACTTGTTGAAGGACTGAACAACTCAATTATTCAATTCTTGGATTGTAATATGGCGATAGCCTATTGTACTTACTGTTGATGAAGAGCAATATGAGGTGACGATGTAATGATTAAATGATGAGGCTCTATAAGGACGACGACATTAGTGGGTGTCGAACCACAACGTACAGTGCCAGACTTGTTTCAAGTATCGTGTACCCAAAGACTTTCTTCACCCGCAGCAGAATATGGTAGAATCAATGAGGATGCTGCTTTACAACTGCACTGTGCAGAAGTGCGGCTTATTCCTTAAAAGGAGGATTGAATTTCTAGCAGAATTCCCTGATTGACTACTTGGAACAGATGGCCTCGTTGACGTAAAGTGTCCCCGTTCCAAAAGATTCTTGAAGCATACTTAAACCGCAAAGGAGTATGAGGCGAAAAATAAGAAAATGGAGCCTGGTGCGAAAGGTACAAATCACCACCGTAGCTTCTACACTGTTAGCAAAAATAACACGCCCAGACGTGTAAACCGTTGTCCCATAGCGGACACGTAGAAACGTGTTCGTTCTACACGAGGCCATCTGTGTTTTTCGTCTACACATGCGGTGCTGTGTAAACTTAACACGCTACACCGTGTCTCCCTTCCGCAAAACCGTTTCGAGCGTGTTCTTTATGAAACATGGCGGCCAGCGGCCGAGAACAGGCGAGACGAGCCCAGCGAGCCGCGCCTTTCAGCCGAATTGAAAGCACACAGGGCGCGTTAGTTCTCGTTCGATGTCTTTTATACACATTAAAGTCTCCAAGCGGCGAACGTAGCTACTTGCAAAGGTACGTACGTGCGTTGTCGGCGGTCGGCGGCGTCAGTAGCTTCAACAAGCCGCTAAACAAAAAAAAACCACAAAAAAAAAAAACGAATGCCGAATTTACATGGATAAATAACTTGAGCAAACTATTTAGAATCGGGCGGTAACTTGCGCCACCTATCGAGATTTCTAGCAGCCTGTTTTAAAAAAAAAGACGAGTCTGTTAACACTGCGAACGACCACGACTACACAGCAACCCTACATACAACGCAGGCAACAGAGCACACAGCTACACAGCACCAACATGTACACAAACACAACAACCGACACTACGCCCGACACTTCCTACTCGATACCCATTTCTCCCCGCGGCGCATATAAGCTTGACATGGGCGGGTGAGCTCTTTGGTCGCTGACCATTACAGATTTATACAAGAATACGCAAAACACGGCGCAATGGACAGCCGTGTGTTAGAACTGTTTGCATTTAAAAAGTATGGAGGCAAAATCTATAATGTTAGTCCGTTGCAATAAATAACGATATGTTAACAATAAATCTTAAACCGGTCATGAAAAAGTTCAAATTTTTGTTATTTTCTTGCTTGACCAGTGTTATGAGCAGTCCGACTAGCTTGAATCAGATAGGAAAACTAATTATTGGGATTTTGTCATTACGTATACAATAATAAATGAAAATGATCCTTGCGCAAAACATTTTTTATATATTTTTGTGAAGGACATCCGGACATCCGCCCAACACTTTACTTCCGCTAGTTGCAGCAGTTGCAGTACGAAAGCAGACGCCTTCACTTTTGGGGCGTTTTGATGCAGTTTGTTGTCGTATGTCGTGTCGGTGTCGAGAAGAGCGATGGGGCTCGGGAGTTTGTGACCGGTGTTATTCGTGAACACTGGTGTGGGGCGCTGATGCGTCTTTTTTTTTTTTATACTGCCACCACCCCGAACTTTGAAGATACACGGGCCCGTAGCAGTGCAATATGCTGAATCGCGAGCTCCTTCTCTGTTGACGTCGCGTCGCTTTCCTGGTACCACTCGTGGATACTGCAAGCGTTTAAACAGTGTGCACCGTCTCGCCTACATCCCCGGTGACGCACTCGACCTGTTGAAACTTATTGCTTCCGTCATTTTAGAGTACGCAAGGCAGTTATCTCGTTGGTCTGGTTTCGGTTATAAAAGCAAGGCAAAACGCTCGTAGTTCCCGCCCTCAGTACACGTTGGACATCTTCCACACTTTGACACCGGATAACTGAATGAACGAGGATTTACATTCACTTCCGAGGTTACTCTCGCCGCTTCCTCACCGTTGAGCAGCAGGATGAGCTGGCGACAAGCCGCGGATGAAAGGCTTGAGCATCAACAGCCCAAGCGCACTCGGTGCCGATGCGGGCGACGCGGGTTTCTGTCAACCGGGAGGCCAGCACAAACCGTGACCCTTCCAGCTCTTCGTCATGACACGGTGTTGCAGAGAGCAGGGTAAAATACAGCTACACGGATCACCGAAGCAAACGACTGCTGTCTTAAATCTTGGCTTGTGATTGCGCCTTTGTAGTAGATCATCTTATTCGTTTTGCTGGAGAGACGCAAACGAGGGGCATAACAAAATCGCTTGCATATTCCGCATATCTCACAAAAGCATTTACCCTGTCACATTGCGAAAAGCGCGAAACACGGAGTCCGCACCGTCCTAAGCTTTCCGTTTTTTACCTGCTTTAGAGCAGTTTGTACCTGCTAGTAGATATGCCTACTGAAACTGAAACAGGGCAGTGCCAGAAAGAAAGAGACAAAGTTGAGAAAGCTTGCTCGCTCTCCAATTTCTCAACTCTCAAGTGATTGTACCATAATAAATGCACCAACGCGTCTTGCAAAATAAAAAAAGAGCACTACGTTCACAACATAAAAAATGGTCTCAGTACATGCATCTGGGGGCAGGTAGGAAACCTTGCCCTACTTTATTCACGCCGCATGATTGGCGCAACAAACTCGTTGCAGGACCGAATCATCTACTCGAGCGGTGTGCGTCGCTATGCAAACGCAGTCCAACACGACGCATAAAAAACGGCAGATTTAAGACAACAATCCGGAGTCCATTATTCAATTAAAACAACGTAATTTTGTTGAAAACGCCCGCTGCTTCTTACTCACGGTATGTGTCGGGATACTTCCACAGTTTGAAACGGAACGAAGGAAGATTTACTTTTAAAAACGCTCGCTGCGTCCTCCCGGACCAGCTGGACCGGATCAGCTGACGACGACGGGACTGTACCCGTTGAACCTCCACCACGCAACAAACAATTTGCGCTCCGTGTTAAAAGCGTGGTTCAAACAGACCCGGAATACAAAGCACCGCACCTCACACGACGAATGTTTCAGCTCTTGTTCGCATCGCCGGGTTGCACCAAACAGAACGAGATCGCCGAAGTCAACGCCGCGCTGTCGTGAACCTTGGCTTGTGGTTGCGAACTCGTGGACCCTGTGACCCCCTTCGCTTTCAAAGCACACACGACGATTACGAATGCTACTTTCCGTCTTCCAGGAACATCACAGGGGCACTTCTCCGGTGACGTCTTCACTGTGTGCTCGCAAACTCCGAAGCTCTATGCGAAGCTTCTCGCGTCCCGTCAAACCAAAACAGTAGCGGCGCCATGCGTACTTGCCAGATTTTCTCTGGTCAAACAAAAACGAAAGCCAACCGGCGCTTGCTTCCAGCGTACATCGGCGTTGCGCTTGCGCCGTGGCCAGATCGCTTGCAGTTGAAGGTTGAAGCAGTGGTTGAAGCAAACACGAAACCAACTGCAATGTCTCGTGTTCACATCGAGGACACGCTTTTTATATCCATTTTAACTGTTTGGAACGAATAATTAGACCCATAACTTTATTTGTGGTGTCTAAGAAACTGTTATCAGGAACCCTAAACTAAATACAAACATGCGCGACATGAGGGAAGCCGCATTGCCATCGACCAGAAGATGGCGGCGAGCACGGTAAGCGCGGGTTTCGCCAACGTCCTGCGACATGGCGCAATTGCTTTTGGTGCATATCTGTCTCCGAGACATGTTTCTTTCCGCGGCATTTGTCTCGACGGTCCTTTCTAAGTGTGTCCCCAAGCATTCCGGTGCTTCGATAGCCGGCAATGCCGCGGTCATCGCCGGGGGCGATGCGTGTTATCGAGGTCGGCTACACGGTGATGCGTGTATGACCGAACCAAAACACGTTTTTTTACAACCTCGCATGATTTCTGAACGAATTATCCGTTACGCATCGTGTAAATTTATGGTAATTTGTGTAAATAGCGTGTTTTTCACCCCAAATATTCGCCAAATACACGGGACTTGCTAACGGTGTACTATGAAATACAAGGGCAGTTACACAATACACAAAGAGAGTTTTGTGGTTTATTATATTTACACTCAAGGGCATTGATATCCAACGTATTCAGAGAGATGACACCTTCTGGTCAACCAACATAGAGCCTTTTCTACTCAAGTTTTACATGGAAGGCCCGACTTCCAATGAAATTCCTTACGTAGACGAGTTGTCCGACCGAATAAACTGCAACTACTCCCGATCTGGGAATCTCTCGATCTTTGTTCGTAAGCCGTGGTATCATGAGATCGAGGGGTGTGGCTCTTCGTCCGCTGAATATTGCTTCGGCGGATGTTTCTACCGCGTAAGATGAGACCGTCGCTTGCTGCTGGAACAACAACCTGGCGATTTTTCACTGAACTGCTTCTTCCGTAAGCTTCAAAAGGGCTTTTTTTTAAGAGCGCAGCTCTTAGGGGCCCGTTCCCGGCTTGAGCGGCGTCGGCGTAACCAAGGTCACCCCTAGGTCACATGACCCCCCAAGGTCACCCCAAGGTCATCCCAAGGTCACGTGACCCCCAGAGGTCACGTGACCCCTGCCCAGAGTCACGTGACCCCTGTCACGTGACACCCCCCGAGGTCACGTGACCACCCCCCAGGGTCACGTGACCCCCCGCCGAGGTCACGTGACCTCCCCGATGACGTCACTGGTGACGTTATCAGTGATGGTGACGATGACGATGCGGATGCCGGTGAGGTCATCAGTGACGTCATCGGAGTCCGCATCGTCATCGTCACTGATGACGTCAACAGTGACGTCAATAATGACATCATCGTCATCGTCACGTGACCCCCCAAGGTCACGTGACCCCCCAGGTCACTTCACCCCCCCCCCAGTACCCTTCCCTCCTCCTCCCCAAGAGCTGCGCTCTAACTCGGTGTTACAGGGAGTTGTAAACGGCTTTTACTTTTTTTTTTATTTCGCACACCATCTGTTCTGCATGCCCGTTAGTTGCAGGATGGTATGGTGCACTAATGTGATGCCTGATGCCGTTTTTTTTTTTTCTTCAAAAACTTGTTTATTTTGTTTGAAGCAAGATTTGGCGCGTTTTCAGAGAAAAGTATTTTCGGTAGGGCAAAAGTAGGTAAAAGAGACCGTAGAACGTCAATGACGTGTTTGGACGTCGTGGCAGGCATCGTGTAAACTTCCAACCACATAGAGTACGCATCGTCCATGACTCCGCAGATGCGGATACGTTTCGCCGCCCACCGATTGAATAGTGGATCGTTTTCAGTTACTGTTCATGATGGCGTTGGACTCAAGGAAGATTTTGAGTCTTTCCAGAAAGTTAGCCCAGGTGCCCGGACTTTTGTCGAAAGCAGTAAGTGTTCGAAAGGTCGACAACGTCGGTAGCCACGTGTTGTGCTTGACACTAGACACTTACCATTCGCTGAGAAGAAACTTGCATGTTCGTCTGCCACGAGTCGTCCGATATCAGGTCATCACCGCAGCACCATCTCCCGACAAAAACGCATGTCCATAGTTAGCAATCACGTGAACTTATAAATTCCCGAACGCTCATAGCTTGCCGTCGCTAAACGCCGTTCATTCATAGCGTCATCATTCCAAATAAACGTCTTCCTATTTCTTCTGATGGTTGTCATCATATTCCTCCTAAGCTGCACTTACAACATTATGTGTGTCGGTACTTCCGAAAATATTGCAACGGCGTTTGTTTTCTGGGAACCTATAATGTAACAACCTTTACAACATCTGTCGGACCCCGTGAAACACAATATTTCGTGACGTTATTTTAGTCGTCATTAAAATGCTGAGGTAAGCACCGTAAATCGCGACTTCACGTCCGCTTCCACTCGTGTCTCGGAAGATTGAGTCTACTGAGCGTGCATTCCTGCAGAAGAAATTTTCATTGATAGAATATTAACACGTCAATCAACATTTGATTCCTTCTTGGTAAAATTTGTTGTGAAAGCCCGTTACAACCGCCGAACCGCATCTCCGCATACATCCGTTTGCTGGGCCACGCTACTTGAGCTAGCTGAGCACAGCTGGCAGCGGCGCGAGCAAGGCCACGAGGGGAACGTGATGGTGCTCGAGCCATCCCACTGTGAACCAATGTTTCGGCCACCCCACGGGTGCGTGTCGCCATCTATTGGTTGAACTAATACTTTGTTCAAGATGGCTGCCGTGGGACCGCAGCCTTAAGCGTTTTCAACTAAGTGCCTTGGCCCCTTCCGAATATCTAAAAAAAAATATTCAGTTACTTCAATCCAGACGTGGATATAATGTTTTACAAGCAACGGAATTACCTGTAAGCCATTGCTATTTTTTTAGTAATGAATCTATTAGTTTTATAAGAATGTAGTTTTGAAACGTAATTTTATTACTTTTTTTGTAATGAATAGACCGATCTCACCAGCTAGTTTGAGTATGCCACCGCTGCCGACATGCATCGTGGGAGCTGTAGTTTTTCTGCACGCGCGACAACCCTGCTGGAGGTCTGCGCGAGCAGAGCACGAGGCGGCATGAGCTGTCTCGTGAACTGGCATCTGCCTCTTACGAACTACAGTTGTGGCGGCGTCACGCATGCGTGGAACGCTCAGTGAGATCGGTCTATTACTGTAATGACTCGGTTCTTCCGTCCGTCGAAGGAAAAAATAGAGTGAAAGAAGGCCAAAGCAATCTCCCTCGCGCTTTTAGCATGGTGAAACCAGTGTTGTACACGTTCCTCAAAAAAAAAAAGGAACGAAAGATTGTTCCTTGTTCCTCATGATTTTTAGAACGCGTTCCCATTACTATGAAAAAGAAAACTTGTTCCCGTTACAGTTTAAAAAAATGGAACGTATCGTTAGGTTTACGTTACATTTGTATTTTGATGATTACCATATTTAGTTAAATCAAGCAAAGTTGTTTTTTTATCTATTTCATTAAATGGAAACCTACTAATTTGGATTCGCCGTGGTGGAAGGGCCTCAGGCGAAGAAAACAAACGGAAGCAGGGTTTCATTTGTTGATATCTGAGCTTTCAATCATATTCACGTTTGTGCTGGGCAGTTCAGACAAGCCAAAGGTACTGTAACCCCATATTGCGCGAGCCTTTTACAGCAACCTCGCACGTTTCAATCTAACAAAGTCTCTTGTTCAAACTCAACGACAGTTGCTTCTCAATGTTGCTGTCCACAAGACAAGTAAGCGGTGAAGAGGGTAGTGATTTTGGAAGGACAGTCTTGAAAACTACAAGTCCTTCTTCGTGAAGGTTGGATTCGTTGTTCAGTTTGAAGGTGGGGGACAAGGGGAGAACGAATAAATGTTAATTCTTGTGTGTCTTTAAAGTGACAAATGTTGGAGATACAAGGGTGTGTTTTATGTCTGGTAACCTGTTCTTTGTTGTAACTGTAGGTCTCTTTGTGGAAGTTAAGTGATGGCTGTAGTGGGCCTTAGATTTCTGAATGTATGAGGATTCGTGAAAGCAAACAAAGTAGCTGAGTTTGAAACGTCCTTCCTTCTGTGTCTTTTCCTTCGACTAAACATTTTGCCCTTCGTACCCCAGTCTCGGGCACTGAAAAAAGAATCACTGTCCACTAGCTCTCCTGGACCCGACTGTTACAAAGCGAGCACCACACAAAATAAACGCTAAGATAAGTAACCAAGAAGTTAACAAGATCCTGCTCTCAATAATTATATTTTTATATACTTCTAGAATTTCCCTCCTGAAAATAAAATAAAAAAACTTTTAATTTTATTAATTTTCAACTAGACGAAAAAAAGGAATGCCGTTCCTTTCTCCGTTCCAGTAAAAATGTAACGCGTTCCCGTTCCAGGTCCACCGATGCAAAATGGAACGGCGGCGTTCCCTCGTTCCTCCTAAAAAAAACGGGTTCCAGGAACGCCGATCGTTGGAACGTCGTTCCGTACAACACTGTGTGAAACAAGACGGTTCGCTAGCCAAGAGAGTGCTGGCCAGGGAAATGGAATGAATTCATTGAAAGCAATACATCCCAGAACCCAATTCCCGACTCGTTCTTACGGTCAGCCAGGCAGGAAGGATTCAACTGTCTATATAGAGGCAACAGACCTCGACTTCTTGGAAAAGGAACGGACTGCTTCGAATGCACAAAAGGGCCGAAAACGGATGGCCCATAATACCGCCGCGTGGGGTTCGTGAAGGAGTAGGACCGTGGTGCATATGACGGCCCCCTCGCACCTTCACCTCCCCTCCCCCCCCCCCCTTTTTTTGCCGTTCTCCCCACCCCCTCCGCCTTTATCAGCAAAACTAATCTACGTGTTTTTTTGTTTGTTTTTTGCCATTGTCTATTGAAGCTGCCTGTTTGTAGATGTTTCTGTCTACACGGGCGCCCACTCCGCAAACACAGAAATACGACTGATGAGAACTAGCCCCTACAGTTCACCCATGACAGTTCTGTAAAAGCTATAACTGGATAGACCAACCAGCTATGCGGCTTGGGCCACGTGACTTTGCATTAATGAATAAGCGTAGGCAGAAACGTTCAGGGTGTCATGATCGCAGTTCATTGGAACAAAAAAAACTTAGCATCAACCCTTCTGCGAGTTTAAACGGAGTTCGGCGGCAAACCCCGAGTATCGTCAGTTTCGTCAGCTCGCGATAAGCTGACAAGGGAGCACAACAAAACTGTCTTGAGACTATACGAACCTGCTTCCATATTCTTAGAAACGGGAATGCGGGGCTCCTCGTTAGCGGAATGTGCCTGCGTACACCTCTACCAAAAGTTGAAGGAAAAAGCGCCCCCCCCCCCTACCACAGTAGCTGACATAGACACTCGATTGGTACAACACAAGAAGTACGTGCGACGACACAGTGAAACACGACGTGTGCGTAAGTCTAAAGGGTGTCGCAGTTAAGGCAGAGGTTGGACGCCTAGACAGCCTACTGTGCGAGGCGATCCCGGGTGGGCAGGTCACCCCAACCGAGCCCCAGCGGAAGTTCATCATGGCCGCGAGAAGATCCGGAGACAGGGCTGGGCACCTCTGGTGCACGTGCAAGATTATTAACGCTTGCTATGTATTCCTGTGTTCCATAAAGCGGTTACAGGCAGTTACCACACGCGTCCTTCGTTGGCGCCATAGTTGACAACTGAGAATTTCCAAACGTCGAAACTTGAAAGCATTAGAGCCTGCGAGGTTTCAGGGTTCGTTGTTAGGCGTGTCCAGAAAGTAAGTTCAATTTTTAAATAGGAAAGTTAGGCGACATTTTTTGTGAAATATATTTTGTTCAATATATTGTTCAAACCTTATTCTATTTGTCGATGTAGTCCGAATCGTTCTCACAACATCGGTCATGTCGTTGCACAAGTTTTAGGATACACCCCTTATGGAAGTCTGCCGCCTGCGTTGTAATCTAACATTCGAGATATAACGATAAATGATTTGGGAGACTGTAGTGCTTAGCATTAAATTCGTGGAGTAATTTTTTTTTTAAAGTTTAGGAGTGTGTGTTGCAGAGCGTCAGTTCGCCAGAACGCTTTTCTTCCCTTTCTCTCATTAAATCGTCGATGACCGCTCCACATTGCGTCATGAATATTTTTTCGTTTTTTGTTGAACATTCGATCCAGCTTTTGTACCATTACTGCGCTCATTTCGCGTGGCCTAAAAATTTCACAAATTGTTGTGGTCTGTAGGATCTGGTATTTGTCGCATTCAAAACTTTTATTGCCGATTTTTAGGAGTCGGCAGGCTGTTGTCTAGATTTAAACAGGAGTAATGCGAAGCAGTGACCGAAAAATTAATTTGAATTTCGCAAAATGGCGTCAAGATGTAGATAATTGCTAGGAGACTACTGTATTGCGCATGAACGAATCACAAATAAAGGCTCACCTTCAACTTAGCGAACAGGTTTGGCATTCTAGACAAAGCGCGCAGATTGGCCATCTGTCACTACTCAGGTAATAAATCTCGCATATTAGAACTCAGGACGGAGTGCCCGCTTTTTTCAATCAAACGTTCCTACTGAGTTAGTATCTATGAAGCTGCTTTGAATTGAAAGCTGTTGCTGTTCCCATTAGATTCCATGTAAACAAAGATTATTTTTATTATTATTAATACCTGATACTGATTGCTGTGGAACTTAGCAGGTGACAGGAATAATTTAAATGTACGGAGGATATGTATATCGAAAAACAGCGAAATTAACAGACGGACAAGGAGAAGAGAACACACAGGACGAGGCGCTGTGTTTTCTCTTTTCCTTGTCCGTCTGTTATTCGCGCTGTTTTTCAATATGAATTCATACCAACTAGCCCAACTTTTCATTCTACCAAGGGTATTTATATTTGTGAGGTCTCATAATTAACATAGAAACCTGTATAAAGGTGCATGCAACCAGAAGTAGAAACTTTCTCACTTTTCTACGCAGTATATTTTTCGGCGACGTCGACTTTGCGAGTACATAGCTGCTACAATGATATCGTTGGGGCCAGTCGATACCCCCAGAAATTCCTGACGCAAAGGCGAAGCACGTTGGAAACACTCGACCACAGACTGCGTCCTTCAGGAGAAAAATCAATCTGGGCGAAAGGTCAGGGGTCTAGCGAGGAACCAGTTCAAAGTTGTTTTATGGGGAAAAAAATGCTGAAGACCATTCGCACGATGTACCAGAGCATGTCGTAACGGCACACCTTGGCTTCCGCCTTTCTTGCTTGTCCTTTTTTCAATGCGGGAAGAATAGTTCCTTATCAAACTTCTGCAGGATGTAGTGGTCGCCGCTGTTCTCTTCGGAAAAAAAGAAGAGAAAGTGAGGCCTCCACTGTAGCACGAATACGGCCACCGCGATCTTCTGCGTTCTAGCGCTAGCGAAACATCTTAGGTGGCGCAAGTCGCAGTGCGTCCATTCCTGCGACTGCCGTTTACTTTAAAACTGGAAAACGTCACACGTGTCTCGTTCATTTCAAAATTTCATGAAATAAGGCCACCGTTTATGCCGTAGTCACGTGACGTAATTGCCTAATCCTACGCAGACGTAGAAAACAAGCAATTACACGCTGCTTTCTTAGAGGCATTTTTAGGGACCAAAAGGTCGCCACGGACGTTTAATTACCTTTACCATATTGAGGCATATCTGACAACCATTCAAAGTTAACCCCTACTCATTTTTACACCTCACTAACGCCTCTGGTTTCTCGCAGTCAAGAGAAGAAAATTTACGAGGCTTTACGACTTGAACGCCCCTCGTCTGTAGCACACTCTTAGAAAAAAGGGTATGGATAGTCCTCCCTTAGGGGAGGAACGGTCTTGTAACCTATGTTCCTTTAGAAAGGGAGAAACTTTCCTCCCTGAAGCAGGGGAGCAAAGTTCCTCTGTCGCTTGCATCTCAATATGGCGGCCCCGAATCGAGCAAATCGAGCCAAATAAGGATTGACGAGGACGCTACGTCTCTTGTACGGGACGAGAGCAGCAGCAAATGAAAGCGTAACACGAGCTTTCCGCAAACTGTGTTTATTTCCGAAGCCAGGTTCCCCCCACAGGTACAGAAACTTGCGTTTTGAAAGCAGTTACTCAGTCTTCTTGTCGACAGCACTGCGATGTTAAACGGAGACGACCGATACCTAGTTACTTCGTGCACTTTGCGTCTTACCTTCGGTGTTCCTCGAGTCACAATTCCTTCGTCAACCGCACATCACGGAGAAGGGCAAACTCAATCCGGGAAACGAAAAGCCGATCTCAAAAGAACAAACTCGAAGCCGCTGTTTATCGCGCAGCGTGAAAGAATGTTAAATCGCTAGCCACTAGATGGCGGGGTCAAGCAGAATAATTACAAGTAGCTGGCTAGGTGGCGCTAGGTACCGCCCAATTCATGTTCTACAAAAAATAAGTAGCTTCTCTCAGGCCACTACTGCGCTTGGGGATATTCTACCATACAAACATTACGCTTATTACAAGCATCGGGTGAACATACATTGAGCACATACACGGCACACATGTATCAATACAACTAAACACTACACTAACCCGAACACTACACACCTGCTCTGCATTTTCGTCTTTTATACTGGTCGTTTTGAACGTACGGAATTTTTCGGTGACTCCCTAAGCAATAAAAAATATTCCCAACATGTTGATTTTTTCCCAGCAATATCATACCTCTGAGAGTATTTTGAATGGCTCAGGGGATGAATCTCTTCTTAAAAAGTAAACGCTCGATTATGCCGTAATTATTTGAAAGCCAATAAATCAAGCCGCTCCAATGCGGTTCGAAGCCATGAGTTTGTTTCCCCACACGGCACGTCGTAGCCTGTATTTCTATTGGTTTTTCTATTTGTGCTGTTCGCGCAAAGCTGCAATTGCCGTCTTGAATTAATCTCTGTAGAGGGGATATTCACTTAACTGGAAGTAATGCTTCACGGGCTGAGAAATCGCTTTTCGATCAACTTGAATGCAGTCAAAGCCGACTTGCGGCAGGTGTCAAGTGCACGGAGCTACGCCGTGGCGAGCCCGAAAACTTCTAGCGCTCATCCCAGCGCGCCACGGAGGGCAGTTTCTCCAGAAACCGTAGTATATTTAAACAGCAGAATAAAAGGTAGCTTTTTTTTTTTTCGGTTTTACCTACTATTGCTTTTTAATGCCGAAATTCCATACTGTAAATATACGTACTTTCCGTCACGATTTCGTACTGTTCAGTCCTTGCCCCAGAGCGCAATCGCTCTCGGGGACGAGACAATTCCGACAGTCACATTGGCCAGTGTACGATAGGAGCTTCTACTGTTCAGACCAGCGTTCCAACATGACTGACTATCCGCACGTTGATCGATTGCACGTAATCTCACAAGTGGTATTAAACTTTTTAATGTAAAGCGGAATGTCAACCTGCGACACCCCGCCCCCTCCGATCACAACCCGACCAGCGGCATCAATGCCCAACAGTTTACGATCTCATCTTCTTGTTACACCACTGATACGCGAACACACGGTCACATCGGCGATAATTGCAGTCTTCTGTTCACAGCCGACAACACTGCCATCACGATGTTGCAGCTAGCTATGTTGCTGACACGCACAAACACAGAACCACGTTGAACGCCGGTTGCACTCGGCATCGGAAAACAGAACCGAACTCAGGGGGGAAGGCACCCAGGCAGCCGGCAGCAAAACCTGCCTGTCTTGGACGCAGTTCCTGCGGTTTCCATAACGTCGAAAACGTCGACACAGATCGGCGTGGTTTCGCGGTTTCGCTACTGTAGTTCTGTGCCGCGCGAGTCCCGCAATCCGGAGACGGCCACCCCCCAGTGTACGTGGCGCTGCTGGCACTGCTCCGGAACTTCGCTGTTTCTAGCAGCTTCGTTTGCTCGTTTGATAAAATTAGTGATAAAAACGTCAATGCAACCGAAATGTTCTGCACGTTAGGCTAGAAGACGGAATTACAGGCGGCCTTAGCTGCCGCTGAAGCTCAATCAACTCAACAGCTATTTATTAAACAACCTGCGCGACGTGCTCGAAAAACGAAACCGAAAGAAGATGAGTCGGGAGGGCGAAAGCTTTCTCCCGTCTGCCTGGAGAAGGAGGAAAACTCCTCGTTCCTCCCTTTTTCTCGTGCCCGCTTGGGGGCGCGTCGGTAGAAGGGAGGAAGACTCGCCGTTGCTACTTTTTTCCTCCATTTTTTCTTAGAGTGCAGTCAATGATAGTTGCAATTCCTATCATACGTCGATACAACAATCAGTTTGCTAGTCATGTGCATTCCATGCGATCATTCGGTGATACGTAGGGTTGCGTGCATAATGTGCCACGGTAATTTAAAGAGGAGATGTCAGGCTCGTTGTTCAGCACGCTTCACTTTGTCACAGTTATTTACATCCATGAGTGACGACGTGATTTTGAAAAATAAATTCTTTCCTTTCGAGTAAAAACAAATAGAAAGCAGTATGAGGACGAACTATCCAAACGCGATTCCGAACAACCCCGAAAAATAGTAATAGCAAAAAAGAAGACCGCGCGGGAGGATACCTCTAAATTGGGAACATGGCAGGCGGATCTAGCTAGCCCTCAGATGAGCAGCAGGGGAATCGGGAGGCTCAGGAAGCCTCCGCCCGAAAACAATCCCGAGATCGCAGTTGCAGCAAAGCAAAAAGGCATAAAAGCGAGGCCCGCGGCCTCTTCCCCAGACTGGGGTCTGTGGTTCGATATTCAGACCCCGGGAAAATTCTTTTGCTCTCCCAGTCCACTGGGACCTAATGAAGCAGGGAACCGTATCTAGTAAACCGGAGATTGGGGCCGGAATTTTCTCGCGGCTAATTAACGCGCACAACGAACGTTACCGCTCTTTTCGTTTGAACTAGGCCTTCCGGCAAACCGTAGGAACGAAGAGGTACCACGAGCATCGTCTAGTCTGCGTGTCTGTGGTGTGCTCTTTGTCTTAATGAGTGATGGCAGATATTGGAAATCCATTCTCACTCTCCCATTCTCTAAAACATATAGACTGGAGCCTTTTGTGTTTTGCCGATTCGGTGGAGGATTAATCTCACATGCAGCGAAGCTGCTGATGTAGCGCTCCTCACGTGCCGTCAGCTACTTATCGTCTGCCATGTGCAACAGTTTCGACGGTGCGATACATAGCTGGTGAACGCTCCCATCAGCACGCGCTTAGCGCGAGGTAAGCGCTATGCTTGTAGCGCTCCGCTGCATGTGTGAAGAGGCCTTTAATGAGAAATTTGATAGTGTTCCATGTATACAATACGTTAGAGTACAATATGATACAACGCAATACAAGTTTTATTTTTTACCTGAAATATCGCAGTTTAACACTAGCATGAACTGATGAGGCTTGTGCGTGGGACGCGGCCTGTGCTGCTACTCGTTCTGATTAAAAAAAAAAAGAGCAGCAACACATGTTGCCTCTTATGCGCAGCATACTCGATTACTTGAGCATAAACTTTAAATATAATAAAAAGCGAATTAAATTTTTGTGTTCTTTGTTCCACGTACCGTATTCGTGGAGATATTTAATTTCTAATTAATCTTCGGCCCATTTCGCCGAGGCTTGTGAAAGGCAAGTAGTTAAGCAAGTACAAATATACTGATGCGGTTGCTATGGCGTTGTGCTTCGGGGAAAAAACAAAACAAGTTGTGCTGTGTCGGCTGCTTAAACTGGTTGGTGAGTCACAGTCAGGGTGTCGAACCGATATTTTTATGGGTTAGGTTCCGGTTTGGGTTCACGGCTTTGGGGTCACCTCCGGTTATGTTTCGGGGAGCAAAATATAACGGTTCCAACTGGTTCCAATCGGGTTGAACCGCAAAACTGAGAATATATTTTCCGCGTTTCTTTGGCAATAGGCACTACTTCAATAGTGAAACGATCGAGTATCTATCTATATAGATTTTTATCATTCGTAGAATACACTTTTATTTTCAGGTACAAAAAGAAATAGCGTAATTTAATTTCGATGAAATTAAATTACTCTATTACATTAAATTACGCTAAAGAGTTGTAGATTACATATATTACTCGACAATTTTTTTTTTACCTCAGTCGCATATATTTTACCTGAATCCAAAGGTTATCAGTTTAGTAAAATTATAAAATGTTCGCGTCCTCGCAATATATATTCTGACATCTAGCTTACAAAAGGCGTTTAACAATTTATATATGATGACAACCTAACTAGTGCTAGAAGCAATAGTATGTTCAAAATTCCAGGAAAGTGTTAGGACAAACCCTTTCAGTCTACCTTTTATAGAAACACTGAGCGGCATTCACAATGCTTGCTTTCCTAACCAATCACTCAGCACCGTAATGCAGGCGAATAATCATGCAGAAAAGAATGAACCTCGTCCTCAGATTTGATGTGGCCTAAAATAGCGCGGACCGAAGTGAACATTTTCGACATAGCTGGGTGTTTGAGGTTTGTTCTTGTAAAGTTGCCGGTCAATTCAATTTGAAAAAGAAACATCACCATTGCTATTTTTGATATTTTTTGTTAAATCGAACATAGTAGTATTGCATACTGTGCTCGACATTAAAGCTAATTAATTGTTCGCTTTCTGGCGGTCTGCGTGCGCAATCGTCATAGTTCCGCCACGCGCCACTGTGTACTTTGTTTTCGTCCAGCCCACAGACATATAAAAATCTTCTTCGTCACACAAAAGGATCAATAGACTTCCGTATGTTTGAGAGGTTTGATATACGTAAGGGAACATATACTGTAAACGACTAAATTTACGCGAGGACCTAAATTTTGCGAATTTTGCGAATCGCCTACAATTCGCAAACAGTAAGTCCCGCGAACGATTGTGAACGCTGCGGAAGCTACACTCCATTCGCGGAAATGAAAACCCGCGAATAATTTAAAATTTTCAGCTTTGGCCCTATTCGCGAAAATTCTACGTCGTTTACAGTATGTTATTTAAATCAGCTTCGAAATAAAACATTTGTTTCAGGTTCTCCCATATCACTTATAGACGTGCCTATCGGGGATAAAAACACCGAAAAAAATTTGCAGAGCATATTTTAGAATATTATGTATATCTTAAGGGTAATCGGCCCTTTAGCTATATTTTTTATTGTCATCAATAAATTCGACTGTACGAAGTTCACATAACCGCTTGAAACCGACAAGGGAGGATGATACTCAAGAATACGCCATCTGTTAAATCTGCGGAACGCGCTTTTGTGTTCGGTGTTCGGCAGTGTGAAACACCGGGTCGCGAGCTACGCCGAAAAGTACTGTGTGCTCACATCATAGATCTGAAGGCAAATGCACGAAATGTGCAGAAAGAGAGATAATAAATGGTATTCTTCTAAATAATCCCATACAAAACGCCTTACTGCAAAAAAAAAAAAAAATAGGAATCCAGGTTTTAAACGTAAACACGTTTGACGGAACTCCGTTAGGTTGGTCAAAAATTTGAGAAATAAAAAGCTTCACCAATCATAGTCCTAAACATTTAGGGTCGCGACGTTTCAATAGGTCGGGCTCAAGTGGTCGACAGCTACTTTACCATCGGCGTATGTAAACGGACCTGAGCACTTGATGAACAAAAAAGACCGAGGACACCTAAGCACTTCTTATGAGTTATGAAGGCAAATTTACGAATGTCGTTCTTCTGCTTCCTCAGTTCGTCTGCGGCGTAGTCGCGTGGACGGCCCCGGTTCGATGGCCGACGGCCGAGCGCGCTCTCATGACAGGCCTCGCTTCGCTGAGCTCGGCCGTGCAACCTCTTCGGTGCTTGACCGAGCGGGCTGTGTGGCCTAAAGTAGCTCAATGTGGGTCAATGCAGGAGGCACGTGCAACGTGCAGCCCTTGGGAAGATCATGGCGGCACAGCACAACACCCAGCTAGATTTCAGACGCCATTTTCTTCCCAGAAGTGGCGTGCTGCACGTGTCTCGAGCGTTTCCACAGCAATGTATGGCGGCGGCCGGGCCGCGGCGTGCGCTGCGCCGCCATGGAGAGGGCTTCTCTGGAACGTTTTTTTGGAACTACACCGCACGAGAGCCAATGGGAGCCTCGTTCCTTGATGACGCACGCCAGCCAATGGGAGCCTATTCATCAGATTTCTACTACGCGCGACATTGGGACGGGGGAAGGCGCCGTTTGGCGCGGCTTCCAAGCTGCTGACGTCGGTTCTCTCCATGGGACAGTTAATGCTTTCGCGTTAAAAGTGAAGGAAGCAAACGACGCATCCTAGATAGAAAAGAAGCTGCAGCTCTCAACGTGATGATAGTCGCCCCTGCTGAAAATACCAAACCGCTTTTGAAACGTTGGAGTCCTAACTGTTTTGGACTTGGTTGGTTATAATCGGTATTTTTCTAATAGAATTGCGTGCAATGATGATCCTAATTACACATGAATGTCGCAAAGAAAAGACAATATATTTCGAATTTAAATCACATTTCGACAACGGATTGCACGAGCTCGAAACTTCGCGGAATACAGTTTCGTGAGGTTAAAGTTTTATTCGGTTTTAGGTGCACATGTTTTGGGGCCTCATTTTAGAACTCGGTGCTTTATCAGTCATGCGCGCTCAAACATTTGCTTAGGCTGCCTCATATCGTCGAGAGACTGTTATACATATACTGCACAACTTTACAATTTGGAGATCCTCTTTTAATATCCCTCGCTTCAGCTTAGAGGGGCATTGCAAAGGGACGAAGAAAACCAAATACGGGCGTTCAGTGACGACAATCGTTTAGAGCGTCAGATAATGACGACATAAAATTTTAGAGGAAGGAATGCCTGAATATTTTGATCCCTTCAAGCACGTGACTCGGAACACCCGTAAATTGGTGGGGCGCTCACATCTTCATAACTGGTTGTTAATTTCCAACACTCAGGAAGATCGCTCATGCTTCTTGGACTCTCTTGTCGTTTAGGTTCTTTATGCGTTAGGTTGTGTGCGCAAAAGTTTGAACTTATTTCACCTATTATGTTCAAAATACGTCAAATTAATTTTTTTTTTATTTTATGCTTAATCTGTTGTTGGAGTCGCATTCATTAGTTAGAGCGAACGCGATGCAAATTAAGAATGGCCAGAAACGCTTTGCAGGGCTCTTTCAAGTCCAGACACAGCTGATGCTACAAGCGCGAACATGTGGTCCTGACCAGTGCTTCCACTGCAGGAGCGCGTGCTTGGGAAGAACGCCGAAAGCCCGGAGCTCGCTCATTTAGCTTCTGCTACGTTCACACTTAAGGCTCGTCCACACAGACCCGTTTTCTTACGTTAAGTTACGAGAAGTCAGCGGGAGATCAGTGCTTCGTATTAAGGGTGGCCACCAATTCATGGAGATAGTCCGGCACGCGACATTCGAGAAACGAATGTTTCGGTGACGACGAGGTATAGGACGATGAGTTACCGTGGCAACCGAGGACACAAGGCTCGTCGTAACCTAACGCAAGGAGTTGAGCTAAGGTTCAACTTTTAAATACTGGTTCACACAGCACCGTATACGTCAAAGTCGCCGAAACATTCATGTCTCGAATGTCGCGTGCAAGGCTATCTCTTTGAATTGGTAGCCGCGCTTAATACGATAGCACAGATTTCCCGGTGACTCTTCTTAACGTAACGTAATAAAACGTGTCTGTGTGAAGGAGCCTTTAAAGTGGAACTAAGTATTGTGTTGAGTACACCACATTTATTTAGAAAACTAAACTGTTTAACATGGTCTGCACGTGACATCATCGCACTATATGCTAGTGGTCCAGTTATTTCGTTTTGCTGAGAATATCAAATTTCGTGGTGCACAGTGCTCTCTGAAGAAGGTTCGCGCTAAGTGCAACTCCCCAGACAACACTCGATATTCTCAGGACGTCCTCGAAAGGTACAAACGTCCTCACGGTTTTCAAGACGTCCTCAGGACATCATGAGAACGACAGTCGCTGGATCATCCTAGAAACGTCCTTCCGAGCACATATTGAGGACGAAGGGTACAAAGTTAGAGGTAATATATATGTCCTCAATTTGATTGCGTTTTTTAAAAAATAAATGAATGAAATGGCGGTAGTATACACAGTTCACGGTCGCTGCTCCACTAAATTTCACATACAAATTATTACATGTAGTTACGTAAGTTTAGGACAATTTTAACTATAGTTTTGATCAAGCAATTTTTTAATAAAACCAGGCCGCACTACAACTAATATTAGAATTGTATTAGCGCAATATTTCGAAATTCTGTTCCATTGGCAATATTCAATCTAGGTGGTGCAAGCTACCGCCTACTACAAGGCAATTATCCACCCATCCGAGAGACTCAAGCAAGCTAAGCCTAGCCAGGACAGAAACAGAAATAGCGTCGATGTTGATGATGGCTTGATAATGTGGATGCTTGGGCTAGTTCGTAATTCATGCTTGGATGGAACAGCGCGGATACAGTCACACTCACAGGCACACAAGAAGGAGACACACTCGCAGCGCTGATTAACAATTTGTTTTTTATTGATGTGAAAAAAGGAAGCCAGAGAAATTAGCCGGGAAGTATCTCCTGACTTGCTACTCTGGTTAGGGGGAAGGGATGTGGGTACAAAGATATAGTAAGAGCTAAAAACGCACGAAAATAAATAAAAATAAAACGAAGAAAATAAAAATCAGTGTATATCTTGTCGCAGCGTTAGAGTTTCTTGTTGAGACCGGTCGCCGATAGGTATCGCAAGAGGGCATTTGTTGCTGTTGTGGCAGAGGCTTCGTTTTCCCACGGTCTCAGTATCTTGCAGACGGTGAGGTCTTCTCCAGAACGTAGTTGCATTTCTTTCTGCAGTTGAGTGCGTTCTTCTTCATACTGAGGACATTCCAGCATGACGTGTCCTAAGTCTTCTATGATTCTGCAGTGATCGCAGTGTGGAGAGGAAATTCTACTTATGCGGTATAAGTATTGATTGGTGTAAGCTACTTTTAAACGTATTCGGTGTAGTACAGCTTGGCGCCGACGGGTGAGACCGCGAGGTACGAGAAACGTTAGGTGAGGATCAATAGCTCTTAAGTGTGTATCTTGATCGGTTGCGTTAGCCCAGAGGCGTGCAGTTATAGTCTTCCCCAGGACTCTTATGGTACTATTTATGTCCGTTCTAGTAAATGGGGCTTGAACTTCGTGTATAGAGCTTTGAGCACCTGCTGCCACAGCGTCAGCCAATTCGTTGCCTTGAATGCCGCAGTGACTTGGTATCCACTGAAGACATATTTCATTACCTTGACAAACTGCGTCCCAATGTAGTTTGAGGATTTCCAACAATATCTGTCCGTATAGGCTTTTCTTACATGGGTGCTGGAGTGACTGAAGGGATGATTTAGAGTCTGTTATTATTGTCCAAGGTCGAGGAGGAATTGTTAGAATATATCTCATCGCTTCACGAATAGCTACCAGCTCGGCGGCTGTGGACGACATCCTATGGGAGAGCTTATAACCCTTTTTTAAGGAATGTGCGGGAACTATCATACTAATAGAGGACTGATTGAGCGTTGTGGACGCGTCAGTGTAAATGTGACATGAAGATAAGTGTTCAAAATGAATGTAAGATAAAGAGAGCTGTCGAAGAGCGACAGCGGGGAGCATTCATTTCTTTGTAATACCCGGAATAGTGCTGTAGATCTTAATTCGAGGTAATGACCACGGAGGAGTAGAGATTAAATTGTATCGCTGAAAAGATGCTGGAAGAATGTGCGTGTGATCGAGGATCTCTTGTGCAATGCGGCTGTAGAAGCACCTTTCCGGGATGTCCGCTAAGTGATGGGCTTGGTGCCTCGTAAGATGGCGCATATGATTTCGAAGAGTTTCCTGCGTACGAAGAGCTGTTATAGAAAAGCAGTGGGACTCTGCTATTGTGTCTATGGTGGATGTACATTTAGGAACACCTAGACAAACTCTGAGTGCCTGTGCTTGTAGTGAGTGTAGCTTCTTCATGTTAGTAGGAGAGAGGCCATGCATTACAGGAAGGCAGTAACGAAGAATTCCCACAAATAAGCTATTATAGAGGCGAAGAAGGGCACCCGTCGAAGTTCCCCAGGTTGTTCCGCTTATGAACCGGCCAAGGTTAGGAAATGAAGACAACTTCCCTTTCAGATAAGACAACTGGGGATTCCATGTGAGGCCGCGATCGATAAAAATTCCAAGAAATTTGTGAGATGAAACATAGGGTATTTTAGCACCATTCACTTTTAACGGGTATCGATCCATTTTCATTCGTGTGAAGGCAATAGCGGCAGACTTTTCAGGGGATATTTCAAGCCCGCGCATTGCCAGAAACTGAGATACGTTAGCAATTGTACCAAGCAGTCGAGTCTGTATGCTCTTAAGGGAAATTGCAGATGTCCAAATACATATATCGTCGGCGTAAGTTGTGATGCGAGTGGATTTCCAGCCCATCTTAGAAAGACCAATAAGAGCTATGTTGAAGAGCACAGGACTCAAACCCCCCCCCCCCCCCCCCCTTGAGGTACTCCTTTCTTTACAACGTGTTGTGCTGTATTTCCTTCTTTCGTGCGCATGAAGATCGCTCTGTTACGTAGGTAATCAGCTATCCAGTGATAAAGACGACCACCAATACCGATCGTTCGAAGGCCTTGTAAAACAGCGGTATGACTTACATTGTCGAAAGCACCTCGTACATCCAGAAACACGGCTGTTCTTATTTTCCCACGAAGTTTTTGATCTTCAACGTGAGTAACTAGATCTATAACGTTATCGATGGAATTTCGACCCTGTCTGAAGCCGGTCATTGTTTCGGGATACATCGACTTTGACTCTAAAAACCATTCTAGACGTGAGAGAATCACGCGCTCCATGCATTTTCCGATGCAACTTGTCAGTGCAATGGGCCTATAAGATTTCATATCCAATGGAGATTTGCCAATTTTGAGTACAGGCACAATTCTAGCTATTTTCCACTCTTGCGGAACGTTACTAGTGACCCACGAATCATTGAATATGTCTAAGAGACGCTGGCTGCCTTCATGTCCAAGGTGGGCCAGCGTGCCATTGGTAATTCCATCTGATCCAGGTGAAGAAGAGTAATTAAGTGACGCCAGAGCTTGATCAAGTTCTTGGGAAGTAAATATAACATCAATCTCGGTGGAGAATTGGTCAGGGGAATTTTCAGTGTCCACGATTGGTGGACTGACGCTGGCCACAGCTGGCTGATCCACTAATGAAGCGCAATAATCCTCTGCAATATCCAAGAGTGACCTTCGCAAGAATATTGAGAGGGCATTGAATGGCGATCTTTGCTGCGGTGTGGACCGCAAGCCCCGCGCAATATGCCATATTTGTGTCATGGGAGCACGTGGATCAAAAGAAGCACATAGCCCTCTCCACTTCTTTCTAGCGAGCTTGTCTAAGTAACGGCGGATATGTTTTTGAGTTCGCCTATCAATCCGAACATCGTCAGGTAGTTTAGTGCGCCGTGCTCGTCGTTCTGCACGCCGCCGGATGGCACGTAGACGCTCATATTCCCCATCCACCTCGGTGCGCGAGGAAGGGAGGTGGACGGATCGCTTGCACTCAGTTACTGACTGCTGAATGGTGGAAATGAACTCATTGTATGTACTCGTGTCTCGCAGCTTTAATTCAACGTTATCCTTAAAGGACGTCCAATCAATGTATGAAATCAGGTTTCGGTGAACGTTGGGTTGTAGGCCATGTAATGTGATATACGTTGGTGTATGGTCACTACCATGGGTCTCGACATCTGTGAACCAAGACGCTCGAGATACTAGTTCAGATGACAAAAATGAGACGTCGAGACAGCTGCTGCATCGGGTGCCACGAACATAGGTAGGTGTCCCGTCATTTAGGACGCAGAGATCGTGTTCGTCCAATAAATCTAGAAGTTCCCTTCCACGGCGTGTTGTTCTTGCGCTACCCCAAGCTGGATTATGCGCATTAAAGTCACCGGTCACTAACATAGGGTGAGGACACTGCCTTATGATGGTATTCAATCTGTCGACATCGAAGGGACATGATGGAGCAATATATGCAGCGATCACAGTGAATGAAAGCCTCCCCTTACTAACGGTTACGCTGACATATTCATTGCTTGGGTGGGATGAAATGTTATGTGTAATGTATGTTAAGCCTTTTCGAACTGCGACAAATACGCGACTAGCACCAGGCTCTCGATTCGATTGAAAAACCTGGTATCCAGAGAGACGAAAATCCGTTGGTACACGTGACTCACTAACCGCCAAAATCGGGAACTTATATTTGAAAATGAACTGTCTGAAGTCAGAAAGACGTGAACTTAACCCTCTTGCATTCCACTGGAATACTGTCGCACGTTTCACATCTTCAGAGGAGAGGGCATTATTAGCCAGTATATTGGCACGAGCTACACAACAATGCTGTGATCGCAGGTTCAAGGACCAAAAGTCCTTCAATTATGTTCTTAAAGGTGCCGGATGGCAGTTGGGAAATCGAGTTTCGAATGATAGAAAATACAATACTTATTATGTCGCTGACTGTCATCGAGCCGAAAGCAGTAAACGGCGGCTTATGAACTGGAGTGGCACGAGTGGCTGCGTCGATGTATGTGCGCTTGCCAGCCGGTGGAGGAAGCACAGGAGTGCTTGTCGTCTGTCGAGGAGGCGGTGGCTCACTACCCGGCACGTTCTTTGTCGCCGCTTGCTCATTCGAAGAAGCCCGCTTTGTCTTGTTTTTCTTGTTGTTCTTCTATAGCTGTTGTTGAGAGGATGTCAAGTCTGGTGAATCTTGAGGAGGCAGAGGTGGATAAGATTCCAGAGGGGGAGGAGCTTCTTTACTCGGAGGGTTCTGACGTGGTCCTCGTACGAATGTCTTCGCCTTGTTAAGAGCAGCTAGACGTACCTTGCAGTTTACATAGTCTGCTGGGTGTTCTCCGTCGCAGTTAGCACATTTTACAGGTGAGTCGCCCTTGCAGTCTTTGGCTAGATGGGGTTCTCCACATTTCTTGCACTTTGTGCTTCTTTTGCAGTATTTGGCTATGTGGCCAAGTGCCTGGCAATTGAAGCATCTGGGTGGTGCCTCAATGTACTTAGTGACCTCGTGCTGAGTAAACCCGAGGTTTACTTTCAACGGGCGTTCTGTGTTCGGTCGAAACGTGAGCACGACACGATCAGATGCTGTTGCTGCGTCACCAGGCTTTCCACGGCGGCGATAGAGGCGGCGAGCTGCGACGACACCTGTCGGTTGGAGGAAGTTAGCCAGTTCAGCATCTGTGTACCACGCGGGTACCCCCTTGAATAATCCGAAGTTCTGTAGGTACGTATTCGGTATGGTGGCTTGTACTGGCATGTCTCCAAGGTTGCGGACTCGCAAGAGCTTGTTTACCGAATTTACTTCTGTGACTTCCACTAGGAGGCCACCCCTAGCTGTAAAGTGATGGCGCAGAATGGGGCAACCCGCTGCCGTGTTGACCTCGGCACTCAGTTTCAATGGGTTTTGTTGCTGGAGACGATGTGCTTCGTTAGTGGGCGTCAGAAGTACTGGGACTCCCGTTGTCCTTTGTCGGCGGTGTTCCACAAGAACGAAGCTTTCTAGGTCACCCTCTGTTAGATCTTGGTCCATTTCCTGGTTTACTGCTGCTGCCGGTACTTTGGCAGGTGTCAATGAATGATCAGCAGAATCACTGTCGGTGTCGTTGTGTCGTTTTCTCAGTCCAGAAGGGCCCGAATGATTGTCTTGAACGACATGGTAAGCGTGGTCCTTGTCAGCGGAAGTCTGCTGGGAGCACGATGAATCCAACGCTGATGTCGGCAGAGACATGCCGGGTTGAGGGGCTATTCCGTGTCGGTTACCTGAAGTAACCCGTGCCGCGATGAGCTGCGGACGGTTCGCGGTCACGTCTGATGTCCTAGATGCCAGTCAGTAGTGTGTGGACGGGGTTCAGGACGATCAAGTCAGGGAGCAAAGAGGTGAACGTCCAATCAGTTCCAACGTCCTCTTCTTTTTTTCGCTGATTAACAACTCAGTGATATATTTCTTCTTCCTCATATCGTCATCTTCTCCTCTTTCGCCGTTAATGAGAACATTTTTAATTTTTAAACACCAGAAACCAAATCAAAACAAAGCAAAACAAGCTTCAGTGAACGCCCCCCAGTCGTTCTGAGCTCCGTCAATTAAAAATGCTGTACTTGTCGTCTGGCTTCAGTATTCCTGCTTCAAGAAAATGGACTTCTCACCTTTGAGAAAAAACAAACTGGCACCTGCTGGCTCTTAGGCCGTGGAAACTGCCAGAAAGATTTGCGATTAGTTGCGTCCAAGTACCAATTTCTTTGACCAGCCACCTACAGCACACTAAGCCGAATAAATTCAAAATTACATGCGCGTGACATAAGATGCCTCTTGTGACAAAACTGGGCACATGGTTTGTCGCCTACAGCAATACTGAAGCCAGACAAGCGGTACGGCATATTTAATTGACGGAGCTCAGGACGACTGGGAGCGCGTTCACTGAAGCTTGTTTTGCTGCAATACACGCCTGTATTGCAGTAAAACAAGCTTCAGTGAAAGCGTCCCCCGTCGTTCTGAGATCCGTCAATTAAATATGCCGTACCGCTTTTCTGGCTTCGGTATTGCTGCTTCAGAGCAATATAGAAAATCTGGAATCCTCACCTTTGACCGAGAATGAACTGGCACCTGCTGCCTTGTGGGCCATGGAAACTGCAAGAAAGAGTCACAATTAATTGCGTCCAAGAAACAATTTCTTTGAGTAGCCACGTACACCGCACTAAGCCGGATAAATATAAAATTTAGTGGTGGTCCAGCAGTGTTAGGTTTTGGAGCACGAAAAATATAATTTGAAAGAAATTTGTGTCACATAAACTTTCCTTTTCGAGCAGGAAAAATCTCGTTGAGGAGCTCCTTGGTATCAGGAAAACTAAACATTTGGGAGCAACACGAACAAATAGCACTTCTTTACTTTTTTTTTATTGGTGGTACCAGTGCCCATTCATTAAACCAAATATTGCAGCACATTAAAAACCACAGGTTAGGACTGCCCTGGCAAAGTCCCCTTTCACAGGCGGTCGACGGTATTGCGCTATTCAAGCGTCACGGCAACACGTTATCGTTTTGCCGCTGTTTGTCCTCTGCTTCGTCATGACTGCTCTGGGCCCGAGTAGCTTTCGGCGCTTATTGATGGCAACGTTCGAGAGGACAAATTCCTTTTGCCGAGGCCACCGACCAGTGCGTGGCAGGCCGCAAGTTTGACGTCTCAGAACGGGTGGTGCGCCAGTGGCGGCTGTGGCGATCCGAGACTTACAACTGGGGCGGCAAACAACAAGGTTTCCACAAACCAAAGTCGGGACGACTTCGAGAGTTAGAGGCAAAACTTCCGGCGTGCGTCGCGAAAGAACGCAACCCGCGTCAAATGCGCTCCTATATAATTTCTTTATATATTTATTTTTATTTTCCTGGTACGCGGTTTGGGGGAATCAACCAACATTCGAGTGGACTTACAATCGTGTAAATATGTTTCCTCACTCGCATTGGTAATCATCGGCCGCGATTCTGACCCAGGAATATTGGGCTCAATACGCATCCCCGCCTTATTCAAACTGGTGAGCATAGGACGGACGCGCGGTCGTGTGATCACTAGCAGTAAAGCTACATGCTAAATTTATCTACAGCGTGAATCACGGTCGATATAACCTAAGTCAGTCCAACCTCTCACTGTGTAAACCTTTAACGCAACTTGGTTCGTTTCAGTTCTATTGTGATAAATGTACTCAAGGCGTCCGAGCATCTTAAACTATAGCGATTTATCAAACTGGTTTGTAAGCTCCTTTTTGCGTTTACACGCAGTGCGACAGTATGACAACCAAGTGCGTAACCAACTGTTTACGGTATTTGAAAATGAAAAAGAACACGCAACAATTCGCAACAAGGAAATGAGGCAACGACCACGCGAACGAAAAGATAACCATGTTCGGTATTGATGCCGCTGGTCTGCCAGTGAACGAGCGTCCGAGCGGATTTCTACTATGGGGTCTCTAACTTACTATGCGCATGCAGAAAAAAATTATATTTGCTCATCTTTGGGAGGACTTAGCAGTGGCACTGCAGAATAGAGCAGTCACAACGCCGCATTCCTCAAGGGTCTCAACAAAACAATAATGTCACTGAGCCGGATGCCTGGTTTGGATTGTGATGGCTATTTTCCACCGGGTTCCAAGTCGAAAACGCCATTCTTAAAAAAAAAAAGGATTCTTTCACGAATCGGCTAGGTCTTTTTGGCGCAGTTTCGCGTGGTTTGGCGCAATTTATGTATTTAGGCGCAGCAAGGCACAGTCCAAGGGGAATTTATCAAAATTCCACAATTGGTGCAGCTGGAACACCCCTGAAAACTACATGCGCGTGACATAATATGCCTCTTGCGACAAAACTCGGCACGCGTCGACAAACGTGTTGTCCACGAGTATTGCAGCAAAACAAGCTTCAATGAAAGCGTCCCCGGTCGTTCTGAGCTCCGTCAATTAAATATGCCGTAATAGCTCGTGTGGCTTCAGTATTACTGCTTCAGAGCGAACTAGAAAATCTGGAATCCTCACCTTTTAACGAAAACGAAGCGGCGCCTGCTGGCTCGTGGGCCAAGGAAACTGCGAGAGATTTGCGATTAGTTACGTCCAAGTAAAAAATTTTTTGAGTAGCCACCTACAGCACACTCAATATTACATGCACGGGACATAGAAGCCTCATGCGACGGAACCCCCTTCATCCTTGTTTTGTGTTAACTCTGCTCACCTTCGCTACTCGCCTCCAATTTCTGTGCTACTTCCTTAATCTCAATTCCCTGGTTCCCAAAGGTCACGCCATGGCTGGCACCAGGCACGGATCAGTCAGCTCTGCGACCGGCGCTATTGTGGCAAGGACTAGACAGCACCTGGCGCTTGATGTGTTCTTTTAATATTTTGAGCATGGCTCAAAACAGGTTGATGGGTGTCTGGTATGCCCTTTGCTTACTTGCGGATTGTTCCGAAAACAGGGGGTAGCCGCTTCTGCGATCTGGGCGCATGCTTGGTATTTTACAATAGTTCAAATTGAGCTCTGCAAGAATCTTGGAACATAACAAACAGAATGATGTGTTTGCCAAAAGGCATAGCGAATGAAACACCCACCATCTATCTATTTTTGTTTCTTGTCCGCAAGAAGCTGGCGTATATGTAGCTTCCCTCGCTTAAGCCGCTCCTCCCTGGTGTTTGGTTGGGTCTCGTCCTGATGAATCGTCGGTGGAGACCTGAGGTGCGGTCAACATCAGTTTAGACCTTTTGAGACAGAATCCATATACGTGCTGAGAGCAAGTACACCGAAAAGAATCTCAGGCTTGGCATTTATATTGCTTTTTAAATTAAGAGGCCTGATGTAAAATCAGACGTCAATACTGACGCACCTTTGTTTCGAACCTAAAATTTTGAAGGCCTTGTCCTCCTCGCTAGGGGAGCAAGGCACGTGAATCCCGTCATGTGGATGAAATTTTTACCGTAACATTCCGACTTCAATGCCCATCCCCGAATATTTGGCCAGCACACTTTTAAAAAAAATATATTTTTAGAAAACATCGAGTCATCAACCACCCCTACAAAAGCCTGAACGAAGTATACTCGTACCGTGGCTTGTTTGCTCCGTGCTGCCCCCAAGTTAACTCCGGCAGACAAATGTTTTTTTTTTTTTTTTTAATGGAACCCACGTTTTTACTTTTGGTTTAAACTGTTGAGGCTAGTGGATAGTTTTGTAAAGCTTCCTCCCTGTGCGCTTCTGAGTTAACATTTTTGCAATGGCAAACCCCTGGGTTTTGATTTTTCGCTCCTTAACGAATGCTGAAACTCACATAGGCGGGCGCTAGCTCACCTTGAAAATATTTTCTCTTGGTGGCCGAGAACAAACTCGTGTTCCTGATTAACAGCCGCTTGATGCCAAGAATTGCTGCACATATCCAAAATAACGCAGTCTTCGTCTAATACAGATGCTCTCGCCGGACAGACACAGGAAAGCCTGACACGAGACCACTATAAAGATAGAAAATAGAGGTTCTGTGAGGACTGAAACACACAACTCAGATAGGCATCAATCACTCACCTTGAAAACACTTGCCATGAGTGGCAACGAGCAAACTTCTTGTCTTGATTGCCTGGTGCTAGCCTCCAAGACCCGCATGTATAAGCGAGGACCCAGTCTTAGTCAAACCTGGGTGTTTTTGCAGGAGAGACAACGAAATAGTAGTCCAAGACCACCATACATAGGAAATGGCATCCAAGAGGAATGGAACACAAAACTCACATAGGCGGTTCGCCTTGAAAAAAACTTGCCCTGTGTGGCCGAGAACAAACTCGTGTTCCTGATTGGCAGCCATTTGCTGCGAAAAATACCTGCACATATCTTTAAGAACCCATTCTTAGTCTAACACAAATGCTTTGGCCGGACAGAGACTCAAAAGTCTGATACAAACCACAAAAAGCCGGAAATAGTGTCTGTGAGATGAAAACAGGCCCACGTGGAGAGGCTCGTTCTCAGTTTCACCTTAGTCGAATAGTGTAGCTCATTTTGCTAAAACAATGCTTATTTGCTAAAAAAAAAGTTTATATATTTTGCCTCATGTCGCAGAGTTTATTGCCAAGGGTACCTGCACACCAGAACAAGTCAGACTTAGTCACAATTTTTTTTTCTTTTGATGAGCGACATCAGAATCCTACGCGGGTGATGAAACAAAATATAAGCCCAGCAAGCCAGGCTAGCTTGCCTTGATGCAAGCACAAGTGCCTCGGCCGACAAGTGAGTTTCTGTTCTTGGTCACTCGTCGTATTTCGTAAGAATAGCAAAGTAAATGAAAATAAGGCAATCTCTCTTGCAGCCGACAGCTGCAAACGAAATTCATATACCTCGATAAACGACCTGGAAATGAAATTGGGTGATGGCCAAGTGGTTTAAGGTGTCCAATTTCAAACTTACAGAATGTGTACTTCTTAAGTCCTCCTGGAGTATATTTCTATCCTTATTATTCTATTTGAATTTTTTTTCAATTTTTTAGGCACAAACGCATAATTTATACGCAAATTCACCTTTAGAAGCGTTTTAATTATACCCCACGGCTTTCTATTGCTTGTAATGGGTTCTCAGTAAAAGCGGCTATTTTTTTTTTCTTGCTCTCGCTGCGGCTTGCTTTCTTGCCCTTAAAATGCAGACAACTCGACATAAAATTAAGAAAAAAATATGTTTCAAATGTGATGAATATCAGCATTTCCAAGTTCTGCTTCATGCCCCGACCATGCAACCATACCATAGCTGAGTGCAGTTATTTTCTGGGAGTATGGCGCAATAGCTACGAGGCCATCTGCGCCAAACGAATTTTAGGCTTCATTGTAATATAAAACGGGTTTTACAGACGGATAACCAAGAAGCTAAAATCGGTGTAAAAGGCAAACACTACAAAGAAATTCTATTACTCGTTCAAAAGAGACCAGAGGATTCTCTCCCAGTAGGAAAGCGGGATGAAATGGGATATAATGTTGGGAAAATTCAGGGAAATGAATGGGGCGCTTAAGCTCAAGGCTGGTGCACAACCACAAGAAATGCAAAACAGTGAGCCTATCACCACACTGATCGCAGACTGGTGGATCTTCTCCCGAAAGCAGATTCCTATGAGTTATAAAAGAGTGTCCTATTCTCAGACGGCACAACAACGTTTCATGACGTCGGCTCTTGCATGAAGAGCTTTCCAAAACACCCAAAGCCGGTTTGGCAACATGAAGCTTGTTATCGTACTCCATGTCCACTTCCAATTGCGAAGAATGAAGAATCGAGGACTTCACCAAGGGCTTAATATCTTGATAGGGTAAACAGGAGAGCGATTGTGGAAGGTTTCCGGCAGATCCTGCAAGCTTGTCGGCTTCTTCATTGCCTTGAATGCCGATGTGACTGGGTACCCAACAAAATTTAATATTTTGACCCCCATGCAAAGCAGAGTTAAGTTTATATCTAATTTGTTGTACAAGCATATTTTTAGTATCTTCAAGAGAGCAAACTGCAAGAATCACACTTTGAGAGTCAACAAACAGGACCGCCCTCACTATTTTCTTATTGATAATATATTCAATCGCCATTGATACCGCATAGAGCTCCGTAGTAAAAATGCTGGCAATACAATCAAGTCGTTGAACTTTGGAGAAGGGTCATTCCACGTGAAACGTCCCAGACGTTGCGCTCGACCACCTCCGATTTCTAAAAAAAAATTCATGGGCTTCAGCCACAATGTCCGTAGCCATACTTTAATATAGTTTTGACGAAAAAAAATTTGTGATGACGTGAGCGCGATTTTAATTTTTGAAAACAGCGTGAAACTAGGCATCATTCAATAATTTACGAAAAATCTGCTTTTTTATGAAATACCCAACAATATTTTTTCTTAAATTTGCACGGTTGTCGGCTTATAATGTGGTTGAGTTTGTGCAGTTTTGTTTAATTTAAATATTTTTTTAAAAATACATACTTTTATTCAAAAATAATCGTTTTTGTCATTTTATTAAAAAATATATAATTGCTCCCGGGACCTAATATAACTTTTTACTGGCTGCCCTTCAGGTATATAACCTATAAAAATATTTTAAACCGCCCAATTAAACATCTTGCAGTAAAAAAAAAATCCTGAAGTTGCCAAAAAGCGCGTTTTGACGCATAAACAGCCGTTTATTCCACCCTGAGGTGGTCCAAGTAAAAATACAAAATATGGTGGGTTTGGAAGAACAATTGATCGTCTTTTGATTCTGAAAGTTTAATCAGAGTAATTTTTGTTAAAGCGAGAAAACAATTTTTGAAGTTGAACTCTTGCAGCACTACCCGGGATCGCTTCTTAACGCCTCTTCGCCGCACAGCACGCCACCTGCGAGAATAGCCGACGCGATTAGGCCCAAAGAAACAACGGAGTTTGCTGCCGGCTTCCCTTCGTCCCTCTTTTCTGGCTGTAAGGGAGGAAACGGCGGGTATCGTGTACTAATCGGGGGTGCCGCCAGCGCGTCGCCATAGCAGGCCCGTTGTGCCCATTGTACCCGAGGGCGGCTCCTCATACTCCTAAACGCGATGCCTAATCGACGGGCGGCATCAGCTGACGTGGAGTTCTTCATGCCATGTCAAAGGTCCCACGGCGACCTCCGATTCCTAAAATAAAATCAGTGGTTCTTCCCCATAATGTCTGTGGTGCTTCTCTAAAAGATTTTTGACGAGAAACAAATTTCATAGGGTGATGGCGGTTTTAACTCGTAAAAAAGGAGTGAAACTATGAGTCATTTATTAATTGATGAAAATGAAGATATTTTTATAGAACAGTGGACTATTTTTTCCTAAAAACCACGTGGTATTTTGATTGTCGTGTAATAAGGATCATGGATATTCGCTTGAAGCAATTTTAAAAAAAAAGTAATATATGAGAATTTTTGCCTTTTTGATAGTTTGGTTACAAACTATCTCGTTGCTGCAGGTGATTAAAAATTCTTATTGGAAACCCTGTGAATATACTGCACAAAAAAAGTTTCGGGCCGTACAACTAAATATCTTGCAGAAAAAATAACTTAATTTGTGCAAAATTTCGTGCTGCCGTTTAAAGAGCCGTCAATTCTGCCTTGAGGTGGTCGAAAGAAAAATGCGAAACATGGTGACTTTTACAGAAGAGTTTATTGCCTTTTGTTCTTGAAAGTTTAATTAAAATAATTTCGTTCTAAATAAAAAAAAAAAAAAAAAAAAAACATTTTGAAGTTGAGCTTTTACGTCGCAACCTGGTGTCGTTTCTTGCGCCTCTTCTCTGCACAGCACGGCACCGTCGAGCCCGGCGAAGCCTGCGACTGTGCAACGGTGGGCCCACGCAAGTAGGGAGCAGGACCTTGAGCTGTCGGGTACATCTCGGTGAAAAGGGGCTGTTTTTCACTCTTGTTGCTTTATGGCTTTTCCCACTTCGACCGTTATACGCGGCGATGTCCTCCTGTGATCTTCCAGTGTCTTGATGTCAGGAGATGCTTAGCGCTGCCGGTTCAGAGCATCCATTAGTAAGCTAGCTGTTTCCTACTCACAGAACCCGATGACTCTCTCTTGTTTACGTCAGGACAGAGTTAAACAGCAGCACAAAAGACCCGTGAACGGGCAATCTCGAACGTCGAGGTGATGTGGTGTTGACGAATGCGCGCCGTTGAAGGCTCACGCGTCGTTTGTGTTCAAATCGGCTTTGAAATGACAAATTCTTGCGTTGCTGAATAGGACGTAAGTCCAGCACGTAGCGTAGATGGTGACGCAGGCTTGAAGTGATGGTAACTTCTTGTCCCTTTGACGGGGACCGCTGAGCTAAATCTTGGAGTGAGTTGAGCTCGTTTTTCTTCAACCATTTCTTTCGGCACCCAAAGTATTGTTATGCCCCCGATGTTATTTTTGCGAAAATGTTCCAAAAGCCGGGTGAATTCATGATTGAAAAGGTTTACTCCGACTTAACATAACAAACTAATAACAAAAGGTACAGACGTTTCGCCACCTATGCAGGTGGCATCTTCAGTATACACTGACACAAATGAGATGAGGTCGACCAGTCTACTTATCACACACGTCCCCGTAAACGTCCGGCAGGGGGCCACGGTTGGTGTTGCACACCGATGAGTCACGGCGAATGAACCAGGACTCGACGAATTTTCTTTGCCCCCACCTTTGTTCTCGGGCCAGCGTCGTCGCATTGTCCAGGTCGAAACTGTGTCCTGTCGTCCAGCAGTGTTCGACAAGTTCCGTCTTGGACCGCGTGGCATGGGTGGCCTTGGCGACGTCCCTTTTGTGTTCTTTCAATCTCGTTGCCCTCTTTCTGCCCGTTTCGCCGATGTAGGTTGCGTCACAATCCCCGCACTGCACTTTGTATACGACCCCACTCTGACCGTCTGCAGAGGTGCGGTCCTTCGGTTTCGGGAACACATTCGCTAAGGTATAATGTGGTTTAAAAACAGTTTGTACGCCCAGCGGGCGCAAAGCTCTCCGAACAGCATCTGACACGCCCTGGACATAGGGAATAGATACAATAGACGTTGCCCGCACTCGTGACTCACTGCCCCTTCCCCTCTGCATTCGCCTCTGCGTATCGTTAATAAACGTCCTCGGATAATGGCGCCGCTCTAACGCACCAACCACATTTTCTACCTCTTGCAACCGTAGCTGCTTGTTAGAGCACACTGCATCACAACGTGATGCAGATGTTATTTTTGGCCCAGGTAAACAGCTGCTGGGGGGTCATGATTTGGTTCTCGAAGGGACTTCGAAGACTGGCCTTTGCTGCCAGACGCTTCACTGTACCCCCGACTCCGTCACAAGCACTCTTCCCGTGGGACGTTGCGAAAAAATTCCATTCAGCGGAAATGCCGAAATCATTTTCGTGCTGACAGAGGTTTGCAAAGTTTTTTTTTATTCTTGTACTGAGGAGACGCACCATCTGAAAAGTAGTGAATTTTTCTAATTTGCGGAAGGTCTCACTTCAATATCTTAATTACTTCACTCTGAAATACAGAAACAGCCACCGTGTCGTGTTCTAGGCAGTCAGAAATAAAACTGAATGATTTTATAGAAATCTCTTGGGTGGTGGCTTCTTGTTTGCGAAAGTAAATAACAACGGGGTGTACTGATGCCTGAGTATTCACCCAGTGATAGGATTGCGGGGCGTCCTGCACGATGAAACTATAATTTTCAGCGAAGTCCATGAGTACTATTGCCTCGTGTTTGCCTATGTTTGCTTTGCGCTCCCGCAAGTATCGTGCCTGTTGTTTGCTCACAAAGTGGTGAGCCTTCAATGCCTTCAGTATATCTAAGAATTTTTCGCGGAACTTGTCTGGTGTCAGAACAATGGTTTCCAGTTGGCAACGCACCCCGCTAACCCACTGTTGCACATGGACGCAATCCGTTTCTTCCGGGTCAAGAAGTGGAGTGCTGCGGAGCAAAGTATCAGCAAAATCGGTACTTGGGCATTTGGCACACCTGTCAAGCATGCACTCTTCATTGTGTAGATCACATACTGTAGAGGATAGAAGTTCTTCGGTGCTTTCGTCTAATCCTGTAGCGTGAAGCATGAGCTTAAAATTTTGGTGTTGCATGGACACGCAAACTGTGTGAGTGCCGCTCCCCCCCGCTAGGACACAATGTGAAGGCCGCAGACTTGCGAATGTTGAAAAACCACACCTGAAATCGCAGCTTTTTTTCCATTCCTCGTGCATTTCTTTCAAGTTGAGCAACAACAGACGCTTTTGGCGACCATGTAGCACGTCCTTTTTTCCCGGTAGGCAGTACGAGACAGCGTCGTCCTGATAGAACTCCATGATGGAGGCCTTAACTTCTTCGCTGACCGCGCGGCCTCTTCTTTTTGGCACGGTGCCCAATGTTCCTGATTCTGACCTGACCTTTACGGCTTGACACGCTTGTCGTTCCTAGGCTCCAAAAAAGTACATAATCTTTTCGCGAGACCAAGAGGGTGGGGCCAATGTTAGAAGTTGTAATTTTTTCTCTCTATTTTTCTCCAGGTCAAACTTGTTTTTTACATCTTGCATGAGTGACACGTAGTCACTCAAGACAAAATCTTCATCCTGGTTCGGCTGAGAAGTTCGTTTCTGCTGTACACCCAAAGATGTATAAATTCTTCTTTCGGCAGATATTTTAAGTTGTTTAACCTTCTTTTGGGCGTATGTCTCGCGGCTTACTCGCCTTCGTTTTCGTTGGAGAGGGCTCTCTCCAACGGCTGCGAGGGCCTCGTTGGCGCTGTCAAGTGCTACCTCGGGGTCATCATGCTCAGAAGGGGCATCACGAGCCAGAGGTAGTGCTGGTGCTTGAAAAGTAGGTCTCTTCTTCAATTCGAAACAATTTCGCCGCATGCTTGACAAAGTCGGTTTCCAGGAATAAGGTTTAAATTGGGGTGCGCATCTGCCAAGGCTATTGTAATTACAGCTGATCAACGGCGGTTTTTGACGTGTTCATAGAAAGGGTTAGAACACCACTTGGATGCAATCAGTGATGTGTACTTTTTAAGCTATACTTGATAATGATGTGAACACACTGTACGGATGTCACCTTGTGGGCGCCCGGAACGGAGCGAAAGGAGCCGCCGATCCGCGTGCGTCAGGTCTTGAGCGTTGATGAGGGACCGCGTCTTGGTCTGTGTGGTCACATGGCAACCCCTTGCACCCAGGGAGCACGGAGGAAGTTCGGCTTCTGCAATGAAAAAGAAATTTAAATGCAACATGACTGCTCCTTCATTCATGTGAGCCATATCTGCGTGCTGCGCATAAATGACATGTCGGGCACATATGCGCCTTACGTGCAGAAGCTAGCCTTGTACGCAAAACGCCATTCGGCTTCGAACTTTTATAACGCTAATTGGTTTGTGACAGGTATAAGGCGAACCATGTGTATTTAATATAAGCCAACACATCCTTCCCTAAAGCTTGGGCTTATACATGTCTAACGTAACACATACTACATGTACGACAAACGGCCAGCTTTAAAAAAATAGCTAGTCCATCTGGTTTGAAAAAGTCATGAATTGAGCGGCCGCAACTATACAGATACTGTGACAGGGTAGGCACGAGTAAACACGAAACAACTGTCATTGTATTGTAGAAAATAAAGCCGGCTTTCCTACGTGCCCTGATCACCATCCACAGGAACCGTAGATTGACTTCTTTCTCCAGAGGGACCAGCTTCATCCATCGTTACACCACCGTACAACGTACTTGACGAAAAATGAAGTTCTTTCTTCGACAGATTTCCGATCTCAAATGGTCGTTCAAAAGCCAACTTCTCGCTTGTCAGCCCTTTCTTAGCTTACTGGCGCAGAAGCGGGTTCCTCAAAAGGCAAGGAATGAGACTCGATACTTAGTGTCAATAGTGCGGACACGTGCCTTTGTTTATTCATTATTTCCAATGGGTCATGTAAAGATTCCCGCACTGACCATATGGACCGAAAAATAATGCTAGAAGCGCACTCTTGGCTTGCGACGATGCTTCAAGCGTCCGAGTTAACATACTGAATCAGCGCGTTTCAGACTTTGATCACGCGCCTGTAGCCTTCACTGCGCTCCAACTAAGCGCGAACCGGATCATAGTTCCGCTTTTCACCGCAGCATGCGTGACGGCTAGATTTCGCAGCGATATTATCGCGTTTGAGACGTCCAAGTCAGCTGATGCCGCCCGTCGGTTAGGCATAGGGTTTCGGAGTGTGAGGAGCCGCCCTCGGGTACAAAGGGCAAAGCCGGCCTGCTATGGCGACGCATTGGCGGCACCCCCGATTAGTACACGATACCCGCCGTTTCTTCCCTTACAGCCAGAAAAGAGGGACGAGGGGAAGCGGGCAGCAAACTCCGTTGTTTCTTTGGACCTAATCGCTTCGGCTATCGTCGCAGGTGGCGTGCTGTGCGGCGAAGAGGCGTTAAGAAGCGACGCCGGGTAGTGGTGCGAGAGTTCAACTTCAAAAATTGTTTTCTCGCTTTAAACAAAAATTACTGTGATTAAACTTTCAGAATCAAAAGACGATCAATTGTTCTTTCAAACGCATCATATTTTGTATTTTTACTTGGACCACCTCAGGGTGGAATGAACGGCTCTTTATGCGTCAAAACGCACTTTTTGGCAACTTCAGGATTTTTTTTTACTGCAAGATGTTTAATTGAGCGGTTTAAAATATTTTTATAGGTTATATACCTAAAGGGAAGCCAGTAAAAAGTTATTTTGGGTCCCGGGAGCAATTATATTTTTTTTTAATAAAATGACAAAAACGATTATTTTTGAATAAAATTATGTATTTGTAAAAAATATTTAAATTAGACAAAACTGCACAAACTCAACCACATTATAAGCCGACAACCGTGCAAATTTAAGAAAAAAATATTGTTTGGTGTTTCATAAAAAAGCTGATTTTTCGTAAATTATTGAGTGATGCCTAGTTTCACGCTGTTTTCAAAAACTAAAATCGCGCTCACGTCATCAAAAAAATTTTTTCGTCAAAACTATTTTAGGGTATGGCTACTGACATTGTGGCCGAAGCCCATGAATTTTTTTTTAGAAATCGGAGGTGGTCGAGCGCATCGTCTGGGACGTTTCACATGGAATGACATAGAAGCTTTCAGAGTATACAGTGCAACCAACGAAAGATGAAGTCTTGGCGCCACCTGTATAAACATGAAGATAACCATCATACTTATTCTTCAGTTCACCAAACTCTTGCTTAATTACAGCATGGGAAATGCCGTGCTTGTTGAACTTCGCGAGAGTCAAGTCGGATTCAAGTCGCTGTGTTTTCCAAGGTGGACTAGCGTTGACTTTTCGAACGAGGCCGACCTGGTCCAGAGAAAGTAGCAGCGAAGAGCGAAGATGTTCAATGCGGAAGCTCAACGGTGTTACAATGCTCGATTTATTTTCAAAAAGGCGAAAGAACCTTGACCTTGTGAGGGAAGAGTAAGTTGGATGCTGAGGGCCGGCCAGAATCTTGTAAGCATATGTTAGTCTAAGATATGTACGCTGTTTGTTCAGGGACAGCTCACAGGATTCTGCATACAAACTGAGGGAGGGGGACTTCCGGAAGGCTCCTGTTGCCAGTCGCAAGCCGAGATGGTGAACTGGATCCAACATCTTAAGCGAAGAGGGCCGAGCCGATCCATACACTACTGCACCATAGTCAAGACGGGATCGTACAAGGGCATTGTATAGCTGCAGGATACATTTTCTGTCAGACCCCCAAGACTTGTGAGATAAAACTTTCAGAAGGTTTGTCGACTGAAGGCATTTTTGCTTCAGCGCTTTAAGGTGGGAAATAAAATTAAGCTTTCTATCAAATATTACACCAAAAAATGTGTGCTCCTTCCTAACAGGTATAGGAGTTACATTCAATTCCAGGGACGGATCCGAAGACAGCCCGCGTCGCAAAGAAAAAGGAACACAGACCGTTTTTGAAGCGGAGAACTTGAACCCATTTTTATCGGCCCACTTGGACAGTTTGTTTATGGCTAACTGCAACTGGCGCTCACAGCTAGAAAGGTTACAAGACGATGATGAAACCTGTATATCATCAGCATAAAGCGAATATGAAATAGAGGGTGGCAGCAGTTGTGCGAGTGAATTCATCGTTAGCAAAAACAAAGTCACACTTGAAACACCCCCTTGAGGGACTCCATTTTCTTGAACAAAGGAATCAGATAGGGCTGAGCCGAGACGAACTTGGAAAGTCCTATCTGTCAGATATTCCTTTATGCTTCGCAGCATAAGGCCCCGGATATTACAGGCATACAGGTTTTGGAGAATCCCGTACCTCCACGCTGTGTCACATGCCATTTCTAAGTCGAAAAAAACCGCAACACAGTGCTACCTGTTTACAAATGCCTCACGTATCACAGTTTCCAGGCGAACTAAGTGGTCAAGGGTAGATCGACCTGGGTGGAATCCACATTGATTGTTATCAAAGACCCTCTGGCTTTCTAACATGTATACCAGTCGCCTGACATAAGTTTTTCATATGTTTTCCCAGGGCAGCTTGTCAGTGCAATTGGGCGATAGCTTGAAGGTTGTGAGGGGTCTTTGTTAGGCTTTAGGTGGGGGATGATATGTGCGTGTTTCCAAGCCTGAGCGAAACATGCATTTTCCCACAAAAGATTAAAAAACAGGAGGAGGTTTTCAAAAGAATCTGGAGAAAGGCGGCGCAGCATTTCATAATGAATTCCATCAGGACCAGGAGCAGAGAGCTTTGTCACATTAAGATCCACCTCAAGCTCGCATCGCGTAAATGGTTGGTTATAGGATGCTGAATTTCCTCCTGACATGACAAGCTTTTGTCTTTCCGCACTAGCTTTTAACTGTACGAAGGTAACACTGTAGTTGGCCGAACTAGATGAATTATAAAAATGTTCCCCGAGTATGTTACCAATATCGTTTAGTGACAAAGAAGGAGCATTAAACGTTGGAATGGCAAAGCACCTGTAATCCCCATTTACTTTCCTGTATCTGTCCCAGGCCTCATTGGCTGGGACAAAGCTGGTTAAAGAAGAGAGATACTCGATCCACGAGTTCCGTTCTGCCTGCTTCCTAGTCCAACGAGCCTTGGCTTTTCGTCGCTTGAACTCAACAAGGTTGCTTGAAGTGGGGTATCTGCGAAATCTACCCAACGCCCTATTTTTGTGTGCCCGGGTTGTCGCACACTCCTTATTCCACCAAGGTTTACATATTTTGGGTTCATTACCAGATGTTTGTGGATTAGACTGCTGAGCACCCTTTAGTATCTGCTCAGTAATATAAAGTGTAGCATTCTCAGGGGACATTGAAGAAAGAAGTGAAGGATCTAAAGTAGAGTGAAGATTAAAAAGCGCCCAGTCGGCTTTGTCTAACTTCCACCTAGGACCCGCTTTAAAAGATTAGGCAATGGTACGGTACTCTCTAAAACAACTGGATAATGGTCACTTCCAAGAGGGTTATGAAGAACCTTCCAGGAGAAGCAAGGAAGTAATGAAGGTGAAGCAATAGAAAGATCAATGGATGTGAATGAGTTTTGTGCCGCCCTAAAAAAGGTTGGCTCTCTCCCGTTAAGAAGGCACAGCCCCGAAGTCAATAAAAAACGTTCAATCAGACCACCACGAGAGTCTTGACGGGTACTACCCCACATAGGATGATGAGCGTTAAAATCTCATAATATTAAAAAAGGTTGCGGGAGCAGTCCTATAAGTCCCTGCAGCTCTTGAAAGTTTAAAGGAATGTTAGGTGGTAAGTATAAAGAAAAAATAGTTACAAGGCGGTCCAAAAAGGAGACGTACTGCAACAGCTTCCAGCGGTGTGCAGAGGGGAACTTAAGAGCAAGCAACTCCACTCTGCACGACCACTGCAACACCACTAGGAGTGGAGGTGAAGAGCGGCGATCTTTTCTAAAAACCTGATAACGTCTTAAAACGTTAAAACAAGTAGTGTGAAAATGGGTTTCTTGCAAGGCGAGAGCGATGGGCCGAAGCTGATTCATGAAATAGTTCACAGCATCGATATTTCTTAAAATACCACGACAGTTCCATTGCTTCAAAATGTAACTTAGTCATCTATAAAAGGTATGTAAATATACAAGAGAAAAATAAACCTAATAAAATAAGTAATACTGTAGAGTCAACACAAACTAGGTGGAATACATTGGGATCATCATTTGGGTGGGACTACAGGCTTCTTATTCTTTTTATGTTTACTGGAGGGCGTTTCCCACTTCATATTGTCCTGGTCGGACCCAGGAGTGGACAGATTGTAAGCATCTGTCGACATCTCCACCTCCTGAGAGGAATCCGTTGTTTTTAGAACAGCACTTGTAGGGCCAGGTGTGCGGGGGGGGGGGGGGGGGGGGCAAACCCCGACCACGACCGGCTGGGGGGGGGGTTGCAGACGAACTGGGCGACGGGTCGTCTGAGCTTGTCTGGTCCCCTCTTTTCCCAGGAGCACCATGATGCTCCTTCGGTAGGGGGGCCATCTCTAGCGAGCAAGAGCGAGAAGCTCGCTCCGTCACCCTAGGGGGCGGCCTAGGAGAGGGGGCAGGCGCGGCTGCTGCCGGCCTGTCCCTGGAAGGAGGAGCAGCCCGCGTGCTACCACCAGGGACTGGAGGAAGCAGCCGCTGCTCCTGCCGGGAAGCTGGGGTCCTGCAGTCGGCCGCCAAGATCTCGGGAGAGACCTGGGCGGCCCTTGACTCCGAGCGTGGTGCAGGGCCCCTGCGCACCACCTCGGCAAAACTCCCCTTTGAGAGAAAGGAGAACCGCTTCTTGGCTTCTGGGTACGGTATGTTTTCCTTTACTTTCATGGTAAGAATGTCATTTTCTAGCTTCCAAGAGGGACATGTACGATGATAAGCAGGATGTGGTCCACCGCAATTAGCGCAGAGCGCCACAGCCGCCTCGCAAGTATCGGAAAGGTGACCTTGACTTCCGCACTTCGCACACATCTCCTTCCCTCAACAGCTGCGTCTTCCATGACCAAAAACGCTGGCAACGGAAACACCGCTGGGGGTTGGGGACGTACGGGCGGATGCGGCAGTTCAAGTAACCTGCCTTGGCTGTCTCGCGGAGAATGTGCCTTTCAAAAGTCATGATAACATGTCTCGAAGGGATTTGTTCGCCATCTTTTCTAAACATAATGCGTTTTACGGCGACGACACCGGCACCCTGGAGTCCCTCGAGGAGGTCTTCCTCACTATTGTGCAAGAAGTCGTCCTCAGAGAGGACTCCACGGACAGTATTTAGTGTGCGATGAGGGCTCACCGACAGCTTCACGTCAACGATGGTAGTCAGTTTAAGGAGTGCGTCACTTTGTTCTTTTGTATTCACTTCCACGAGAAGGTCTCCAGTGTGCTGTTTTTTAGCCTTGTAGGAAAACCCTACAAGGTTTTCTAGCACCTTCGCTACTATAAAAGGTGACAGCTTTGAAACAGGTTTCTGTTCATCCAACGAATGAACAGATATTTCTACTTCACATTCTTTGTCGATGGTTTTTTGTTCGGGGCAGCGCCTTTTAAGGGCGTGCCCTGAACGGGGTTGGGAGGGGTGGGGCGCCATAAGGGGGCAAAGAGTGTTCAAAATCCGCGGTGCACCGCCCACCACCGAGCCCAACAAGGGGTTAGGTAACGCACCATAACAAGAAGGGCTTGGCTGGAGAGGTTACACTAATAGTACTGCCCGGAAACTATACCCAAGTGTGGGTCAAGACAGAGGTCCATTGCCACCCAAGGTTAGCCCTTGCCGCCAAAGAGGGGTGAAAAAGGAGCAAAAGAAATGAGAAGGAAGTGAAAGAAACAGGAAAGGTAAAAGCGAAAGATCGGAGGGGATAGTAGAAGAAAAGGCGACTAGACTGAATCATCCTGGCAGGGCCTTACCAGGACTCCCGTCTACGAGAAGCGGGGGCCGAAGTGGTGTATTGCCTCACCCGGGGGGCCCCGAAGGGTCGAAACCTACCCAAGGCTCGGCTCAACCACCAGGGCCCGTTTGCTCGAAGCACTAACCGCCGCTAAAGTTAGCCGCAGTACCTAGGAGAGGGATTTTGAAATCACGTGACTGGCACGGTAGGGATGCGGGAAAAATGGCGGTGCCCCAGTGAGTGAGCGCCGCTCGCTTTGGAACTAATATGTCGTTGCAGCTGCAATATCGGGCGCGTTAGTCAGCAACGAATGGTGCAGGAGGCTTTCGCTTTGCCTTACCTTGCTTAAACCGCAAAGCATGGGCAATAACTTCGCCGTATTTTTTAGATAGTGTTTCGATTCTGGGTACTCCTAAGCCTAAATGAACGCGATAATTGTCGGCATAGCAACGTCTTTGGAAAGCGGATTGTTGATAGCACACAAAAGCAGACGGCGTCCCAACAGATCTTTTTTCTAAATTATCCAAGCACGGAGGTGCATGCTACGACTGTAGTTGCACGCGTCGCACGTGCTGGCGTCTGCAGTAGTAAACGTTCTAAAGCAAAAAGTATAAAACAAATTTTGCCTTGCACGCGCGTTCGTTAAAGCCTTATTATGATTTTTTACTTCAAATCTTTTATAAGAGGAAGGCCAACGCGCGCGAACCGTAGAATTACACTTACAGCATTCTCCTCGCAACGCTTGGATAATTTAGAAAAAAGGTCTGTTGGGACGCTGTCTGCTTTTGTGTGCTATCAACAATCCGCTTTCCAAAGACGTTGCTATGCCGACAATTATCGCGTTCATTTAGGCTTAGGAGTGCCCAGAATTGAAACACTATCTAAAAAATGCGGCGATGTCATTGCCCATGCTTTGCGGTTTAAGTGAGGTAAGGCAAAGCGAAAGCCTCCTGCACCATTCGTTGCTGACTAACGCGCCCGATATTGCAACCACAACAACATATTAGTTCCAAAGCGAGCGGCGCTCACTCACTGGGGCACCGCCATGTTTCCCCGCATCCCTACCGAGCCCCAGTCACGTGATCTCAAAATCCCTCTCCTAGGTACTGCGGCTAACTTTAGCCGCGGTTAGTGCTTCGAGCAAACGGGCCCAGGATGCCCTTTACCTCGGACGCCGGAAAGCCACGTACAGCCAGACGTGGGTGGGCGAACCCGTATGGCTCGGGGTCCGTGAAGACGCCACTCTCCAAACACCTGCTTTCACAAGTGCCCCCTCGGGGCTGAGTGCAGTGACGAACGGTGCCAGGTGCTGTGACCCGCCCGTATATGGCCTAACGGTGTGGCGCGACGCATGCAGCACCTATGCTTCGTGATGGCGCGACGCATGCAGCACCAATGCTTCGTGATGCATCCAGTGAGCAAGGTGCGACCTGCTAGAGCTGTGCAAGCCACAGCTTTAGAGCCTGCAAAGGGTGGGAAGAGATTACCTTCCCTTTGACGAGCTTGCGATAGCTCACCAAGAACTATTGCAAGCACTAGGGAGCCACAGTGTGAATAAAATCGCTTCTGAATGTGAATTAGTGTGTAAATTGTGCTTCTATACCTTAAAACCTAAAAAAAAAGTATAAATATCTATCTACTAAAAAAGGCAAAACAAAACAAAACAAAAAAACCTTTCCAGGTGGGCTTGCACCTAGAGCTCCACTGCCTTTGATTTCAGTTCCCTAAGGCCCGCTTCAGACGGGGCAACGTTTCCAGCAATTTCGAGGTTGCTGGCTGGTTCTTTCCTGGATTTTCCTAGATCAACACGAATTGCTGAGATTGGGTTCGGCTTGAAACGGAGGAGTGACTCTAACTCAAAGACGCTTCAAGCGGCAGCAGCCAAACAGGGATGTGATATTTTCACGTGACACCCCTGTGGTTCGTGATGATGACAGCTAAAGACTTGGTTCTGGTTTGAAATGGATTGATTTTGGAAATAAACCTTTTCACAAACATGAGTTAGTATTTTCTCAACGCCATTCAAAGATATAAAAACACGTTTTAGCGCGCAGTTCTGCATCTAAATTGTGCAAGAAAAATCGAATTGAAGGATGATGATGGCAAGTCGTAGCAATTCGGTTGCTGCGTGTGAACGCGGTGTGCCTAGGGTGACCACCCGTCCCACGACTCGCGGGACTGTCCCGCATTGACGGCTTGTGTCCTGCGTCCCGCAAGATATTCCAAAAATGTTGAAAATGTCCCGCATTTCACGCTGTCGTAAAATTCACAATTTATCTCATGGCGCTGCCGAACAAAGGGGCGCGGGGAAGCGTGGAGGCCGCTGGTGATCGTGTGAATTGCGATGGTGCGCTGTTTACTATTCTACCATTGCGGGAAGCGACCGTTGTTCTTACAGGAGATAGACGCGCATGTGCTGTTGTGCTCCTTCCCAAAAAGTTCTGCAAGAGAAAATTGCTAGCCAAAATATGAAATATAATTTATTGTAATTATATTCAAATCAAACTGTGTCAATGCGAAAGTGTTGATGTGAACTATTTTTTAGTGAATAGGTAGCGCCTGTCCTGTCGTCTTTGTGTATTTATTGTCCTCGTTTTGTTCACGCTTTTAACTTTTTAATTCAGTGTGGGCCAACTCGCCCACACCCAAGTTAAAAAACAAAACAAAAAAGCATCTCGTTCTAAACTTGAGTAAGAGTATGTTGGTAAGAGTATATCGACAGGAAACCATAAGCCGATAGAAGGTTTATTGTTTCTTCTTTACTTTTGATGCATTGAGTTCTGTTGCAGTCAATTTTGATGTTTTATACTTAGACACATTTAATATCTTACTTGTCATTGAAATTAATATATATATATACATCACTGGGTGTGAAAATTATTTGAGCTTAATGGCCGCAATGCAGTGTGAAGCTGTATAATATGCTTTCAGCCACATTTCGTGGTGTGCGTGGTAATATATGTCCTCTAATCTATGCTTAGATGCCGCAAATGTAATCACACTGATCCCCCCCCCCCCCCCCCCCCGGTCAGCGTGTCCCGCATTTCACTATCAGGAGGGTGGTCACCCTAGGTGTGCCCGTGTTGCTGGTATTGCGACGTCAAGTTACTGCGTGAAATTGCCCCGTCTGAAGCGGTCCTTCTTCAGACGGGGCAATTTCACCCAGTACGTCGCAAGACCAGCAACACCGGCCGCCCGCGTTCACACGCAGCAACCGAATTACTATGACTTGCCATCATCATCATTCAATTTGATTTTTCTTGCACTATTTAGACGCACAGTTATATATAAAAAAATGTTTTTATATCTTTAAATTGTACTGAGAATACTAACTCATCTTTTTGAAACAGTTTATTTCCAAAAACGATCCATTTAAAATTAGAACCAAGTTTTCAGTTGTCATCATCACCACCACAGGGGTGTCACGTGAAAATATCACATTCCTGATTGGCTGCTGCCGCTTCAAACGTCCCCAAGTTGTTCGAATTGCTGGTACGTTTCGAGCCGGGCCAGATCTCAGCAATTCATGTTGATCTAGGGAAAGCTGTGGAACAAACCGCCAGAAACCCCGAAATTGCTGGAAAAGTTGCCCGTCTGAAGCGGGCCTAAGACACCCTATTGTCTGGCACTGAGACCATTTATGAACGTTTGGGTGTTTAAACGTTGTACCCTTTTTACAAAAAAACAAGAAGAACAACAACAACAAAAAACACATCTCAGAGGGAAAAGTTAAGGAAAGGGAATGTACCATTACGTTCAGTGAAGTTCGGTGACAAGACTCTGGACTCGAGCAGGAATGCCGTTATCCTTGGTATGACCTCATGAGACTGTCTTGCTGCCTTTGCTGGGGTTTATCTAACTGAAGTACCTGCACGAAAAGTAGAAGAAACATATGTGCATAAAACTCATTATTCACAAGAAAATTTATGAACATCCAAAATGACCGATGGAGAAATTATGTGGGGAAGTTTTTGGCCCCGTTGGCCGAGACGTCTCTCGTGGCCAATGTTTCATTGCAACTTCAATTGTAGTGAACAGTTTTAGGGTATATTACAAACAAAGTGCAATTTGGTTTTGTACGAAACTACGACACACAAAACGGCACTTTAATACAGTATGTTGAGGTACCTCTGAACAAATTCCGCGGTTTCATGGTGCCTCCTTCAAATACCTGATGTTGAACATGAAATATGTGCACCAAGGATGAATAAACAGTGACTTCCAATTAGTCTCAAGCACCAGCGACAGGATGACAAGGAGTGCAATGTGTAGAAGGTCGTCTACAAGTGTGCAGCAAGATCAAAAAGCAAGATATGACGATATCTGAATAAGATCACACCCAACAGGCTCCATTGTAGTGAGACAATTTAAAATCTAGGCACAGTAATGAGTCAACCGACGTACACCCGCGATTCACTTTGCATTGGTTGAGGTGAAACATGGCCAACAAAAAGATTTAAAAAAAAAACGCGGTTCTTTGTTTTGTTTTTGACATTATTTGTTTTGCGCAGCCGATTGCTGGGCAAGTTGGGCAGCGTCACGAAAATCTGACTCACAAGCTAGCGTTTCTCAACTTCGTTCGGCGCCAGTCGGCACCACAGATCAGTGGTCCGCACTCGCGGTCTACCCCGGAAGAAAAAAGTGCGAGCTCAGAGCAGAGCGTCGATCGCGACTTTCGTAAAGAGAAGCGCCCAGAAACACTTCGGCGACTCGTGAGCTTCAAACGCCTCTTCGAACGAGCCCGCGAATCCAATGCGCCAAACGGGCGCGGCAGAAAGCACGCCGGAAGGAAGGGGGCTGGAGGCTGAATATCCGAAAGAGACGCGGCGCAGGTTTCTACATTTACTTCGCACATGAGATTACAAGATAGCGAAGGTAGCCGAGCGTGAATACTGACTGACGTTACATCGGAGTACACGCAGTCGAAATGACGCCTGCAACAGAGCGGAGCTAGAGGCTTTCAACAGGGGACACGAGGGTTCAAATAATCTGCGATTTCAAAACTTCATGTCTACTTTCTGTCCTTCGGTGTTTACTTTGATCTGTGTATACTAAAGCACTCAATGCTGCAAGTAATAAAGTCGTGTATACGTACGTACCTTTCGAAGCGATTGAAAGTGCGTTGGTTTCACTTGGAGCCCACGAGCAAAGAGCGCTACGAACTTGACGAACTGCCATCCGTTGGTCTCGGCAGTCTCGGCGGGTCACGCCGTCAGCGCCGTCGCGGTCACTGCGCAGTGCGCAGGTGCGCATCCTCGGCGGCTCGGCCAGGCTCGGCTGGGCCGCTGGCAAGCCGCTGGGCTCGGCGGCTCGCCAGCCGCTCGGCTGGTTCGATGGGCTACAGCGCAGGCAGCGCATGCGCGCAGGCTCTTCGGCTCGCTGGGCTCGCTTGGGCCTGCCTGGGCTTGCTCCCTTCGAACTAGCTCGAGCTGGTGCGCGCGCGGATTGACGATGGAAAGTTATCTTCTCAAAAAACGATGCTGTAACGTGTCGTTTCATCGCGCAAATGCCGGTATTTTTCACGTCGTTTTTTACAGTGTGTGAATCTCGCGAAACAGGCGATGAAGAGTGGTGGGTGAAATGTGCTCGCATATGGTCGTGGATTTTGTGTACGACGTAGGATTACCGAGAAAGGTGGGTCAATATCAATAAATGTGCGGGTAAAAAGCAACTACCGTATTTACTCGCACAATGAACGCACACGCGTAATGAACGCACCCCCCAAGTCGGCTCTCAAAATTTCGACTTTTTTTTTTCACTCGCGTAATAAACGCACCCCTCCCCCCACGCGCGCGAAATGAACACACTTTTCTATCCTGGAGCAGCGAGGTCGCGAATGCATGGGCAGCGTGGGTGAACAAAACGCTTTGAAAAAGCCGTTAAAAAAATTCGCGAAGATCCAACGGAAGCAAGAAAAAAAACATGGAGGGGAGCTTTTTTTTTTTTTTTTTTTGCACAGCGGAGTTTCGACTTTGGGTTTGTGCGCCGCCCCGCGCAATGAGAAGCGGAGAAGCGCTTTCAGCGAATGAAACAGCTTGCGAGACGCGGCGAGACGCGACAAAAAGAAAAAAAAAAACAAAGACACGGAACTAAGAGAAAACATAGAGAAAACCTTTTTTTTCATCTTTTTTTTTTTGCACAGCGCAGTTTGTTTACGGGGGGTCGCGCGCCGCGCGCAAGGAGGTAAGAAAGATAAGCGGAGAGCCCTCGCCTAAGCAAACAAAATAGCTTGCCAAAGGTGGCAGAAAAAAAACAACTAAGAAAAGCATTTGGGCGCCGCGCGCAAAGAGATAAGTTCGATTTTTCAGGATAAAAGGTCCCTTCATTATGCGAGTAAATACGAATAAATACGGACGCAAAATCTTGGTTCACGTAATGAACGCTCCCCCCCCCCCCCCCCCGAACTTTGCATCGATTTTTCGGAAAAGAAGTGCGTTCATTCTGCCCGTATATACGGTAGATGCACGTGACCTGTCATACCTATTAACCCTGATTATTTTATCGTGCAAAATAGCATTGTCACGTATCGCGTTCGATTTGGGTTCCAACACCGGTAACCTAACTTTTGTTGCATTACAACAATTGCAATAAACATTTGTTTGAAAACAATCACTCCAATAAGCACGTCGTTATTGGGCTTTCTTATTGAAAGGTAGGTTGCGGGTGTTCCAGCTAGTTATTCTGAATGGTTTGGTGGTTATCTAGCATTTCAAGCGCGCGAGGCAGTGTACTCCATGCCGTACCAACAGCCGCACGTACTTGCGCTTTCGATCAATGTTAATGTGTTCGCAACGCGGAACGTTTGTGTTCTGTGTGTGTATGCACTTTCAATATCGTTCTCTCTCGTATTTCCGTATGGTAACTCGTGCTGTTTTACGATATCATCCACGCGATGTCGTATATGTGGGCATACCGATATCCATATGTTGCTTCAGGGACGATCGATATTGTGTTACGTTTCCTCTTAGTCCGCGGCATATGCCGACGTAATCCATAATGGTAACTTGGAATTCGTTCTGAGATATATGCTCGCGATATCATATTGTATTCTCCTTTGGGCTCGTGGTCGACGACCGATATTTATATATCGTGTGGCCGTAGAGTATGTTCATGTCGTTCACCAATATACACGCGACGTCGTATTCTATTCCAATAGCCGTAACTTCTATCGGGATATTGTGCTCCACTATCCTGTTGTATACCAGTAACCGCATACTATATCGGGATATTGTGCTCCGATATGAATACCCATCGTGCGTATTGGGTTAATCGGATAACAATAGGTTTTTATTTGTTTCCATCAACTTTGGAATGCAATATTTCCAATAAGCCAAGTTCATATTGGCCTTTTTCAATAGGGCATGTATAATATTTGCTCTCCAATAAAGTATTTCTTGAAGTTACCTTTGTTTGCAATAATGAATGGCACGATCATGCTCATACTTACAGGCTAAGAACATAGCGCAAGGAAATACGCAGAGGAGAAAGCCGACAGGATGCTGGAGAGGAAAGTTTTCTCCTCTCCTCTTTAGCATTCCGCCAGCTTTCTTCCTCCTTTCCCTTGCCCAATGTTCTTAGCCTCTCACTGACTAGTAATCTAGTAAAGTAAGTAGTTGATATGGTGTACATTCTACTAAAAACTTCCGGAGACGTGGAATCACATCCCGGACCGATGAACGAGGCCCAACTTAAACCGTTTAGCGAGATGCACGCAATGCTGACAGCCGTTAACGAGCGCTCCGTTAGGATGGATAAGGCTCAATCGGGTATAATTGCTACACTGAACGAAGTTAAAGTCAAGAATCTATCAAGGGGGCCATTACGGAAATAAAAACGAGACTGAACGAGGTTGAAAATAAAACTGCTGCAGTCCCTAATCTTCAGCTTGAAGTAACCATAGCGCGAAGCTTGGCGGAAGAAGTGCAAAAAGAGAACATAGTACTAAGAACACGCCTAGATGATGCTGAAGACCGTTCACGCCGTGATAATTTTTTTTTTTTGGGGGGGGGGGGGGGTGGGGGATGGCCGACACAATATCTGAAACATGGGCGCAGTCAGAACAAACAGTTCTGAACATATTTAGACAGTCCCTTAATCTACAAGTATCGGACGAAGCTATTGCTTGGGCCCATAGAATCGGCACATTCTGTCAGAACAAATGCCGCCCATTCATTGTCAAATTCACGTCTTACAAATTTAAAGACAACGTTCTTCTCTCAAGGGCCCCCCTGAAAGCAAAACGCATAACAGTAAGCGAAGACTACTCAATTGGGACACGTATCGCACGAAAAAAACTAATTGATTTCGCGAAAGAAAAAGGCGGCACTTTTAAGCTTCGACATGATAGAATTCACATTAACAATAAATGCTATGCTTTTAATCTGACCACCGAAAATGTGTACGAGGTTGGTCCCTCTACTGCGCCGGTTACTGTTACACATAATTCATTGCCCGCCGATGACTCATCTCGGCCATCAATATCGCAATAACAGGCCGCGAGGGGTAGAGTGTATCTTTCACCTGTCTCTGATGTATCAGTACTTTTTACAAATATTAGAAGCCTCATTAAAAAACGAGACGAATTGTGTTCTACTGTTGATTCAACAGCTGCTGATGCTGTTGTTTTAACGGAAACTTGGCTCACTGGGAGGGTGCGTGATTGCGAACTTTTTTATGGACCTAAAAGGTACAATACTTACAGGAACGATTGGCAAGATACGTGCGGTGGGGGCTTTTTGGTTGCCATTGCAAGTCATATTGATTCTTTTTGTTTAAACATAGCTAGCGATTTAGAAATAGTTTTGGTATGTCTTGGTATACTAATCACATGAAGTGGATCATGGGAGTTTGCTATAGGCCGCCCTCGTGCTCATCATCTTTCATTAAAACTTTGCAGGACTTCATAAATCTGGTCGTCATTCGCTTTCCCAGTTCGCCAATTTTTCTGTTGGGAAATTTTAATTATCCTGATATTGTGTGGACAAGTAATAACCCACCAACAGGCACACCCTAATCTGCCTCATCTGAATGCATTGATTTTGTTAGCCTCTGTTTAGATTTTTGTTTCACGCAATTAGTTACTCAACCAACCAGAGTGACCCCATTCACGGCGAACGTATTGCACCTTGTTCTCGCTACTCATCCTGAACTCGTTTCACCCATCTCCTATCTTCCAGAACTTAGTGATCATTCCATATTGCATTTTAATGTAAAAGCATAGTACCAAAACCATCAACTAGTGCAAAGCCAATTCGAGATTACGCCAAAGCTAACTTTGATAAAATTAATCTTGACCTTGCAACTTTCCTCGATGAATATTTATCACTCTTCTCAAGTCGCTCAGTAGAAGAAAACTGGAACTTTTTCAAAACCGAACTTAAGAAACTAACAAATCAGTACATTTCCTTAAGTTATTGAAAACTCTCAGGTCACCCTGGTTCACCAGAGCCTTAAAACGTTTGTCAAATAAAAAAAAGCGTCTATTTCGCGCCGCAAAATTATCCACGTGCGAGCACCGTTGGTTGTGTTATCGTAATGCTGCTGAAGTGTACAAAAAAGCAATTGAAAACGCCAAACTAGAATTCATGACTCATAGCCTGCCCGCAATGTTGATCAACAATCCTAGACAATTCTGGAATACAATGAACAAAAAGACGCAGTCATCTATCACACTAAAAACCGCAAATGGTGATTGTATAGCCAGCGATGAGTGTTTAAATTTATTAAATAGTACTTTTGCAGATTCATACTCTACTGATAACATGCATGATTTCCCTTCGCTAGAGAGTGCCGATTACTTGCCCATGGATCCTCTTTTTCCTGATTACGTTGGTGTCGGTCGTATCATAGATAAACTAAAACTGTCATCTTCAGCAGGAATGGACGATATTAATTCCAAGTTTTTACAAAACACTAAACAATACTCCTCAATTATTTTAACAAAATCATTTGAACAATCTATAGAGACGCTGTTCTTCCATCAGACTGGAAGGTAGGGAAGGTGGTACCCATTCACAAGGCTGGAGATAAACATTCCCCTCTTAGTTATTGTCCGATCTCAGTAAGCAGCATTCCTTGCAAACTTCTTGAACATATCATTTTTTCTCACCTCGTCAACCTCTTAGAATCTAACAACTTCTTGAACAATGCCCAACACGGTTTTCGAAAAACATTTTCATGTGAGACCCAACTACTATCTTTCACGAATGACCTGCATCACATTCTGAACCGAGGATCCCAGGCGGACTGCATTTTTCTGGATTTCGCCAAAGCATTTGACAGTTTCTCACAATCTTCTGCTTCTAAAACTTTCCTAACTTAGCATAGACAATAACGTTCTCGCATGGATAGTCTTTTTTAACTCAACGGTCTCAATTTCTCACTGTGAATAACAATAATTCCTCTTTTGTCAAAGTTGCGTCAGGGGTTCCGCAAAAGACAGTCTTAGGGCCGTTGCTATTCTTAATTTATATTAACGACCTACCCACTAGTGTCTCTTGCTCCGTGTCTTTGTTCGCTGACCACTGTGTACTTTACCGTGAGATTCTCAATCATAATGACACCTGTATACTCCAATCAGACATTAATGCTATTTACCGTTCGTCTGACTCGTGGTCTATGAAGCTTAACACTAACAAATGCAAGGTCATACGTGTGTCTCGCCAGGCTCAGGACTGTCCTAACTATTGTCTTAATAATGCTCATCTAGAACCGGTATCTTCGTACAAATATTTAGGCGTACATATAGCTTCTAACCGTTCATGGAAAACACATATTCAGCATATTTAAGCTAACGCTAACCGCATGTTAGGTTACATCAAGCGAAATTTTTCATTAGCCCCTGTCTCACTGAAATTAACTCTTTACAAAGTTTTAATTCGTCCCAAATTAGAATATGCAGCTTCTGTCTGGGACCCCGGACTAGTCACTCTCGTATCTACATTGGAAGCCGTTCAGAACAGATCCGCTCGTTTCATCCTCACAAACTATCACCGCACCGCTAGCGTTACCTCGATGAAAACAACTCTCTCATTACCACCTTTATCCCTACGTCGTAAAATTTCTCGTCTTTCCCTATTCCATAAGATGTATCACCATAATTCTTTCCTGCGCGACAAAATAATTGCCCGGCCTGTTTATGTTTCCTCCCGTCTTGATCATCAACATAAGGTGGGCATTCCTAACTCTATCACAACCACGTTTTATTCATCTTTCGTTCCCCGTACATCCCAGGAGTGGAACCACCTTCCCCGGTCGATCGCCATTATCACGGACTCTGAGCTGTTTAAAAGTACAATAACTAATTACTTTATTACTGAGTGTGTCTAGATATGTATTATGTTATTTGCATTAACCTTGTTGTTGCTCTCCCCCTCTGTAATGCCTTCGGGCCCTGAGGGTATAATAATTGAAATGAAATGAATTCTAGAGTTAGTGTGTGAATTTCAGTTTAAAATAGTGCACAACATTGCATTTTTTTTTTTCTGCAGGCAGCTCTTGGAGGCATCTTCAGGTTCAAAATTCAGTTGGAGAAAACCCAGAAACAATAAAACTAAAAGCATCCTAACAGCTCAGTGAACAGCTGCACCTGCAGTGCATTGTCCTAAAAATGTACAAAAAAAAATCCTTGGCTGCCCTCCTGAGGACGTCCTGAGGATGTCCTGAGGCCGGACAATCGGACGTTTTTAGTATGTTTCCAGGATCATTTGAAGACATCCTCAGGACATCATAATGTCCTCAAAAAGTTGCCCTCAGGACATCCTGGGGATGTTCAAGGGTTGTCTGGGCCCATTCAACAGCCGACATCCTCAGGACGTTCTCAAAAGGTACAAACGTCGACCTCACGGTTTTTAAGACGTCTTCAGGACATCCTGAGAACGTAAGTCGCTGGTTCATCCTAGAAATGTCCTTCCAAGGACTTTTTTAGGACAAAGGATACAAAGTTGGAGGTAATATATACGTCCTCAATTTGATTGCGTTTAAAAAAAAATTAATAAAATGGCGGTGTCATAGACAGTTCATGTTTACTACTAAACAAAATTTCACATGCAAATTAATACATGTAGCTGTGTAAGTTTAGGACGTTTTTAACTATAGTTTTGATCAAACAATTCTTTAATGAAACCAGGACGCACTACAATTGTTATTGGTTTTGTATTTGCGCAGTATTTCGAAATTCAGTTCCATTGGCAACATTCAATCTAGGTGGCGCAAGCTACCGCCTACTACAAGGCGTACCGCTATTGCAATTATCCACCCATCCGAGAGACCCAAGCAAGCTAAAGGCCCATACGCACATTCGAGTGTGAACGCGTTTGAGTGCGTTGCGGCGTCCTTCCGGCCAGAAGCGGTCGCTTGCGATGCGACGCGCGCCTTCCCGCAACGCTCCGTAGCGCGACGCAAGCGAGCAGAGACTCGCTCAACTTTCCGAAGCGTTGCGGTGCGTTCGACCAATTAGAAACCGAAAGAGGAGAGGAGGGTGACGCGTTCGCTCACGCCACTCGGCCGACTCGGCGAGACGTATCCGATTCTCCGCTCCCAGAACTTGATTTTTCGTTTTGGGGAGCAGTCGGGAGTGTATTTTCCAAGGCTGCGATGGTTCAAGCTTCACAGAACGTCGGGGAAGCCAGCGGGATTGTCCCAAGATCGAACACTTCGACGCTGCGCGGTGCGCTGCCATGTTGGCTTGGCTTTCGCTTACTATTGGTGAGCCGCTAGCGACGATAGCGCGTTCTTATTGGCTCTTGACTGAGGTTGACTGCGTGTCAACACAACTGTGCGTACAAGTTTGGCGCAAGCGCTCTTCGCAACGCAACGCGTCCGCTTGCCGCTACGGAACGCACCGCGCTAAAACGCGAATGTGCATATGGGCCTTAAGTCAATGCAAGACAGAAACAGAAATAGCCTTGAGGTTGATGATGGCTTGATAATGTGGATACTTGGGCTAGTTGGTAATTCGCGCTTGGATGGAAGAGCGCGGCTACAGTCACACTCACAGGCATACACGAAGGAAACACTCGCAGCGCTGATCTTCTTCTCCTTCGCCTGTTAATGAGAATATTTTGAAATTTTTGAACACCAGAAACCAAACAGCCAATAAACAGTTATAAATAAATAAATAATAAATAGATGACAACTGAATATAAATAAAACAAAAAAATTTAAAAAAATTAAGTTTAATTTTTTAATTATAATTTATTTTCTATTTTTTTAATATTTTTTTATATTTTTTTGTTTTATTTATTTTTAGTTGTGATTTATTTATTTATTTGATATTTACTTATTAATGTTTATTGGCTGTTTGGTTTCTAGTGTTTAAAAATGGTAAATGTCCTCCTTAACGGCGAAGCAGAGAAGATGGCGATTTGCGGAAGAAGAAATATATCACTGGGTGTTTAGTCAGCGCTGCGAGTCTGTATATCCGGGCTGTTCCATCCAAATTGATGATGGCAGCAATGCAAGGCAGTAACAAAGGTTAGTGGTTTTTTTTTTTTTTAATTTGTAGTATTTCTTTGAAATGGCGGAAAGCAGTCAACGGCAATTTCGGCGGGGAAGGTGCCGGCGCGTATTCTTCTTCTAGTTATGTTTAGTAAACAAGTTATGTAAAATATTGCGCAAGGACCTTGTCATTTTCAGAGCTAACGTCAAATGCATATTGCATTGAATATTCTTGCCCGGACGGTAAAATTAAGTAAGGCTGATTTTACATGAAAACTGACAAACTAACCTGACTTGGGAGTGGGAGAATGATACTATTTTCTGAACATAGTTCTGTCTTAATAAATGAAACTTTTGCTGTGTGGGTCAGATATCCGTGCATAATAGGCGTTAGCACTAAGGAACACAATATTCTGAAACATCTATTTTTATTGACATTAATTGTGATTTTTTTCTAGACCATCTTTGTTTTCTGCTGTGACTGCCACCACAAATCAATGTTTCAGGGGAAATGAGAGCAAATGTTCAGTGTGCAAACAATGGTTATGTGGAGACCATCATCCAAGTGTGGCTGCGTCACGCTGAGGAGAAACTGAAAAAGCTGCAGTCAAATGCCAGAGATTTTCGACATTATGGTAAGTTTCTTACATTAACTGTTTTATTATTAATGCTTATGGAATTGTTTTTCTCGATCCCGCTGACTATTCGGGCTAGTGCTGGCCAAGATGCAAAGCCAGACTGCATGTCTGGTGCAGACATTGAAAAAAGTCATGTATAACATTTGCTCTCCAATAAAGTATTTCTTGACAGGTATCTTTGTTGGCAATAATGAATGGCAGGATTATGCTCATACTTACAGGCTAAGAACATAGGGCAAGGAAAGACGCAGAGGAGAAAGCAGACGGGATGCTGGAGGGGAGAGGTTTTGTACTCTCCTCTTCGGCATTCCGTCAGCTTTCTTCCTCCTTTCCCTTGCCCTATGTTCTTAGCCTCTCACTGACTAGTAATCTAGATTTAGTGTGTGAATTGCAGTTTAAAATGGTACACAACAATGAATTTCTTTCTGCAGGCAGCTCTTGCAGGCATGTCAGGTTCAAAATCCAGTTGGAGAAAACCTAGAAAAAATAAAAATGAAAGCATCATAACAGCTCAGGGAACAGCTGCACCTGCAGTGCATTGTCCTAAAGAATGTACCAGAAATATTCTTGGGCAACGTTCTGAGGATGTCCTGAGGCCGGACAATAGGACGTTTTTAGGATGTTTCCAGGATCATTGGAGGACATCCTCTGGACATCATAATATCTTGAAAAGATTGTCCTGAGGACATCCTGGGGATGTCCAAGTGTTGTCTGGGGGTTGGACAGATCCATGTGGAGTGGTACAAAATGGGTTGTGGGGACTGGCAACCCGGACATATGTCTGGGTATCTGGTGGGGAACAATCGTTGCTTATGGAATAGGTTTGGGTAGGTGTGGGTCTGTAGTAGGCGCCATGCGATTTCCTCCTGCCGGGTTAATGTAATGTGTGGGGGAGGAAGAGTTTTGCGCTGGGAGCGGTAGTATTCTGTGAAATTATTGAAAGTGAGTAGGGAGTCTGGGGTAAGGTTGGTGCTGTAGTGTCCGGTGCTAAATTCCTCTCTCCTCGTGTAATGCCCGGTGGGTTATTTCTCGGGAGGGCGCGTGTGGGCTCTCATTACCGCGAAGAGAAGCGTGGCCAGGCGTCATACCATGCGGACCGGTGGTAGAAAGGAGGGGTCTAGGGGTGATAGAATTCGTAATGTTAAATGGGAGAGGGAGTTTCTGGCGTATGCTCTACATGCCGCTTGTGAGCCGGTGATGATAGTGCATAGGGCCTCATGATCCTTGATTGTGTGATATAATTGTGCTAAGGCCAATGCAATAGCTACCTTTGCCGAGGTGGTGGTGGGGAGCTTGCCTCGAAGGGAGGCCATTGCCCTGTCCTGACCGTTTGAATCGCAGACGGCTATGCTCGTATATTTGAGTGGAGCAGGATATTCTGCCACGTCGGTGTAAAAGTTACATGGGTCGTTTCCGTGTAGTCGTTGGAGAGCACGTACTCTGGCCGCTCTCCTTCTCGCTTTGAGCTCTGGGTGCATGTTTCGTGGCAGTGGCATTACCCGTACCCTGGCAGTGATTGCGGGTGGGGCTGGCCCTACTTTGATCGTGTGCTCTTGGATTTCGTAGCTCTTATAGCCGAGTCTGCGAAGGACATGTCGTCCTGTTTTTGTGTAGTTCATACGGGTGCGTTGTGCGGTTGGGTGGGCTTCGATCAGTTCCTGAATACTAATGTGCAGGCCGAGTTGGAGTAATCGTTGGGTTAAGGTGTACGGGGGGAGTTCAAGGGCCGTTTTAATCGCTGTGTGGAGAATTATGTTGACTCTATTTAGCTCCGTGTGGTTTAGTGTGTGGCATGGGGCGTGATATACTATTCGGCTGATGAGAAGTGCTTGCACAACCCTAATGGTATCGGTTTCTTTCAGGCAGCCTCTTTTGTTGGCGACTCTGAGTATGAAGGGGACTATTTTAATGTATTGCTTCTTTAGCAGCCGCACGGTATGGGTGGCTTTCGCATTGGCTGGGAGGTGCAGGCCAAGTATCCTTAGACGGTCGGTTTTTGGTAGGGGGGTGCCTTCAAGGTGTATGGTGATATTGTCTGTAGTCTTGTTCCGTTCGTTAGTTTTGCGTGCTCCTCGAATGAGCAGGAGTTCCGATTTTTCAACTGCGTAGCTGAGTCCTGCTGCTATAGCGAATTTCTGGGTGGTGTGTACTGCTTTCTGGAGGTTGTCTTGTATCTGGCTGTCTGAGCCCTTGCTGGTCCATATGGTGATGTCGTCGGCATGGAGTGCGTATTGGATGTGGGTGTTTTGGCGAGGACATTAGGAAGCTCTGTCATGGCAATGTTAAAAAGTGTTGGCGAGAGGACTGAACCTTGGAAAGTACCAATTCCCGTGAGCAGGATTGGGTCGGATCGATGCTCGCCGATCCCCAAGGTGGCGGTTCGGTCGGATAAGAAATCCCGTATGTATTCGTAGGTCTTCTTTCCGCAGTGGGATCGGGCGAGGCCTTCCAGGATAGCGTCATGTGAAACGTTGTCAAAGGCTTCTTTGAGGTCAAGAGCCGAAACAGCCCTTGTCTGTGCCCCTCCTGGGTGGTCGAGAATGTCTTCTTTAAGCTGGAGAACTATATCTTGGGTGGATAGATTTCTCCTGAAGCCGAACATGGTCTTTGCGAAGAAGTTGATGACTTCAAGGTGTGGGGTTGGAGTCGTTTAAGGACTATGTGCTCCGAGAGGTTTCCTATGCATGACGTGAGAGATAAAGGGCGAAGATTCTCGATGGAGAGAGGCTTGCCCAGCTTGGGTATAAGGGTTATGTCCGCATGTCGCCATTCTTGTGGCAGTGTACCAGTGTTCCAGGCCTCGTTGTAATAACCCGTTAGGGCGGTGATAGATCCGTCGTTGAGATTTTCTTAGCATTTTGTATGTGATGCCGTCTTTACCTGGTGTCGTGCTCCGGGTTAGGTTTGTAAGTGCGCTTTGAACTTCGGATTCGGTGATGTCTGTGTCGAGGGGCTGTGTGGCTTCTCTGTGCGGGTATGAAGAGTATTAGGGTTTAGGGCCAGTTGCTATGTAACGTTCTCTGAGAGCGTCCCATAGCTCATTTTCCTTTCATGTTTTCCGGTGAAGGACTTTGGTGATTGCGTGGAATGTTACCGTCTTGGTTTTTGTTGGGTCTATGAGGCTTCGGAGAAGCGTCCAGGTCCGTTTGGTTCCGAGGGTTTCTTGGAGATGATCACAAAGTTTCTACCGGTTGGTTTGTGTGAGTTCCTCGGCATACTGTTCTGCCTCTAAGGCGACCTTTGCAATGCGTTTTCGGAGTTTTCGGTTGTGTTTGCGAGTTCTCCATCTCCGGGTGAGTTTCCTGCGAGCTTCCCACAGGCGAAGTAGGTCTGGGTCTATAACTGGGGCTGCGCTTCTGGTTTTCACCTGCGTACTCACTTAGTCAATGTCATTTTTAAGTTCCTTAATCCATTGTGCTAGGGTTGGGTGTGCTTCTGCCGTTTACCCCTGCGGGGTGGTCTTAGCTATCGGAGTGCGCCCCAGTTAATGAGTCGTTGTGTGCGTCCGTGGCCCCGGCAGATCTGGGTCTGGATCTCAGTCTCAAGAATGTAAAAGTCGCTCCCAAGGTTTTCTTGGAGGTTTGTCCAGGTACATGGCTTTTGTGCTCGCACGAGTCTTAGGCTCGGGCTCGTGTCGTGGTTTACGCTGTTGCCTAGCCTTGTCGGCTGGTCAGATTCGGTCAGGAGGGTGAGCTGGTTCGTAGAAATAGTCGTACCTAACTTCCGTCCTCTTACCGTCTCATGTTCGTAGCCCCAGGTCGGGTGTGTCGCGTTGAAATCCCCCACTATAAGGAAGGTGTTTTCTGGTAGGCGGACAGTTCGAATCTCGTTCAGGAAGATGTTGTCGAAGGTGTCTCTCTTGCCACTCTTGGGGGGACTATAAATATTCAGTACAAAGAGCCTGGTTCCTCCGCGTTTCTGGGGGAGGAGCTCAAGAAGGACATGTGGGATGTCTACGTTTCTGTCCATGGTATGCTCTATGACGGGGATGTGTTTTGCGACCAGAGCCGCTACTCGCGGTGTATCTTCGTGGATTGTATTCTGCAGATATGTTTCGTATCCAGACAGGTGGCGGGCATAGTTTGTTTCTTGAATTGCTATGGCGTCGGGGCGTTGCGTGTGGGTGCTGAGGTATTGTGTGAGGGCTCCGCGTTTGCGTCGGTACCCTCTACAGGTCCATTGCCAGATTCGTGTAGAGATCACGGGGGCGGTGGGGGGAGAGTGCTTTTTGTTTTGTTCCCTAGTGTTTGTCTTCGTGTTGGGGCTGGCTTTGAGAGACCTCGGATTGTGCCGCTACAGCAGGGATACAGGACGCTTCGGTAGTCGGTCGTTTGTAAGGGTGTACTCGTCTCGCTTCGCGATGATCGCGTTCACCGTGTGTGTCGGTGTGCAACGGGAGATTCGGCTCTGCCTGAAAGAGCTTGATTCGAGGCTCGGTCAGAGCGGCGTAAATGAGTTGGGGGAGTTGTGGTGCAATCTGCTATATTATTTGCTGTTTCAATTCCTGTATGTCCTGTGTTATTTACTGCCGTATTTTTTCGGAGGGTGTGAATTTCTCCTCGCGTAGAGTCTGTCTGAGTGCTTCCTTGAGCTCTTTTATGGGTTGTCTAGTGAGGCCCTGATTTCTTCTCGGAAGTTCTTTAACTCCTCTTGAATTTCTCTTCGGAAATTTTGTAGGAATAGGGCAAAATGTTTTTTGGTTTGAATGTGTCTGAATCTGGTTTTGCTCTCGTCTGCGTGTCGGTTGCTGTCATGAATGCTCGCATTGTAATGATATCTCATATAGGGTCCGGTACTGGTGTGTGGGGGAGGGAGTGTTTGCAAGTGTGGGGACGTAAAGAGGGTTAGAAGGATGCGCTGCCCAGCTTACCTTCATTTCGTTGCGGTCAACCCTGGGGAGCGTGGGTTTCTGTTTTCCCCTTTGGGCCGTTCGCTGCGACTCTTCGCATGCGACCTGGACCTGGAAAGAGAGAGAGAGAATAAACTTTACTCAAATCGGCCCAGCAGTTTTGCTTTAGGGCGAACGGGATTTATTCCTGCCGACGTGTTTTGGGCGTTCTGCTGGTGGGCTTTGCTCGTGGCAATCTTGCGGTGTGGAGTCGGCCAGGAAGATGAAGGAATTAGGATCTTACCAGGTGTTGCTTGGTAGTTTCGGCCATTGAGGGTCTGCGTTTTTTGGTGGCGGCGGTGGCGGTGGTAGGGGTGATTTTTGTCGTCCTTGCATTTGTTCGTGTTGTTTCTTGTTGTATGGTCCTCTCTGTCGGGCCGGGCAGCGCGGGTCAACCGCTGGGTGTTTGCCGCCACAATTTACGCAGAGCAGTTTGCACTAATGATGTTCCATGGCTCCGCCAGGTGTTCCGCAGGTGGTGCCTCGACTCTACTCTGATTGCGGGCATACGTCGGTGCGATGTTCTAGGCCTAGGCAAACGCCGCATATTTGTTTTCTGGGCTGGTAGGCTCTGCATGGGTATTCTCCGCCCGACAGGTGCACGTAGTGGGGTACTTTGAGTCCCTCAAATGTGATGATAGCAGTCTTAATCTGTCCCACCATTCGGGCGTACAAGATGTTGGTCCCGGGGCCACGTAATTCCTCAGTGAGTGTCTCGGCTATAGGTGTGGTGTCTACACCAGAGGTGATGCCTCTGCATGAGTTGTCGGGGACTGCACGGTATGCTGTGACTTCGTATTGGCTGGTTTCGAGCGTTAGCGCCGAGATTGGTTGCATGCGGGAGGATGTCTCCAAACTTAGTCTCTAAATACACTGCAGAACGAGTATTTGTGGTTTATAATCCTTTCTTCTTTATCTAATTCGACTTTTCCGATGTCGTCTCTCTCCCCTTCCTTCGTGTCATATGTTCATCCTCCCTAAAAAAAAAAAAAAAAAAAAAAAACACGACAGAAAAGATGGGAGGGGAAAATGTTTAGTTCAGTCAAATACTTTACTAGGGGGAATACATTCCACTCTGCTCATTTGCATTAGAAAGAACGCCTACAGCGCCGCTGACGGTGTGGAGGTCCGCGTCAGTCCACGCGCATGTGCACGTGGATGTTCGCGGCGGCCGCGGCGGTGTCGTCTCCGCGAGGTGCGTCGATGCACGAGGCACGTGCAACGTGCAACCCTTGGGAAGATTACGGCGGCACAGCGCAGCAAAGTATTTGGCGCAGCACTGAGCTATACTTTGGTTCACCTTATCTGCGAGCGAAGGCAAAGCTAAAAGCGCGAGAGCAGCGCTTTTCGTTTCTGCCCAGCTCGCGCGCTCGAGCAAAGCCTGAACGCGCGGAGCTTTCGTGCTCGCGCTTCCAGCTTTGCCTTCGCTCGCACATAAGGTGAAACGAAGTATATTTACCGCCCGGTAGCCGAGACCTCCACGACGATAAATGGCTCTCGCCAAGCCCAGAAAACCTGTCCGCGCCGAAGCTATTGTATTTGAGAGGAGTGGAATGTATTCCCCCTAGTAAAGTATTTGGTTCAGTTCAGTTTCCATTTCCCTTTTTTCCTTTCTTCGTGTTGTTCCTTCTATGCCAGCCATCGATGTCATCGCCGTCCAAACACCTGCGACGCTGCCGAGCGACACGCGCCAACAGCGCGCGCTCGGCTGCGCGCTTTGCTCTTCGCTTGTTTACCTTTTCTCCTTTCCTGCTTCAAAAATTAAACAGTTTGCACTGTTACCGTTCATTCACACTGGAAGCGGATCCGTGTTCCCAAAGCGGTTGCGAACGCGGTTGTATAAAGATCCACTACAATTGCACGCGCACTTGGTGTCATCAAGTGCGCGTGCAATTAAAAAATAAGGGTCAATTTACTGTACTAATAACCACTGCATTTTTTTTAAACTTCATACTTATACATTGTACCTACTCCCCTCTCTAATGCCTTTGGCCCTGAGGGTATATGAAATAAATAAATCAATAAATGGCACTTTTTCTCCGTATGTAGTTGACGTGCTTGCCGCCAGGGGCGCAACCACCTCAGCCCACTTCACCCCGCTCGGAGAGTCCCTTCGAGCTGCTTTGTGCTGGTGTTCGAGCTTCGTAGGTTGTTATTTTGGCAACGGTTCCTCAGAATACTTCTGATTAACCATGCAAAGACAGTCACAGACAGGAACGAAAAATCAGCAGGATATGTCCACAAGCCCTCGAGGAAGCACTTTAGGCTGTAATACGCACTGTGAGAAAATTGTACAGACTACTACACCCTCGTCTAGAGCAGCTGACCGATTTTATGTGCTGCTTATGAAATGATGATGCAGACCACGTTAATAGATAGATTCGGCCTGCTTACATTTCACGAGAGTGTACAAATTATTGATCATTTAAATTTTCTCCACGTACAAGGGGTCCGTCTCCTCCTGTTCTTGAGTTGCGACAGAAGTCCCGGAGGTAAAGACGAGTATAGTTTTTTCTCAATTTCATTCGCTGTCTCTACTTACTACTTTTTACTCCCGAATAACTCGGAGATGTGCGTGAAATATTCACCGTGGTCTCATCAGAAGCGCATTAGATAGTGGCTGAGGGTCTAAACGTAAGGATCAGGTGTCAAAGGCTACGAAAATCTCGGCCGCATGTTGCGACAGCGTTGAGATACACTGTCAGACGTGCTTTGTGCAAACGGCAGAGGGTAGCCCAGGGGTGAGGTGACAGCGCCCCCATCGAATTGCGGCGGGAGGTGGCGATTGCCCCCATTGCAAAGGCCGTAAGAAGAGAAACAGAGCGCGCTCTTCCAGTCCGGCCGCGCTCCGACTCGGCTGGTCGACGCATAGGCCGCCTCAACAATCGGTAGGACAGGTCAATGGCTGCTTACCTGATTTACTATCGACTGATCACAACGAACAGACTTGGGGAAGGTGCCAACTACACGGATAAATAAATGTGGCTTTGAGGGCGCCATACCAGTTGACATCCTACATTTATTGAAGCGAGCTGGGAAGCAGGCCGTGTCCGGTGAGAAAGCACGCAGGTGGCACGAGTATGTCACGCAGCGTGTTGCATCGATAGTGGTATGACCGCAATATTGTGACGCCAGAGCGAAGAAACGCGTACACCACGGGAATTTCGCGACATTTATTGTCACAAGAGCGAACACTAAGGGAACGAAGGGGAAGCATTGGAGTAGGGTAAGCTTTCGGTGGTCTCGGCGGGACGTCATTTTTCGAGCGAAGGCATAGAGCACAGGGAACACGACTGTACAATTCTCACATCGTCACACACACACACACACACACCGTATAAAACCGTGAACATATATTTCTTTATCTCCTTAAAAAAAAAACGGTACTTCAAGCTGAACATTGCGACACTGAAACAAAACTGTTTTCTCTTTGTTTTTCTCTTCCTAGAGTTAAATGCTCCCACGCTAAGTTGACCATAATTTCGAATTTGACTATATATGCAAGTCCCACGATGGCGTCTTGCAACTGAAGGAAACTAAACAACGAGGCTAGAAAACAAAAGCTCGGCTCCTTGGCACTGAGTGCCGTGGAGCTGAGCTGAGCTGAGTTGAGCTGAGTTGAGCATCACGAACTTGTATTAGTTTTAATCTGAAGAGTGCGTGAATGCTAAACGAAAGGAAAACCGGTAAGGATAGCCTCCTTGCTCATCCCCAGTTCATCGAAAAAAATTGAGGCTCGTTTTCGCTCCTCGCGAACATACCCGTGATCGCTGACAAATATCCCAAAATAAACAGCTCACTGCAACAAGTTCACGATATTGTAAGCTGAACAGCGCTTGATTTTGATACTTGAAAGAAGTGTCGAGTTATTTGACACTAACACCTATTTCTCGCGGCGAATGATTTGAACCTGGGGAATCCTAAACAATTCACAAAATTTAGTATTGTGATCTGAAAGTAATGCAGCTATTGCCAAAAATAACAATTAATACTCTCTACCATCGTGACCCATTAGGTTCTGCTGTCACAAGAATTTAATAGGAAACTAAAGCCATAGAAGAAGACAAACACAGCGTGCCTCTCGTCTGTTCGAATCCCCACTTGACACAGCAGGTTGTGTGGAGATGACGAGAATGCATATGATTAACCAGATTCCAAAAACACAACGAGTTTCCATGGAAAAAAGAAAGAAATAAGAGAGCCGCGCTCGCACGATCTTTCCGCGGTTAGGTCCCCCCCCCCCCCCCCCCCCCCCCCCCCCCCCGAAGCGAAACAGCCCGCGGCTCGCATCTGTCGCCCGTTCTGACGGTCCATCGACATCCCGGCACCAGCGGCCAACGGGTCTCGAGGCTCGAGTTCTGAGTTAGCGAGAGCACGCCCATACACGCTGAAAGAAGCAAAGAGAAAGTTACGATAACACCGACAAAGCTATTAATACCTTCAATACACCTTCACCTTTATTTCACGTTCTTAATTATATAAACCGTATTCGTTTAAAACAAATTAACGTCTCCCCACGTTTGCTGCGAGCACAGCAATAGGAAGCAGTTCGCCGAACCGGACGGAAGTAGCCGAGACATTTAATCCCCTGGTTTTAATTTCAAACCGGACATATATGTGAGGAAAACCGATGTAAATGTGGCCGCGGTACAGGGTTCAAAGTTCGCTTGATAAGCTCACTCCTGTTTATCTCAGTTTCACTTCAAATACAGTTTTGGCTCTTTCGGAAGCATAAATTGTCACAAGTTCGTATCAAGATAAACAACAAGTGTCATCAATATTTCTGAGTTTCGATTTCGATTATTAGGCTACTACAAAACGGTAGCAGCCTTTCAAAAATTCCCCTATAGGCCCATTGAATGCACCTCCCCACGGTAGTCTTTAGTAAAATTCGAAAGGCTCTTTCGTTGATGTGAGGAGAGGCATGAGCGATACCTGACAAGGGACGGAAAAGAAGAAGCCAGTCGGAACCGGCCGCTTAAACTCCGCAGTGATGGTCTGTAGATTAGCTATTTGTTACTTTCACTGATCATAAAAAGCACTATATGACATACTCCCGTCTTGTATATCCGACTTAAACACTAGCTCTTATGTGCAATATCCTACTATACTGATCCCCTTCATTCTACACGGTTTTTATTGATAATGCAGAAGGATAAAGTCAGGTGTAAGTTATCCCCATCATCGAGACTTCGCCACTTCGCCACTTCGCCGCTAGATGTATGGATGGATAGATGAATCATAAGGGCTGTACCTTTTATAACAGGCAGTAGCTTGCGCCATCTAGCTTATATATTAAAAACAAAAAGTATGACTGCTGCCTTCGCCCTTTTCAGCGTATTTTACTTCCCATCTGCAAATCTTTAACTGTCACCATACAGTGTGGGATAAAGAAACTAAAAACATCACCCTCTGCCTTCACCCCTCCCCCCCCCCCCCCCCCCCCTCACGGCGAGAGAGTCACGAATTTTCCTCTGGTCGAATGTAGTCGGCGTTCCCGGAACACCGGGCCCACTGGGACGCAGGGAGACTTTGGGTGGGAGCCACGCGGAATGGAGTCTTAATTGTCCTCTGTCTCGCCTGTTTCCAGCTGTGCTAGCTAGTTGTACGTCATTTAATTTTCCCCAGATAATTTCCACCTGTCTTCCAATCTCCTCTTTGATATTAAACTGTAGTTATCATCCATCCATCCATTCTCGTCTACCCCAGCGCTCCGGCTAAATCCGTCGCCCCCTCCGGGAGGGCGGGAGCAAGCCCTGTGCACCTCAACACCACATGTTCTATTGTCTCGTCTTCCCTTTGGCATACGGTACACCGGGTATTCATTTCCTCCTACTTTGTCCTAGTGAGCAATGGACTTTAGTTGAGCTGGTTGGTGCATAATAGTATACTAGTATTATGCAAGTTCAGATGGCAGTATTATAGCGTCCTTCATGTCCTATTAATACTCCTGCTCTAGCCTCGAATAACAACGAGCTCCCCCGTGAATTATCGTACCAATGTTCTTTTCTTTTTTTCTCGTTTTCATCCCCTATATATAGGGAAAGCTGATTTTGCATTTTCTTTTCTTCCCGGATTGTTTTCTCAGTTTCTTTAACTTCCTTTTCCACAGAGCTTGTTGCTCTGCCCCAGCCCTTAACTCTTTGTACTTAAAATTCAGCTTTCGGGTTTGGTTTGTCTATTTAGTGTTCAGACTTTTCATATATGGCTGGTGCATGCAGGGACGCACTTGAACCAAAAATGGCGGAGCGTCGCACCGATTTAGTATGTGGTGTCGCAGCGTCCCGGCGCCGGCATCTAGTGTAGACCATTGGGACGGTGCACGTCTGGATCGGGGAAACGCCACGAGCAAAAATTGGAGGTAATTGAATAATTCAGTATGTCCAGCGCTCTAAAGTTTTCGAAGCAAGAGCGCCCCCCGCCTGTCGCTCTCGATCAGTGACCCGCGGGTGCCAGTGTGCTTGCAATAACCTGCAACGGCAAAACGCGATTGAACGCTAGTAACTTGAAATGTCGCTAACGTGTCGAGGTTCGAGATCAATCGGGTTTGACTTTTTTGAACATACATCGTAAAGTGCGAGATAAGTTAGACTGAAGTGCGACATTTCATAGCGTGATTCGAAACTGAAAACGAGTTAACCTCATCAAGAGGAAAAATAGTGCCATTTTTTTTTTTCGGGTATATTTTTGTTTTTTTCACTGTCATAAACTGAATAATGTAAAGTGCTTACACTTTCCGTTTTAGGATATAGCCATTGGGAATTGTTTAACGAAATTAAAAAAATTATATTTATAAAATATTTTTTTCACAAGAAGTCTGAAATTTTAGGTGGAATTCGGGAAAATGTGGTTATAACTCTCATTTCGTCTTCATTTTGCCAGTAAAAGTTAAAACCGGTCAAACCTGGAGAATTGGCTGGTTTGAAGACTTTTCAAACTTTTGCAGAAATTTTGACTTTTTAGAAAATACACATTTTGTATAGACCGCATCTGACACCCCGAATTAGAGCCGTAAAACTAACTTGCTGTTGCCTCACTGAAACGGGTAATAGTTCCGTGTTTTCGGTAAACGCCAATAAACACCGAAAATGAGCTCCTGAGCCGGTTTTATTAAAACGGTAGACCAAAGTCTCATGCAAACTATTGCCCACAAAAGCAATAACGTACTTTGATATACTCTGTCTTATTTTCCAGCAAAAAAACAACAACATAAAAGTTTCGTTACTTGATAGAATAAAAGCAACGGCGAATAAAAGTAGGAAAATATATTCAATGAAACAGTTGATATCTCTTTCAGTCTTTCGTGTTTATCCTTTCCAGTTAATTAGTCAGTCAATCAATGGCTAAACAGTTATTAATACTGTAAGCTCTTGCAGGTACATTACTGGAGTGGTAATGTGCTATAAAAAGGAAAACATTTATGCACAGACGTACAATAAAAATATCTATACATCCAAGCAAAAAAGAAATAAATAAACATAAATCAATGGTATATTGACAAGCTGTAAGATATTCATGTTTTTCACAAAATTACAGTATTTTTTTTAAAATTGCGGTTTCATTACGAAGTTTATTTCAATCTTTAATGGCCCTTGGAAGGAAACTATACTTAAAACAATAATATTTATCGGCTGGTTCCCTAATATACATGCAATGCCGGTGTCACGTTTATTCACCAATGCGCACATCCATGTAATTATTGATGAAGATTTTAACGAAACTATGAACCATTCAACCAAATGGCTGTTTTTCACCACAGCAGAAACATCTGCGGGAAAAGCAGCAAACCCTCCATGAGCCAGTAGCTCTGTCGAGACACGGGATACTTGATAAAGACAGATATACGGACATAGAAATGATTCTACCCCGAAACCTAAGCTCGCAATTGCACCGCCCTGTTCGCGTATCGTCACCTATAAAAGCAAAAAGAATAAAATAACTCTTAACTGCTAAAGTTATCCACGAAATCAAGATACCGCCATAATTAAATGTGAGTGCCACTACCTGAGACAATAGTCGATGGACGCCCTTTGCCATCGATCGAATGAGTTCTACAAATCTCTCGCCACAGCCGAAAGAGAACAAGCCATGGCAAAAAATAATGATATACAATCAAGCGCACGTGACATAAAATAAATCCTACCCAGATTACGTTTTATAAACCCATTTTTGGAGACTTCCGGTTTTCCGTCATCCGGGCAACTCACCGCCAAAACGCGTTCAGGTTTCGGAATGAACGAGCTGTTGTTTATGATAGCTTGCTCATTGTCAAATAGATTTTTTTTGTGTGTGTGTCGCTGTGCCAAGGTAAATTCCGCTGAAACGCACGGTACTGTGCTTACGGACGCACTACGCGATTGCGAGATGCTGTAAAACCAACTCTCACAAGTAATTTTGGTTTGTTTTCCTCGTAATAAACATCGCTGTCGTGACCGGCCTACAAGGACGGCGATGCGATATTATGTTGACAAAACCCAGCCGTGTCAATGAAACGTCTTTAGATATCATGTATGAAACGTGTCGAGAAGTCTTTAATTGACGAAGCGGGACGCCGAGTCTGCAGGCCAAGATGTTTTTATTAGCGGTATAAATTATTTAATTGGCTCGAAGCTATCAACAAAGAAAAATCTTTCCTTTCTATTTTTTTTAATGCGTTAGCATTTATTGCGTCGGTGCATGCAGACATCTATCGTTTGCACCGTCGTGGTTTAGACTGGACTGCACTGGGCAGGTTTCGGGAGGCCGATGTGCGGTTCCCACCGTGCTCTTTCGCTCCATTTCTTCGCTCGTTACGTCCCCTTTCTCTCTTACATAGGAGGGAAAGAGTCTGCTGGCATGCTTCCAGTGAGATACCACGGTACCGGGGAGGAGAGAATCAATTGGCTGTGGTGGTGGCCAAACATACCCGAAATCGTAAAACAGAGCCGCAGCGACGACGCCGTTTGCGCATAACCGCCGACTCGCGGGAGGAAAGATTGACTGTTCGAAAACAACAGCATGTGGGCCGTAGGTGGCGATCGAGAGGAGCTGTGGTGGCTGCAAACGAAACTATGTTCGACCGGGGGAACCAACTGGCGTTTTGAACACAACAGCCTGCAGATTGCTGCGAAGATGAAATTCCCATTCTTTGTTAAGTTGTTCCAACTTAACGAAGAATGGGAATTTCATCTTCGCAGCCAAATGCTGACATATTCGGACGAGGAGAACCGTAGCGACAACAGTGATTTCCGCATAATTTCCTTTTTAGTTTGGTATATAATGTGGGAATATGTGCGCTTTATAATGACACGCCGTAGTATAATATTAGTAAAATGAACTTTTTAAATGTAACTTGCCCTGTAAGGTACAGTGCTCGGAAAGACCAGCGCTAGACCGTTTCGTAAGAATTGATACACGGTACGTTTTGCTATATTTTTTTCCTGAAGTGACTTCAGGAGCATTCCTAAGCTCGGCGCGTTTCTCGGCTAGCGTACATAAGTTCAAGCAGCAGCGTTTGAGAACGTTTTATTACATCACGTCGACATACTTCCGCAAAGCCACCGTGTTTGAACGAAGCATGAACCAAGGACAATTCACATTTATTAGTAGCGTCTGACTACGTTCTGAGAACTGACGTTGAGTTAGGACCGATACTCGAAGAGCTGTATTTGAAAATAAATTCGCTTCATCGAGCGAATAAGCGTATATACTTTGTTCCCGATAGCCCTAACTTATGCTTGTGAGATTGGGTTTTGTGGTGAGCGGCGGCAACGATTTCAGGCTAACTCTTTCGATTGAATGGCGGACAGTATGTCATTATTTATCCAGCGTAGGTTCGTTCTGCGCTGCTTTAAGCTCATACATTTTTGAGGCGATAGAGAACTGGGTAAGGAGTTAAACAAGAAAATGGTAGATTTGAAAAGGAGAAATCGAGGCTTGGAAAGTGGCCCAGTCCTAATTGGCTATGTAATTGTTAAAAGTTCGTTGGTCAACAATCTCAATATGGCGGATGTTAGTACTTGTGTCAACAAAAGTCGAGCCAGAAAATCATGAATGTCATCTCAGCAAGTAATGGCCTGATATCTTTTGGGGGTTGCAAATGCCGGGCTTGTTGTTGCGGTTGGGGCCTTTAAGCTCATGTGGTAAATTGACGAGCTTACAAGTGTGTCGTTTAGGAATTTGTCTCTTGCAGGAGTGAGAATGGTGGCTTCGACTCCGTGTTAAGACAGCAAGGTAAGGTACTCAGAGACGAGTGATTTCGAGGGCTTCGTTCAGTCAATATTGATGTCACCTGTTAGACAAAGTGTTTTATTTAACGGAAGGGGTAGTAAAGAATATTGTAACACGTTGAAAAAATCCTGAATGCTTTCGGAAAGTGGGGGATAAATAGCCAGTAAGTAGATATTATACACGGACTTGAAACTAAGTATACTACTACCACTACTACTAATAATAATAATAATAATATTATATTAATAACCGATCAATCAATCAGTGTTTATCATAGTTTCAAGGAACAACCGATCGGGCTTAGTGCTGACACACTTAAAAAACACACACATAAAAACACAAACACACGAGTGCAGAAGGGGAACGTAGTCCACCAGTCTAAGACTAAAAATATTAACAAGTACGAAAGACACTTAAATCAACAAGGCAAATCAAAAGCACAAAACAGAGACATCACCAGGTGTGACAGAGAAAAGCAAATACTTGGATATCGTACTGACAAACATCAACCCTTCAACTGATCAACCCTTTTCTTGCAAAAGGAAGTTTCGAACAGCGTTTTCGAACTTGCTCCCGCCTGAGTTAAAAATATCAATTGCATTAGAGTAGCGTTTATAACACTCAACCTCTTTGGATAGGGTTGAAGTGGCAAAAATGTCGAGCTATATAAAAAGATGATTGAAGCCGTGCAGGCACACCTGGAACTCTAAGGCTGACTTCAGATTGAAGGCTGGGAGAGTTACTCGAGCTGTGCTGTGTCTTAAACAAAAACAACAGATTTGCCTTCACCCGACACTGCTGCAGGCTCAACAAGTTGACGAGTTTCGAGTTATCCCCAACATTTAAACAAGAAGCCCCTTTCTCACTGTAACCATATATAAAGGTGGAAATCAATGTTTTAGATGCGGAGCATCTCTTGCTCGTGCTACTCTCCTCCTCTAGTTTCCTCTCTTTCAAGTTTGAATATAAGCAGCGGTAGCGCGCTGCGCGCGTTCAAGGGGAGGAAGTGGCCGAGTAAGTAAGGCTGGGCCGGGTTTTGCCCGAGTTTGTGATTTCTTCGTCCTACTTGCCTGGGGGTATTCATGGGTACTTTAAGGAAGTCGTGATGTCTTGCCGTTTTTTATTAACTCGTTTTTCTCACGGATATTTGAGTGAAGTGACACGCAAAAGATTGTACAAAGATGTTTGCGACATTGTTTTTCCTGTTCCTATGTACAGAGCTCTGTACTCCGCTGGCCCGGGTCAGGACGTTTTAAAAAGGGTGAAAAGAATGCTAGTGCCAGCCGGTGTTAAAACGTTTTTCTTTAAATTGCACTCCGGTACTCTACCGGTGAAGACGTGGATGGAGGATAAGGGCCTCTTAGTCCCGTGGGGCTCTCACTGTTTTCTTTGTAAGAAACCGGAGACCATTGAACATGTCTTCCTAGAGTGCTGGGATGGCGTCTTTTTGTGGGACGTCCTCCAGCGCACATTGAAAAAAAGAGTTACCGCTCGAGCCCCACGGGATCAGGTATCTATCTGTGGAGAACGATGATGGCGTCCCGTTTGATCTTGTGGTGCTACTGTGTCTGCACGGAATTTGGAGGTCGCGGATGGCCGTGCGCCACGCTAACAGTGACGCACGAGAAGCACAGGAGTACTTCCGTGAGAGCATTATTTCTTTTCTTGAACTCGTCAAGGCTCGTGAAAGGGTTCCCGAGTGGCTTCCGCAAATTGAAGTACTCGTAACCATGCGAAAAATTTAAACCCCAGGACGCTTGCCATAGCAAGGCGGGCCATTTGTTCCTCGTGTATGTTCTAGTGTGCCTATGAGTGTGTTCTTTTTCCCGGCAATAAAGAAAAAAAAAAAAGGAGGAAGTGGCCGAGTGGGCTAACGCGTCTCAGCTCGGAGCGTGGAGCAAAAGCTTGCGCTGGGAACCTCCTGGGTTCGAGTCCCCGCCACCCCCGCCCGTTTCGATCTGGATGAGTTTCGTACCGGCACGCGTTCGTGTGATCACTACTGCGTGATGCACGTTAAAATCCCAGGTTAGCGGTTGTACTGCACTGGCTAAATTTCTCATCTACAGCTAAGAGACCGATTACCCGTTGAGGCGCAAGTCCATCAAGGCTGTATAAACATAAAGAGCAAACCAATTTCTGCGCGCGTTCAGTTCACCACTGTTGACTCCACTTCACTCCGTTCTTCCGATGAAGTGTGATGGAACGATGCTCCGCATCACCCCATGGTTCCCCTCGGGAAGATGGTGTAATTTTTTTTTGGACTCGCTCAACGGATAAACTTAGTTTTGGAAATGCCGCTCCAAACAACCGAAGCGTACTCTAGCTGGGATCTAACTAAGGTTACGTACAGCATGAAAGAAGCGGGCGGGCTTTTGAATTATTTCGCTATGCGAGACGCGGCACCTAACGTGCGTAAGGCCGATTGAACCACTCTGGTAACTTGAGTGTCAAGTCTCGGGGTTGAATCAAAAGCAACACCCGAGGTCACTCAGTTCACTTGCACGTGATAACAGTTCGCCATGACAACTATGTGGAAACATATATCGTGGGTCTTGTGATAATATGTCATTACTGTTATTTTAAATTGATTCAAACGGAGGTCACTGCCTAAACACCAACGAATGAAGGAATATGCGTCATTCTGAAGCGTGATGAAATCCTCTAAGGTCGGTATTTTTGCAAAGTTTTATATCATCAGCGTACTTCAGAAATAAAGAGTTTGATATATCTTGAGAGACATCATTTACAAAAAATATTGAAAAGAAGGGGCCCCAAGACAGGTCTCTGAGAAACGTAATAATAATAATAATAATAACAATATCAATTTGGAGGTGTTCTTCGCGGCCAAGAAGCAGAAGGTGGGAATCCCGTTCCGCACTATTGGGTCGGAGCTTGGCACGTGGCTACAGGTGATGTCAGGATACAAGCATGGACAAGCTAAGGATCGTCGACCGATTAGGTATTCCGAGCTCCTCTGCCATTCTTACTTCCTTCAAGGAGAGCAACCCGGAAGGGTTGCTCTCCTTTAGTGTAGATGTTGAAGATCTGTATTACTCTTTGCCGCACGACGAACTCATGCTTCGCGTAAAATAGTAGATTTTGCGCTTTAATGACGAACTGGCTTTTAGGTCGCAGTGCGCAATTTCTGTCGAGGGTTTTCCTGAAGTGCTGTCGGTTTACTTGAGGTCCGCATTTATTGGATGGCAAGACAAGGTGTACGTACAGAAGTCCGGGGTGTCTATAAGGGCTAGGGTAGCACCTGCACTGAATAACATCTTCGTGGCCAAGGTTGACAAGGCAATATAAAGTTCGTTGAACGCGCCCGTTAAGAGTTTTTAATACACGTAGATGACTACTTTGTTTTTGTGGAAAAGGCAGACTTCAATCAAACCTTCGAAGTCGTGCTAGAGTCGTTCAGGGAGCAGGGCCTCTGACAGAAATTCAAGTAAGAGACCCGTAACAGGCAGTCAATTCAGTTTTTGTGTCTTTATGGGAATGTCAACAGAAGGCACGTTTGTTGGTAGCACCATTCTAGATCCACCAAGAACATCCTAGACTTTAGATAGGGGCATTCAAAGCTCGTCAAAAGAGGCACTGCAGAGTCTTGCATTCCGTCGGCGATGACTACGTCTTGCTTTCACTAAGCAGAAGAAAGCCTCCTCGCCCAGCGGAAAACTAGTAAAATGCATACGATGGGAAACCCGGGAAAAGGTAACCGAAAAGGTCAAAAAAAAAAGTCACAGTCATCCCCAATCTACATCGGGTGTCGCACAGGTTCAAAAGGGCCGTCTCGAGGTACGGGGTTGACGTGCTCTTCTCGGCATGACACAAGTTGAGTGGAATTTCTCCGCAGTAAAAAAGTGCTTGACAGCGGAGAAGAAACCGGGGAATGGGCGGTTCTGGCGTAACGCACCGGGTTGATCTCGTGTCTTGCACCAAGGAGGTAGTTTACGAGATACCTTTCTCTTGTGGAGAGACTTACATCAAGCAGGCGGGGCGGTGCCTTAACATTCGCCTGCGTAAGCATCGTAGCACTTTGGTAGGAACAGTATGCTCCCAGTTGGCATTGCACTACAGACAGCGCTCCTGTCACCCGGCACTGGAGAAGGCTGTCGTGTTGTTTAGACACATAAACCAAACGCACAGGAGATTGTCGAGGCAATTAATATAAAAAAAGGCAGGCCCAACCTGCGTGAGTCAACCATCCTTTGCGCCGTTAGATAGCGAGGCAGCACTTTTTAGATAGAAGTGATGGGTGGTGCACTGTGCGAATGATTAGAAGAAAAAAATGTTGTGAAGGCGCCAAAAGCATTTGTCAAGCGAGGTCGCGATTGCCTCTTGAGTGGAGGGTGATTTCTGTCTGTTTATTTTTGGTTGCATGAAAATAAAACCTTGAGTTGTAAGTCAGCGCTCGTGTCGTCCAGTCTTTCTTGGTCCTTGTCAGCCGCGTTGTTTAAGTTGAGAATCTTATTACTGGCCAGTTTCAAGGTAAGGAAAGAAACATTACCTTGAGGGTTCTTTGATTATCAGACGTGGCAGCGAGTGTGTGCATTCACCACTCAAACGAGAAAATTGTTCAAGTGTTTGCACGGCCCAATTAAAAAAACACACTTGCATCAGGAGTCGTCTTACTGTTCACCTTATAGGCGCCGGGAATTTTCAATAATGTCAAACCAAATTAAAAAGGATGTACTTGCGAAGAAGTCACCGTGCAATCGAGGAGCTGTCAGCTGACGATGAATAATACGAACGGTTCGAACATCAACAACCGAGGCGCTGATATTTTGTCAACCATTGCCACACCCCACACCGTGAACTCCAGCTCTTCGTCCCGTGATTGTATTGCAATGTTGCAGCAAACAGAGTGAAACACCACTACTTCGCGGACGGAACAAGCGTACGCAATGCTGTCAACGAAAAACTAATCCTAGCTCGTATTTCTGCTTTTGAGGGAATCCATTTACTCTCTTCGCCATTAGGACACTTCCGATGGTTTCGGAAATACTCTTGCGTCTTTCAATCACATCACAGAAAAAGGTTTAGCACGTTTTCGACACATGAACACGCAATGCGAGGACAGTGAAGAGCATCGCACTTTATGCGCAACTAAAACAACGGCTGGAAATTAAAAATGCGCTGTTGCCAGAGTTTTTCGGCGCTCTCTCTGTCCAAACAAAACCAATAAAACAAAAGCAAACACCCGAAACGCAAAGGAAAGGCAGCGGGTGCCATTAAAAAGACGCGCATGTGGGTAGACTTTCCCGTCAATCTAACTTGAAGAGCTAGAGCAACATTGGTTTTCGTCTTTATTAAGGCTGCCACCACAAAGCGCCGAAAAAGGGAGGGCAGCGCCTAAGGAACGGTGGTGTACCCCCCCCCCCCCCCCCCCTCGCACCTCGCAGTCTTTAGGAGCGATTGTAATGTGAAAGATTGGTCCCGAAGTGCTTACTAAGACGAAGTCTAACAGCGTGGTTCCAGCGCTTCGTTCAAACACATACCGCTCTCAGCGGAAACAGGCGGCATTCCTTGGCACCAAATATTGAAACTTTAATGGTACAAAAAACGTCGGCTACAGTCCCAAAACCTGGGGTTTGTTCTAAGGCGTGCCGCTTTCGCAAACTAGTCTTGCACACCGTCCGCTTCACCAAAGATGATGGTTGTGTTGACCTCGTAGCGATAGAATTCGTAGGAGCCGACAAAAACGGTTATACCAGCTAGTGCTGCTGGATCCGGGGAAAGTAGCGCCAAGCTCCTCGTTATGTCGCCATTTTGTTTAATGAATTGAGCAGTTTCCTATTGGCCTTTCTATTTTTGGTGAGCCAATCTAAATGTGCTGGTGACGGGTAGATTTATAGAAATGTTTCTTGAATGCCAAAAATATATTTACCTTACAGGCGAAACAAGCGCACAGGTGGCGTCGGACCGTGGCGGCGTTAAAAAATAAATTTCCTGCCTTTAAATACTCATGAGCAACAATACCACTGTAAGAGATCTCTGAAGATAAGCGTGATTGATAAGTGGATCGCATACACTGCGCCAATGACGCTTTATATTGGCGCGGGACGCCTTCAGTAGACGGCGCTCTATAGCGATATTGGTGCCCTATTGAGAATAACACTTCAGCACTGATGAGTTATGGGATCCTTTCAGTGTGTCAAACCCCTTCACACTCTCAGAAAAAAGGGTATATTACACCCTTTGTCCCATTAAATACACCCCAAAATTTGAATTCGACGTACAGCGCCCTATAATCGAACAAACGGCCCCAAATTTTACCAGGGGCTTGATAGCCGTGTGGTACAACTGATTAAGATAGCTAACATAGGTATTATTGACTACAAAAAAGATTATCGGATTTTTCTTGGCCCTACTGCAAAAACTCCATGTTTTCTTTCTTTGGTTTTTGATACGTACTTTAGCAATTTAATAAGTTATATCGCACCGTTATCAAGCCCCTCGCAAAATTTGGGCCCGTCTGTTCGACTATAGGGCGCTGTACGTCGAAATGAAATTTTGGGGTGTATTATATGGGACAAAAGGGTGTAAGGTGATACCCTTTTTTTTAGAGTGCAGCTCACCAAGCTCCTTCAGCCTTTCAAATCCTTTCAGCCGTTCAAACCCCTTCAGCCCTTCAGGCCCTTCAACCTTTCAGACCCCATCATCCCTTTTACCCTTAGGCGCCCAAATCGCCCTATTGAAAATTCGTCTGTGGGGCTTACCAGGATTTTTGAAATCTTTTGACATACCCATCATCAATGTTTGATGTGTTTCAGATGTCCGCCAAAGTTTTCTACGGGGCCTGACGTACCCTTTAAAAATTTCTAAAGGGTGTACGATGCCTTTCATAGGTTTCTGAGACGCCTGTGGGGTCTGTCCCAATCGTTTCCGCGAAACCACACCACCCATCTAATTCATTTTAACGGGTCTTTGGTAAATATCACTTGACCCTTCAGGGTAAATGCGTCTGGAAAGCCGCTCGGCTCTTTTGGGACTGGGCGGCCAGGACGAGTTTTGGAAATAAAAACACATTTCACCGTCTTCCTCCTGTCGTGGCCTTCGCGGTCCCATTCTCTGTCTCTGTCTGTGTGTTCTGTGTATGTGTTTCACAGGCTAGACTATACTCGGCTTCAACTATTTTGTGCTACATTGCCAAGGCTAGCATAGCATCCGCAGTGTTCTGACTCTGTCAAGGCAGGTAAACGCCTTTTGATAAGCGACTTTAGTTTCCGTGTGCTTTGACAGAGTTGGAGTAATGCGGATGCAAGGCTAGCCTTGGCAATGTAGGACAAAAAATTTGACGGCGAGTATAGGAACGGCCAAGGACGCGTTCTCACGCACCCTCTCTTCCTCGTTCATCAGGGAGATAGGGTGTGTGGAAAAAATGGGATGGGGACATCTTGCTGCCTCTTCTAAGAAAACATGTTTTATTCAGTCGAAACACAACTTTCGTCAGTAGTTGGTCGCCCTGTTTTTTTTTCGTCAACGAGCGTAAACTAAATGCACTGCAACGAACGGACGCTCAGTGTCGGCTTCCCGTTCCATGCGTAAGACTTATCTTCTAGAGCAGCTGGGTGTGCGGATCAAGAAAACGATCTTTCAGTTCCCTGTTTCTTGTGTACCTTCGCCCGTCCGGCTTCAGAGGCATTCAGGGGGCGAAAAGGATGCTGGAGACGCCGCCCCGACGGCATCAGGGACGACGCTGCGACTGTGCTCAGGATTTCCCAGTGGTGGGGGATATTGGTTGCACGTTCCTGGTTTTGTTGAGTATCGCTGAACTTTCCGCCATTTAATCTTTCTGTCAAAAACGACCGATCCACCAATTTAAAAGCCCTCCTCATGGAGTTTTCAATAGAGAGTGGGGTTACTAGGTTGGTAGGTCGGTCATTTTTGACGGAAAGAGTAAATTGCTGAAAGTCAAGCGGTGTCGAAAGGGAGCTTGAAATAGGACAGTGACCTTGCTTCAAACAAATAAATGAGGCAGAATTTTCGTCCTGCCAAGCGTCATGTCTAGAAAGAAGGCAAATGAAGCGATCGGAAAACTTTTTTGAGCCGTATGCCGGTGACTTAAGGAAGCCAAGAAAGGGGTTTAGGCAGTGTTGAGAGATTGTGAATTTCCAGAAGTCGTTAAGAGGATGGGTGAGGTGATGCGGTCAACGCTAAACGCGAATTTTTTGTTACAATTGAGCTTGGCAGAAAATTTTGTCGGTTTTTCTGCGGGACTGTCTCGCGGGAATTCAAGTTCAACTTTTAACTTTATTGTTTCTCTCGAGGGGAGAGGGGGAGGAAGAAAAAAAATCAGACTGTTGTCACTTGACAGAGTTTCTCCTTTCCACCAGCAACGAGAGAAACTATTTTACATACTAGTGACCCGTAGAACAAGGTGTGCATAGGAGCAAAACACAACTTTAAACAGAAAAAAAAAATATCTGATATACATCACGAACATTTCTTGCAGGTCGGAGGTCCACTCAAGTATAGGCACAAATAACACTAGAAAAACAGTGAACGAATATCCTGTCTCCTCAAACTCATCAAATCAGTGCCCAATCTATGCGTTTTGTTTATAATATTAGGCAACGAGTACTGCAACAGCTTGAGGCCGTAGCCTGCTCTCGAGCGAAAGGCTGATCATGTGTCAACACAACGGCCTGCATATGCAGGCACTCTCCGCTTCATATTTTTGATCGATAAAAAAAAAAACAAGTTGATTTGGCTTTGCAGACGTTTGATATGTTAGAAGTTTATATCTATAATGATCTGTAACTAAAACTATATAAAAGTTTTTGAAAAGTTGTAATGTGTGAGCATTGAGCTCCGCATTGCACATAACTCGAATTATTATTTTCTGGACGAACATGCAAGTGATTTATACTTGTAACCGTTGTGCTACCCCAAACAAGTAAGCAGTAATTATACTAAGGTGGCGATGCAAGCGAGTTGGTTCATGACTTCGGAAATTGGAAACAGCGCGCAAAAAGACGCAGGCGACGAGAGAAGAGCACAGTACAAGCGCTGTCCTGTGCTCTTCTCTCGTCGTCTTCGTCTTTTTGTGCGCTGTTTCCAACTTCCGTAGTAATTATAGCGAGAGTAAAATAGGGAGTTATAAAGAAGGATTAAGACCGAAAGGGGTAATATATGACGGCATTAAAATATAATTCCCACAACTTTTAAAGGTCTGCCAGCTACGCATTCGGCGCCCCAGCTCATGTACTCATTAAATATTACACCAAGAACTTTCACATATTGTAAGAAATCAATATTTCGGCCTTGGAGAGAGAGCCCTTGAGTAGATGAAAACACTGTATTCTTAAATCGAAAAAGTATTGCTTTCGTCTTATTTGTAATAATCATTAAAGAGATAGAGAATGTCCAGCCACTTATCTTCTGCGAAACGCTATTTGCGTTTCGCACGTTGTCGTTCAGAAACTCTGAGCGATTTATTGAGTTTCTGAATCCTAATCATGGCAAGTGCTGTGACGTGTGGACCCCGGACGCAAAGAATTTATATCACTCTATGTATCAGAGCAAACTTTTGAGAAGAGTAAGATGGTGGTGTGATGACCATGTAATAACGTTTCAGTCCCCTTCAGGGATTGGTGTGGACAGTTTTATGAGAATTTTGGAGTTTTACATGGAATCCACCGAAGTGGAGTTCGAAGACTCACACATCATTCCAAACGAGGGAGTGTGCGCTGGTTCCTCGATGGCGCCAGTTTTGTCGGAGATATTTTTGAACAAGGTGAATTGCCATGCCAGTGATTTTGTGGGGTCTCTCTGTCGGTTAGAAGTGTGCGTGCGCCCCAATACCTAGACGATATTTTGATTTGCGCTAGTGGGGAGTTCGGTGGAGGATATCAGGCACTTTGTGTTAGGAAAATGGAATGATTTGACTTTCACAGAGGAGAGTACCCGTGAAGGCAAGATACGGCATTTCATTTTATTTACTTGCCTTGAGGACCCGTATCCGGGTATTACACAAGGGGGGGGGGGGGGGGGGGGTAAGTTAAAACTTAAAAGACACTTGTTTGAACACAAAAGTAAAAATCACAAAAAAAACATGGTACAAATGTTAAATGGCAATAACAAGTTAACAAATCACTATAGAAATTTAGAACTCGTTCATTTCATCCAAGCAAACACTGACAAGTTCACAAAACTGAGATGCGTTAATATTTGTACAATGTCGTTGAGTAATGAATTCCAATCATCAATAGCAATAGGTAGCATGGAATTTGCGAAAAACAAAGATAAACAGCGGAGGAATTTGATTTTACACACATTGTCAACCCTAGCGGAAATTCGATCTGGGGCGCTGAGCAGGGCCATTTTCATCTGCGGATTGTAATAATCTATTTTATGAAGGGCAGGTCGGGAGAGCCTTCAACGAAGAGAAAGTGTTTGGAGATCAGATCGTATTTGGATCTAATCATGTATTTAGACAAAGCCCAGGCAGCACTAACTGTATGGCCGGTCTTCGCCCACTCTTTCTCTGGCCGTTGGTTGTTGTCTGGACATTATCCGACCAGAGATGTTTAAAAGATGCTCCGAGATGGTCATTTTGCCAAAGTGAAAGTAGAACGGCCAAACTCTGGCCAAAGAGAGGCCGAAAGGTGGCCGGACATTCACAATGTAACCGGCCAAAGGACGGCCGGCTTGAGGCCGTTGATTGGCTGGTTTTAATTGGCTATCCTCTGGCTGCTCAGCCTTGGCCGCAGTTAAGCCATTCAACTCTGGCCATATTGTGGCCATATTGTGGCCAAATTAAGGCCGTTCAGCTTTGGCCAGATTAAGGCCGTCCCACTCTGGTCGAATTAAGGCCGCTCACCTTTGGCCAGATTGAGGCTGTTCATCATTGACCAGGTTATGGCTGTTCAAACATGGCCAAAGTAAGGTAATTTTTTTCGGCCAGAACCAGGCCGTCAAACTTTTGCCGGTCAGGCCGATTTGATAAACTAAACCATGCATAGGCTATTCAATTGAGACCAGGCTCTTGTCTTTCAACTTTGACAAGAGTCCAGACACCTAAAGGCCTGGACTTTGGTCAAATTTGAACAACCGTCTTGGCTAAAGAACAGCTCTGAATTTTAGCCAGAGCCAGTTCTTTCAAAAGGGAGCCCAGGAATAAAGCTAAAAAAACTGCTTTGATACTTGCACTTCTTTCCTTTATTTTTCCTTTTTATGTCTTGCCTGGGACGCAAGCGGCAGTTCATGTCTGCAAAAAGTGAAATGGTCTACTGAGACGGAAGCAGGTCTACTATCAGAAAAATGTTCTCAGAGTACTTACAAATAAAACAACGATCTTATGTAATCCGTGAAAGATGCATAATCCGATTCGCACAGCACAGAACGATTCACAAACACAACGTCGAGGATGAAGGCGGTCGCTCACATTCCGCGGAAGTCTCGCGGTCACCAATGAGCAGCTCTTTGACGTGACAAATGAATAATCCAATTAGGGCAGGAGAAAAGAACGCAAACAGAATTTCGAGGCTAAAGGCGGTCGATCACATGCAACGGAAGTTTCGCGGCAGCCCATGAGCAGCTCTTTGTGGAAAGGCGTCCAACAAACACAACACAATAATTTCATTTCGATTTGATCATTTCAAAACATTCGGACTTGATCGATGTAAAATCAGGTGTACCTCAAGAAACGGTGCTCGGTTCTTTTTTTTAATATTTAATATTGATATACTCTTCAATTTAACTGCTAAGGCTAGGCTCTTTGCCGACGACTGTATCTTGTATACAAAGGTTAAGGAGCACATCGATCAAATTAATCCTAACACGTGTTTAGCACGCGTTGGTCAATGGTGCGATACTTGGAAAATGTCACTAAACTTAGATCGAATCGTTTGTATGACTATTACACATAAAACAAAGTCCATTGAATTCGCGTACGCCATCGAAGGGTATCCGCTAGTAAGAGTAAGCAGTTACAAATATCTGGGTGTCATTATTTCTCACGATCTCCGTTGGAGTGCTCATATTGATAGTATTGTAAAAAAAAGTGAATTATAAACTGTGGTATTAAGGCGGTCTTTGAAACTAAGTTCAATGAACACAAACCTTTTGGCTTATAAAACATTTATTCGTCCGTTGATGAAATACGCATGCGAAATTTGGAATCCTCATGTTGTTAAAGATGTGCTAAAGCTAGAAAAGGTGCAACGACGTGCTTTACGTTTTATTTTTTCCAAATATCGTCGACTGGATTCACCTACGGCACTGTATTCAAAAGCCAACATTACATTACCTAAGATGAGGCGTGAAGAAAAAAAGATTAAAACTTTTATATATGATTATTAATGGCTTATTGCAGATAGATACAACAACCTACCTAGTTCCTGACCAAGTCGAGAATAGCTCGGAACAAACACAGTCGCGCACTTCATCAGCCCCGGTTCTTCCAGGACTGTTTCAGATACTCATTCTTTCCACAAACCATAATTGACTGGAATCTTCTTTAGGAGCAAGCTGTGGTATGCCAATCACTTGAAGCTTTTTCTTCTCATATAGCATCTTTCAAAATGTGAAATAAAAGTTTTTTGTTCTTTTGTATTGTTTTCCGCCAACGCATTATAGCCCATGACGGTTCTAATTTTTTATCCTTCATTGTCAAAGCATTTTTTTATTATTTGGTGATATCTGTACCACCCCTTTCAAGTGTGTGCTGCTCTTGTTGTTATTTTTCTTGTACACTTGTATGCCTACCCTATTATAGTCTCAACAGAGACTGATAGTATTTTGAAATAAAAATAAATAAAAAAATAAATGGACACCGAAGAAATAAACAGCCATTCCCGAAAAGTTGGCATGGGTGTATCCTGGCACTTCACGACGAAAACCCACGGCCGCGACTGCAAAGCACGAAAAGCAGGAAAACACTGACGGACGTTTTTTTTTTTTTTTTTTTTTTTTTTTGGAAACCGGTACTACGTAGCACCTACAACTCACCCTAATAACTTGACATACAGCAAAGACTACTGCCCCAGTGAGCCCGTCAGAGTGACTCACATGACAAAATTTCGTCCAAGCGGTTTTGTCCTACGGAGAGCGGTCACGTGTTTTGTACCACCCCTCTGATTTGCTACAAGCGGCCTTAGCACTCGCGCACAGCCACATGAAGACACAAAAGAAGGTGCGGAGGTGATAGAAGACGAGGTCCTAAGGGGTTGAACAAAATAGCTGATTTCCCTCTGATGCTTTATATGGCCACCTGCACTGCCCAGGAAGGTAGCGAAATGGCACTCGTCAGGAATTGTTTTGCGAAGTCCAAATTTGAGCGTCTGAAACTGCCACTCACGTAGAAGCGTGCCTGCTCTAATGCGCACCGCGAGGTCACAAAATAATTACAAAAAACAAATTCGAACGCCGTCGGAGCACGGGTCAAAGCTAAGACGCCGAGAGCATGAAACAAGGTGCTTGCCTGACATCTTTTTCTCTCTAGTAGCCGAGCAGAAATAATACATCAGTGGACACACACTTTCCAATCATCTTTGGAACACCTGTGGCCAGAAGAAAACGGTGTGCTCTGAGGCCAGATGCTTGCCAGACACTTTTTTTTTTTGTCTCTGGTAGCCGAGTAGAAATGATACATCAGTGGCCATACACTTACGAATAATCTCTTGAACACCGGTCGCCGAGAGAAAAAATAGTGTTCTGTGGCGAGATGCTTGCCGGTCTTTTTTTTTATCACTGGCGGCCAAACAGAAACTGACTTGTCTGTGGCCAGATGCTTGTTAATAATTCTTTTATTGCCAGTGGCCAAAGAAAACCTGAATTATCTTTGGCCATACGCTTGCCGGTGATCTTTTGATCTCCGGTGGCCAGGGACCGAACTGGCCGGAGAGTGGCCAGAGGCTGGCCAGACACACAACACATTTTTCGTGCTGCCTGGGAGGTCTCTTCTGGAAGTCTGGCAAAGAGTGTACAAAGGCATTGTTGGCGGTAGACAGTTGTCATTCAAGAATTGCAAAAAGAGGTGTCATTGCTTCTATGTTGAATAACGCATGTAGCAAATATTGCGTACATTGGATCGACACGGCAGTTAAAAAAGTGAAAACCGTTTGCAGCTCCCTGTAACGCCGAATTACCCCCAGATCACGTGACCCCCGCAGACAAATGTTTCCGCTAGATTTAGCGGGGAAAATTTTCCGCTAGATTTAGCAAGGAAATTTACCATAATGCACCGCGCGGTTACGCCGACGGTGACGGCGACGCCGCTCAAGCCGGAAACGGGCGCCTAAGAGCTGCGCTCTACAAGCAAGTGGGACTTTTTTTGGAAACGGGGTATTCGCAAGCGATTACTTTTAGTGTGGTGTCCAAACTGTTACGGAAGTTTAGCTCGGTTTCTGTTGACAAACCGGTAATGAAAGATACAGCTTCTGTGCCTTGCTGTCACGGGATTTCTCATAATATCAAGGCAGTGGCAAACAAGTTTGGCGTAACCTTGGTATTTAAAGCACAACACAAATTAGAGAAGTTGACCCATTTTTTTTTGTGTCTGTCCTCAGATGTCAGAAAAAATACAGGGACCCAGCTTTAATTTGCCAAGAATGGGTTGTGTACAATATTCCGTTGCGGTGTAGGTTCTCGTACATATGGCAAACGGGTCGCTGTTTAAATGCTAGGATCCTAGAGCATAAGAGGGCTGCAAAGGATAGAGTCCAGAACTCTGAAATAGCAAAGCATATGGTAGAGTGTAACAACCGTCAACCTCAATGGGGGGTGTACTCGAATTTGCACAGAAAGAGTAAGGGAGCTAGGAAAGTCCTGAAAGAGTCATTGCGAATTATAAGCTCGGGTAGTTGTATCAGCCAACCTTTACTCTCTTTAGACAGTTAAGTTAAGGGGCTTCTGGTTATGTAGTTGGGTGGCTTTGGTTGTTCACCGAGAGTTTCAGCGAATGTAGGGGTGGATTTGTTTTTTTCACAAACTGCCTTGGGGTTTGTTTTTTCTGTCAATTTCTTTTCTCTTGTTTTCAATTTGTGGAAGCCTGGCTGGAAAAGGGAGGGGTTGATATTCAGTTTTTGGGAGATTAGACGAAGGTTCCAGTTGACCTCGAGTGGTTCTTTTGGTGGTTTCCTTTTCTGTGAAATCATCTGTCGTTGTTGGATGTTACAGATCTGTTTTTGCTGTTGGGAAGAGGTGTATGGGTCCGGTGAAAAGGGTGTGGACGGCTGTATAGGTGCGAATGTGTGAAATAAACTAGTAGCTCAGCTTGATACCTTGTGTATTGTCTATGTTTTTTTTGTTTTTGTTTTTTGTCGCTCCTCGTCTCGAGTTTGTAATAGACGTTATTCACCAGCTTGCCTCTGTTTCTATCCTTACTTCGCTCATTCTTCCCTTCAACATTTTCCTCTTTCTTTTTTATTTCCTTTTTCTCTGAACTGGTCTGCTCACTCCGATCCCGAGTGTGCAGTTATTTAAATGCCAGCGTGCGGTTTTGGTTTGTCTATTTTGTGTTTAAACATTTTAAGTATAATACTTGAATGCTTTCCGTGCCCACCGGGCATCATCCCTTTCAGTTAAACTTTCGTCCAATTTTATTTACTGATTGCCTCCTGCTTTCAATGGACGACCAGCCTATGTCACTTTACATTCCCTCATTTGGTGTGACCTAGCGCTCCCAGTGCTAACCTGCAGACGCTTCTATGTGGAATTTCCAAACCTGAAAGAACCTCTTATATCATACAGTACTACGTCAAAAAGACAGTCCTGCCACCATCACTACTTTCCATATACCCCTGACCACTACCTATCTATTATAACTCCTTAATGCCTTGAGTTTCATTATACCTAAATTTATTTTTCGTATTCTAGTTATATTTCCTGAGGTTATTCTACGTATTTACTTCCATTATTGAGCCATCCTACCAGATATTAGTACTCTTCTACATTGTCTATTTTACTCTCTTGTATTTTCAGGGGTTTCCTCTTTTCGTCGTTGAACACCATTACTCCAGACTTGTCAATACTACTATCGAGACCCAAGCTACCCTTCTTCCTCCACACATATTCCAGTAAGTTCTTGTAGTGTGTCGCTACAATCTGCCATGACTACTCTATCGTATGCATATATTGGTCCTGGAATTACTTGTATTACATTTCTCCCTCCTTCCATCCAATGATTCGCATCAATACTTAAACTGTTCAGCTTTAATTTCTTCTTCATTTCAAATAGTTATATTATAAAGAGCAGGGGTGAGCCCTTTTCATTTTGCTGCTGGTTGTGTAGTTTCTGCTTCCGTTGTTATAACTACATGATTGTCTGCTGAAGAAACCTAAACAAATTCGCATCTGAGTCATACTTCTTCAGTTAATCCTAGAGTTTTCTCTGGTTCACGTTATTGTACGCCCCCTTGATGTCCAAATGAGAAACTATATGGGGCTTTGGCTTTTTATTGCTCTCTATACATTGAGTGATGACGAATAGGTTATCTTCTAGCTTTCTATTTCTTCGGAATCCACTCTGAAACTCACTCAGAATTCGCTTTCATTCTGCCCATTTCGATTTACCCTAGACCTAGGACGTCCAAAAGCAAGAACAGTCACGTTTCAAATATCTTTATATTTACGCATGGCCATTGATTGGAGCTCAAACGTTGTCGCAACTCCTGATGCAACCAAATTGCAGAAATATTTATTCGATATCGTATTCTAGATTTGTGCGTCAGTATATTCTGTGCATTTTTCATCTATTTTGATGTTTTGTCTTTGACTTGTTTTTATGCGCGTTTTCTCGATAAATTTGTCCCCCCCCCCCCCCCCCGCTTCTTATGTTATGTAATACCCCGGAGGGAGTCCTTACGGGATCTAAATAAATAAATAAATAGTACTCGTATATCTAATCTGCATAGATTAATGTTACGGTTATCGGGCGGTATGACCTGATGTTGTCTTTGTTTCCTTTGCCTTTATATATTAGTTTAATTTTGCTTGGTTTCCCGTTGTTGAGTACGTATAACCCAATAATTATTTTGTTAATCACATACCACTTTAACTTGCTTGTTTTAGGGTCTGTATGAGTCCCAAGGGAATGACATCTGGGCTTGTCGCTGTACGTGCTGGAACCTTACGTTCAGCCTTGTTCCATTCCCGCGTGGTCGTCTCCATTGTTACACTATTCTACTCTCCCTACCCTGCTCAAGCTGTGAGAAATTCACTTCCCTTGTATACCTCATGTATTATCCCGCCTCTTTCCCCTTTACCTTTCTCCTCTTCTGTGTGGTCAGGTCAGTATGTGCTGGCACCTCTTTGTCTGTCTCCCGTGCGCTTTAATGTGCTCCCAAAACCTTTTTGCCGCATTTCTGTCTTTTTTTTTTTCGTTTATCCCGCATCATGCACTGTACACATGCATTCACAATTTTGGCCAGCATTAAAGCTAATGCCCCCTTTTCCTCTCCCGGAAGTTCTCCTATTTTGACTCTACTTCTGCTGAAATGGCCCCCTTTTCTTTTCCCACCTATGGTCCCGAAGTGATTTTGGCGTCGTGCTATGGCTGCCTTTACCTCTTTATCCCACCAGCTTTTTCGTTTCTGCTAGTTTTTAGGGTTTCCTTTTTAATTCGACATATTTCTCATTCCTGTATAAAAATGTCTGCTAGATCCCCACAGGTCCATTCCCTTTTCCGGTTGCTTACATTCTATGCTCTCAATCATTTTGAATACTTCCTGTAGCTGAGTTTAATTTAGACTTTTTTTTGCTATCCCAGCCCTGAGCTTGTTGTCCGGGTTCTGATGCGACAAATTTAATCTTACTTTTCTTGTCGTCTCTTTCTACACTTTTTACTCCTTCATCTATTTCCATGCCTCCTAATTTGTTGTACAGTTTGTGGGATATTAAGCAGTAGTCAATTGTCGAGTAAAAATTGTCCCTTTCCCACGTTATCTTCCCAGCGCATCCGCTGTTCGTTGTTGCCAGTAAAGTGGCAACCAGTGATTCGGAGGTGTAATCTGAAACTTCAAAATTAAATTTTCTCGCAAGGAAATTTATATTGCGAGAAACTATTTGACAAATATAATAAGGGTGGGTATTTAGTGCATGGTGAAATTTTTAAGAAAATTTACGAAAATCATCAAACAGAACCGGAAGTCTCCTTGAAATATTCAAGTTTTCTCGCTTACCTGGAAAGCTGGAAAGCTCGATAGGATTGGAGAACGCTTTCTTGTTTTCTTCTGCAGAATTTTGTCTGTATGTTTACAGCATTGTATGTTTCTTTCTGGAATGTTGTAGCCGGCGCAGTTTTTTTTCTGTTTTGGTATTGGTAACGCTAAAAGCGGAAGATATCGTTCTTAATTCTTAATTTATTACTTTTTTGGCGCGTCTTTTGATTGTTTCTGATGTTTGCTTTGCATTCCAAGCGAACTAGCTCACACTTGCCTTCCCGCAGCAACATGGTTTTTAAAATATTCTCCGCAATGGAAACGCTTTGGATAATATTTTTCAGGATGCACTAGCAGGCATACTGACTGAAGGGAACCTTACTTACTATTATGGGTGTTTACGTTGAAGTATTTTGTCGTTAAAATGGAAGGTGCGTTAAATAAATTTTGGGAGACCCTAGTGTCTATTCACGAACGCATTCAATAAAACACACGCTCGATTAAGTATATCGTGACAGCAGCTGATATAGTTCTCTGAAGGCTTTCGGCGTGTTTTCGTGTCACGTAACCCATTAACTTGCTAAATGAGATTGAGACCACAGCAAGACATCAAACAATGTCAACGTTTAAAAAATATAAACGTTTTTTTTTCTGCTTCTTATAGGTCGTGCAGCTTCTTTTTCCGTGCTTCTTTCGTTGATTTCTTCTTTTGCTGTCATTCTGGCACTTCTGTCACGATCTTGTCGCACGATCTCATCACATTAATTCCCTTTGACTCGACCTAGAGTTTCTTTGTATAGACAGAGTTGCGCGTCTGTTTTCCGCATAACGCCGTGCCAGTATTTGCCGAGATCCGATCACGTGAGGAGCACGATCGAATGCCGTGCGAGAAAGTGGACGTTGCACGCGCCCCGGCGTACGTTCCCCGGCTTTTAAACTCACCGCACGCCTCGAACGGGCGGCGTTGCTATTTGCCGAATCCAGTCACGTGAGGAGCAGGACCAACATGCCGTTCAGGAAAGACGGCGCAACAGGGATGGCTCATCCAGAGCTGTGTATTGGGAGAGTTTGGCCAATAGGCGGAGCAAAGACCGCCGCCAGCGCCGAATATTCCTTCCGCGCTTAGAGCGTAAACTAAATTTGTGACACAGCGTCCACCAATCAAGAGACCGCGACGTCACAATATTGCAAATGACATTTAAAGCGTGAAATAAAAGAGTTCAATCTCGGCCTCTCTGCTCCACTTCACAAATGTCTGCAGTAAAGACAAAGGCACAGGCGGGTGAGCCTAGCTCGGCAAAACGATTTTGTATGTACGAGAACTCGTGCATAGGAGGCACTTTGCAAAGCCACGCATTCGTGTCCATGCCTTTGTCTGCACTGCTGATGCTTGTGCAGATGGAGTATAGGTGACAGTTCGCTCTGGGCTGGCTTGCTAGAACAGCGTCTAATGGCGAATTCCACTGGTCGTTTTGGATGCGCCGGGATCGACTTTTCTGGAGCGAGCCTATTTCACTGGGCGATCGGGATCGAGACCGACGTGTTTCACTGGTCGTTATGGATTAGCTCCCGCGCCAGCGCGTCTTCCAGCGTCTCACCGCGAGCGCGACCCCTAGCGCGCGTCGGCCGTCGTGAAGACGGACGCTTCCGGTGCTTTGCGGCGACTATCGTCGAGCTTCAGCATGTTTGTCACCTGGGGCGGGTCAGGGATCCACTAACGATGACGTCGTGACCTTTCCTCCTAGGTGGCTTTGCCTCGGGAATCTGGCTGTTTGCGGTCTCATGCAGAACACTGTTGAAGGCACCGAGGTCGACTTTATCCAAGTCAACTTCCCGGCTCTTTTTTTTGCAAACCTAAGAACAAACACAAACAGGCATAAAATGTTGTCGTTACCGCTTTCATGAACACTGTCGCCAACTGCGATGGTGTAATTAAAGAAAAGATGCATGGATGGAAACGCCGATAAAGTTTCATTTTTATTCGAAAGTCGCATTACAGCGCCGGCGAACGTTGATATACATCCATAAACTTCGGAAAAAAGGTGTTCAACATGGTAGATAGATATAAATACCTTCAAATATATATGTATATTTATATATATATATATATCTTCTCTGTGTGCAGGCGTATAATCCTCTGCGCTAAGTCAGGTAGGACAGGATTGTGATAAACACTGGCTCTAAAGGCGCCAGTGGGCACCGGGCGTCTGATTACCCGAACGTGGTTCGAGAGTGGAGATTGTCTTTTCTGGCAGAGGCAGCCCCGCGAGAAGAACTGCCCTTGCGCTATCCATGCTACAGTGCTTCACGCACGAAGATTGTATTTCGCAGGTCGGAGATAAGTGGACACGTCGCTTTTGATTATCAGTTGCTTTGTGGAACTCACTGTGCGATTGTCCGTACAACGCTTGTCTCGGGCTATTCCAATCAGTGTTTGGCAATTCGATGCCCAGCCGAGGGCGATAACCTAAGAAGTAGAAGGTCGAAACGTGAATCATCGTCTTAATTCGGAACATACGCCTTCCTTTTTCTGCTCGACTCATCAATTGCTGAAAATTACGCCAAGATCAAGCAACGCAGAACATTAGGAGCAACTAACTTTGAAGGCCCTACAGGCATTTGTAGGCCCTCAAACCATTCGTAGGTATTAGTAGACCCAGGACAACGTACGCTATCCTTTTTTTTCGTTCGGACAGACTTAATTTGCAAGAATGCCTCTCTCAAAATAAATTAATTTATAACTATTCATAACATTTTTATTACACGAAAGTGCGTTCGTCGAACCTAGCTTTTGCAAACGCTCGCTTTGAAAATTTGGTGCTCCCCGCTGCTCTGGAGGCTGGAAACCAGCGCAGCGGTCAACTTCAGAAACATCGCGCGGGCCCTGACAACCAAAAGATATTACGAAGTGGAATGAAATCACGACAATGACATCACGGGTGGGAAAGGGGGCGCCGCGGGTGGTGGGCCACGTCAACCCTGGTGCAGAGAGCGGGCACCACCACCGCTTTGGCTCATCCTACGGGACAATGCGGCTTGGCAACGTTCCCGGCTAGCCCATGCGGGCCTTGAAGAGTGGGTTGTGGAAGAAACTCATGCTCTTGTAAGGCCTGTAGCTGGGCCGATAGAAGTCGTTCATGGCGGCGGCGGCCGCGGGGGGCACGGTGCCGATGCAGCTCTTGGGGTCGGCGAAGTAGAAGCAGAGCTTGCGTGGCGCCATGCGGTGCCGCCTCTGCAGCTGGCAGCACAGGCCCCTGGACACGTCGCACTCGTCCGACGACTGGCACTCATCACCTGCGAAGGGCGGCACGGGCTGAGTTCGGCTCGGGTACGCGCTGCGACTCTCAAACAACTATACCCTGTTTTATCTTACGATGGGGCCACAGAGGATGTTTTGAGTCACTGAAGACAATCCAGTGCCATGACACGTGACATTCGGGAGGGGTGCTGCAGCGCGCGGGGCAGACCTGACACCTTCACAGCACTAAAAATACCCTTTCCGAAATTCAGTCTGGGACACTTTGACCCCCATCAGAATCGGAAGAATGGTGTCTTTGCCGCATACTAATGCGACCTCTTGGTCACTTACGGGCAAAGAAGTTGAAGAGGGTCATAACAGTATGATTTGAGGCATATAATTTTGAGACGGTAGTACAATACAATGCACAGATTGAATACAAAAGCCTTCACTTCAAACTCTGCTCCAGTCAATCTGTTGGCGTCCGTCCTATAATCGACTCTAAACCCCCTGAATGTATAGATGTCTATTAAATCGTTGGTTCGGGTTTGAGCTTGTCCTGACCAGATGTATCTTTGTCACCGTCGAAACTGAAAGAGATCAAGAACGGACAGCACAGCGAAGAATGCATACTCGTTCGTTCTTTACTTGCGAAAATGGCGATGCCGGATAACAGACTACAGACTACGGATTCTTTTCCGTCATTAGTACGGCCGAAGTTAAACTTCAGCCAGCAAACGGCACTGAATTTCTGAAAGGGTCTATTATCCGGGAGGGCTGAAGGCGTCTGCTGCGACTCACTTTAAGGTAAACCAGAGTATAGAGGACGTAGGATCGCACTGGCACATCACCAGGCTACCCGCTCGGCTAAGGAAACCGCAGCTTCAAAATGTTAACTTCCTGAAGATTTGACCTTTGATGTGGCATACTAAGAACGAGAGGGCTGCGGGGAGGGGTCTTAGAGCCGGTCATATTAGAGGACACGTTTCTTTCAGGAATTTACGTCCGGCCTCTACCAAAAGTAAGGCCAGCTTTGTTCAGGTTATTTTTGATATGAACCAAATTTTATACCTTCTAATTGACAGAGAGAAAATGAAAGAAAAAATACTGATTTAGCTTACATATGGCGAGCAGAAAATTAGTTCTCTGCACCGATAGAAAGGAAATGACGTGCGCACTGCACTTGGATAAAGGGAAGGGGAAGGGGGGTAGAAAGATATATTAGTTATGCTTCTGTTCTCAAAAGACAAAATGAAGGCGAGGCACGCCGGTCCTTGTGCTTGTCAGTGGTGCGCAACATCAAATAGTACTTGTCTCTTACAGTAGGATGAGCCCGTTAGGTAGGATAGGTACATGACTTGCATGTACCTACTCAACGCGGCGACTAATGTTGCTTTCGACATCCGCATGCGAAAGCCATACGCGGACTTTGGACGTGGGTCCGACTGGCAGCCCCAACGTTTAAGGACAAGTTCTATCCCGTTCTCATTCCGTATGTTCTACAACATTTTGTATTCTTCAGCGTTGAACAGGGTTTTGGAGCAAGTTACTTTCGTACTCCCCCCCCCCCCCCCCCCCCGCCCCTTTCACTTTTTCAGTTTACAGATAGAGGTCATTTATATTTCCCAACAGCGTTAAAACCTGTGAATGCCATGTTTTGGGATAGTGAGCGCTTCGGGAAACATGATACGTACGTCTCGAATTTCAACAAACGCTCGACCAAATGTTTAAGGATTGTTGTCCAAAGGACAACACGATCACTGGAAGACAGCATTTTGAGACCACGACACTCTTTTGTTCCATAACTAGAAAATAACTAGAAAATAGATAGGGAAGGTCAACATTATGTAGTGGCGAGGCGTACACTTTACCCGTAACCAGAGGAGAGAAAAGCCTTGACGTGCGTACAGAGTCATCGGCGTGAGCAACTGCGGTGTTCCGTATCCTGAGCGTCCGCCATTTTATGACCAGGATTGGGGCTTACAAAATTACGTTCCCGTTCGAACCTCGTGAGATATCGAAGTTCATGCGGAATACACTTAGTAAACAAACAGTGAATCACCTGATTGACTCTCGGATTAATAAATGCATTCCTGACTGCACCCACTAGGTGCATCCAAGCTTAACACCTTACAGCCTCGGACACACGGCTAATACATAAGAAATGGCAGTAATGTATTATTCTTATGTAATTACAGTAATTTAACTACTTTTGACAGTAATTATTAATGTAATTTATCATTTAGTGGTTGTAATTAAATAATTTTATGAATTACTGTGGGGTGGTGATTCTAATTTAATTTTAACTACCTTTTTTTTTTGCTTCGAGCGTGTCTTGTGCGCCTGCAAAACTGAAGGGCCCGTTTGAAGATACAGTTCCAAGCAAAAAGTAAAAAAGTAAAAAAAAAGTAATGAAATGCATTAGGCGGTTTATGAATGAACACATCATGAAGATGACAGACCTCTTGTGTGAAACTGTTCAATAGCTCGAGCGCGAGCACTCAGCAACACAATAATAATTCCCTTCTAAAACAAAAGACATCAAGAAAAACGAACTGGAAATTGATGCAAAAAAAAAACAAAAAAAAACACTGAATCTTGCTTTTTTTTTTTTTTTGCTGCTTGAATTATTCTGGCAAAAGGACTCGTGGTAAGAGCTTGGCTAGTTTTCTGTCGTGTAGAGGCCAAAGATAAGGGCAGCCTCCTTCAGATTCAACTTATCCTAAGCCCATACGTTTTGACGGTGCCAGGGTTTCTGGAAAAGACGTCGTGTAGGGGAAACAGCTGACTGCCCCGCTGTGAACATTAAGTTACGAAATTGCAAGGAATTCCGGTTGCAAAGATTGAAGCAATCAAGCTGCAAGGCATCTCTGATTGTGTTAGGGTCTTTTAAAATCGAAGAGGCCTTAGCAGAGCTGGGAACAAGTCTTGGAGCGGGCTGTACGCCTGCATTAACAGACTGTACCGTTCAAGAGAACTTTAATTAAGCACAGGATGAGTTAAAAAAAAAATAAAGAAGAGATTCACAAGTGTGAAGCTACTGCCAGGTGTTTGCTCGAAGGATCTTTATATTTTTAGTCCCGAGCGAAGGATAAAAGAGATGATAGTAATTTCATTATTTTTCTTTTGTTACTCTATATCGGAAGGGAAACAAAGCAGGTAAACTTTTTTCTATACCGGTTGCCCGTAGTTATAGGTGTATACTATGAATAAAAAAATTGTTAGAAATAACATATTGTTTATCGTTGCATAGCAAAATAAAAAAAGGAAATTAAAGGTAATTTTATTACTTTTTGAAGTAACTTGTAATTGTAATTTATTCGTTTTCCGTCGTGATGACGTGGAAATATTTTCGCCACTTCAGTCAAAATAAAAAATTGTAAGGTAATTTAATTACGAATTGAAAGTGATTCGGCCAGCCTTCAAATACATAATGCCAAAAGAATCTGCGGAGACTGTTTGGTGCGTGTTCCTTATACGGCGGTAGTATTGGTCGTACAAAAACTCTGCATTCGAAGCGTACAGGCAGCGCTTGGAACACGTTTGAAGCGTCTCTCGCAGATACGTGTGCAGTGAACTTTTTGTATGATTTGTGAAGCGTGACTTAAAGGTGCTTTTAGTACATCCTTGTGTCACACTGCCCACACATCATACAAAATGTTGGCTGCATACACGCAATGACAGAAGCATCCGCGGGATGCGCTTCAAGCATACTCGAAGCGCCGCATGCACGCTTCAAATGCAGACAGTCTTTGCATGACCAAAATGGCCGTCATATAGGAAAGACCTCAGATACTCTACGCAGACTGTATGATGTAGGAGCAGTGTGACTGCAGCTTTAGGGTAACAGTACAGAACGTTCCTCCCACCGGTGGGTTTAGAGCGTCCAAAAAACTGGTCCCTCGATTACCACCCCGTGACGTCACAGAAGTTTCACGCTGTCGCCAGTCGCGATCCTGGCGGCGTCCCAACAGCTGCGGTGTATGTGGCAGACGCCTCTTATGCTGCAAGTGGCACTTCAATGTGACAGTCCGTGGAAGCTTTGGCAGCCAGAAGTTGGGACGCCGCGACACAGCGACACTCGCGCTGGCTCGTGCTTTTTTTGCAGCATTTATACGACCAACCACCAGGATCGCGACATCCGACAGCATGACACTCCGGCTTCTGTGACGTCATTTTTTGCTACTTCGTTACCATGTTTGATGTGTGGACGGGACAGGACACTTTACACACCAGCCCGAGACGCGCTTTAGTCACCATAGTTATAGTGACCACCCCGAAGAAGTCTGCTGGCGATCCGAGTGGCCTCCTCGAGCTATTTCGTGACTCGACCCTTATTGGACTGAGTTGGTCGTGAGAACGATTTGTAAGGACCCGCTGACACACTTGAGACTTCTTATGATTGCCTTACTTAAAACCTCTTAAAATCTCTTAGGAAGAGAGAACACAACACACAGAACCGCTGGTGCCATCCATGCGGTGATCCGGGAACTGCATTTCACTAGAAAGAGCGAAGTGTTTTGCGGTATTTGCGAGTTCAAATGTACGTACTGGTACATAGCATTGACAGCGCTTTTCTTTTTTAAGCCAAAGAAGTAAATCTATGCTGGAATAAAATAGGAAAAAATTGCTGTGGCTTAGCTCGGCTATGCCAGGATATACGTAGCGTGAGCTTATGCGCACAAAATGAGAGGCGCTATCAAGCGGCTCCGGTGCAGCGTCAGACACGGCTACTGCGCAACGAAGGCGGACTGCTAGGCACGCGGCGGCGCCAGTGCGTCTGCAGCGGCTATGACGTCACTCCTCTCGAATGCGCAGACCGGCGAGGCGCGCGCGGTGGCGGCGGAACGCGCGGCGGCGGCTTCGCGTGGCTCTCATCGTGAGCCGTGCTCATTATGCGAGCCGTGCTCATTACACGCAGAGCCGTATATGGGGAGAGTTTGGTCAGTCTATGATCTCGCCGCTTTAACGCTCTCCTTCCAAGTGAGCCAAACAGCACGCGGCGTAGAGCGAGAGGCATGAGCGCATGCGCGTGAACTCCCGGCTGCTCCCACCTGAGTGGGGAGGGCCGCCATCTTTGATCATTCTCCCGGCGGAATGCGTGAGATCGGCATCTAAATCTCGATTATTGCCTTTTATATCGCCGGCTCTCGCAAGAAAATGACATTCTGCTCGGTGGGTTAAAAAGCAAATAAATGAAGATTTTTCGGCGTATAACCACACACTTTTATTCAGGCGAAAAAGAAGTCGGCCCGTAGCACACGACGCGTAGTCTCAGGAGTGCTCTTCTCCGACCAGTCTCCGACAGCGTTGCTAAAAAATGGCGGTCGTCTCCTCTCTGCTCCCTTCCTTCTCTCTCGCTCCTTCGGCGCTCTCCTCCCTTCCATTTACTTTTCTCCTCTCCAGCGCCTTCGTCGCCACACCCACTGGCCAAACTCTCCCAATATACGGCTCTGATTATGCGGAGCCGGGAGCTCCGCCGCCGCCGCCGCGCGCTCCGCATAATGAGCACGGCTCATTATGAGGGCCACGCGAAACTGCTCAACCTTGGCCAGTGCAAATAACGCTACAATATAAGTCACTACCAAATTGTTGACGGCTATTTCATAGGTGGCGTCAGTGTATTCTTTTGACGAAAGAGGTGCTGAGAGGTTTCAAGGCACACTCTCCTAAACGGTCGAATTTCTGTGAACCCACACAAGACGTGGTCTTCGAATTCTAATTAAAACACGGCACTACCTATATTGTCGTGTCATGTTTTAACTCAAATTGAAACATGACACTACCTATAACTAGCTTAAACATGTATATGTAGCACCAGCTTACGTTAATTTGGTTGCGTTTTCAATGTAACGACGACGAGTAAAAACAAACATTTACAAATGCATGTTGACAAGCCTGACTTTTGGGGGGTTACCCTGACGTCCCAAGTAACAAACTCAGTTTTTCCGAATATTTACCATAAAAAAGACACTTTACAGAAATTACAGCTTAAAAAACACTGGCCCGTTTTAACTAGAGCAGTGTTTTCCTGAAGCTGCGTTCACACCTAGTAATACAGCCATGTTACGAACTGGCAGCATGAGGACCAACAAAGGAAGAAGCATACAAACGGACTGCACACGTAGTTCATTTCGGAACTCGACATTCTCAACCGGGCTCAAAAGTGAAAAGGGGTTCGATCAAAATCCTATAAACCAGCTGCGATCAATGTCGTGCTTCACTATCCCCAAACATCCCGAGGGTATAAACATCCCCAAACCGCAATATGTCCTTACTTTATTTCGTAAATCAACATCCCCTTCGGCTTACCCTTGCCGCTGAAATTTTCTCGTTTTCCTTCGACATCTTCGTTAAAGGGGAACTGTTGTTGCTTCAGAGAATGATGCTTGAACGCTTATTGTTTTTCTTGACACGAAGAAAACCGCTTTCCCCGGAGCAGTGACGGCCAGATGGAATGGCGCCATTGCGGATGACATCCCCGGAGGGTAAGCCGTGGACCTCGTGACGTACTCTCGTCATCAGGCGCCTTCTAGTCGCATTATTTCTGGCCGTCCCCGGGACCGGAATGCGCCCGAAACCTCGCGACCTAGGCTCAGTCCATCGCTGCTTCAATTAAGACCCTTCGCGCGGAGCTAATGAGGCGCTTCTGACCTGATGGACAGCGAAACCTCGAATATGCGCAGTTCATTAGGACGCCGCAGCCCTTGACCACCGATGGCGGCTCCCCGGTCGTTAAACGAAGGACTGATGATTTATCTGTGCTTAATGGCTGTTTGATTCGCGACATTTGTCATGAGCTAAATGAGGCTAGCAAATAAATAATCGCGAACACAAAACAAACTCTCGAATGTTTTGTTTTGTTTTAACTGTCGGCACGAGACATTTATACACCAAAATAAGCTTAAAAAATAACACGTAGTATTTATATTTCGATACTTATTTTGTGTTACGAGCGATTCGAAAACACGGTTCCGTTTCGGAGTTGACGTCTCGCGATATAAGTATATATATTTTTTTTGTTTCTTTTTATGTGGCACATGTGTCCTACCCCCGCGTTAAACTTTCTTTTAAGGGAGATCAGTGTCCACTTAAGGAAACTCTCTAGCGATACCAACTATCATGATGCACTGAACGTCAGGAAGGGAACCCATGAACGAAGCTCTCAATGTTAACAAAACACTCCACAGTCACAGTTGCTCCACAAAACCATCATGTGAGCATCGAAAACATTCAGGTATATGTGTCGCTAGCGCACACCTGCATTGTCTTTCTTCCCACCAACTTCGAACAGTTTTCTGCGAACGGTCAGCGAGACAAACGAGCTTCTTCAGGTAACCGACCTTTTCTTGGTACGAGATAGACGAAACGCAGACTCCCGCAACGGGGCCTAAAGTTTTTATGGCCACGGCGAGACTACATGGGCATCTAGGGAGACGGTTGAAGGACGCACTGAATGGGCCCTCGCCACACTGTACGTGGAGGATCTTTACGCGTTCCTCCAAGGCAGTAAAACGTGGCGGCGGCTCCCGGATTTTTTTACGGGAGGCTTCGCTAGATCGCAGTTTTCTTGGCTGCCTTCCCGGAAAGCCGACTTAACGAGCCATCGGTCTCCCTGCTTCCCTCGGCAGAGCGGAGGAGTTGGACCGGCGTGGCGCCCGGCCTGAAATAGAAGCCACTCGGAAAGTGGCCCGTAAGGCGTCCATTAGAGCAGCCAGTGAAAGCGTGCGGATCTGGAACAAGTGTGGCATCGCGATTCAGTATACTTTTATCGGTTGGCTCGAGGAGTTGAAGCAGCGGAAAGCGGCGTATCGGCATCCTCCCCGTTTGTGTTTTGTTATTTGCGACCCGTGTACCGAGAAGCTCCAAATCTCCGCTCCTGTATCCCCGCCAAGTCTGAAAAAGGAAACCAATTTTTCAGGCTCGGGGTTCGCTTAGACGCGCGATCACGCAGCTGAAGTGCACTTCACCTAACGCGCCTGCTATCATAGATACGGAAGAGAGGAGTGTCAGCTCATGGGTTAATAATGCGTGAGAACGTTGAAGCGTTCATAGAATGGAAAATTATTGACCAGATGATTGAATTGGTTTAACTCTTAGCAGTAATGAAGCGCGCCGTTTACATACATATGCGTCAGTGTACACATTCCACAATAAACAACCCGGAAGTGAAACCACAATATACCTTTCTCAAGATGAAATGATTTGATTTAAAATTTTTACTACACCCGCGCATACATCAGGTATGATCAATTTCTTTCTTCCCAACCTCCGCAAAGGTCGTCACAAAAGATAGCGAGGCTTTGAAAACTCGCGTAAAGTTTTTGCGAATGGTTGCCTCGTAGCAGCTGACATTGCACTAAGTGTTTAGGGCTGCAACGTAAATTTATAGACGGATATATATTAAAATATTCAGTCAAGTAACTTTAAATCTATAAAATATATATTAATGACGCACTTCAGACACCATCTAAGGCTCGAGCGCGATTGGAGTGTTTTCGTAAGCTTGAAGTGCAGTGCAATTGAACTGCGAGAAATGTGCGCCGTGTCATGAATAATTTTCTGGCAGGCGCAAAATGTTAACAAGTATAGTTAGTAAAGAAAGGCGTCCAATCAAGCCTTAATGAAGGACCTATAGCAGTTTTGTTCGACGTCCTTTCTTAATTTTTGTTAGCCACAACCGGATATATTTGATGTTGATCGTTTACATTCAAATGCAAGTATTCGCCCGGAAGACTGAAAAAAGGAAAGAAGACTAAAACCTGAGGCTTGCTGGTGAAATCTAAGAACTTAAATATAAAATGACATAATAATAAGTTGAATTTTTACCAAATGTAAGTTTCTTTATGAGGAAAAGATGGACCCACAAGCGTAGACAGCCAGAAATATCTTTTCTGCGGGCATGCTACATATCGTAGAAACCTAAACTTGTGTGAATGTGACGATAGGGGTGGTAATAGGATGCGACATTTTAAGAACAGGACATTACCTGGATCAAAAGATAAAGCCGAATAACAAAATTTCCCTATTATTTGACGTCCAACTCAACCAAATATTGGTCAAACCGAGAAATGTAGTTGCGAGTACCTGTGGCAATTATTTCAGAAAAACAAACTTGCCAGCGAAAAATGGGATCGTACTTTCTGGCTGACAACAATTGTGCTGAAATAAATGGCACAGTCGTCCACAACGCCTTTCCTTGATTTGAAAAATATTAAGTTTATCGGTGGGCCTGGGCTCAAAGAGAAATATTATTTTTGTTTCAATTTGCACCTAGGGAGCGCCTGGTTTTTAAACTATCTCATTCTATCATCCCCCCTAGTGTCACATTCACACGAAACTTCCGCTTTTCGATGCGTAGTTCACGTATGCGCGAAAAAAAAAAAAAAACTGGACGGCATTTTCTCTCTCGGACCCTATTGTTGTTGTTTTTTTGTTTTATTTTTGCTGTTTTCTTTTTGTAACGGTCTCCACGTTGAATTTAGACGTATCTGGTCTGGTAAAAAGTACCAAATCCCTTCATTCGCCGAATGGAAGGGTCTAGAATTCGGGAGTTCTTTTTCCCTCGGTTATAACTTTTTTATAGCAGGGATGCATAAGCTATTTATTATCTGGCGACCAACCAATTTACTTTATATTCCAACATGGCAGCCATCGCACAAAAACGGTTTTAGGTAAAAGTTGGCGAATAATTCTACGGCCCCTTTTAACTCGAGACGAGAGTGGGGAAAGAAGGACGAGTTCAACACCGTTTCCGAACACAGCTATGAGTTTATCTTTCCACACTCTCCAAAAGTGCGCGGTCACACACCGGTCGCCAGCTTTCTCTGGAATTTTCGACTAGTGAAGGAGAGCGCGTGCGCAGCTTTAATAGCCCTTCGTGCAAGCGCCCCTCTACCTATAACTGCCTGGCCAGACAAAGTTGTTCTCGAGTATATTTGGGGACGTCACACGCCGACTGCCTGGCGCCGGCTGCCACTCGAACACTTTTGTTTTTCTTTAAACCTCTCGATAAAATTCACGTTTCGGGTTTTTCACATGTATCGACAACCATTGCAATCCAAATGCGCGAGACACGTGCCAGGGGCGAGGGTTCCACGACAATTTGCTTCCAACGGTTGTACGAGGAACGCGCCTTCTGCAATGTACCACTTGGCGTTACTTCTAGCAAATGCAAACACTTAAAGGGGCATTAGACCTTTACAAAGAGCGGCGATATTTTCCTGGCGTCCGGATAATGCACAAGGCTCAAATTATGCAATGCCGAAAAAGAAATGATAAAAGAAAACACGTGGTGCCTTTGATGACGTACTGATGCTATGGCAACGCCTTGATGAAGTCGAAAACGTGCATTTTCAAATAAAATAAAGCGAGGTGCAGACGCACCAAGCGCGTCAACCTCGTAGCTTAGATCAGATGCAGGTCACGCGCGATAGACCCTTTTCAAAATTCAGTCTTGCAGCCTCGATTACTATCATCATCTCAGGGTATGACATCTGTGCCAAAATAATGGCGGCCTTTTCGACGTTGACAACGGGTGAAGCTACCCAAATCTAGAAAAAAGGTGTTTTATGAGGCCTTCGAGGCGTCAGTACAACACGACGCACAAATTAGATACAACGGCTCTGTAGGCGTTTACTATGGAGTGTGGCTCAATAGTTTTCTTGGCAAAAGTTTGGCTCTAAAACTTTTTGTGTTGCTAAAAAATGTATTGAATGCGATTATGAATCACCGCTTTGTACTGGTATTTTTTTATAATGATCAGATTATCGAAACTGAAACAAAGCAAAAATTAATTATTAGGTCGTCGAAGGACCAACTCTGATGCGCCATTGACGCGTGCGAAAGTGACAGTGCCCGGCGAAATACAGTTTCATGTGAGCCATCCGCCGTTAGTATGTCAAAAAAATGAAACTGATTTTTGAGCCACCAGATGGCACTGAATTTTGAAAGGGAATATGGCAAATAAAGTCACGTGACTGCTGGGCCTCTAAAACGGAGGTTACATGAATTCAGATCTTCTGACTTCACGGCGGTGGCGCTTTTACAATGTTTCGCGACAAAATATTGGCACTTTGTACGCGCCCAGGCTACTAACTTTGGCTGTAGCCTACTATAGACCTTTTCATGAAAGAGCGTGTGGCCAGTGCCAGATTGAGTGCTCGTGCGTATGGCGCGTGCTTTGCTCGCTTTCTGAAGTGACGAACACGCACGTGCTGGACTGTGAAGATCGCAAGCTGGACTGTGATTTTGTAAACATCAGTAAATCTAGTCCACAATAGACTTTTTCCTAAATTAACCAAGCTCAAGCAGCGTGTACGAGTGTAGTTGCACGCGCTGCGCATACAGCCTTCTGCAGCAGTAACTGTTCTAATATAAAAATCTAATACAAATGGCACTTCTTCAAGCGCTTTCATCAATGTCTTAATTTTTTTTTTTACTTAGGATGTTTATTACAGGTAAGGCGAACGCGTGTAGCGCGTGTACCTACGTTCCTAGCATACATTTTGATGCTTGGCTAATTTAGGAAAAGGTCTATTTCAAGCATGGCGCCCCATTAATACAAGCACATGCAGCAATTGCGTGTGAACATAGTTTTGGCAAGCGTGAAATTGCACCTGCTTGTCGGTACGAGTAGAGACATCGCAATGGCCAGAGGCCTAGCTTGCAATCGTCTATGGGCCTCCTGCGCTGCCCAGAGGGTGCTGCGAATAAGACTTGTTAGTACTTGTTTTGGGTAGTACAAATTTTAGCGTCTCAAACTGTCACGCATGCAGAAGCGTGCTGCTCTGGTGCGGAGCGCGAGATCACGGTGAAAATGCAAAGACAGAACAAAAATTCGAACGCCGTCAGAGCTAAGACGCTGAGAGTGTGAGCCAAGAGATGCCGTTTCACGCGTTCCAAAGTAGACATCAAAAAGAAAAAAAAATTGAAGCGTCGCGACACAGGTGTTGTCACGTCACCACCCAGAGGTAAGAGACGCGTGCCCTACCGGTGGTGTCATGAATTTGGCACTTTCGATTCTCTTGCAACGTTGAGTTTGGTCGATTTCTGGCGTCCAAAGTTGTTTTTTCGCTCTTTAGCACCACATAGAATTGAAAAAGCTTGACCAACGTGCCATAAGTAGGGCTATGCCCAATCAGGTGAGCTTGTACTACCCAAAATGAGGGCGCTATAGTTTGTTCAAAGCTTCAGCGCAGGAGGCCCGACATGCGCGATCTAAAGCGTCGCTGGGGTCGGCCTGCCATGATTAGACGAATGCTAATTATGACCTAAACAAAGAATTTATCATCAGCGGAAATAAAAGGAATGTAAGAACTTAAATTTCGACGGTGTTGGCCGTGTTGCTTTGAGAGCGCTATGATTTCAAGCTACCACCATGCTATTTACAAACACCATCACACTTGTTGTTCGCAAGGTAATGATTTCACGAAAGGAAACCATTGGGAGGCGCTACCAAAACATCTCGCTAGGGTGCCTCAATGTCCTTCTGCTTAGGGTGATGCCACCCTTTTGTAGTACCCGATGCCAACAGCGCGCGCTCACGGGGAAAATACAAAGAAATCTACGAAAACAAAATGTCGCCATAGCACAGTCACCGCCACAAACGCGTGGCGGGACAGGTTCTTTCACGCGCTTCTGAACGAAAAAAATAAAAATAAAAGTGTGTGACAAAATGTCCCTTCATCTCGCCGCTAATAGACGACTTCGAGGAGGGTATCCGGCCGTCGCCATGTTTCTGCTCGTGCTGGCAAGTGCGTGCATCTACAAGCTTGCCAATGCTAAATTCACGCGCACGCTGCACATGCTTGCACGACGAATGAGGCGCCAAACTTGGAATTAAGAAACTCATGCTTTAAACGCGCCTGCCGGGCACGAGCGTTTGTGCGCTGACTGAAATGGGGAAGTGCGCCGCCTGGTAGCCACGAGTGTGTGGCGATGCGCAAGCACGCCGGTGAGAGTGGTTTCGGGCAGACAGCGGGTCATCCGACGGCTGACAGAGGCCTAGCGGTCGCCACACAGACGCTTGATTCGACGTAAAAGTGGTCGTATTCTTCGTTTGTTTTGCTCTGGTCGGTTGGGAAAAAGAAAAGTTACATCCTATCTCACCCCCTTGCGGAAAAAAAAAAGCGTGACTTGCGAACGCAAGTCACGCTTTTATTCCAAGCGCAAATGCCCCTTGGGAGCGGTCAGCTACAAAGACTCACTTCTCTCATTTTGTTTTGATTTGTTTTGTTTTCCTGATATAAAAGGATAATTGTCTCTATCACCTTACATATCAGCATTAGAAAAAGCGAAGTTCGTGCATGATATGATGTGCGATGCATGCCTCTCAACTTTAGTGCTAAAGCCCGTTTAAATATTTTTTTCGGAAGCTGTACATTTTGCAGACTTATAAATACCTATACCTTTTTCTGTTATAGGAATTTTTCTGTTATAAGGAATAAAACCCAGCTTGTTTTGTTTTTTTTTTACTTCTGCATTCTCCGGCAAAGAAAGTAAACACCAATACTGATTGGAAAGAGAAATGGAGCAACTTCAACTGCTGTTTTTATTAAAGAGCAATCCCACTTGGAGAAATATTTTTTCTTTGACATGTCATACAGGTCACACTTAGACTTGTTTTGCCTGCATCATTTTTTTTTTTCTTTTCAGCCAAAAAAATGCAATCGCTTGATGCAGTGGACTTTTTTCTTGGAATCACACGATCCCATTCCGCGAACAAAGAGCTGTCGCTCGGCGTCCAAAACAAGGACTGTTTCTCTTTACATGTTATAAGCCACGTTGCTCCCTTGTACATAACAGCACTGCTCTGTCTTTTTCTTTGCATTGTGTGACATCGCTGTGAGTCCGTTTTCTCTTTGGTGCAGCTAGCAGCCACACACTATTCTATCGCTTCACGCACAACGAAGAACAAGCAGCACGCTCCACGTCATACGCTGTCCTACCGGCCTCTTTGGGCACTCTGTGACTGGCAGCGCAACACCAGGACCCTGCGGCAGAATTGGGCCACGCAACACCCAGCTCGTAAGGAGAAAGCGACTCGGTCGGCACACCTCACAGTTCTAGTGCACCCTAGTTAAGGGCAGGATGCTCGCGCTTGTAGGTTCGGCTCCGCTGGCACTTGGGGTGAAACCGAGCCTGCTTTCTACATACGTGCAGTGCCTACAATTTCAACGTGACCATACGGTTGTTTGCCAACTTTGAGCTAGTGAGTTCGGCAGTCCTGGCAACCATGTAACCATGTCAAACTATGACGTGTTATCTATACCATAAAACGTCATATTTTGTCATTGCGTAATGTTCCAGTGGGCCACAAGCTACACCCCTCATTCAAACTCCCACTCTGACGGAGGTCCATGTGGCCTGTTCACTGGTGGACGCCAGGCACTGACGCCGGTTATCAGCGTGCCGGTGCCGAATGTCGCGGCTAGTGTGGTCGCGCATTTATAATTTATAGCTTCGCGATCTTAGAATAGACGACGAAACGTGCCCATATACTGGTTTTATAAGAGAATAACACCGTCAAAGCTTGTGGCGCAAGCACCTGGCATAATCTAGAGTCACACTTTCACGAAAAACTGTTTACAACGGAGCTTAGTGTTGTAAAACGAGCTGGAAAAATTGGCGCCTGAGCAAAAAAAGTTTCACCGATTGTGCACTTATGTGGTATAATTTACGTGATAAAATTTCGAGCCGTAACTCTCTTCCTGTAAAAAAAAAAAACGAGACCAGCAAAATTGCTAGGGTCAACGGTGAACAGATCCGCCATTGACCCTGCAGACTAGAGAACTTATTTCGATCGAGCTAGCGCATGCCCAAGGAGGGGGGAGGGGCACTCACTGAACTGCTTCTTGCGTAGCTCCCGCGTGCGCAGCTGGCAGGAGCGCCTGGTTCCCGCCGGGGCCCTGGGCAGAAGGCAGGCCAGGCCTCGCTCGCAGTCCGAGTCCTGCTGGCACTGCTCGCCCTCGCGCTGGCCGTACACCGGCAGGCAGGTGCCGACTACTGGGACAGACAAGCGGGTCGCTCTGAGGCACGGCCAGGTGCCAACGCTGCCACACTCGATCAGGACGCACGTCACACTGGCCATGCACTTCACACAAAAGACAGGACGTTCGATGCTTACGTGATAACAGAAGTATTTGCGGATATGCCTAATGCATGTTCGAAACAACTCTGCCTTGTACATATGTACGCTTCCAACATGTTCTCAGACATTTTCGTAAGACCAATGTGTTAGCACCGTTATAAGAAAAAGAAATCCGCTCCAGGTAGTACTCTCCAGGCTCTCTTTCTTAGAGCGCAGCTTTAAGGCCTGTTCACACATGCAGCGGAGCGCTACCAGCACAGCGCTTACCTCGCGCTAAGCGCGTGCTGACGGGAGCGTTCACCAGCTTTGTATCGCACCATCAAAACTGTTGCTCATGGCAGCCGATAAGTAGCTGACGGCACGTGAGGAGCGCTACATTAGCGCTTCGCTGCATGTGAGAACCGGGCTTTAGGCGCCCGTTTCCGGGTTGAGCGGCGTCGGCGTCGGCGTAACCGCACGCATTGCATTATGGGACGTCAAAGTTTCTTCTTTAAATTTAGCGGGGAAACTGAATTGGTGTTCAGGTCATGCGACGTCAATTTCCCCACTACATTTAGCGGGGAAACTTACCCCGCTAAATTTAACGGGAAAATTTTCGCTAAATTTCTCGCTAACTTTAGCGGGAAAATTTTTGCTATATTTAGCGGCAAAATTAGCGAAAATTGTCCCGCTAAATGGAAGGCGAGGAGGAGAGGAGGACGAAAGAGTACGTAGGGAGAGGAGAGGCATACCCTCATCTCCGTACCCTCCCCTCCTCCTCCTCAAGAATGCGCTCTAATTTCGCATTAGAGACAATTCTAAACGTCTTTCAACTTTTTCCTGATATGTCATCAGAGTGACCGCAGTTTGAACTTGCCTCGGCCTAATTTCTCTCGTTTTCGGCTACACAGTCAGCGGCAGGCAGTATGAGTCAGCCAATTTTAGTGCTCATAACACATGTTTCAACAAACAGAGACGAACACGACGGAGGTAAACGGACATGTCCGTGTCCTGGTCTTCGTTTCTGTATCTGTTTGTTTCCCGATAATTATGTACTAGGGCCACAAGTTTTCTTAAAACCGGGTTATTGCTAGCCGGAAAAGTTAAAATGCCGCATACGGCGCCTCTTGCATGTTGAACCATAAACCGACTGTTACAATTTGACGAGAGACGTGGCAACCTATTCCGACTGCTTTTTTTTGACAGCTTTACACAGGCTTCTTGCACTTGACTTCACTTCCGGTTAGCCTAGAAATCGAAACCTGCATTGTCGTCTGTGATCAGTGCCTTGGCGCCATATTGCCGGCATTTTTTTCTTCTTTATTTGTGTCTGCGGATACATGTTCCGCAGAGGGGGTCTAAGGCTAAAGGCACGAGTGCCTGACAAGGCCTTAACCCCCTCTTGGTATGCAGCGAGCATCAACATACATATACAATACATCCTATACATGTAATACATCATACACATATAATAGATCATACATATGTTAAGTACATATACATGAAATTCATATGAGTTCCATAGCGAAATCTTAATACTGTTAAATATATATTATTGTCTTATTGCGGCAGAGTAGTGCCATAGAGCCCTGGCGTTTGCGTCGTTCGCGTTTCATGATAAAACAAATTCGTCACAAGTATTCGATGGAGCTTAGGTCATAATAAGCATGACTTTTGTTTAAAATCCTCGGACTACACTTGAATGCGCGTTTAAAGTACCGTCGCTCGGCACTTGAACGCCTCACAAGAGAGCCGTCGGACGTCAAAAAATGTGTCGTTTGCTAATCATTTCTGGTGACTGACAAGACAATTTTTGCCGCAACCTATGCGTGAAATCATTGGGGGATATTGCGCAAAACTTGTTAGCAGTGTAGCCAGTCCTCCAACATCTTGACTGGCTACACATTTAAAGAGGGGCATGTCTCTTGCCCCAAGCTGTTCCCTGTTTGTCCCTGACATGACGTCTTCGTCCTCTTCCTATACACGCCACACTCTTCCCCCTCCAAAATATAACTACTTCTGATTTTTATATTAGGTGGAGCTGCCCTCGTTGTGAGCAAGGCAGTTGCTGTGTACCGCAAACACGCGGCAACGGGTCTGGTGTCTCGCACGGTACACCATGTCGTTAAGACGCGAGACAACGGTGAACGGCCCTTGCCAGCTTCCTTGAAATTACGGTGAAAGTTTTCGTTTTCTTAGGGGGTTATACAGCCACATTCTGCCACCCGGTTCAAAAGCCTCTTGCATGCTGTGCTCGTCATAGCGTGCCTTCATGCGCTGGAAGCCGATAGAAAAGCGGCTTCTGACGAAGTTAGGGGTGTTTCAGACGTGTCATCAAGTCATTAATGTATGACTACGGTTGAGAGGGACGGTCTGGTGGTCTTGAGAAGACAAGGTCGCATGGCATGCAAATTTCCCACCCAAAGATAATCATAGCAGGTGTATACTTGGTGACTTCATGGACCGCTGTTCGGTAGGAGTACAGAAATAAAGGAACAAAGTTGTCCCAGTCGTCTTAATGGCAGTTAAGAAACGTTGTGAAATGCTGCAGCATGGCGCGATTAAAGCGCTCCAAAGGGTTCATTTGACTGAGGATGCAGTGGCGTTGTTCTTGTCTTGGTTATGTTAAATTGCTGACAAACGTCTTGAAATACTTCGGACTCATATTTCCGCGAATGGTAGGAATGCAGCGACAAGGGTGCGCCGTATCGAGACGTCCAGTGAGTCACCAGAGAATCTGCCACAGCAGGGGCAGTCTGATCAGGAAAGGTTATGGTCTCTTGCCATCTCGAAAAGCAGTCTACAGTAACGAGTACATGTCGGTGTCTAGTTTTTGATTGTGGTAATGGACCTAGAACGTCGATGGCGATACGTTCAAGTAGTGCTTCACTGATGCATTCTTGCAATGGCGCGTGCACTTGCTTGTGTGGACACTTACGTGAAGCGCACATGCCACGTTGCCGGCACCATAACCTAAGGTCGTTATGGCACTGCCACCAGAAGAAGCGCTCGCGAATTTTCCGAAAAGTGCGGTTGATGCCGAAACGGCCTCCTTTGGGACTGCTGTGAAGCTGTGGGTAGACCTGGGCGCGGAAGTCGGGTGGTGCCACTAGCTGCCACACTACTCGGTCACCAGTAGGTGATTCCCAGCGTCGATACAAAAGTTCGTTGCGAAATTCCAGCGTGTCACGCTTAGCCCAATAGCTTAAGACGTCTAGAGAAAGATGCAATATCTCGATACGTGGTGGTCGACGACCGGTTCGCTTCTATTGGACACATAAGCCGACAGCAAGGTCACGCACCTGGGCTTCTTGGATCTCTTGAGGTGACCACGTGTCGTTAGAGAAGGCTACCCGGCAGAATGTGTCTATCGGGGCCAAATTACGGCGGACCACACTCAAGAACTGTGGAGTCTGAAGAGGGCGTCAGCGTTGCTGTGATGTGACCCGGCACGATGCTTTGTTTCAAAGTTGTATTGCAGGAGTTCTGCTAGCCAGCGTGCAACTTGTCCTTCTGGCTCCTTGAAACCAAGCAACCATGTCAAAGCCTTGTGTTCTGTAAGAATAATGAATTTTTGCCGCACAAGTAGTGATTGCAGTCAGAGAGCGCCTTAGCTATAGCAAGAAGCTCACGTCTTGTGGCGCAATAGTTACGCTTTAGTTTTGTGAAGAATCAGCTGTAATACCCGATTAAACGCTCCTGGCCCTTTTGTTTTTGGAATAGGCTGCCAGCGGCCGTGGTGTTGTTTGCATCACTGTCAAGAATAAATAGGACGTCATCTCTTGAGTAAACCCGTGAAGGGGGCGATGCCATGCCTGCTTGAGTGCCTCGCAGGAGTCATGATCCCCGGTAGTAAGTCACCAAGCCATGGAAGCTCAGAACGTCCGCACCTGAAGTCGTGGTCGGTGAGTTGGTTATAACAGATAACTTGGCTGGGTCAGGAGAAACTCTATGAGCTGAAATGGCACGCCCTAGGTACCAAGTTTCTTAGCAAATAGGGTTCAATTTTGGGAGTTAGGTTCAGGTTGGCGCCCTGAAGTGGCTGGACAACCAGCCCAAGAATTGTGAAAGTGTTCGGCGAACGTCTCCCCGAGGACCACGATTTCGTCTATATAAACAGGGCACGCGGACCAGGTCAGTCTCTGAAGAACCTTCTCCATCAGATGTTGGAACGTTGCGGCAGCATTACACAACCCGAATGGCATTAAAGTTTTAGTTGGGGCTAGTTGGTACATATCGATTAAAAGGTTGAAAGTCCTGAACAAAACCGGACAATATAAGACGCACGTGCGACACGGACAGGCGCCAACTTCCAACTGATTTAATGAAACACGAAACATCATCAAACTGTCGATCCCCACCGCCTAAACACATGCGACTGATAAAGGTTCTTATCGCTCATTACACACAACCCTCAAAAACACTATTTTTTAGTTTCGTAGATAAAGGGATTGCATACTTACGCATTTGTCAGCCTCTTGGTCTATACAAAAAGCTTCGATTCATTATTTTTCCATCTTCTTATTCCCTTTCTTATAAACCTTGTGTGCTCTAACAAAAGTTCACACCCACATCGTTTGCAGTGCTCCGCAAGACGCCCACGCAAATTAATTCCGTACGGCTAGCTTCTGTTCCTGCGCTCTTTCGTTAAAGCTGTCCGGCGGACTGAACTTCATTTGGGAAATACCTAATGATGGCAGTATTCAGTTTTTAGACTTGCAGCTTATTTTTACTAAGGATCATTTGTGCTGGAGCTATATTCTACTAACTAAAAAAGGTCCCCTTTCTTTCGGCAGTTCCCACTCAAAGTTTGTAAAACGTGGGATTGCACGCACCTGCCTTCACGCAGCCATTACAAAAAGCTGCCAGCATAGACTGCCGGTCAGCTTTGATCACCAGGTTGCACGCTTGACGATTGCCGGCTACCCGAAAAGCTTAGTGACAAATGTGTGTAAAAATCTCCTACAGAAAATTAAGCAAGAGGGCGGTGACAAATGTTGTGAAAAGACAGACAAGATGCCAGCTGGAACTCAGTGCCATGCGGCACTCAAAGAACAAATCCCACGGTGCCTCCTGTTCGAATCTGTCTGCAAACAGTCTTTTGTATGATGTATGATCAATGTAATACCGGCTTAACGTGCAATCCCGCGTTCTTAAACTTCCGAAGGAGGCGTGGTGGCACAATATAACGTACCAATATTACACTAAGAACATCTGCCTAAACTCGGAAAACGAGAGCTTTAAGGGGTATTCACACGCGGGAGATACCCCGGGGATTTCTCCACGGCACGAGCATCCTGCGACCAAAAACGTCAGCCTTTCTGATGTGCAAAAGCCTCGCGTTTTCATCTCGTGTGAATACCCCTTTATGAGGCCAGCTTGAACAAATAAACGAATGCACGGAAGAAACAAAATCTATATCAATAGGTACAGTAAATTTTTTTTTCTTACAGATATATTAGCGTTATTAGAGTGCAAGATAGGGAATAAAACATGCACTGGCGTGGCCTAAGAAAAAAAAAAAAAACACCGAGAGAAGCGTTTACTCAAACAGAGTAAGATCTGTGAAATCGCCTTCCGAATAGTCAGCGAAAAATCAACGGTTGTATTACCTTAGCCAGACTGTTCAGCCTGTCTGCAAATAAGGTAACTCTAAATACTCTTCCCTAGTGTACTTTCCTTCCTATGGCTCTCTCAGGGAAAGGTAGTGCCATATCGCGGATGATCAGGGCCGCCTGTACAAGCTACCAGGAATCTGGGCACGTAGAGCGCCAGAGAAACAATCGAATCTTGACAGCCGTTCTTGCGCGGAAAATATCCGCCTCAGAATGGCCTCACATTTATGTTCCTCGAAACCTCCACTAGCGTTTTTCGTCTTGGAAGATAATGGATACTGCTCTAAGGCGTCGCCAGCGGACACTCAGGTCAGCGCTGAGTTGGTCTGCTCGAAAGGAGCCATTTGTTTGGGGATTAATTTCTCCAGGGTACCTCCTGATTAATCTTTTTATCGACGTTGACAGATAGAGAGGCCCGGCCTTCCCGTGGGCGTCATCATGGGAACCAGGCCGATCCATCTGAGCGAGCTGACGGAGGTAAAAAATGTTGGATAAACCGTCCCATTCCCGAGTTTTGACGCTAATCGACTTGTTTCATTGGTATGTTGAAAGTACTGTGGGACGTCGAAAATTCCTCTCACCGTGAACAGAAACAATCAACTCTGGGTTTAAGGTTTTTTTTTTTTTTCTTTTGTCCTGCATGTGATTTTTTGGAGCTACACTGTACATTTTTCTTGTTGTGACAGTTCGTTGGCTTTCACATATTTGTATTTTACACACACATAATGTATATATATATATATATATATATATATATATATATATATATATATATATATATTGGGATTGAGTGAAGATTGACAAGTGCAGCCGTAGTAATATTGAGAACGAAGAGGGGAGAAGGTGATTATTGAATTTATTGTATTAAAGTTAGGGAAAGGGAAAGGGAAAGAGAGCTGGCGAAAAACTGGGCCAGGAGCGGGGCCGCTCCTGGCCCAGTTTTTCGCCAGCTCTCTTTCCCTTTCCCTTTCCCTAACTTTAATACAATAAATTCAATAATCACCTTCTCCCCTCTTCGTTCTCACTATATATATATATATATATATATATATATATATATATATATATATATATATATATATAGATATACGAAGGCCGGACTCCGGCCGAAACGTCGAAGATTAAATCGTCCGTTGTTGCTGTTTTCACTAAGGGTTTTTTTCCTTCTCAGTTTTATATATATATATATATAACGGTTCTATTTGGGTTTTGTACGTAAGTCAAAACCCAAAAACCTAAGTCAAAGAATCACCGATATGACCAGTCAAATGCCTTTCTTTCTAATCTTAGGTTAACCGCGTGTGTTCGCCAACTTAATATGCGCAGTGCTTCTGGACCAACATCTTACGTCCCTCATTTATGTGGTTTATGCTTAAAAGAACCATGAAATGATTTTGGATTCAAATTTTACTAACTAAATATTATTCAGCGTATAAAAAAAAAACGGTTGTATTAGTGTAGGAAGGCAAATGCCTGATTTTGGGTATCCGAGTTTGAAGATATAAGTGGGCCTTTTTCATACCTCTTAGTTTTTCAAACGTTTTATTTTTTTTATTTTTATTGTGATGCATCGGCAATGTTCGAGCACGTCAGCCGAATTCAGCTCCCGCATTGTAGGTAGCACTGCTGAACGCGGAGTGCGCGTGGTCTGCAGCACTGAGTTTGGGTCTGCTCTGTTTTTCAAGATTCCTGGAAATGTGATGATGGATAACATCGGAGGAATCAACAATTATTTTTTTATCTCCCCAGCTGCGCAACGGAGTGATATGCATGTTTTGATACTTTTTGTCCGTACTGAAATTCACTTTTCGTGGTGGCTGTCTTTTGATATCAATGTGGATTTCATTGGTTCGTGCTATGATTTTGTAGAGCACTTTTGACATGCAAACTTGCTTTCTTCCGTGTGATTTAGATCGAGTGCATTTCTTGCACAAGTGTACCCCCTCCCCCTCCCCTCCCCTCCCTCCCTCCCTCCCTTCCTCCTCCCTCCCTCCCTCCCTCCCACCCTCCCTCCCCCCCCCCCCCCCCCCACCCCCGCTTTGCAATAATGCCTCTTGGCGCTGCGTCGTAACATGTAATAAATAAATAATAAATAAAAAAGATTGATCATGCCTTGGCCTTGAGTGTGTTTCATTGTTGCGCTTTCAAACGTGTATAAGTCTTAAGTCAAGGCTCCTGCAACCGTGGCTGTGATGTTTTGCTTTCTATGGTTATCTGAAATGTGCGATTCTTCCATTCCTGTAACCGCTTTGTAAATAGGGTGAAAACTACTGACAAATAAAATGAATACAAAGAACACCATACCCTGACGTCATCACTTATGGCGTCAACAGAAAGAATACTAAAAACAGCAAAAGAAAAGCTGAGAAAGAAAGCAGACAAAAGGATAGGCATGCTTGCTCGGCCACGACGAGTTGAAGCTGTTTGACTCCTTGCCTGGTTGGGAACGACCGACAGCGACGCCCGTTACCGCCTCTGCCTGCGTTCCGAGCGCGAATCCTATGCCGTGTTCCGATCTTGTTATGTTCTCCGCAGCAATGAGAGCAATCGCACCAGGAACAAGGAACACGGACGGCTATCCTCGCTACCCTTCGCACAGGCGAGTGGACTTACGTTTCCAGGGGAGTTTGATTTCTTATTTTGCTGTTGAGTGGAGAAAAAAAGCAAGCTAAAGCTTTCAATCTATTTTTTTTTTTTTTTGGAAATGAAACGAAGTTAAATTGAACGAACTCATACGAGAACAGATTTTTGTTTTGAGCTTTATGAATATTCAGGCTTAATTGTGGCCAGTCACTAATTAAACAAAGCTGAAAAATCAATTCATGGCCCCTTTAATCCACGGTGGCACGCGAATATTATGTGCTTCTACGCAAACTGCTGTTATCTAATTTTAACATTTTTCTAATGTTTCACAGTTCATCAAATTTATTTTGATCACTCCCTAATTACTTCCCAATTTTATGGTTGACCTCCAACTAAAGAAATATGCCCATGAACCACTAAAGTGTGTCGATAAAAATTATCAATGGCTCACGACTACCTATTTTAAGCCTCAAAGAAAACGTGTTTCTTTTTGGGTTCTCAGCACCTGTGCCATGATATTTATGCTGCAAGATTTGTTTGACAGCGAATATTAGAACTAAATAATATACGACGGGTGTGTGAAGCTTGGATAGCGCGGAGCAGTAGCAAACTGCAGGCTTTTCAGACTTAAGAAATAAGTAAAATATACGGTCTCAAGATGACGCGGATGTACGTAGATTCCTTGTCAATTCTCAAAATTCTGTTATTCTCCTGAAACGAATCGAAATGCACGAATATGTTAGCTGAGAAACAAGACAACGTGTTTTTCTAATGCCCGAGTCCCACTGGAGTGACATACAGAAACAGCCGACACAGACGAGCTTTAAGTCCGTGCAGCATGCACGCGAAGGTATCTTTGGAAGACTTGCAATCACTTGTGCCTCTTACCGAGAGACTGCAAGCCTGTCAAAGGTACCCTCGCGTGCGTCTTTTAAGCTTGTCGGTGTCGGTTGTTTCTGTCTGTCGCTCCAGTTTGTGGGAATATACCTATTGCTATATTAACCAAGCATCAAGGAGAATGCAGGAATTAGTGTTCCACGCGCCGCACGTGCTGGCCTCAGCAGTAGTAACTTTTCTAAAGCAAATACCTAAAACAAATGGCATCTTGCACGCGCGTTCGTCAACGCTTTATTTTGGTTATTTACTTCGAATATTTTATACGGGGAAGGCATGCGCTTGTGGCACGTGGAAAACCAATTCTCTTTGATGCTTGGGTAATATTGGGGAGGAGATCGAACAGTCACGCCTCTGGCGGCACGCTTCAGCAGTGGGGAAAACAAACCTAATTTTCTTGTTTGTTTTTGATCAGCGATATCGATGGTGACGATTCGAATGGCCGCTCCTCGTGTAACCAAAGCACTGGTAAGAGTGAAGCGCTCGTGTCCATACCGTGCATCGCGGGGTTCAATTTCTTTGTTATTCTGTGTTAGGAAACACCGGGCTGTGGGGACAACAAGCTCGATAAAGCTCCCCCTATGGTTCGATCCCCTGCCCAATAGCAAATGGTTTATTCCCCTCGCTACTGCCCGTCTCGGAGAACGACACGACGCATTGGCTCAACAACACGTTGTCATTTATGCACTGCCATCGCCCGCGCCGCGATCCCAAGATCCCCCCGGCGCATCCGCTGCGACGTCCTTTTATCAGCAGCGGAGCGCCGCTCGCGTGGCCGATTGTACTTGGCCCACTCGCGGTGAAAATGACTGTGGACGATTTAGTATGCGGGCCACCTGGACGATCGATGGAAATCCCCAGGTTACCCACAAGTGGGACTCGGGCATAAGGGCTCAGAGTCACGATTTCTCCCTCAACGCGTATTCTGTTCTCCAGAAGTCAGGCTGAGGTTACTGCATGCACACTTTTGGGGGCGATTCTACACAATGCGCTAATAGGCTTAAAACAAACGAATGCCTTTTTATGTAGAGTGAGATATCATACTTCGCAGGAGGTTTCGTCCAACGATCGTTCGGGAAGATGGCGACCAGCCCCACGGGCAGACAGTCGGCATCAAGGGAGCAGCGCTTAATAACGACCTCCTAACGATGGTCAGACGCATCCCTCGCGCAGTCGCTCATGGCAGGCCAGAGCTGAGCGGTCCCTACTCGATTGCCCCGTCGTAATGGGGCTTGTACCCGACAGACGACTGAAGAGGACTGCCATAATGGCCTCCCGGCACGCAGAGACGGAGCGTCGATAAGCCAAGGCGCAGAGGGACGGACGCGCGGCCATTTGTGGGATGGCAGGCCCGGCGCCTCGGGCAGGCACAATCGGAGTTCTTCGGGGTCTCCTATTGGATGCCCCGAGGCACGTGACCCCGGCGTTGGGTCTCCGGGGACATGGAGGCCTCGCTCGGGGCCAGGGGCAGTCTCCCGCGCTCCTTTCGGGGAGCCCTTCTTCGAAAATTGGTCTTTTCTCGGGCTTGGTTCTCGGTCGATTCTGTTCGATTTCTCTTTGTTCTCCTTCTCCCTCTCGGTCGATTTTCTTTCGTTCGTGGACTCGGTGAATCGCGCGGTGGGCGCTAGTGCCTACGTGTACAGGCCTTTTGGTGGACGGGTGTCTGTGCGCGGCTGAGAAGGCGTGCACGTCTGCACATAAAGTGTTCGTGTGTGCACGTGTGCACGTATGTGTGTAGGTTCCGGCATGTTTGCGTGCCTGGATATGTCCTGTGCTTTAGTGTGCCTGGGTGTATCTGTTGTTCTGATGTGCGTGCAGTCGGTGGCACTGTACTCCCTTCATCCCCTAAACTGAGAGTACGTTGAACCATTCGTATATCTACCTTTGGGCACGTGGCTTCCGTCCGCACCCACCAACCAGGTGAGGGGTTCAGAAAAATAAACTGGTATCCCGTTGAGCAGGCAAAAGTGACCCCCCCCCCCCCCTTGACTGCCGCCGTGTTGTACAATTTCGACCACTAGACACGTGACCGTACCAAATCCTGAGGCTTTTACGCAAAACTGAGCCGACGTTTGTTTTGCGATCGCTGTAAAAAGCATGATAAACTATTTTCTGACTACTGTTAGCCACAGAGATCAGTGCCTAGCTCCGATAAAAACCCAAGATACAGACCGCGGCGGATGGCATCAAGTGGAGATATTGCCTAGCTGCCCGAGGTTTTGTCGTGAAATCAAATTTTGGACTTAAAACAAACGAAACATAACTTATCTCGTCAGTACTGTTAGTAAGGACCAATAAGGAAATATTTGTGCCTGGTACTTTGTTAAAATCTGCACATAAAACTACAATGTCACGTGTCTAGTGGTAAAGAATGTGCAACATGGCGGCGGCCAACTGGGGGACACTTTCAGCTGTCAGTTTTTTGCTCTAAGGCCCCTATCTCGTAGATGCCCATGCACGAAGGACGGTGTCAGGTGATAAGAGGGAGGCGGTTGGTTGGTCCGGCGAACCCGTATCTTCCGCCGCACTCTCAGCTTACGGAGCACCGGCCGGAACAGGGCAACATAAACCGCTTCTGGGATCGGTCTGGGTTACCGCGAGAGGGAGGTTCAATTACTCTCTCGCAGAACGAACGAAGGCAACATTCGTTATACGTTTAGTCTGCTATGGAGTGCCATTCACAGACAATTTAATCGAGAAAATACCATACGACGTCTGCTAACAGACTTTAAAAACAGACGATCGTCGGCCATGAAGCGATGGCCGCGGCGAAGTAAGATCGGACGCAGACTGAAGCTGGGATTGCATGCTGAAAGCCATTGACAGCTCGCGCTTGGTTTGCAAATTTAAGGCTGTTCCGCTGCAGCACACAAGGTGGCATCGACCGGTGAATGAGAAAGGACTAAGTTCAATCACATCAAAAACCACGAGACCTTTCTCGCTATTTGTACGTTCGTGAGACGTCCTCAACAAAATATTGCCGGATTGTGCAGTCGAGAACGGGTCAAAAATATATCATCGGTGGATCACGCGCAAGCTTTGGCGCAACGTCCAATCAGCACCCAAGGACATTCGAGCTTTCACATTGACCAGAATCTGACTTCTGGTACGCTAGACCGCTGGAAGCATAGTGAAAAAATGAGAGCCGTTGCTTACATGGGAACATGGAGATAGGATTGTTAGAAGGCGACATATCGACTCGAACCAGCCAAACGAAAAATTCTCAAGTGAAGCCGGAAGTAGAAGTCGCGGTCGCTAGAAACGCCTCCAAGAGTGCCAAAGTCCACAAAATAGCGTCCAATGGCGTCCTTTGTTTTGTTTATCGTTGGGGACGAATTCCTTCAAACCGGAAGTCAACCACGGTTTTACCTCTGTCGGTGTTATGTCGTCTCCAGAAGCTTCCTACCTCCATACATGGGGAGGTGACAGCAGCGATGAGCCACTCATTAGCGGCATCTTGGAAGTCCGCATGACATCCGTCATGATAAAATTATTCCGCAGCAAGGAGAAATTTTTTCATCTTTATTGAATTTCACGCTGATTGCCTGCATTTGCTAATTGTTCGCTTATAAGCCGTTCACCCTCGAATACCTTTGACTGCAAAGATGGTGAAAGAAACACATTTATTTTATGACTGCCCGTCCGACGCGGCGGCCACATTTTTTATTTTCTTTATTTGTATCTGCGGATACATGTTCCGCAGAGAAGGTCTAAGGCTAAAGGCACGGGTGCCTGACAAGGCCTTAACCCCCTCTTGGTATGCAGCGAGCATCAACATCCATATACAGTACATCATATACATATACTACATCATACACATATAATACATCATACATATTAAGCACATATAAATTAAATACATATAAGTTCAATAACCAAATCCTAATACTTCTAAATATAGTTTTTTAGCTCAGACATACTGAAATAGATAAGTATTAGATGCATATACGCGGTATGGTTCAAAAGACTAGATCACAACAGTTTTACAAAAGTTTTTACGAGATAGAATTTGACAAAATTATGTCCAAAAACATGAAGATATAAAAGAAAGAATTTCAAAACACAAATAACAGTTTTATACAATAACTTTGTATAGACTGAAAAGACCTATCAAAAGACGAAGTAACGAGAAAGGTAAGATCATTGCTAACAAAACATGATTGCAGTTTCAAGAAAGACGAGCAGTATCTAACAAAATGTGAGAGCACTGCACAATAAATTTGTTTTACAATCTCTTTTAAATTGGGATGTTGATACATAAAATTTTAACTCGAGTACGTCGCGATTCAAAATTGTGGCAGCCTGGAAGGCTAAAGTTTGTCGTCCGTAATTTGTTCGAATTATAGGTACTTTACGTTTCGGTCGTCGAATATCGTACACTGGTGTTAGTTCACTTTCTGGCGTTAAGTAGCTTCTATTACTGTGGATTAATTGAAGCAGTGTGAAGTAATATATTTGATTTGCCCTAAGCATTTGGTGGTTTAAAAACAGAGGTTCCGTACGTAGATTCCTGTAATCCCCCTTGTAGTCCTTGAGCATACGTGAAATTCTTTTTTTGAAGGACTATTAATTTATTATAGTTTGAGGCCGTTGTTGTCCCCCAGACCAAAATTGCGTAGCTTAGTTTTGAAAGAAATAAAGAGGGATACATATTTTTAAGCCGCCAACACGGGATAAAATTTATGACTTTGTACAGTGTGCCTATAATTCTGGACAGGTCACTTTTTAACTAGGTAATGTGAGCACTCCATGACAATTCCTCACTAAACCAAACACCAAGAAATTTTCGCTCGCTTACTTGCTCCAGTTCCAAGCCTTCAAATTTGATGCTTATACTTTCGGCGTCCCGTTTATTTACTGGTTTAAAAGTTATGTATTTTGTTTTGTTTGAGTTGAATTGCAATCTATTTTCTGGAAGCCATTGCGACAGTTTTAAGAGATATGCGTTTGCGGCTAGTTCAATAGTTTTTGTTTTCCCACTAAGATTATGTTAGAATCATCAGCATACATGATTACTTCCTGCGAGCCAAATATCTTGGTCAGATCATTTAGGTATTTTATTAAGAAGCCCAAAAATTGATCCCTGGGAACGCCATGTTTTATATTTAAGTGGGAGGAGGATATCTTATTAATAGTTACATATTGATATCGATCGGTTAAATAATTGTTTACTAGTTTTTGTGCGATTCCACGTATAACGTACCTACCTAGTTTATGCAATAGTATTTCGTGCTGCACAGTGTCGAATGCTTTTCTTAGGCCCAGAAAAAGCCCAAAAGTATATAACTTACTTTCAATATTTGCAATTATTTTGTCTTTCATATCTAGAAAAGCTTCCTCCGTAAATTAATGATTTTGGAATCCATACTGTGAAGACGTTATAACGTTGTGTTTATTAAAAAAAAATTCCAACCCATTTTTTATAGTAGTTTCGAAAATTTTTGAAAATGTCGATAAAACAGATATTGGTCTATAGTTGTTTATGTTGTTTCCTCTGTTTGACGCTTTGTAGACAGGATGAATTCTGGCAATTTTAAATTTGTTTGGAAAAATTCCGCTTTGAAACTTTTTATTTGCTGTCTGAGACAGACCGGAGTTATTATCGACGCTACATATTTTATACGTTGGGGCTTAATGTCAAGGCAGCGTCTATTCTGCCGGCAGCCGGCAGAATAATTTTTCCGAAATTCTACGGGCAGTCACCTCCGGCGCGTGTATCAGTGGGGAGCTCGCTAACATAGCTCCCCCCCTTCCCCCTCTTTTAGCGGCGACAGTCTGCGGCTGCTCATTAGAAATGTATTGACCTATTTGGCCCACCAGTACCACCGCATCGCGGCGGCGTGCCGGCCGGCCCAAGCCCCGCTGTCCTCCATTCACCCCCAAAAAGGAAGTGTTTCGTCGACAACATTCGTGTTTTTTTTTTCTTTTTAAGTTCTTTTTTCAGTCTTAATTCTAAAAGAGAGATGTCGTAAATATCGTCTAATAACTCAACAAAAAACAAAATTCCGAAGAAAAAAAAATTCCCTCGGGGGATTGAACTAAGATCCTGCCGTGTATGAGGCGCACATCTTGCCCACTGAGCTAATCCACAGCTTTTTTTTTTTTCTTTAATACATGGAAAATCACAATTTAAAGTTCTTATTCTATATACACACAGTGAATGTTACATACATGAGGATGGAGGTGGTGGATGAATGCTCTCCTGGTGATCAGTCCTTGATGAACATAACGACTGTACTCGCACTCGTGCCGCACTCGTGTCTTCACTCTGGGTACTATACACTTTTGCGGAAACGGAGAGTACAAATTATTCGTGGCATACACTTAAACAAATTCCTAAGGCAAGCACATTTCAACTGTGTTGTGTATGAAAGACATAATTTGATTATGTACGGATGTTGGCTGCTTTCACTATATTAAAAGCCAGGAAGTCCTAGACAAGCGTCAAACAAAGGAAACCAGTCGGGCGCTGGTGGGTGGGCCTCATAAACACTTCTAACTTTTGCAATTTCTTCCAGAAATATGGATTTAGTTGTGCGTGGAATGTCAGCGTTTCTGTCGATCATCCGGCATCTCCAGAGACTTTGTAAACCAATCCGCATGAGTAAATCATATGGGATATTTGTTTCAGTCGGGATGTATAAGTAACGAATACTGTGATCAGATAGGTCAATATCTTTTCTTAGGATTCTTTGGAGCACATCCCAGAAGAAAATCGCATCTGTACATTAAATAAAACAGTGCTCTATTGTTTCCGGCTGGTGGCATAAACGATAGTCAATTGACCAAGGCACAAAGAAACCGCGGTTCTGAAGCCACCATTTGACTGGAAGCGTTGACGTGTGTAGTTTAAACATGAACGTTTTAGTGCTTGGAGATACAGACATACGCTTTACACGTTTTAGAACGTCCTGTCCTTCACAGTTACCGAACTTAGATCTGTATAACGGAGCGGGAAAAGAACTTTCGATCAACGCTTGTGCTAACCGCTCTCTGGGTACTTCAAAAAGATAGTCTAATGAAAAACGGACTTTCAAAAACAAGAAGGTATCGACTACCTCTTTCCAGAAACCCCAGAGGCCGCTTGGAGCAGAGCTTGTAGTAGAAACGATAAGAAAGGGTAAATGGTGAACCAGTTTTCTTTGAACAGCCATGAGAAGAAACGGGTGGGATAAATTCCTAAAGAAAAACAATCTTGAGACCAGCTGGCGCACAAATAAATGCGCCAGGCCCAGGCCTCCCGAGTCCAAAGGCAAGAATAAGTTATCGCGTTTCATGCGTTCCCAAGGAGAACTCCAGATAAATGTAGCAAAAATTCGATGAAAAGCTTGAATTTTAGAGCGATTACAATGCAGTACTTGCAAAACATACATAAGTTTGGATATTAAGAAGGTGTTACAGACGGCAGCTTTAGCGAAAATTGACATTTCTCGTGCCCTCCATGCCTGCGATTTACGTCTAATTATAGTTACGGCGGTGCTCCAGTATGGATCAGTGGAACGAGTTTGGTCAAGGGGAACACCAAGGTATTTGAAAGGACAGCGATTCCATGATATCCCACAAAAGCATTTTGGAGTGGTTGCCCACGCTCCTATCCAAAAACCGTTTGATTTTTCTGCGTTCAACCTTGCTCCAGTTAGGTTGCAATACTTCTCCGTTACCTGAAGTGCTTCTTCAACACTCGCCTTATTTGAGCAGAATAACGCTACATCATCGGCGTAGGCTAGTAGCTTGACCTCTGCGGAGCAAAGTTGATAGCCACGAATAGTATCTTTGTTGATAATACTACGGCATAAAGGTTCAAGATATAAGGCAAAGAGCAGTGGTGAAAGTGGACAACCTTGTCTTACCGAGGATTTTATAAGTATAGGTTCAGAAAGTGAGTTATTTACAATTAGTATTGTGGTGCTGTTCTTGTAACATAGCTGAATGCCCTTTATTAATGTGGTCCCTATGTTTGCGTGAGAAAGTAGCCTGAATAAAAAGGAGTGGCTAACTCTATCAAATGCTTTGAATAAGTCTAGTTTACTTTAGTTTGTTCGTCGGATACTGAATCTATTACGGACCTTGCAACATGTATGTTCGTTTGAATATTTCTTTCACGTATACCGCAAGTTTGATGAGTTCCGATTAGATTGTCTAATATGAGATGTAAGCGTTCATTCAAAACTTTTGCGAAGATCTTATAGTCCACATTGCAAAGTGATATAGGCCTGTAAGCCTCGATCTTTTTCAAAGCTAACGTGTCTTCTGTTTTGGGTATAAGCACTGTATGTCCTTCGTAAAAGGTTGGCGGTAGTGTGTGGTGCTCATATGCGGCTTTGAATACATTGAGGAGGAATAGACTCAGCAGGCATGAGAATTTCTTATAGAACTCCGCGCCCAGGCCGTCCGGGCCTGGAGTCTTATCTGACGGTAGAGCTTTCATCGCAGCTTGTGTTTCTTCCAAGGTCAGAGAGCCTTCAACACTCTCTTTCTCTTTGTCTGTTAAAGATGGCACGCATTCTATAAGTTTTTGTATGTCTTCGCTCTCTTTGGTCTCAATACTCTTTCCGAAAAGGTAAGTGTGATGGTCTTGGAAAGCTTCTATAATGCTTTGCGTTTCAGTGCGGGCGCTGCCTTTGTGGTTTATTTCGAGTATTTCTTTGCTTAGAGCATATCTCCTTTCATCATCAAAGGACCGGCGTCCAGGCGTCTCTCCGAGCAAATATTTTTGCGAGCGAGATCGGATCACCGAGCCTCGATATTTCTCGGTATCGTATCTTTGTAGCTGTGTCTTTGCCATGTTAATCTCCTCAGTATATTCGCCGGGATTGAGGCTTTCAAGCTCATAAAGCTCTGATAGCATCTCGAGCAGGTTTCGTAGCTCTAGCTTTTTCATAAAGGTAATGGAGCTTGAGCGTTCAATTGCCCAATTTTTAACTTCTTGCTTGAACATGTCCCATTTACAAAACACGTGTAGGGAAGCGTTCTGTTTGACACTGGAAAGGATGGCGGGTATACCATCGGTGAATATTTTGTCGTTTAAGAGTGATGTGTTTAATTTCCACAGGCTCCATTCACGCCTTAGGAGGGGTTGTTTCTTTGTCCCAAAAGTTACCGATACAAGGCAGTGGTCTGAGAAAAATATAGGTTTCAGTGAGTAATCAGAAATATTGTCATCAAGGTCTCCAGTGACATATATCCGGCCGAGTCGAGCGTGAGAGGAGCGTTGGAAATGTGTATAGTGCACTCTGCCTCGTTTTTGTTTTCCGATGTCTACTAAGTTGTTATCGCTCACAAGAGATTGGAGTACAGCTGCGCTAGGGTCGAATCTAGTCGTTAGTTGGGAGCGATCGTTTAGATGTAGCACACAGTTGAAGTCTCCCAATAGAAACAGTTTTCTATCTGTGTCAATGTATGGTGTTAGAAAAGAAAAAAAAATGTTTGCGCGCTGTCACATCATTTGAAGCGTACACGCAAATAATGCGCAATTGAATGTTTACATGGTCTAGATCGCAAGATATAAAGCGCCCTTCCTGGTCGGTATTGAGAGAAGCAGCAGTTAAACCCAACCCCTTCTTTAAAACAAACGACATCCAGCCGATGTGCCAGATGCATGAGTGAGGCACACTTCGAAATCTTTCAGGAAGGGCTCCAATGCGATCTCGGTTCGTTCCTGGCTGCACACTTTCGTTTCCTGCACAGCTAATATATCGATCTTCTGCTGGACTATTAGTTGTAGAAGTTGACACTGCTTCCGTTTAGAACTGAGACCTCTCACATTTAAGGTGGACACGCGAAGTTGGAGGGTGCTGGACATGCGATCACTTATGGTCGGGCGTTATCGCCCGTTTGCTTGTCTTCAACAAGCTTGGCGCCAGGGAGCGTCTTCGAATACGGCTTATGTCGAACAGCGCCCAGTCTCTTTTCATAGTGCTTTGCTCTAGATATAAGGCCGTCATTTAATCCCACGTTGGTAAGCGCTTCTAGTTCAAGAATTGAGTCCTGTACCTCATCGTTTTCCTTTGTTTCGGTGTCTTCCAGGTTAGCCTCGGTGGTTGTTTCGCACTGTTTTTCGTTCGTGAAGGCGTCCCTATTTGTTGGAGTCGCGGGGTTTGTCGGGGTGCTGTTTTCGGTTGCAGGCGAAACGGTGATTATTGGGTCTTCGCTAGAGGTAGTGGCCGACGTGAGGTTCTTTGGCACAACCGCTTTCTGGAGGCCGATTGAGACCCACCGTCCAGGGCTGCTGCCATTGCAGAGACGTCGCGATTAGGGTCAACAACTTCGCTTACATCCATGAGGTTCTCTGTTGTTGATTCTTCAGTTGTCCCCAACCTCAGCCTGTCAGCGTAGGTCATGACGCAGTCCTCCGGTTTATGCCCGTACCGTCGGCATTTCGCACACCAGGGAGTCCGGCAATGGCGGCGAATGTGGCCCACTCGATGGCATCGTAGGCACGAAGGAGGCCGACCTGAGATAAGAAGCAAGCTCTGGCACCCGAAGATGGTCATCAGGTGTGGAATCTTGTTCACGTTACTGTCGTCTCGAAGGGTCAGTTGTACTTCACGGTTGAGGGTTTTCATGTCCTCCATTCCTTCACATCTCCACTTTTCTCGCACTACGGAGCGTAGTGTGCCGTAGGGTTCCATCGCTTCAACGATTCTTCGGTTTTCCATATAAGGTGGTAACCAAAGCAGTCTGATCTTCACCTCCTTTGTCTCTGGATCAACAACGAGACATTTCCGTCCTTTCACCTTCAGGTTTTCACATGCGACGAGCTTTGCTTTTGCAAGCGAAGTCGCACACTGGACCATCCACACATGAGACATTTGGTATTGTCCCATGGCGATTATATCCTTTAGATCAATGACGCCCTTGAGGGCATCTCTGAAGTCCGGAGCTCGGTATGGTCTGGCAGCGAGATCATCATGAAGGAAGACAGAATTTAGAACGAGGTTACCTGTAGGCAGACGTGTCATCAGAACACGGTAGTCGTCCATCGCAGTAATGGTAGCATCTGAATCTGTAGCCTGAATTCCTCGGCCAGAGGCCGATTTGTTTTCTTGAACGGAGAACATGAAAACGCAGCCTTTCGCTACGGCGTCTTCTTCTTTCTCTGAGCTAATCCACAGCTTAGAATAGGCGTGTTTACAATCCGTTTTATACGAGACCCAATAGGCGACTACTGCCGGCACTTTTTCCCCCCGGTTATTCTGCCGGCTGCCGGCAGAATAGACACTTCCTAATGTCAATTCAAAGGCCGCCGAATGCTTTTATTCTTTTTTTTTGTGATTTCATCAACTATGTTCGGCGCAGTGAGCGCTTTTTCATTAACACGGGGATAGACGGCGCCCAAGTATGGGGTCCGTCCCAAACCGACCGCTCCGGTTTTTCTACCAGTGGTGGTTCCGCATTCTCTCGCTCACCGGATTTGTTATTCCTCGCCACCGCCACTCTGCCACCAGGTTGCCAGAGTCCGTAAATCCCTGTTATCTGCTTCCTCTTCTTCGTCTTCGTCTTCGTCTTCGTCTTCTTCTTCTTCTTGGGTTTAAAGCTTCTTGACCTTCGTGTTAAAGCTCGCCTTCGTGCACGACGGTGGCACCTGTGACCGATACAGCACCAAAGCAAAACACGAGGCCAGCCACTGGCCACACACTAACCACACCACCACAACGCGAAAAAGGTGAGCACGCTGCGCCGCCGACACCGTGGCCGCCGAGGAGGGACTTCATACCTCAGAGCCCTCTGCGGCGGCGCGGAACTAACTACTCCTGGTTCGAGGCTAGCTCCGTACACGATTTGGTCGCTCGCTCCCCGAGGGACGAGTGGCCAGAGTCATCACCTAAATGTGTTCCTTACACCGTTGTTCAGATCACGGTGTGGTCCAGATGCAGCCGATGCTACAAGCGCGAGCTCCGGTCTTTCAGCGTCCCTGCCAAGCACGCGCGCCCGTGCAATGCACCCACTGTTCAGGGCCGCATGTTCGCGCTTGTAGCATCGGTTGTGTCTGCTTCTAAGCTGAAACGAAGTATAGAAGTGCTCGTTCGTGGTGCTCTTCACGAAAATATTGCGCCATGCGTTCAGACTACGGCTATGGCAAAACGGCAAACACACAGTTTTGCCCCCGGATGCACCACGGGTATATTTCTGCGAGAAAGGAAGCAAAGAAAGTCTCTTTCTTGACTGTTCCCGGCGACGACATCGGCGACAAAAGCATCGGCAGGTTTATTCTGGTGTTACTTAAGAAACATGTCCAAAATCAACATAGTTTAACTTTCAAACAATTTTAAGGAGCGCATATCACACGCCCTATACTTACTCGCGGAGCAAGAAAGCACCCAAATCGCAGCGGACGCAAGCGGACACAGCCTCTCAGTGTCGACAGCAAAGCCACCGCCTCACACTGACCGGCCGCTCCTAGTATCGCTAGCCGATGCTGGCACCTCCCCTTTTAGCCACAGTACCCGAGTTAACTCAGAAGGGAAGGTCCACTTTGTCTTTTTTGTTCTAGGTACTCTTTCCCTACACATACAGGGTGCGGTCGTAAAGGCCAACATATTTGGCACACCTTGCAAAATGTGAGTTGCAAATGAACATACCTAAAATTGGGCACCCTATGCAGGACGTTCGTCGTCTGGACACTAGTTTGTGAGCTTGCTCGCAGGTTTGTATTGTTTATATATTTCGTTAAAAGCATTGATTATCATAATTACCTTGCTGATCGCCAGCATCTACTATTGGTCTTTTGCGTTTTTGCATTCAGCGAACCACTCGGGAGCGAGCTCATAAACCACTTTAGATGGAAGATAGGACGAGTTTGCTATTCATACTTGTAATCTAAAGCGTACAAGAACCATTCATATTCAGGCTCGCACCAGTAAAAATGAATTGCTCACTCAGCGCCAAGTCAGTGATTTTTTTTACTGGTGTGCCTGTCTGAGTAGGAATGGTCCTTTTCCGCTGTAGATTACAAGCATAACCATAGCCTCTGCAATACTCACTGGGCCTGATAGTTCGGTAAAGGAGCAATAGAGTGCCGGGACGCAGATTTGGAGCGCTAGGATCTGGTAGCGAAGAGCATTTCTCGGGGAGTCTGGTATTCACAGCACAGCTTTTGCAGCGGCGAGGACCCGACGTCTCGCCGCAGTGGGCGTCAGCGTCTCGCCGCAGTGGGGCGCCGGTTACATGACTCTTGTCTGCCGCTCTAACTTTTCACTTTCGGTTGCCACGTCCTGCCTGTGACGATCTGCCAGGGTTTGTCAGTATAGAGGGGGCTATGGCATAACCCATTGTGCAGGCGAAAAAATTGCTGGTATACACTAGAGCCACCAAATTAGCTACGCTTGCAGTATCGGCACTCTGCTCCTCGATATTGTTTTGGGTGCCGCCATCTTGGTACTTAGTGCAGAGCAGACGCAATTGCCGATTGTCATGACAGACAGTTTTAGTGTAGCGTTGCTGGCTCTTACGTACGCAACACGCAATAGTATAGCGTACGCTCAAAATGACCTCCTCGGACCGAATTTTGTTGTGTGTTACGTTTTCGAGTGAACACTGCGCATTATCTTGGTTAAACTTGCTAGAGCCGCAGAATTCCGCGTGCTTACAGCGCAACCATGCTCCTGGAAAGAAATATTGAAATTGAAAACGTGTCCGATCATTTTATTTTAAATTAAATCAAGCCGCAGCTACCTCGTCAGGCGCGCTTTTCTGCGGGGTACAGAGGCTACGAGTACGAGTGCGTAGCCAAATTCGATTATAGAGCCTCCGTCAGTCGTCTCGTGGAAACGGCACCTTTTATCAATGCTATCGCGGAATGAAATTCATGACCTACGGATGTCCAGTGCATAGCGAGAACTTCGGCGATTTGTTTTGAAGTCATTTGTCCGTCGGCGATGAACTGTGCGAATAGGCTTAGCGTTGAGCAGATCGCAGCGTTGACGCACGTTCCGAGCGGCAAACATTTTCACTGTGCACTCCTTCAGCCGCACGGCGATCTGATTCGACCGCGGAGGCCCCAGAAAGGATTGCCGAGCTGAACACCACGCAATTTCACGTAACACAGAACTTCGAAAACACCACGTCGCCCTTGCTGCGCAAGTCGAGGTAACCGCCATCTTGAAACTGGCGCTCTCGTTGGGTCCGAGATCTTTTCAGAGCGTCCCGCAAAGCCCGCTAGCCCGCCACGCAAAATCCCCAGCGTTGCGTGCGTACGCAATACGCTAGCCCTTCTATTGCGTTCTGTGCATGCGCACTCACGACCCGCAATTTCCTTGCGTTCGCAAAGCTATAGCGTACGGTCTACTAAAACGGTCTAATTAAAGGGGTCATGAAACGATTTTCCTACTTCTTCCTCCTTAGTTTTAATCCTCAACTCAAATGCGAATTGTGAAATCACGTCATCGTGACATTCTTCGGCACCGGTGCGATGACTCCTAGCTTCCACTGTACTTTTTATGCACGCCATAGAACTTGTCATTCCCCAGTGACGATAAGTTCCGTCGGGGAACTCATTGGCCACGGACGCGAATCCAAATATTCGTCGACGGAATGATTGTTGACAATCGCATACGTCCGAGTAACGCAGTTCTCGTGTCCAATGCGTGAGCTAGGCTCGGCTGACGTCAGGTTGGCACTGCTGACGCGCTTTGGGAACCGCGGATGTATCATAGTGAAAAGGCGGAGAGCGTTCGAAAGCAAGAAGGTACAAAATAGTCCGCTATATTTTCGAATGTTCGTACCGAAAAGCTGGCTTTTGACTTTTTACCCTCTTTCTTTTGGCCAACCAAACGACATGCGACTAGTAAAGTTCCCAATTTAAAATCATTTATCCCAGCCCAAAATTCGTTACATGGCCCCTTTAAAAATGCGACTTCCTCAGCATAAGATTCAGTGTTAGGAAGCTCATGTAACATTTATTGCTCCGTTGCTAAATTTTTAAACATTTGTGGAGAACGGAAAAGCGTTTCTTGTGATTTCAGATAGAGCTTCAGATGACCGGAAATTATGAATTTAAGTGCCTAGATTGCTAAGTGTCGTCACTCGAAAGCGTAGCTTATTTTGTGATCCCAGTATATTCCTTTCCAAAAAAGAGCGCGTGGCCGGCGCCATTTTGAGTGTTCGTGAATATGGCGCATGCTTTGCTCGCTTTCCGAAGCGACGAACACGCACGTACTGGGCTGTGAAGATCGCACGCTGCACTGTTATTTTCTAAACATTATAAAGGTGTATACAGGAACTCATCTATGTTAGTGGTGGCGCGTCGGGTGCACTTCCGGTCTGGCGCTGTAGGCAGAAGTCCTTATGTGAGACGTGTATTCCTGCGTTGTTTTGGAAAGAAGATAAAAACCAGCCTTCTCGTCAAACGCCGCGACTGTGACTGTACAAAAAGAGTCAAGAAAGGTTTGAAGGTCAGTTTTCATGTGCTCGTTTTGTCTGAGGACGTGGATATGTGCCGTGAAAAGGGAAAACCAGATGCCGTCTGACCACGATTGCTTGGGCGGGGAGCACTTTGGGTTGTATTCACGGACACTTCTGGTCATCAGATTTATTTGTCTTGTTGCAACATGAACGCCGGAAAACTGTCAAGTCGTGTGGACCACCTGCGGACTACGTTCAGTGCGTCTTCAAGTTCAAACGGCCGCCTAATCGTTCGAGCTGACGTCCGCTCTTTCAATCGTTTCTGCTTGTCGTCTGCTCTTTTAGACGACGCCGGCCCGTAGGCCAATTGTTGGACCGGTACTTGCGATAAGAAGTAAGTGCAGGCCTCAAAAGACTTAAGTTTAAAGGTTAGTAAGCAGGCTCGATGAAAACAGTAGAAACAAGGAGATGTTAATCACTGTTACCAGTGGCCATCACCGACTTGTTATGCCTGATTCACTTGGTCCGATTCTGCTTACGATTTTTAGTATCGACGTCGACCATCTCAGCTACTGTTCCCGCTTTTGCAGACCGAGCGACATCGCGACTGAAAATTGCGAGCGAATCTTGCGAATCAGGCTTAGCGTCCATACTGCGGCGCCCACGCGGAATGAACCAGCGCATGTCACATTATTCACGCGAAGTTTTGCGGTGTAACGAGCCTCGGTAATTTCGCTGAGGCGGCTCAAGTAGTCAGGCATTGCCAGGAAGACATAGAATCAACAATCGAACGCGAAAAAGAGCAGGGGGACTCACTCCGACGCCGACAACATCGCATTTCAATGGTTTGTTTATGTGCGACGGCGAGCTTTTTGCCCACACTCCATCGCGCATGCGCGGCGCCGGTGGCGTCCGCTAGGGGCGTTCCGGTTTGTTTGTAAACATAAGTTGGTGCATAGACCTTTCTAAAAACAATAGACCCTTTGCTATATTACCCAAGCATCAAGGAGAATGCAGGGATTGGTGTTCCACGTGCCACACGCGCACGCCTTTGCCGTATAAAAGATTCGAAGTAAATAACCAAAATAAAGTGTTGACGAACACTCGTGCAAGATACCATTTGTTTTAAGTGTTTGCCTTAGAAACTTTACTACTGCTGAAACCAGCACGTGCAGCGCGTGGAATACCGACCCCTGCATTCTCCTTTATGGTGGGTAATATAGACCATCCCATTTAGCGCTCTCTGGGCGGCACCATTTTGTTCGACAGCAGCCGTACCGGCGGGCTGTACGGAACATCGAACTCTCGCTCGTGGCTGCCGTTGTGAAGTGGTTCGCGTTCTTACAATAGTTATGGTTACTCCAAAATCAGCCTATAGCTCTCTGTTTTTCTATTTCGGTAAATGATCAACTAGCATATTTCAGACTCCCACTCATGGTCGCTAAAGGCCTTCACCAGTACGAACTTTGTATAGTAAAAAAGGCACAGCAAGCGGAGTTACTTTTAGCCGGGGAGACCGGCCAATCTGACACAGTTTTCCCTATTTTTTTTTTTATTTGCACGCAGGTTACAGCTAATTGGACCCTGTTGTCGTTTTATCTAGCATAGTATTATACGATAACTGGCATACCCAAATCTGCGCATCTGCGCTTGAAATTTTCAAAATGACGCGATTTGAAGCAGAGTTTGCACGCCAGCCGTATGCTAGGTACAGCCCACTCGGCGGAGCGGACGACATCCGGGTGAGAGGGAAAGGGCATTTTTTCTCTTTTTACCCTCTCTGCTATGACCCTAATGGAAAGGTCTATAGCAATAGGTCTATTGGCTCCTGGCCCCTTCATTTATGGTGTTCGTGCGCATAGCGCGTGATTTGCTCGCTTTTCGAAGCGATGAACATGCGCGTGCTGGGCTGAGGAGATCGCACGCTGGGCTGAGGATTGGAATGATACACCACTCCAATCCTCAGCCCAGCGTGCGATCTCCTCAGCCCAGCACGCGCATGTTCATCGCTTCGGAAAGCGAGCAAAATCACGCGCCATATGCACGAAAAACTGAACCGGCCAGGAGCCCTTTTTTGGGAATGTATACGTAAGGGGTGTATTCACTGGGCGCCATATTTGAGGACAATGTGTAAGGCGCATGCTCAGAACGAGCTCACATTAACACCCTGCTAAGACCGGAAATCTTGATGGTGCGGAAGGGCCGGATTAAGGTACGGGCTAAAAGGGCTGCAGCCCTGGGCCCCAGGTTGTCAGGGGGCCCCATGCTGGCCCCTAAAAATGAAAAAAAAAAGGTTAGTCTTTTTTTTATTTAAGAAAGTTTAGGCAGAAAGCAGAAGAAACACTCCAAAGGGCCTTTGGCGCAATGGCTTTCTTGTTCTCTTTTCCTCAACAAGGAAACAAGGATGCCATAAAGTTCCCGTCTCTAGATCAGCTGGCGTTTGTGAGCTCGTTGTACAAGAGCGTGCCAGAACAACAAAATTTAACACGGCCTCCCAAGCCACTTCTAAGATTTTTTTTAATTGGAGCTTGATGGAAGGATCGTTATGGAGCTTTCTTTTGTACTTGGGCCCCCTTAGCGTGTTTTAGGGACAATTGCGGGCGGGAACTTAAGCAAGCATTAAGCAAGCAACGCAGATGGTTCACACATGTTGTTTTAAGCCTTTTCGTGAAACTCCATATGGAGTTCATTCCAGAACGATAAGTTTGGAACAAGCGAAAAGCTGCCCTTAAATCTTCCGGACACCGTCTCTATAGCCACCAACAAAGAGGCGTTTCAAGGAGCCGGCTCTTAAGACGCCCCTCAACAGTTTTCGATGGGTACTGACTGCAAGAAAGTGCTCTAGAGTCGATATCTGGTCTGCCAGTGCAACTGAACACTCTTCCTTCCAGCGACTGATACGAATACTGCAATGGTTTCACCAACCTCTGAGGTATAACCTCTTAATTTTTGACTTTGAGTCACAAAACAAAATGGCCGCCGAGGTCTAAAATACTTAATTTAAAAAGAACAAGATTATTACTAAATCTGTTGCGAAACATTTTTCCCATTCAAAAAGACAGCGTGTAAATACAAAAAGAAAACATCTTCTCGATTCTCATGATAAACCCTTTAGATGTAAATGTGCCCGAACGACAGTGGTCGATGTTTTAGAACCGCACGCAGTTTCTCCTATGCTTTCAATGTGGAAGTCTGTGCTTGTTTCCGAAATCAGGGTTCAGTTATTAGAAGAGCGTTTACAAAGTAGTTTGATCTCGATAAAGACTGCTTCAACCAACGAAATTTCTTTCTTGCCTATGTCACTTCCTTCACTGTTTACACTAGTAATTAATTAACAGAGGGCTAATTAGAAGTTAAAACATTTCCAATCATTTGGAACAAGTGCAATAATAAGGGCTCTAGATTTTCGTGGCAGTTGTCGATTCGCGAGGCATGCCATTTAGGCGAAGCGAAATTAGAATGGCAATTTTGCAGGTACCATTTCGTTTGCTGCATAACTCAATTCATGTGTGATCAATGATGTCACTCGACATGTTAGCAAGAGGGTCACCTGTGCTTTAAGTCGACATCGTGTTCAACTTGTACAAACTGGCCCGGACATGTACTCTATGAATCTAGATGTAATTCTAGTCAACCAAATTCGTGAACGGAGTCAACATTTTAAACGAAAGCAATTTGGTGTTGTTTTTTGTTTTCTTTTGTGGTTAAGTTGCTGGATATGAACGACAAATCCTAATATTTTCCGCAATGTTTATTTGATTTCATTTTGAACCTCAAAATAACAATATTGTAAATTACCAGAGGGGTTGATTTTTTTCAAAGTAGCTCCTACACAATTGCATCCGCCTCAATGCCAGCAAGGAAAACTTGAATACCAGTGAATTTACGGATGTAAACAAGGCTCGACAATAATCATACGATGGAACATATCTAGATTTAACAAGCTCAAAAATATACATATTCCCGTCATCATCGTTACATCCACCACCACCATCATCACCACCACCATTATCATAGGTAGAGGCCTCGTAGCAGCCACAGCCCAGTGCTCCCAGATGCCTTAATCCGGCACTGTCAGCGGAATGCGCGTTGCGAAAGAACTGCGGAAGCTCGTCGTCAGCACGCTCTCAGCAGCCGCGCACACAACTATGGCCGCCAGTGAATACGCCCGATGTGCTTACAAACATGAGACGCTGCTTGCGTCCCAAGTGAATTCCGGTCATTGCAAGCCTGTCAAGCTTGCGTATGTTTTCAGTGTAAGAAAACATAAATTCTACACGGAAAACAAAGTCGAAGATATAACGAGGGTGTTGGGCTGTACGATTTAACGTCTTCAAAGAGACAAGTTTGTTTACAAGATTATTTGAAAATGTTGAAGAGATCTCCGCTTCTTGGTTCTTTTGGCGTTCATCTGGAGAATTAGTTGTTAAATGTTTCATTGACGTTTCAAACAGCAATGTTAACAGAGCTTTGTTCATTCTTTTTAGGAACCGGAGGTTTGATCTGACGTCATAGATTGAAGCACCACCTGGTGGCATTTGTAAAAAAAATGGGTCTATAGAACATATAAAAAGCACGGCCGCCGATATTATTTTATTTTTAATATTTCACTACATACAAGTTTAGCTCTAAAAATAGACATAAAACTTATTGCGAAACTACGTTCGCGTGGCAAGCTTTAGGCATGATTGTGTGGAATTCGAATTTCGCTGCTGCGACCAAGAGCTCAGTGCTGGAATGGCGTTCATCTTATTTAATCAGCGAAATACGACCTTCTTAGCAGAAAAGTGAAAATACTTACGCAATTTGACGTATCTTGCAGCGAAGCACCACAGAAACAGCCTCGCTTCTATGCATCGAAGGTGCAATCATTATTCTGCGTAGCGTCTTTGAAAGCAAGCCCTGACAAATCTAGTGCTTCAGCGGGAATAACACGAAGTTCGCGCCCCTTGCCATCGCGCACGTCAGCTTTGACTCTGTTCTTTCGCGTTTCCCCGTTTTCTCCACAGCGCGCCCTCCCTCAATTCTTACGCGTGACGGTAATTGCGTGATATGGAAGGAAATAGATGACCGTTCCTCTTTATAATGAACATTGTGAGTCACAGATGAGAACATTGGGCATAGTTATTGGCACCTTTCAATGGTTCATTGTCGACACAGACATCCCTACGAAAATGATAAATTTTCAGGTTTTGCTAAAGTTGAGGCCATACCGATTTGTAAAAATACTTCGGGTAAGCCTTCATCGATGCAAATAACAAAAATAAAAAAAGCTAGTGATTGTCGTTTAGCAGGCCACTTCCTCCTTGAAAAACACGGACGGATATTCCCAAACTCACCAGGAAGTTTTTCTTTTTTGTTTTCTTTTTTGCTTTTTTTTGCATTCGGCCTTTTAGCATTTGCCACTTATTGGCTAGGTTTGAACATCGAGGACGGCAGACACTTGCACGTAAAAGCTTGAGCGCGTGTGCGTGAACATCTTTCAGCCTTTGCGTATGCGTGTGTGTATGTGTGTGTGTCTGTATCTACTTGGTCAAGGACGTAGGAGTTTATCTGAGACGTCTGTATTGTGCTGGACGGTAGACAAACATGAGTGTTTCTTTCGCTTTCAACTATCTCTTCACCTTAGCTAACCTGGCTGGCCGCAAATAATGCTATATTCACGCGACACTGCTATCATAAGATGTGTATAAGTGGGTTAGAACACCCACTGACTCCAATAACAGAAATGTACAAATTCGGCAACGCACAGATCTGCAGAATACAACTGACTGAGGTTCATACAAACCTGTTTTAGCCTTGAGTGAGAATAGAAAAGCGCACAAAGGCCATTAAAACACTCCATTGCATTAACGTTAACACAAAGTTAGAGTAAAGTAAATAGTTGTCCCTGTTGGTTTATAACTGTAAATGTAAAAGCGCCGAAAAAAAGACAAGGACTAGGACGGTGAGACAACACAAGGTACACTCGCAAGTGTTGTTTAATCGGAAAGTGCATGCCTAGTGTCGGCCACCGAAAAACCTTGCAACAAAAACACAGAATTAAATTTGCTGAGCGTGCCTGAGGAGTTATTTACGAAATATTTCTTTCTTGCGGCGTTGTGCACATTCGCCAGGCGGGCAGAGGCGTGAATGACAGTGACCGCGAGCATGCGGCAGCTACGCGAAGTAGACCGCCTGGTCATCTCGCCATTCATGGTAGCAGATGCACCTGCGCGCTTGTGTTGCATGACATTTAAAGTTGGGCTCGACACTAAGATAAAAGAAGCAGAGGGGTGCACAAGGCATATGCCATTCGGGATAGGGGTGCAAACTGCATTAGTGAGGCGTTAGTCGCCCAATCAAGTGAAGAATCTATATATGTTAGACAGGCGTTGAACCGGCATGTTGATGACTGACAGGTGGTTGGGGGCCTATATTAGCGATGTACAGGGTGTCACAAAAGAAAAAGTACACGGTCTTCTTTACCGCAAAAAATAAACGAGGCATCGCCGAACGGTCATTCTTCGTCCAAAGGTAGAGGAGCTAGAGGTCACAACCAGATGCCAAAGTTTCAGCCCGATTCGATAACTTAATCAAAAATTATAAATGATTTTCCGAAAATTTCAATGGGAAAATGGAGCACATTTCTGCCCGTTTTCAGTTTCCTGTGCGATAGAGCCCCATGTGCTTGAAAACTCCGTTGGCAGCCATTTTTCCATTGAAGATTTCAAAAAATCGCTTATAACTTTTGATTAAGTTATCGGATGGGGCTGAAACATTGGCATCTCGTTGTGACCTCTAGCTTTACCTTTGGGCGGAGAATGAGCGTTCGGCGATGCCCAGTTTATTTTTCCGGTAAAAAGAGACAGTGTAAATTTTCTTTTGTGACCACCCTGCACTTTCCAAATGAACAACATTTGCGGGTGTGTCTTGTGTTGTATCTCTTTCTCTTAGTCCACGAGGAAGCCCCAGGCGATAAGCGGTAATGCTGTTGCCAGTTCAAAAATGCCATGTGACCTATTCCTTGAAAGCTTTCTTTCTTCTTGCAAGTCTGCAGATCCCCATTCATTAAACACAAAGCTCCGTTTTATTCAGACATCCCAAATTCGACCTGCAGACATAAGACGTGCCAGGCGTGCCATTTTGAAATAATTTCACGTAGCCTTTGGATTTGGGCGGATATTATGGGCGATTATGAACTCCGCGGACCTCGTCTACATCCCAAACTGCCGAGTCCTTTGTTTGGGCTTTGTGTAATTTTTTTGTTCCATCCTTTCGCTTTAATAAAACTTTTTTTTGTCTGGTTTCCCGCAAGGTCAGAAAGGGCGTAGGGTTCTCTTAATGGGCACTGAACCATCCCTCAACTAAGGCTTTTAGGCCGCTTTACATCTTCCTTCTGTATCCACATAAAAGGAAAGTACTGTTCTGAATGCAAATTGGTAAGCTCCAGCAGGAACCAGGTTCTAGCCTTTGCTTCTTTTCGCTTATTTGTCTAGCTTTTTTTTATCATTTGTTCTCGTTCGCGGCCGGAGTTGGAGCGACCAGCCGTTTCGTATTCAAATGCGCGGAAGATTAGGGAGACCGCGCGAGTAAGGGTAACGAAGCGAACAAAAAATTCAAATTTGCCAGACTTGTGCTGAGGGCGCCGCGTCCCCTGGGAACGGCCAAGGCGCGCGTTGGAGCTTTCGAACTTTCATTTTTACCCCCTGTAGAACTGTTCCTCCCCAAAGTCTCATCAAAATTTTCTTGGGCAATGCGCGTTCTTTTTCGAAAATGCTTCACTGTACCTGGCGTTTTTTTTTTTTTTTGTTTTTTTTTTTTGGGGGGGGGGGGGCACACAGGTCGCTATTGAAGTACTAAGGAAATTGCATTCAAAGATAACAAGATGAATTTGCATATACTTTGAAAGCGGTTACTTAAGAACCGAAATTTTTAGTTTTTTTCAGGGTTTTTAAAAGAGATGAAAATAATCGGTTATTAATTTTGTTTCAGAAAGGTGAGCATATATTATGAAAGTCTGGAGTCACTTTGAATACCCATAAAATACTTATTTGCTCGCGCAAACAAAAAAAAAGTTCCGGTTTATAAGAATAGTAGTTTATTTTAATGTATCTTTTTAGATGTACACTGATGACGACGATGGGCAGTATATTAAAAAAAATGTATGAAATTAAAAGACGGTAGCCATGTGACCGGAATTAAAACCCCACTCCGAAAGGCGGCTTGATATAAATATTTGAAAGGAAACATATTCGGCAGAAATATGCCTAGTTCGGTAAAAATTCAAGTCTGAAAAGGTCGTGCAGGTATATGAACATAGTCCCACGAAACCTCCGTCTCAAGCGCCTCGTCCACAAAGAGGAAGGGCATAAGATCGGGGCACAGAGAGATAAACGTTTGGTAAATGCCTGAATTCACGATTGCCAGGACATGATAAGAAGAAAAGAGCTAGACCTCTTCGCGCGCCGGCAACTCGAGCACCGTATTTAGGACGAGTTCCCGGCTTTGCAGGTTTTTGCCACGAATTTCGCATCCACTGCTTCGAATAAACGACAGGCATCTCAAGATAAGAAGATTTCAAAGCTAACAAAAAAAGGACGATTTAAACTGAGGAGCCAATGACACCAACTTCGTCAAGAAGCTCTCCTCTCGACAACTCTCATCATGCGAGATTGAAGTCTTGGCTAAAGGCCACGGATTTAACATGACCACGACACGGCCGCCTCTACCGACAAAGGTCTCGGCAATAAGGACGGCATCACGCGCCTAGATCCTAGCGTCCAGGATGGAAAGCGTCTTAAAGCGCTTGGCATCCTTTCGAAGCTCCCACAACGGCAGCGACACAACCTCCCGACGGAAGAAGTTACAGCATTTCGCAAACTTCGCGAAGATACGGAGATTCTGCTTTTTGCCTGCCAACAAAAGAAAATCGACCGTCGTCCTTGGGCGGGAGATATACGAGGAAAAGATACGGCACTTCTTGGGAGCCGTGCTGAGGTAAAACGTAAGAAAGACTCTACGCTGCAGGTTCAAAGGAACTTGAACAAAACGCTAGCAGAAATTATTTAGAACTTGTCTGAATCAAAGAACCTTCACCTGCGGCTCATTTTTAGGAATGGCACCGCTCCAGGATTTTACGGCTTTCTAAAGATCCACAAACCTAACGTGCCTCTGCGACCTATTGTGGACTTCACAACCTCGTCACTACGGGCGCTATTCAGTTACCTTCACCGGACTTTGGCTCCCCTCGCTGGAAACACGTCGACCCATCTAGAAAATGTCGGCCCCTTCGTGGAGCGCGCCTCGCATATACAACTTAGCGACGGCGACATGTCTTTCGACGGGGTGTCCTTCTTCATGAATGAGCCAGTTTCCCTTGCTATTGCTGCAGCCTATGAAGCCCTCAAAAAAGACAGCTACTCGACCACAAGTACCAACCTTAGGGTGGATTAGCTGGGCCGTCTGCTCGAGTTTTGTCTCGGCAGCACATACTTTTCCTTTAAAGGAAAGCTTTTTAAGAAGGTCCGTGGCACTGCAATGAGTGTGGCTATCTTGATCACAACGGAAAACCTCACGCTAGAAGCAATCAAACCGAGAGCGCTGAGGTCTTTTCCCAACAACCCAAAATATTCATACGCTACGTCGATCAATGTTTCTTCATTCTATAAGACGTGACTAACGCTTTGGCACACTTTAACTCCATCAAGCTGGCCACTTAATTTAATGTGGAATGCGAGACGAAAGCATTTCGCCGCCCCTTGAACTGCTGGTGAACCGACGATGGCAAGATTCGAAGTTTACACTGTATATAAAACCAACGCACACCGGACGCTATAACGATATTGACTCCAATCACCCAACGAGTCATAAGGCGTCACTGGTTTCGACACTCGTGCGTAGAGCAAGGACTATCTGCTCGTCGGAAACCGGTAAAAGAATGAAAAGGAGACTATAATTTCACACCTAAAGAAAAATGTCTACTCTATTAGCTTCAAATAAACGCATCGCCCGACGCCAAGATCTCATCGGACGAAACCAGATGCCACTAGAAAAAAGACAGTCCCATTGAGTCGCGAGCATCAGCGTCCCCTACGTAAAGGGGGGCAGAGAAGAGGTGGTACGAGTACTGGAAAAAGGAGGAGTTTTGGTGGCCCACAAGCGCGCGTTCACAATTGGAAGGTTTATGCCAAGCCTCAAAAATCGTCTACCCTAAAAAATAGCACAGGGTGTGGTTTACACCATCCCATGCGCAGAGTGCCCCGCCACCTACATCGGTGAGACAAAGACATTTTCCGAGCGAATCCACCAACACATTTACGACTTGCGGAAGTTAGACATTTAGTTTGACAGCGAGCGCAGCGCCATCGCCGAACATTTTGATACCCTAGCCAGGGGTGGCCAAGCTGCAGCTCCGGAGCCGCATGGGCTCTTTTTGTGTTAAAGTGCGGCTCGCCGGCTCCCTACCCAACCCCCCCCCCCCCCCCCTCCACACAGACACACTCTCCCAGTCACACGATGCAGCTGCCCAGAGATAAATAGAACGCATTTTAATTGAAAGATAGGTTGCGGTGGTGGTAGTCTTTTGCAACTGCTGCCTTACGTACAGTTGGACTGCTTTTGACTCGGATAGATCGAAACTAGTTCGAGTTTTGTTTATTGCTCTAAAAAGATACATAGCAGTTATAATGTCGTTTTACCTACTTGCATATATATCACACTAAAAATATAGAAGCTCTCTTTTGAATAGTTTGAGATTGAGAGTGATCTAAATATGCCAGACGTGGACATTCGTCAAAACCTCGTCGTTCTTTCCCGCTGCTTTGCGATTTTGTTTCTCTCAGAAACTAAACATGTCAGGAAATTAAAATAAAAAGGAATGTTCTGCTTGGAACATGCGTCACAGAATATAAAAATTTGAAGCAAAATAACAAATATGACTGGTGCAGTTGTGTTTTTTTATTTTGCTTCAAATTTTCATATTTTGTGGCGCATGCTTCAAGAAGAACAATACTTTTCATTTCAACGTCCCGACATGTTTAGCTTCTGAGATAAAAAAATCTTAATGCAGCGGGAAATAACGACGAGGTTTTGACGCCCATAGAGATATTCGTCATTTTTCAAATGGTTCTATTGTATTTTCGAAGACGATGAGGTTATTAGCTGTCTGCTGTTCCGCGTTCTTTCAGTCACCATAGAAGAAGATACTGAGCTGGTTTCGAAACGTACGTTGTTTTTTTTTTCGAGATGCGGTTGGAGCTACATTTTTCGGAATTTCACATTAATATTTTACCAACCATGTTCGAGAAATGAAACTGGTAACTGTATAAAGTGGAGCGAGGTATCCCGATGACTTAGGCCATATCTGGGCACAATCAGTCTTGTACACGTTACTAAAATAAAGTAATCGATTACAATTACTATTACTCTTGGCTAAAAAGTATTCGATTAGATTACCTGATTACTCGACGGCAAAAGTAATTGGACATTACTTAAAGAAGTAATCGTTATTTTTTCGATTACTTTATTGTGTGAAGACACATCTTTAGCGCTCATAACAATGAACTACTTCCAACCTATATTTCACATTTGCGCAAGTATTGAAGAAGAAAAACTGGCTCCCTCTTCGTGGTCGTTGCACCTTCACAATGCGGACACAAGCATAGAATTGCGTTTGAAGGCGTTTAATGATTTGGGCGTTCGCCAGTGTGTGTGTGTGTGTGGGAGGGGGGGGGGGGGAGCGGAGGGGGTTCTAAAGGGTTGCCGCTCAAAGTTTGCGTCGCTCATTTAAGTGAGCTCATCGCTCATGGAAGTGAGCTCGCATGTTATACAAAAGAGCAGCAGCTCCAGGATTTGAAACGGATCATGTGTAGTATCCATTAGCGGAAGAGATCGCCCCGACCACTTCTCAACTCGAAACATTGCTTGTGACAAAGAACACGTAGGGGAAATGAGGAATATTTCAACTGCCTTTGTTATATTTTGCATCCGCTTTAGGCATTCTTCGGTTCTGGTTCTCCTACGGGCTGCGAGTAGGTATCCTAAGCAGCATTTTTTTTAATTTCTGTGTGTGTGTGCGTGAGGGGGCTAGTTTGAACGAAGGCCCCACAAAGCTACATTCTGCTTCCTCAAAGTTCGCCCTGAATGGCCTTTGTCACGCACCGTAGCTTTCCTGGGGCTTCCCACTCCCAGTCCCAGCTCGGGAAAAAAAAAAAACGTACATTCCACAGAAACTGTACATAGAAAGAGATTGACATCGTTTCCTACAGCTCCGCAAAAATCTTCCTTTTTTTTCCGTTCGAATAAAAAAAGCAAATTTTATTTTTGTCATTTCATAAAAAAAGGAGTGTGCCCGGGGGGGGGGGGGGGGGGGGAGGTCCTGTGGACAAATTGTAACGGTTACAAGTAATTTTATTTCTTCGAAAAGTAATCAGATTACTCTTGTGATTACTGCCTAATAAAAGTAATCAACTGATTACAAAATTACTTGAAAAAGTAATCGATTACAAGTAATTTGATTACTTGTGATGCGTACGGTACAAGACTGGGCACAATGTATCCGAGAGTAGTGCTGCTGATAGGCTGTGGCGAGTGTCAAACGGATACAATAAACGAAGTTCACTCGACAGGGATCTTATTAAGCCAGGGGTACGTCTCAAACTCGTTAGTGTGCGGGGACCAGACAGCCCACCCCCGAGATATCAAGGGCAAACGCAGGGCAGGGGGCGGGGGGAGGTTGCGAACCCACCCTCACTTGGTCGTCTGCTAAGTAGCGCTGGGAGTAGAGAACGACCACCGCTCACAGGTTAGAGCCAGACCTGTTCACGATATGACCACCCTTTTCAAGCTGTCAAGCGAATGACTTTCTGGGGCAGAGTGCACGGAGCAAGTGCGAGCCGCGGGAGGACGCACGTTTGGAGCCGTCCACGTCGACGCAGGCCGAGCCCCGGCAGCACTGGTCGCTGGCCAGGCACTTGCGGCCGAAGCAATCCAGCTCGTCCTCCTGCGACAGCCCGGTTTCCAGCACCACCTCGCCGCCCTTCTTCTTCTCGCCCTGCGAGAACGCAAGGGGAAGAGTTTAGCGGCACTGCCAACACCGCCTAGATGACGGAGAAGGCGGATGCACTACTCCACCCAGAGGAGACCAGCGTGGGGCAGAGAAAAGACGGGAGTGCTGCTTCAGAGTTCGGATACGGAGAATCACACGTGCGGAAGCCGAACAATGATGCAGCACTCGTGTGCAATTCGTGGCCCGCGCTGGACTTTTTGTAGTTGACGTAAGAGGCGCAGAACTAAGGCACAGTCATATAGTAATTGACTTACAATCGTTAGAGTCGAGGCTCAAGGATCTATCTTGTGGAAGCAGTAAATCACACGTTCACAAAAATGCACGCGCAAGTGAGCATTTCCGACTGCGTGAATCATTGAAAGCTATTCTGGCCATGAAAGCGTTTTCTAACCAATTATGCCACGAGGTCGATAAATAGATAAATAAAAGCTAAATTTTTCAATGGAATGTCACTTCAACTTCGTGCTTTTTAGTTAGGTTGAGCCAGGAAGCGTGAGTACGACTTCAACGAACCAATAAGCCAACTGCATTACCTTCATCCGCTATGGGACGCCACAGACGTAGTGTGGTTGAAGTCCCTTCATGTTGCAAAAGTAGCGCAAGGTGTGTCAATGCACGAGGCACGTGCAACGTGCAGCCTTTGGGGAGATTATGGCGGCACAGCGCAGCACTGGAACACTGCAGCACTGGGCTAGGTTTACGACGCCATGTTCCTCCCAGAAGTGGCGCGTGGCACGTGTCTCGGGCATTTCCACAACAAATGAATGGCGCCAATTTTCCCAGGATAAAAAAACTTTAGGTGTGGTCCCCTGGGATCATACTGTGGATTTAGCGAAGGCCCACATTTTGGTGGTGACCTAAAAGCTCGTTATCTCCGCGAATATTATTCCTTGTTGCCTCCGTGAATATTATTCCATGTATTAGTGATCACCAGGCGGTTGTTGCAGGCATAGAAACAAAATTTACACGATCGTAGTCATGTGAATAAAGGACAATATTTTTTTTTACGTGACATGTGATCATTTTAGCATCGCTGCGTAGTTTCTTAACCAGTTGCCTGTTTTTAATTGTCTTTCTGAGGAGAACAGTAATATTTAATCATGCTGCATGTTTAAACAGAAAGTGCTTGATCTTACTAATATTTATGTTCCAAGTATATACTCTTATAAACTGAAAAAAAACGGAAGTAGCCATGGGTGACCTCCTGTATTTTGAGAATAATTTCTAAAAAACGAAGGCAAACGTTTGTGCGGTTAAAAAAGGAGAAATCAGTTAAAGAGATTATCTGATGTAACACGTGAATACAAATTGAGCATAAAGAGCGGAAAACAAGAAAGCTTCAAGAGGCCTAATAACATAATTAAAACCAAACTCCAAATGTTGTGGTAATGTATGAAAGGAATCAAATCAGATTATGTAGGAATAAATTAAATTGTTCACGATAATCAATTTTTTTTATATAAGACTGAGAAAGCAACGTATTTGAAGAATTTCTTTCACTCCGTTTTTAGCTCAAACATTCTCGCAATCTTTTAACCCTTTTAAGTACTGCACTGCTGATGAAGCCATGTGTAATATAGTGTACGTGGAATTGAAGCGCCTTTAAGGAACATCGATGAAACAAAGGTTAAGAGGGTTCAGACGATATTTCTCCCCGCATACTGAAGCAATGGGTACGACCGCTTTCGCTTTATATTTATTTAATTTACGGCAAGTCACTATTAACGGGACAACTGCTAGATGAGTGGAAGGTCACCCACATTCTCCATATTCACAAGGGAGGTTCGAAAAAAGATATAGCAAATCATAGGCCTTTTTCACTAACATCAATTTCATGAAAATGATGGAACATATTTTATATACGGAGATAATGGGACGTACGACACATTTTTTTTTAAATAAAAGAACAACATGGTTTTAGAAAAGTTATCTTACACAACGCAACTCATCGAATTCTATCACAACTTGATATGACAGTTGATGAAGGAGGGCAAACAGATTGTATTGTTTTCTAGATTTTCATAAGGTGCTCGACGCGGTCACGCACCCGTCACTTTTCAATAAACCCGAAATGTTAAGGTACATTCGACTTTGTTAAATTGGATTGAACATTTTCTTTTTCAGCGTAGACTGTGTGTAATTTTGAATGGCAAAGATTTTAATTATGTTGACGTTACGTCGGGGCTTCCGCAGGGGTCTGTCCTGGGATCACACTTTTGTTGTTAATAATTATAATGATATTTTAGTAGGTATATTTCTTTCTGTATTCGGTTGTTCGCTTATGTTTGCGTTATGCATAAAAAGCGTTTCAGAGTGAGAATAGCGTCCTTGAGTTAGAAATGACTTAGACCGTAAGTCATGTTTTAGACCGTGTGCCATGCTTATGCCATGTTTCAGCATGGCATAAGCCTAACACTAAAAATAACCTCTGTTCGTCTTAAACAGGTCATACGGGCCAATTTATAAAATGAATACGGCACTTCTCACACGAAGAGTAAGTATGATGATGTCGGGGTCCTTAAATACATTCATTAGCTTGACCATCTTCGTGCTCTTGCAAGTTCCGTTTTGCGCGATTGTCTTCTGGATTTAAGTATATTTCACTATTCCGCCATGCTAAGGAATTGAGCTGGTCAACAAAATATTTTAAAAAAGCAGGAATTTGAGGTTGGTGCTGTCCACCGTACTATTCCACTCGCTGTTTAAAACTTCGCAAAACTTCGAAATAACATGATGCTACCCATAATCTTAAACAATACCGAGACAAAAAAGCAGACAGGGCTATGAAGATTCAACTTCAACTTCAACTTTATTGTTTCTCTCCAGGCGAGAAGGGGAGGAGGAAGAAAAAAAAGCAGTCTGTTGTCGTTTGACGGAGTTTCTCCTTCCCAGCAGCAACGAGAGAAACTATCTTACATACTAGTGACCCGTAGAACAAGGTTTCCATAGGATCAAAACACACAACATTTATTTGGGTTTACTGGATTTCCGTTGTTCTTTCACTCTTGGGCTTCCCTTATACATTGTAAAACATTTTCAGGTAGTGTTCTATAGTAACTATAAAAGGGGATTGCCTGTGTAGTGTACGACTACACGAACCGCTAGCAGTTAGCGCCAAATCACCGCGAAGGGGTGATAGTCTCGTTTAAACAATTTGGTGAGAATACAAATGCTGCGCCGTTATTTGTTGCGTGGCATTCTTAACATTTAGGGAGGAGGATTAGCTGCTGTGTACAAGATGCCCTTTGAAGGCGCCTTTGTGAATATGAGTTACGACGGAGATGAAATCCAAGCCCTACACCACGCTCACAATCCTTCACGGATACCCTATTGTACGTCTTTTCATGCGGCAAAAACCAACGTGTGCTGAGGGAACAGCATTATCCCTGGATCCCATGATCTTTGGCTGAGTCTCTCTCGTACATGTCATGAGAGAAGTAAGTCGCTGAGGAAAGTGCGTGACAGCTTAGACGCTCATTACTCCATCAACTCGCGCACCCCTTCCAGAAATAATTCACTCGCCTTAATCCGCTCCCCGATACACGGGTGAGTGACTGCGTCGGAGATGGCGTGGTCGAAGCAATTAACTCCGCCTCGAAGTGGCACGTGGTGACTCGTGCCGGACCGATATTTTATAAGCTCGATGCAAAATAGCTCCTGGTCGTGACTAGGAGTAATTAATTTCTAATGTGCACGCTATTTTGGTAGTTTCAGCTGGCACATTGTTGGGGCAAAGTTCGCAGGTCTTACTCGTAAAAACGGCTATACACACGGCACGCAACCAGGACCCATACTAGCGTAATAAAGAGACGTACTACAATGAACTGTTTAAGTTTATTAAAAAAAAACAGATATAACAAATTATTCATAACTTCAGCGGTCATTGAAAGTCGAGAATTTGAACCCCGCGTACAGTGTGGTAAAAAAGTGCCCTGTATCGGTCAAGATTCAACGCACTATGTCATAAGTGTTCCTCGCTATGATTGATGCTCAGTAATGTAGAGCAGCTACACTAGACCCCTTGCAAAATGCGCAGCGCCGTCCGCGGTGCCAAAAAGAATGCCGGGAAGTCTAGGTACACAACCGATTGTAACAGGTGACGAAGGCGACGGAGAAAACGCGAGTGAGTTGGCGAGGACACTCGAAAAAACTGCGCTTCCCCCTTTCTCTCTCGCTCTCATCAGCCTTCCATACTATAACAAAGTAGGAAGCTAGGCTAGTTGGTGGAACTTGAACGCGGTGTGAGTGTAACAGCGCGCAACAACGAGGACTAAGTTAAGCAACGCACAGCATAGGACAAGTGCTGACTCCCAACTAAATGTTTTATAGTGAACTCAGAAACCGGGAAGGACATAAAAGGCACGCTCCACCACGCATGCGCCACCCAGACTGTCTCGTCAAAAAAGGCTTCATGAATCAACGCATCACTAAAAAGAAAATTTACTTTTCCGATAATGCCACCGATGGCTTGCTGACACATCGCGCTCTTTAATTTGCAATGTGGAAGACGTTTATCGTTTCTGTCGTCGCCTTATATCGGTGCCTTCATGATATAGCGGTGTCATCGAAGGATGCTTTGCACGTGCATATCTCATAGTGCAACGAAAGAGGGCCACCGACCGTACCTCTCGAGGAATAGTCGTGCTCGCTGAGCGAGTCATGTAAGCACCTACCTGTAGGCTGATACAAGAGAGGGGTATCCTGTATACAGCACCCGAAACCACAGACAAAAAAGATTTGGCATGCGTTTTGCTACAGATGTTTCTTAGTAGCCTCTCTGCCTTCGGGTTGACCCTCGAACGAATTTGACTGGTTCTATTGTGAGGGGGGCGGGGGGGGGGGGGGGGGGGGGGAGGGGATGGGGGGCGGAAAACACAACCGGGATACCATACCGGCGCATGCGTGGTTGAGCGTGCCTTTTATATTCTCTGGTTTCTGTTTTCACTATTAAACATTTCCTTGCCGAGTTGTGTGTTCTTTTTCATAGCCCTCCCTCTTACACGCTGTTATGGCGCATTCACACTGGAAGCGGATCCGCGTTCGCAACGCAATTGCGAGCGCGGTTGCTTAAAGATCCAGTACAATTGCTCGCGCACTTGACGTCATCGAATGCGCGTGCAATTGCACTGGATCTTTATAGAACCGCGTTCGCAACCGATTTGCGAACGCGGATCCGCTTCCAGTGTGAATGCGCCATTACACCTACACCATTTTCAACTCACGTTCTAACCGCTACGGGGTATAAGGGAGAACGTTCATGATTGGGCGCGTGGATGTTTCTGGATTTTTCGCAAACGGTTTATCACTGAGAACAGTGGACTTTAAGATTATTCTTCACCCCCAGCATATGGCAGGGACATTCGAAGAGTGAACATTTATTATGTGATGAAACTGCGATAAGCGCCTTTCACTTTCAAGGTTGCCACGGAGCCTTCCTTTTAAACTGTCTTGCAAACTCAATAGAGTTAGAAGGTGCAAGCTTTCTAAAGGGGGAACGATGGCACCATTGAAGCCTTTTGTTCAAGTCTTTTGGCGATAACGCTATCGATATAGCACGAAACGCTGCAGTCTTGTTTTTATAATTATCTCCGCGATGACCTAGATGTATTAATCATTTCAGAACGGTTCTCTTTTCAGCATTCTATGCTATCTTTTTTTTATATCAAGGATGGCTCGGTAATGGTATTGAGTGTCACTTTTAATAAATACTAGCGCTGGTAATATTATCAACCATGGAAAACAACCAAAGGCCGTTCGCAGGCTAGCACCAGTAACCCAAAAATCTTTTTTTTTTTTTTTGCGTTTCCCAATAAAGCCCTAATGAATACCCTTTTTCGATGAGACCTTGACACCGTCCTGAAACTTTGGTGAACCGCCTTATCTTTCTTTCCTCTAACCGATTAATTTTTTTAAGCTATTGATGAGGCAGTAAATACTCTAAATACCGGTAGCCTCCGCACATGTGAATTCACATTATCTTATTTCGCAGACAAAAACGTATTTAGAACTTTGATTATAACCACTATAATATAAGGAACATTCTCGCAATACAGGCGTCGCCAAATTATATTATTATATTAAAAGAAAACTATGTTTTAGACTTTACGAGAAAACAGCCATTTGAGACCAAAGGAAACTATCCTCAAGTAATTCTTATCACCGATATAGTAGATTCCTTCTGAATGTATGGGTGCATCCAGAACGTAAAATAGAAAAAAAGTATTTATATGAAATTCGGTGTCCTATTGAAAACCGTGTGAAACTGGCTAGCGCTATTGCTATGTTCATTAAAGAACACACATTCAATTTGGGAAAATGGAAGTAGTAGCAGGGGGCGGGGACTGCATTTTGAAATAAAGAATAAAAACTAAAGCGTACTCAACCCTTCTAATATCCAAATATTGTTGACTATGTTGAGGTGTGAATAAAATTGAGACTCAATAAAAATATAAAACTGCTAATGTGCGCTAAGGGGCATTCGCAGCATGCGATATTTGCCGACACTTACCGAAAAGTTTTCTAATTACCCCGACCGAGCGATTGCCAATTAAGCGAAGTGAAATATCCCGCCGAGTAAACTGCTTTCTTTTTCGTTATCTGTTCAATGCGTTTTAAGAGCCTGCGTGCGTAAAAAAGAAAATTGATTCGCGTGGTTACTTTGCTAGGGGATGGAGTTCGTTCGTCGTTGGGTTCGGGAAACGCGTCTTCTTCCAGTTTTACCTCGATTGTTTACGCTGCACGACACGAATCACGTGAACACGACTAATTGGGGCTTTTTTCGTGCCAAACCAACGACGGCCATCGGGCACGCCGCAGCGGAGATCTGAGGATTCATTTCGACCACCTGGGCATCTCTTGACGGGCAACCGAAAGCTCGGTTGCACACCACCTTCTCCACAATTTTGAGAGACTGCCCTCTGTTGGCAGCTGTAGAACCCCCGCACAATGGCCGACAGAAACCGCAACGTCACGGTACACTTTATGTGTTTGGTTAGACTAGAAGACAAAGACACGCCTGTGGACTAACTCAATTCAATGACGTCAGTCCACTGTAGTCGTGCTGCTGTCGCTACTGCGCACGCGCTTATGCTTCACTCCTCCCGAATTTTGTTGTCGCGCACGCGCAGTGCCCACACCAGGTATGGGCAAACGCAGGCTTGTTTGTAAAGCACAGTGTTGGTATATACAAAAAGGTGACGAGAACTGCGACGTTGCACTTTTTGAGCTGTTTGATTGCCTCGCCGATTCCTAGCGTTGGCCGCTCTCCAACTTTCGTTATCTTTAGGAGTGACCTGCACTTTTCACGATGTCGGTTGTTAGTAGGGTGACCAGACGTCCTTGTTTTGGCCGGGACAGTCCCGTTTTTGAGGTCCGCTTCTGCCGTCCCGTCTTTTTGGCCCAATAAAGTATCATGTCCCGTTTTCGCAGGAGTGCATAGTTCCGAAATTGGCACTAAGCGAGTTGAAGCAAACCGAACGAGTTGAACTTCCCATATTAGTGCGCAGACTTTTACGACCGAGTCTTTCAGGATAAAGTCCTTAGGAAACTTCAGTCGTTGGCAAAATACATCCACGCCAACGAAGGACCCGAAGCAGGACCTTCTAAATGAGTGCATGCAACTGAACTGTGAGTGTTACTATTCCCTAGGCCCTATAGGGCTTAGTGCAATATTGTAACGTCTTGAAATAAGAGCAGTTATTTCGTTAAAGCTTTTTCTCCCAATCTCAATCTTTAATGCCCCCCTTCGGGACTGATGATGTCCCGTTTTCTACCTTGAGGAATATGGTCACGCTAGTTGTTAGGCCAATGTATATTGGTTCCGACTTGCTTATGATCGGTTTTGATCAGCATGGTTGATGGTGCGTACGAAGGTGATGGCAAAAAACTGAGCTTCCTTCAATACCGTATATGCTGTCTTTCTCAGAACGAGCTTGAGAATGCTGAGACGTCAATCAAAAGTTGTTGTGACTCTCCTTGTATGGTGTTACGTCAGAGCTTTCGCTGTTGCCGACGAGAACGCCGTGTGTTCTTCGGGTGGAATCTGAGCAGTTGGGCTCTGTCCAAAATTAAACTACTTGTGCGTCGGAGGAATCAAAATTCGGGTATGTGCCAATGATATTCCTAAAAGCGGTGACAATATGATTGAATTGCTTTCTGAAAAACTACATCTTACCCGGCAATTTCTTTAACGAGATTCTGAACATATTCAGTAGTAGGTATGAGGGTAACGAAATACACCGTTTTGTTTCACGTCCGACTGCAGCTCAGGCTGCGGTTCGGTGAACAAAATTAAGCAGTGTCAAAGGTGCATCAACACGGCTCTGTCTGTTCGACTAAAGCAAGCACTCACAGGAAATGCGCCACGATCCTGCGCTTCTTTGAGGCGTGACTGGTTTAGCCGATAATAGCAAAACCACGAAGACCACGGGTGCTGTGACTTTTGGCGCTCCTTGGTTGACTTTATTAAATTGTAGCGTTAATTGTGGTCGGAATCAGTTTGAAATGAAGCATTGACAACTGCAAGCATGGTGCCCCAAGATTGAAAGCACGTGCAGCTTGCGCTTAAGCATAGCTTCGGCAAACTTGGCATTGCACCGGCTTGTCCGCACGAGCAGAGACATGGCGGCGTGCAGTGGCCTTGATTGCAATAGCAATCAAGGCCACTGTTTGCGTTCCCACAAGAGTTCATTTAGACATCAATAACAAACAACTCGGGTGTTCTTCTGTGTAGCGAGCGTCATGAAGAAAAACAAACGATAGTCTTTCACCGAAAGAAGTCTTCTTCAAACTCCGCGGGGAACGCGCTTGCCTACTTCAGCATTCCTGAAAAGTTATCACATTGGGACTTTCTTTTTACTTCACCTCTTCTGCAGAAATATGCTTGAATGATCGATATTATAATTTTATACTTCCGTGATCTAATAGGCTACAATAATTAAACACCCAAAAACATAAACACACGTATTATCTTGAAGTGCCCCTTCTGGCTGGTTTTTGTTTTCTCGATGTTCCTGGATTTTATGTGGCAGCAGCAAATAAACTAACAGAACTTCCGCGAAACCAGACCACTAAAACAAAACGAGTAAAAACAGGCTGCTTATAAGATAATATTTTGTTTTTCCCGGGAAGCAGGATCGTTGGTGTCTAGCTCTTCCCGCAGACGCCAGACACACCTCGCGGTGAAGACGGTGCTTCCTCGCCAAGCTTCCCCTAAATAATAAATATGATATCAGGGAAAGGAAACTGCCAGACTGGTCCTACGATCAAAACGTGGCAGCCGGTAGCTACAGCCTTTTCATTTTTATTCGCGGCACGCCGCGCACTCGGGACGCTTCGGCGTAGCGTCGGCGGAAGATGGCACTGACCGCCCTGTGTCGACTCAATCTTGCCGAGTGGCTTCAGTACTCACTCTGACATGAGCTTTCATGCACGAATCGGAGGCGGTATTTCGACAAGGGTGGGCGTGACAGGAATGTCGGACACCGTAAAGGCTAAGGCGCTTCTCCGGTAGAATCGGCCACATTAGCCCGTTTCCTCGTGCAGTGTCACCGTTCTAGCCACCGTACATAACCAGACGACGCAAGCTAGCCATGCTTTGCGTGCAGGCTGAGCGAACGCGACTCTGACACGACTAAAGCGCGAAACACATGTGAACCTAAACCACGTCCCGTCGTGCCGCCGAGCGGCAGTGGCTCTTGCTGCGCGACACGATATGGTTTTATTTCACATGTGTTTCACGCTCTCGTTTAGTGCAGTCCGTCAAAATGAAAAGTATAGCCTTAGGTCGAAATACGTGGAGTTTCGAAAGAAACAGGGATTAAGGACATGCCTATTTTCGACAGTGCCGCACTCGTCTGTTTAAGAGGGCAGTAGTAAGTGTTCAGATGGAAATATATGTACAGTAAGCGCATGCTATGAGGACGTAATCTGAAATATTGATTAGCCCACTTCACCCTGGAAGTGTTTCGGACGGATATCCCAGAGCATGTGTGAACCATTACGTAGTTGGTCACATGTGTGGACATACACACGAACCATTTCGAACTCTCACGAGGTTAAATATACGCTTGGTCCTTTCCGTGTCTTATTTACTCCAAAACCTATAACTTCATATTTCGTTAGTCGTGGAAGTTGCGTCAGCAAGCTTTGCGCGGGAGATGCTAAAATAAATGGTCCGCTTCCATTTTTGAAATGGCACTGCGTCCACGTGGCAGTCTTACGGACTGGCACGTGGACGTTGTCATCGCTCGGGGAAGCACCTCCCACCACTGAGCCAGACCAACCATGCATCGACACGTCATTCTTCGTCCCAGCACCATCGTCATCAACAACAAGCTCTTAGGGGATAACCCGTTGCCCGCCATTGGATCCTCTCAGTGAGCACAACGGCAGGGCACCCTGCAAGATGCCGCTTAACCCACTTCTGTTGTTCACGCAGGTTAGTAAAAAAAATATGTATGGGTTTTTCGAAGTGATGATAGATTTCTTGTTCTGCTGCTGTGCCCAAGCAGTGTGTTTTTTTTTTTTTTTCAGACATAAAAAAAAAATGTTGCTAATGCTAGCGGGTGCCATCGAATTTAACCCGGGTCCCCTGACGGAAGATCAGCAACAGCTTATCTTGCAAAGTATGGCTATTTCGCCTCAAGTATAGGTTGGTCAAACGGCACTTTTTAACGAACTAAAAGCAATTTAAAGCAACCAGAAGTCGGTGGATGAAAAGCTAGCAGCATTAGCAACCAGGCTCACATCGGCAGAGGCTAACTTGGAGTCTTCCGCAACTTCGAAATGATGTAAATTGTCTCCTTGCTTCTACACCTAAATTGGCTTCTCAAGTTATAAGCTTGGCTTTGCAGCGTGAAAATCTTGAAGGTCAGTCAAGGAGGTCGAATCTGATTTTAATGGGATAACTGACAGTTCTGGAGAGACTTGGACTGTTTCTGAAGCCAAAGTCATTTCGCTTTGCCAGGAGACTCTTCGTATGAAGTTTGATGCCCCGTTTTTGGAACGTTCCCATAGGCTAGGAGCGTTCCGATTTAATAGAAACAGGCCTATTATCGCGAAATTTACATCACCCTTAGCGAAAACTAATACGTTTCAAATATATCACATTCTAATTTGAGTGTATTTGAAGTACAGTTCATAATTTTAAGTAACCGAAAAATAGACCGAAAATATAAACTTATTTTTTTTACTTAGTACTAAAATATACTTCTAAAAATCATTTTAAAATACCTTTACTTAAACTACGTTTGAAGTTCCCTTCATGCGTTTTGAACTATGTAAATACTAAATTAATAGGCACAAAATACCTTTCACATATATTTCTTGAAAAATTTATTTTATTCATGCAAAATATACTCCAATCCAAAAAAAAAATGGAGCAATCAAAAATACCTGCAGAATACTCTTAAAATACCTGAAAATCGTAAATACTGTTGTGTTATACCCTAAGTACCTTTTGACTGCAGTACTTTGGTAGTTTGACTTAAACTACCAAAATATTGAAAAGCTCCCCTTCTAGAAGTTCGCTTCAAGCAGATATGGAGTACACTGAAGCGCCTAAATACAACATTTGATTCGTTTGTCAACTGAATTGCGGAGCATCGCACTGATAAATCAGCCTAGTTTATGTTATTGCTTCCTTTTTTCTATCAAGAACACACCTGATCAGTTCCTTGCACACCAATCACAAGCGGGGTTCGGGAACTACAACCACAACATTTGCTGATGCTGGAAAGCTTCAGCAGGTGCTGTGAACAGATACGTTTGGCGTGGTTTTGTTAGCACAATGTTAGTTCACTGAACGTGTATACTCACCGTTGTACGTGATGCGAATAGTGACTTTAATATAGTGATATTAACTACCATATTAAATAGTCAACTACTAAAATGGAAAGGCAAAACAACTACTGCAAAATATTTTATTTTTCGCGGGCTCAATATTTCGCGATTTAGGTCAAAGTTGGAGTTTTTGAATAATTCGCAAATTCTAATTTTCGCGACGCGCTGGGATCGCATTGTAGATTTTAATGTTTTTACATTTTGCCGGGATTGTTCACGGGACCTATTTTTCAGAATTGTAGGCGATTCGCGAACTTTAGGAGAATTAGGTCCTCACGAAAATAAAGTCGTTTACAGTATTTTAAAGTGAAGATACTGCCTTGGTTCGCTTCGTCCTGAGTGGTGCTACGCAGAGAAGCAGTAACATGTATTTTATGAGCCGTTTGTGTGGATATCGTTTTAAGGACTGCGCCGAATTATTATTAGTTGTAGCAATGCCTTTTACTAAGAGATATCGTCCACAAACTTCAAAACACAGTTTCCCCTTTGACAGACTCCCGAGGAGAAGATCGAATACTTGGAACCTTAATAAGCGCAGAGGTGGTCACCGAAAAAATGATTACCTTCAATATGTAGGCTATATAAGCCTCTAGAGCAGTCAACGGGACTGTGAATGAGCTGTTCAGTGCGTCATGGTGTTTGTGTTTGTGTTCGTTTCTAATGTAGCTTTGTGAGATGTATTTAGTAGTGCCTTCCAATACCACAGAGACACCATTTGCAGACAAAATCGAAAATAAAAAAAAAATTGTGTAACCGGTTTTTAATGCACAAATGGCATCTTGAGTGTGAAGGGATAATATTTTTGGTATATTTAAAATATTTTTTGATTCATATTTATAATGTATTTTGAATACCTTACGCGCGTATTTCGAATGCGGCCAAAATAATACATAATAAATACAAAATGAATATTCGTACTAAATATATTTCAACTTCGTTTGAAGTACGGCCTCTTTTTGCTAAGGGGCATTCAAACTAAAACAAGACGTTTTGTTCAGCGCGTCCAAATTAAAGGGTACCGCCTACTCGCTCAGCAAGGATTTTTCGTTGAAGACCAGAAATGAACGCAAAAAGCTTCTGGAATTCGCGAGAAACCAAAACCCCAAGTTTCAACTCCGGTACAATCGCTTATACAGGGTGTCACAAATGAAAACTTACACGGTCTTTTTTACCGCAAAAATAAACTAGGCATCGCCGAACGCTCGTTTTTCACCCAAAGGTAGAGCTGGAGGTCACAACCAGATGCCAAAGTTTCAGCCCGATCTGATGACTTAATCAACAGTTATAAGTGATTTTCTGAAAATTTCAATGGGAAAATGTAGCCCATTTTTGCCCGTTTTCGGTTTCTGGTGCCATAGAGCCCCATGTGTTTGAAAACCCCGTCGGCCACCATTTTTCCATTGAAATTTCCAGAAAATCATAACTTTTGATTAAATTATCGGATCGGGCTGAAACTTTGGCACCTGGCTGTGACCTCTAGCTCCACCTTTGGGCGGAGAATGAGCTTTTGGCGATGTCTAGTTTATTTTTGCGGTAAAAAAGACTGTGTAAATTTTCTTTTGTGACACCCTGTACATAGGTGACCGAATGTTTTACGTCGATCCAATCAAACTTTCTGCGAAAAGTAGTGACACTTAACATTTAAAGAAATCTAAACTGAACAATGCGGCTATGAATGATATAGTGGTTTTGAGCGTCAATTGGAGAAGCACTAGAAACAAAATCGACGACTTTGCCGCTCTCATCTCGGTCACTAATCCGAGCATTGTCATTGGAACAGAATCTTGGCTCGAGGAGTCTATCTCCGATCTAGAAGCTTTCCCGCCAAACTTCGCTGTATAACGTAAGGATCGGAATGGCAACAGCGGGGGTGTGTTTCTGCTGATTCATGAAAGATTAAAAAGTTCCGTAATAGAAACCAACTGCTTATCGTGCGAATCCGTTTGGTGTCGAGTCTCCCTTGCTAACGGTGATAATCTTACTGCGGGTTCATTCTACAGATCGCCATCAAGCAAGATAAACTCTATTTTTTTGCATAATGCTTTATCTGTGGTAGAAGCAAGTTTTTTTTTTTTTGTGGTGATTTTAATTTACCGAATAATCAGTGGACAGAACTCGAACCATCTATGTATAACTATGCTGGTATATATACTCAGCATTTGTTAATCTTGTCAATGACTATGACCTTCATCAGTTTGTCACAGAGCCTACGAGGATCGGTTCTAGCCGTTCAAGTGTCCTCGACCTTGTGTTCAGTAATCGTGCTTCGGCGGTCTCTGCTCTTGCCGTTATCCCGGGAATTAGTGACCATAAGGCTGTTGTTACAAATTTGTCTTGTTCATTTGATCACAGTGCTTCCTTACGTCCTAAGAAAGTGTACTTTTTCGGCAGGAGTGATTATGCCGGTTTGTCTAGTAGACTTGAAGAATTATGCTCGGAGTTTGAGGACATGAGCGTGACAGGTGACATTAACTTAGTGTGGAACATATTTTGGAGTAGAATAAAGACTCTGGTTGATATTTTCGTCCCATCGAAAATTATATCACATCGAATCGTCGTCAGGATAAACCATGGAGGAACTCCGAGTTACGGAAACGTATTAATAAAAATAAACGTGCACTAACTCAATACCGAGCTCGTTATGACTCTGTATCATACAATAAACTAAAAGAGATACGTGTCGACTTTAAACGTGTAACCACTCCCGTCCTGGGCAAACTACTTTTCAGCACTAAATGTGAAACTCGGACAAAACCCAAAGGAATTCTGGAAGTTTATTCGCTCTAATAAAAATGATATCGTTGGAACTCCCCCCCCCCCCCCCCCCTCCCCTTCTCCCTGTTGGTCGAGGTCGCCTTTTAGAGGATGACTCTTTAAAGGCTGCCAGTTTAAATAATTGTTTCAAGTCTGTTTTCTCGGATATCATGGCGGGGAATTATTGCGATTCCGAAGAAGTACATGTTTCAACTGATTTTGTGTCTGAAATCCATTTTGATAAACACGGTGTTTTCAACTTTCTTAAGAAAAATAGACAAGGTTCAGCACCTGGTTCCGATGGAATTCCCAACGCTATTCTCAAGTCTTGTGCTGAAGTTATTTCGAGGTACTTGGTAATTTTGTTCACGGTATCGTTGAAATGTGGCTTCTTGCCTCCGGACTGGAAATCTGCAAATGTCGTTTCCGTCCACAAGTCTGGCCCAAAAAATCTGGTAAAAAAGCTGCAGGCCCATCTCACTGACAAGTGTGTGCTGAAAAACTATGGAGCACATTATTTACACTAACCTAATGAAACACCTAAGTCTTATCAATTTCTTTAGCCCGTCACAACACGGTCTTTGTATAAGATTTTCTTGTACCACGCAGTTGCTCGAGTTCTATCACGACATTTCACAATCGTCTGATAAGGGCCGACAAGTTGACTGTATCTTTCTGGACTTCAAAAAGGACTTCGACATGGTTCCTCATGCTCTCCTTATCAACAAGCTTCAGCAACTAGACATAGACTTGGAAATGTTTAATTGGATTGACGATTACCTTAATTCACGAAAACAGTCCGTGTTAATTAACGGTTTACAGTCTCCCTATATAGAAATAACATCCGGAGTTCCACAGGGGTAGGTACTTTGCCCTCTCTTTTTTTTAATATACATTATTAATAATAACATCCGGAGTTCCACAGGGGTAGGTACTTTGCCCTCTCTTTTTTTTAATATACATTATTAATATAGTTGAAGGCGTCTCTTCACATATTTGAATATATGCAGACGATTGCATTTTGTACAATGATGTGACCTGTGATGCTCGAGTATTCGCTCTTCAAAGTGATTTAGATAAAATTAATGACTGGTGTATCAAATGGCGCATACCTCTAAACGTAACTAAATGCATTAGCGTTAGATTCACTAAAAAACTAAATTTATTCCTTCATCCTACAGTATCGGTGGCGTTTCACTTGAACTGGCATCGGAGGCTAAATATTTGGGAGTTATTTTTTCGTGCGATTTAAGATGGAATAAACATGTTGACTATATTACAGAGATAGCAAGCCGGTCACTGGGATTTATTAAACGTACATTTAGGCTGGCTCCCCCATCTTTGAAGGAGACATTATATTTTCTCTTGTGCGGTCTTTCCTCGACTAAGCCAGTGAGATATGGAATCCGTTCAGTGAGAACCTTAAAGATCAAATCGAAAAGGTACAGAACCCTGCTGCGAGATTTGTTAGCGGTAATTATGATTTTAGAGATAAATCAACTGAACTTATATCGTCTCTAAGTTGGATGCTTCTGAGTCAACGACGGAAATTGTTACGTCTGAAATTGTTACATAAAGTACTTTACAACAATAGCGCAATTAGTAGGCCCATGTATATTTCTGAGCCTGCCTATGTATCAGCAAGAAGAGATAATTCAAGAAAAATTTGTACATTCCACAGCAGAAGCGATGTTTTCAAATGCTTTTTTTGCCGAAGCCCATTGGGGATTGGAATAACCTGCCAAGTGACATTGTTGAAACGGCATTGTCAAAGCTGTTTTTTTTTTTTCAAAAGATTCAATGTTTCTTTTAACTACCGCTGTACATTACTTCTTGGATAATTGTGTTTCACCTTGTGTTTCTAGTGTACACATTTTATGTAAGTGCCCCTCCTACTATAATGGCACTTCAGGCGACGTAGGTATGCAATAAATAAATAAATAAATAAATCTTCTTGCTCAGTTAGCGTCGCTTCCCAATATAATCGTGTCTTATTTTCGAGAGTATGACTGGGCAAAAGTCCCAACGATTCAACTCAATTTTATATCATGGTACCCCTGCATATACTGGTCTGGGACAACGTTCTTAGATCTATCAGTTGACATGCTCCACTGAAAAGCGGCGCTCGAAAATGGTTCTTCTTTGTTGCCTGCACGCGATACAGGCATTTTTTTACAAGTACGACTAACCATTGTCGCGTAAACGCGCAAAACACTTGCCAGGAGCGGGGGCTCTGCCGTCCGCTTGTGGCACGTATCTCCCGAGGGCCGCTCGAGACGCGGGCATCGCGCGCCTGGCGCATTTGACGCTATTTGTAAAACAAACGCCAACATATGGAGGTGCTTTAGGCTCATAGCGTTCCTAATGCCACCAGCGTCAACGACCCCCACGGAGAAGGGCCGTTTTTGAACGAGATTCTTCTTGCACCCGCTTTCGAGGAATCCCTTTCCATCACAAGTAATATGCATTCAACGCTCCACCGGTTCCGCCACGTCTGTCTATAGGGCGGGCTGATAGTACAGCAAGCGCCACCGAGCTTATGCGCCGCGCCAAGCGTTTAGGAAGCTTGTCCACTGACTGGTCTAGTAACTTTGACGCGGGGCGCGTGAACATAAAGTTGGCTGAAATGTTCTGAACCAAATAGACATCTGACCATTTTGTTCCAAATCATTCCGAACGCTTTTGTTTCTATTTATTTTCCAAAGCGCGTGAACGCGAGTCTCCTGACATGACCTCTTGGGCATTGACAGTGCTACAACGGCGTTTTCTAATCGGCTTTTTTTTTTTTTTTTTCTCAGAAAACACGTGCAGTAGCCATCGGGTACTACAAATACTCAAAGTATAGAGCAGGATATTGGGGACTTCTAGCAAACCGTTACTGTGTAATACGCACCGTACTACCGGAGCCATTCAGACATGCCTTAAAGCGCGCACCCCGCAGTAACGGTATCGGCCTGGCGCGCGCTTCAAAGCACGCTTCAAAGGCTGCGGTAGTGCAGTACGCGGAACACGGTAAAGGTTTACGAAAAGTCCCTAATAAGAGCTCAGTGGTAACGTCTCCGCTTCACACGCAGCGCACCCAGGTTCGACTCCCGCGGGCAGTTGGTGATTCTTTCAATAATTTTGCAATATCGGCGACGGATGATCTTCGTAGCCAATTGCAACGGACCTCATTTCCAGTGGTGGGAACAGCACACAATCGCTATCGCTGTAAGTATCGTGTTTTTTTTTAAATTTATTATGGAGGTGTTATATATTTCGTACGTTACATCCTTCCGTTCGCTTCAAATGCACGTCTCTCTCCTTGAGGTTTGATCGGATCCCGCTTGCAAGAGCCACGCTGTGGGCAAGAAGTCGGCGGCTTCGGCTTGCTCGCTGCGAGAGAGCTCCCAAAGGCACGTTTCCTCAATCAGTGATCTCCACTTGTAACCTCCGACGTGCTGACAAACAAAATCTTTTTTGCTTTAGGTTTTTAGCTATTCGCAAGTCAGTAGCTGGGATCATTCACCACCGAATGTTCATCGGTAGAGTTCACTTGGTTATAATTGACGACCTTATTTTACATTCTGGATGTGCATTGGCACTTCTGCATGTCCACAGAGGGCTGACTCTGAAAGTATTTCATCGAAAATACTTTTTGAATGCTTGTAGTGATGACGAAGGCATGTTAAGCATAATCAGCCAACCGATCTAATGCACCGCTGCTGGGCGCACCTGGAGCAAAAGCTCGTGCGGCAGAACCCGGGGTTCCTCGGTGCAATCCAGACCCCTACCCGGTTTCATCTGGTTGATTATCATAGCGGCGTGGGGTTGCGTGTCACTATGCCTGAGGTACGTTACAACTCCAGGAGAGCAGTCCAGCTGCACTGGCTAAATGTCTCATCTACAGCGGAGACATGAGACGGCTCTTGGGAAGCTATACCTTCCCACTGCATGACCTTCAAAGCAACAAATTACCTGACATAAGGAGATATCGTTTATTCGTGGTAACATATTTATGTAGTACCAGTGGTGTGACGTCAAGCTGCTTTAGGGGCAATTTTAGGAAAACTGCCCCTCACTTTGGTGCGGCCGTCAATACAGAGCAAGCAAGCTAGGCATTTAAAACTTTTTGTTAGCGTCTTGAACCAGATTTCTTTTATTTTATGTAAGGCTGAGTGTCCGTAGAGCCCGTATCAAACATGGCTTAGTAAACAGACTTGTACATTTATATATTTTAAACGTAAATAAATAGAGTTGCAAATCTGCCGTGTCGTCACGATTAAAATAACTTTTGAGGTCCACTTCTAAAAAGTCTAGCGAAAAAGGTATTATCAAGCCGTAAATCTCAGCATATAAATTGAAACAAGTTTATAACTTTTACCTTATGAATTAGGCTGTTTCTATCGCAAAAAAAAAGTAATTTTTAAGACGTCTCAAGGCTGTGCAGTTTCTCCCTTTTAATATTGAAATCGATTACCGATTCGTTAAAGGTTAAAAATATTTTATTTAAATTTATCAAGTATTGTAAAAATGCACCTAAATGAAGACGTTTAAAAAAGTTACGTGTTACGCAAACTACAATACATTTATAAACGCGTAAAAATGTTTTGACTACGACTATTGACTGGCTAGTTGCAGCTTTGTGGCATTGGTGCATTGTTTCTCACATTATGCTTCTCATTTTTTATCCACAATTTATCACGGGAAACGAGTTCAAATTACCAGCTAGAACGATATATCTACCCTTTCTCCGGCACACATTTATTTTACAAAATATTCCTTGCATAGTGTTATTTGAACAAAATCACTTCTGTCACCGTTTACCCCCCCCCCCCCCCCCCCCCAAAGGGAAAAAAAAAGAAGTAACAAGCGGGACAATATTGGCAAACGAGAATATTTCAATTTATGCTAAAGTTCTGATGAGGTGAGGGAACCCGTGACCACGGGGAGTTTATTTTACCCCATAATTGTCTTGCAGCACACATGCACCGGAACTGAGAATCGGCGAACATTATGAATGCCTTAGACAAGTGTGGACCGATATTTGAGTTTTCACATCGAGGCCTTCTCATAATCTTTAGCTAGAAATATAAATGAACCTTTGCGCACTGTGGCGAAGGCCTTTTGGAGCACGTGTGGCTGAGTGCCGTCTTTTTATCTAAAACCTGAAGCAAAGGGAATTACCCCGTAAGTGTGACGTCACCGCTCCAAAGAAACCGTTGTTAGGGGCGTTGCTATGGGGGAATACATGGGACTTAATTCCGCTCCGAAACAAAAAACCGATCGGTGAATATTCGGGCGTAGAATTTAAACGTCAAAAACAATTAAATGAAGGAAGCCTAGGTTTCGCGCTTGCCACGACACAAGTTTGCCGAGAATCGACAGTTTCTGAAATATTTGCGACGGTAACTTCCGGGCCTCGACACGTCTCCATATGCTTGTTGCCGGCGAACGCATGACGAACGCACACAGAATGACTAAGTATGCCGTCTGCAGCAGGTTGAATCGTTTTGCAATTATATAATTTTGATTCTGTATTTATTTGGAACATGACAGGCATAAGAAAACTAATCAGGTTTATAAAAACGAATAGCAGTTATGTGCGAGACGGAATACTGTCTGACGAAAATCATCACACGTATGCAGATCAGCTAAAAAATAGGAGAAAAGCATCCGTTTAGAAAATTATATCAAAGCAGCGTCGGGCCCCCTTTCTGATTTGGCAGTTGACGTACATTGTAATGAAAGAACAATTACTTAGACACTAACACAAGCGGTTTGAGACCCCAAACTTCGTTCTTTAAGCTAGCAATATGAGTGTGTGTTTCGTACCTGCCTTGTAATTATGAAACTGAAAAAAAAAATCCTGCATGTTCTTCAGTTTTAAGTAAGACTCCAAGCGTGCACGACTGAGATTGACCGCTTCTTCATGGCTTTAGAATAATCGCGTTCACTCTTACCCTGAGTGTAAAAGATAAGGAGGCTAGAATGACCTTGCTTACTCAGTCTCGCCCTACCTCACTAACCAACATCCTAGGTCGAATGCTCGAGCTGCTGAGTGTAGCTAGATAAGGAGCCGAGTCCGACTTTGTCGACTCACAGCCGGCTGCCACGACGACGCATCGTCGCACGCTGCTGCTGCCGTCGACGCTCATCCTTTCCTTTTCTTTCTCAGCACAAGTTCGCCGATTAAATCTTTATTTTTGTTTTACAATCGCTCATGTGCGACAATACCTGTGTTTGTTATGGGAGTTTGTTTGATCACACAGATGTGCACGGAAGCAACTGTGCTGCCAGAAAACCTTTAAAAGTGTGCTGGCCTGCACTTTCACCTTGATACACTTCACGTCGTCGTTGACTTATGTGGTCGTACGTCATTCTTCTTCACAGTGTTTTCAGCTTCTGAAATATTGCGGAAGCGAGCTCCACGGGAAGGCTTTTGCTCGCTCGCACACCTCGAGCGTCGATCAAAGGTGTGCACGGACATTCTTTGCTTCCGAAATCCCACAGAACGTTGACCCCCGAGACTAGAAACCCTATTGAAAAAAACCAGCACAAGCTGGTCCCAGCATCCCAGTTTTATGTTGGGTTACTGCTCCAGCATGCCCAGTTTGTCATGCAGGTCATGCTGGTTAAGCTGGTCAGGCTGGTTGATCTAGTCCCAGCTTCAAGCTGGGTTATTGCGCCAGCATGCTCACTTTGGCATGCTGGTCATGCTATCTGACCTGGTCATGCTGGTTGAGCTGGTGGACATCCCCACCAGTTTAACCAGCTTAAATTGATACACAAAATAAATAAGTCAAACTCTTCAGAAAAAGCCAGCTCGGCATCCAATTTATTATTTTCATACTCGCAGCCTGCTCACGTGAGCTCAGATGCTACACATTATCTGCGCTGACACCGTACTAACCGACGCACAGACAATGGTTCTTGGTGTAAAACGAACAATGCTATTAAAACTAGATTATTTATCTCTCAACACGAAACATACTAGACACACAAAGAAAACAGGCAATAACAATGAAAAATACTACACGAATGACAGAAGCGAACGTGGGACCCGGCAGTAATAGGGGGCGAAGCGACCTCTTGCGTAGCCGGCAAAGGCGAGGAAATCCGTAGGGCTTGGATGGCATTGCCGGTGCTCCTCGGCACCACCGTCGTTCATGAGCACACAGATGTTCGAAGACATAAAACGACGCCTCAGTCGGGGCGTCCGACTTCTTCCCGGATTCGAGGAGACTGCCACTCGCTGCCTCCTCGAATCCTGCTTCACTTGCACCACCGTTCAAGTAGCCTCCAAGCAACGCGCACATAACCGTCCCTTCGAAAATCTGCCCAAGATAGCCAAACGAGTCCCCCCTCAAATTTTCCATTCCTGCCACTCTTTCTCTCTTTGCTCGCACACAAAGAAAGCACGCAGCGCGCCTGAAGCGCCTGGTCGTCTACTAAAACGAGAGGACAAAGAACAGGACGCGACCTCGTCCCAGCCGAAGCCGACCTTGGCTCGCGCACGCTCCCAGCAATGCCAGTTCGACCAGTTCTAGCCGACCTTGGCGTGCGCGTTCACAGCAAGACAAGCTCGAACCAGCTAGGGCCAGCGTCAGCATTAGCTCGAACCAGCTTCAGTACCAGCTCGAACCAGCTTGAACCAGCTTGACCGTCTCGAACCAGCTTGATTACCACCTAGACCAGCTCGAACCAGCTTAAAAACCAGCTAAACCAGCTTGACCAGCTTGATTTTCTTGCTGTTTTATTTAATATGGAGTTTTGTCGATCGTCACTAATCTCATTTAACGTAATCGTGCCCTCCCTCAGAAAAAAAAAAAAATTACACCGAACCCGCGAAACCATTTTGTCGTCTGTTAGCGAGGCAAAACAGGTTGTGAAACTTTATTACAGGTTTTTTCATCGCTTTATGATACTAAGACGATACAAAACTCTTTATGTTTGGATATTAAGAAGTCACAATGCTTAGAAAAAGTTTTTTTACTTTTTTAGCATACAATTATGAACCTCACGTTGAGCCCCTATGCATTTGCCCATAACAACGGCCCTAGCTATGGTTTGTTTGGATTGGAGCGCCATGTTGTGACGTCATCACTCGCGGGGTCAATTGATTTATGTTTGAAGGGACCGCATAAATCGGTTTGGGAAGGTATTGAGGTACGATTTTATAAAGAGCTGGCCGAAGAATGTATATCGAGGTGTAAATATTTCGCGGAACAAACTACGTCAGTAAAGAGTTAGAAATTAAAAAGTTAAAATGCCTACCCACGGCGTCTGTCTGTTGGCGCAACAGCCGACAGATTGCGGCACGTAAGATCGCAGGCGGCTTAAAAGCCCAGATTGGAGTGAGGGCCCATCTCAGACCGTGTGGAGGGTTTGGAGTTTAATGGCGGACACGTCCTGCAGCGATCGATCGCAGGTGCGCATGCGCTGCGTTTTTTCGTGGCGAGGAGGAAAGCACGAGGAAAGTCGGAAGGAAGCGTTTGCAGACGATCAACGCTTTCGCCATCTCCTCGCCGCTTGTATTGCAAATCCGGCCCATAATCCATGTGACCCTGATCGAGAAGTTGGGAACTCTCTGTAATACATGCGGCTACACACGGCTATGCTCCGTTTCACCTTACGATGGACCACAGCGGGCGCTACAAGCCAATCCCAGCCTATCGGGTGCCGTGAATGTATCACGTGACTCCGAGCCCCGCGCACCCCTGCGTCCTTTGCAAAGGTCATGCGACCCTCACGCAGCATTGGGTTTGCTTCGATGGTTTGTAGCCTGCAGTGCGGGTCATTGTAAGTTGAAACGGGGTACAAAGGCGTCTACGACGGGCGCTCTCCTGGACCACGGCAATGGCAGACGCCATTTTTGAGCCAAAAGCGGTGGGTTCTTTTTTGTGCGAATCGCCAGCGGATAAATGTTTTATTCTACTATTAAAACATGAAGATATTAAGATAAAATAAGAACAACAAAAACTGATGTGTTGTGCTTTTTGTTTCTACACTTTTTTTTAGGATGCATGTCTTCGTCTGCTTTTTACTTTCTGGTTGTTACCGCATCTCTTTTCATGTCTGCGACTTTTACCTGCATTGTTTTGGGGTGGAAGTCATCTTTATTGTGTGCTTAGCTCCCAACAAGCGTGTGATGGTTTCTCTAAGGTAAGGGAGTGCTAGAGAAGAATATACGTTTTTGGGTGGGGTTTCGGCGGTGACCTCCAGGCTCCCCTACTATCCTACGCTGGGTGAAGCGCCTTACGAAGAAGGGAAAACTTCAAAACACGCCACCAACAACAGTAATGACATCACCGAAACTGACGCGGAAGAATAAGGTGTTCGGTGCTTTTATTGCCAACACGCACCTCTCGATGTTGGAGAGCACTGGTGACATGGATCGGATGTTGTTCCAATCCTTCCAATCCAATCCTTTGCTTAGCGCGCTTCCGCCGTAGGTAGGGATTTTAAGTTTTACATTTCGAACCTTTGACTCAGGCGAATTTGGTAGGTGAAAATGGTATAGCCTTAATGCATGGTTTTCGTCCACCTCTCTGCAAGACCTTATCTCAATATGTTTCCAAACCGACTAATGCGGTTTCATCAAATGGACATTGATCCATTTGCTTCACGCTGTATCTTAAAAAAAGATAAGAACCAAGAAAAAAAAAAGCGGACACAAAAAAGTCACACACTGTTACGCCTTTCGCGCTTTCCGTTTTTTTTTAATAATATTAACCTATCCGCTCAAATGTTTTAGCTAATATTTGTTTGCAAAACAATGAAAGACATTAATTTCCTTCACAAAAAAGGAATGCCTCAAGCTTGTTTTAATTTGCAAAATTTCAAGAATTTTAACGCATCTATATTAACAGAAATAACCTTCATAAAATGTCTACAAAATATATTATTGACTTGACTAATTGAACCCCTGCATTCATTGTTTATAATCTAGAAATAAATTTGAAAGTCCGCATACCCAGAAATATTTATGATAGCCGCATGGCGCTGGGCCTTCATTCAAGAAAAAATACGAGCAATTAAATTATAAGTTTTTCTACGAAACATTTGGGCCGGTTAGGCGAATCTGAACTAAAAAAGAAAACTAAGGATGGGTGTCGCAGTTTATTTCCATCGGACAGCTTGGAATGTGAACCGAAAACGCTTGTTTGGCTGTATTTAAAAGACCCGGAAAAAATCCGGCTACATATCTTGCGATGCTTAGGCAGCCCCGCATTATCCCATCGCTCTTGAGACATCATCACTTCAAAGAACATCGCACCGTGAACGCACCGCCCGTTCGCGTGGCGTTTTACCTGAGTGACCCCTGTGCTGCAGAAGAACGGCCTCGTAAGAGCTCCGGTAATTGCCCCTTCTGTACAGAAGCCAGCACAAACGCCCGAAGGAGTAATTGCCCCTTCGGGCTTCTGTACTTGTCAAGTGCCGCCTCGAGCGCAGTTTCAGACAAATAGACCATAGACCCGAAGCCGAGGGAGACCTTAACTGCTGCAGCACACAGCGCTGCGCCTGCATTCGTTTAAGTGTACGTTAGTTTCGCGGCGGTGCTCTGTTGACGGCCAGTTGGTACTTGCAGGGCACTCGGCTTGCAACTTGTACGAGCTCCTCTCTTTAGGAACTCTAACGCAATAAAGTTTCTTCTCGAATGGGGAGAGGAGTTGCGTCACGGAGCGTCTGGGGAGCTTCCGAGCTCCAGCTACGTTTTTCTCCCACGAATTGTTTAAGCGATGGCGTGTTTACGCAAGTGTTTTTCTTGCCGTTCTCTAAGTGGTCTCTAAGTGTGCGACCATTTTTTAGTTGAGCTAACGCTCTGTTTGAGGGGGAGCGTTTATGTTAACGGCTTTCTGTTTGTGCTTTCAACTTGTTTGATATTACGAAACAGTGAAACATACGTGCTAAAAAATTTTAAGAAGTGTCCAGCGTTCGAATAATACATAGTTCATATTTCTACTTTCAGAAGCAAGTTTTTGCATATAAAAACTTCAGACAAGAGAAATCGTCGGCGGATAATAAAAAATATGCTAATAACAGGCATTCATCAAAAGTTGAAGAATAAGCAACATTAAAAAAAATGGCGAGAGGGAGAGCAGCGGCTCTGGAAACGCTATTTTTGCTAGTCCTTACTTTTTTTTCCTTTAGTGTCGCTTTTACCGTTTAAAAAAATAATGTTTCCAAGGCATAGCCACATCTCAAGCAGCATAGCTTTGTTTAAAAACAAGATATAAAAAAAAACCGCCGCAACGAGGAAAAGCCTCGTATGTTAGTTGTCCAATTATCTTAAGATGTGACATTTGCAAGGCAAAAACAAAAACGAATTAAACGTATTAAAGGGTGGAAATGTTTGCAGGCGCACAAGGAGGAAGGCTAAACGAAGCTCTTGAAAGAAAGAACAAAAATATGTCGAAAGATATTTGCAGCTCCGAAGAGATTCCGGTGACCTCCACATCAGAAAGAATTTTTGTCGTGGTAAAATTAACAGCCGACTTTCGATTCAATGTCTAAAACGCAAGGTCATGTATACAGTTGGACGGTTCCTTGCACCAAACTCTTCGGATCCTAGAGCCTCACAGATGTTTCTAAGAGGCAGTCGAGGTTTTGAAGTCTTCTGAAAAAAACCTCCGCTGCTGCTGTGTGGTTTCCTTGAAAATCCCGTTCAGGTTTGTTATGTATGATTAAGATTTGTTTGAATCGTAAACTGGCACGATCAATTATTGACGGGAAGAATAATATACTCCACTGAGTTACTTTCTGGTCGAAGCCGAAGACGCCATTTCTGTCATGTGAAATGCGCGTGAGTTACTTTCGCTTCGCCAGTCAGACGAATAAGGTCATCGCTAAAAGCCGAGTAAACTCAGCAACAGTTGGCCGGCTAGACCAAGTGGGGAGCGACGACAAAGATAGAAGAGCCTTTTAAAAAACCTTCTTCTGGGCACCGTAGCCTCGTCATGGCTTAGCTTTTTTTCTGTCAAATAACCCGGATGGCCTTTGAGGCCACAGACTTGCTAGCGTTTGTTAGAACTTTATAATCTATGCTATATCGTACATACAGGAGGCCGTTTAAGGATAAAACATATTTTTGCCCTCATAATGAACGGCGAACATCTACCCCAGTTTTTGTTTTTCAGTGAAGCCGCACCTTGATTGGTCCTCAATTTACAAATCAGAGCGGAAAGTTTTGATTCCCAAGCGCAGTCGCGAGGTGTTCTGTGTCATGTCTCATCTGGCAGCATTCTTTCAGTAGACTGCTCGACCATTTTGATACAAGAAGCTAAAAAGCCGTAACTGTTAGTGACTGAGCCTTTCTTGGCTTTGCAATCAAGCGCTCTAACGTTTTTTGCTAAAAGAGTAAAAAAAAATTGTCTTTTTATTTTTAGGCTTTCCGGCATTTTTAGTTACTAAACATGCTACTTCTTCAGTTTTACAGGTACCACGCGATACCATCCCATTTATTTCAATGTCGTCGGAAGACAGTACAATTTAAAGGACCCTTTATAAATATACGAGGTGTGACAGAAAGGCAATGAGACCGGCAACACTCTTCACGACCCGACAATAGTGTTTTTTTCCTCTTGACATGGCAGCTGGGTAAACACCTCCTGTAAGCTCAGTTTAAGTTTTAGTCATCTATTGTGGCTACGCGATTGTTGAGAGAGGTGAAGTTGTGCTTTTGATACCCGTCGCCAAAATGAACAGCTAAAACTTTTTGCGCCAGAATGCTTTCAAACAACCTAAGCACTGCGCAGAAGACCAATCAGAAGTACCTGTACTTCTGTCATCTAAACCACCTTGAGAGGAAGCCAGACATACACAGTCGCGTGAAATTGTTGATTGCGAGTCCGATACAAAGCACCGACTTTGAGAGTGTCACGCTGCAAACTTTCCTCGTCCCAAGATAAGCATAACCAACAACAAATCGATACTTTTTTTATAGTCTGAGGAGGATCTTCAAGGAATGCTTGCCTTAAGCAGAAAGATGCCAAACTTTTTGGCTGGAAGTTGGTCAACGACTCACGAAAAGGGTGGCAGCTGTGCAACCAAGGATTGCACGCACATAGATGCTGCAGAATGACAAGGCCCTATGTCACACGGCTTTAGTTTTCAAATGCAAGGGTGCAAGCAAACTGAATAAGAATGGCGAAAATAATTTACGGCAAAGGGGAAGAAGGGGGACAAAGGGCAAGAGCAAATATTTAAACAAAGCTAGGTGACTGGTACGCCACCGAAAACATCCGCCTGGTCCTGGTATTGAAACAGGACCGCCATTCTTGTCCGATTCGCTTGCACCTTTGCATTTCATTTCATTATATTCATAACCTTAAAAATGCAAGCCGTGTCCCGTTGTTGGTGTTAGACTGGTGGCAGCTGAGAAAACTCGTTTGCTCTACTGACCTCTAGCCCCTGGTTACCTCAGTTGGAAGAACGCTCCCTAGAAATGGAGAGATCCTTGGTTCGATACCAGGACCAGGCGGATTTTTTAGGTAGCGCACCCTTAACCTAGCTGTGTTTGGAGATTTGTGCTTGTCCTTTGTCCCCCTTGTTCCCATTCTCCAAGGATTATTTTTTATTTTCCATGGGTTATTTTCAGCAAATGAATTCTCCCGCTTGTTGTCCTTGGGCACATAGGAATTTTCGGTTTAATCGTATTCTGAACTCTGTCATTCGTCGGGATCTCTCTGTTTTTCGCCAGGTTAACCGTCTTCCTGTTCAGCAGAAAGCTGAACTCGCAGATTCTTCTTACGCTGGGTGTTGCGATGTGCGAATGTTGACATATCTAACGCGTTTCCGGCTCGTGCACTGCAGTGGCTACGCGACGATACACACACACACAAACATATATATATATACTTTATTTTTTAAATTGGTGTGCACTTTGAGAAGAAAATGAGCAATTGTCTGCTTTTTCGCTTTTTGAGCCAAGAAGGGGATTCGGTCAGCCACAGGTCCGCTGAGAGTTTGGGGGGGGGGGGGGGGGGGGGGGGCGAAAGGGGACAACGAGAAATTCTGAAAGTTGGAACGCAGCTCTTTACTCTGTTTCACTTCAAGTCCGAACGCAACCGACGCTACGATTCGACAAAGCCGGCACAACTAAAGAGTCGTGGCGCTTGTTGTTTTTCTAGGTTTAATGTCCCCGGCTAAACCATTCATGCGCAGAAAGATCGCAGAAACACGTCACATGCTCTGTACATGATTGGTCTAGTCGGTCATAGCAGGCAAACACAATAAGCGCCGTCAGAATGCACTTTTAGAGCTGCTCGATTGGGTTCATCTGATCGCTGCTTCGTCTGCGCTCGGTGTGCAAAACGAAGTGCTATGAAGGGGTTGGAACAGTCCGCTAATTTGCGCATTCTTCTCCGTGTCTGATGGTATTACTGCGAGTTTTCTCCTTCCTTCCAAATGGTGAGACGAACGGTTCGTTTAATTATTTATTACAGATTTATTTCTGTATACAGTTTCTGCCGGCATCTGATTAAACGCCGACGCAGAATGGCGTTTAATCAGAAGAATAGAAAAAAAAGCAGCAAAAACAAAGAAAGCAAACATATCCCATACAAAGCGGTGCTTCGGATATTGCGTGACTAAAAGCAGACAGCGTTTCTGAGAGGACAACGGTTTCAAGATATTTTTTCTCTTTCCTGTTTTTTCTTTTCCCCAAATATCCTTGCAATGCGGCAAGAACAGAAAACCGCTGACATAGTGCAACCGGCATACAATGCCATCACAAGGGAATGTAGCACCACATTATGGAACTTGCCTTAAAGCGTAAACTTTTGCATTTGCTGTGCAATTCTTGCGATCTCATAACATATGTTATCCAACTCTTTATTTTTCTTCAATACGAACACTAGAATATCGGTTAGGTAAAAGCAGGGAGTCGAACCGGTCCTTATTCGGCTCGGTTCGGGTTCGGGTTCCTTAGCTTTGAATTTTGTTCCGGTTCGGCTCTGGTGCAGTGATGCATTTTAAATAACGGTTCTATTACTGGTTCTCAAAAAAAGTTCTCAGCTCTCAGTCGGTTAAAAGAAAAAGTGACTTCAACAGGACGTCATCTACCTTAAAAAAAAGTTAGGTCACCAGAAGCCGTGCTGCGGAAACAAGAGTAGCGAATCAAGTATGTGCTTAATTTCGTTTTGTGATTTTGTATCTTTAAGTCAAACACCGTTCTATGGAAATTACGTAATTTTGTAGGCGCTTGGAAACAGTACCAATCTACAGTAGCCTACTCACATTGAAAGTCAATCAGCCAGCACTCAGAGTACACCGTGACGGCAGCACCATTGCACTCGCAAACTACCTACAAATAATTGCTAGTCGTTAAGTGTTTAGACAGCAGGAGTTTAGTCTGTCAGAGTATGGCGACTTTTTTACCCACTGTAGATGAGATATTCAGCCAGTGTAGTGCGACTGCTAGTCTGGGGTCTTTAACGGGCATCACGCAGTATACTTATACGCGACCGCACGCCAGTACGATGCACATCCCGATCGAGATGGCGTACTGGCCACACCGCACGCCCGAGTGATTTACTTGAAAGACTGAATTGAAGAGGAGAAATAAAGCGGACGCTGGTCGAAACACCCTAAAATACATAAAAAAATACGAAAACGGGCGATTTGCTGTTTCTAAAAGCGCACAAAAAAAAATGTTTATCAAGAAGCGTCCAGGGCTTAAGGCGATTCACATCACGGCGACCGGCGCCATGGTGTCGAGCTCGTCACGGCTTCGCCTCTAGGCGCCTCCTGATTTCGCCACCGCAAAATAAAGCGCCGGCGGTCGTCAAATTTTTGCTTTTATTCCGATGTTTATACTTCCTTTTTCACTTTTGAAGAAATATTACTTTCTAGCAAAAAAAAAAAAACAAAAAAAAAACACAGACACACTCACACAAAGCATAGATATTCAGCCTCTCGGCATAGTCAGATAAACTCCGTTTCCCCTTACGATGTACCGAGATTGAAGCTACGAGCTACAATAGTCAATCCATAGTTCGTAGCTTGTCCCGTGACTTCGCGCTCCCCACGTCGCGCCGCCCGACCGGAAGGACACGTAACACCTTCCGAGCTATGAATTGGCTTCTATGGCTTGTATCTTCCTCCCCGGTTCATCATGCGGTGAAACACAAAATAAAACAACACTCCCCCCCCCCCCCCCCCCCGCCGACTCCCCGACGCCAATTCGTGCAGCACATAGACGGGAAATGTAGTTATTCGTTTCATTATCATTAAGCTATCTTCATCTCGTTGTAGCCGTTTCCTTAGTGAAAAACTGAACAGCTGACGCCATCGTCGCAAATGTTTGACTTCGCACCACCACCCGCATGAAGACGCGGCTCGCCTTTTATTACTTCTAACAGTTTCCAATGAACCGGTAACCGCCACATGAAATTACGGCTTTCTTCCGGTTCGTTTTCAGCATCAAACGCTTCACTTTTGTTACAGTTTCGTTCCAGTTTTGTTAAAAACAATGATTTTCTTCGGCTGTCGGAGCTGCTTCGATTCGGCACCCTGGTTCAGAGCTACAAGCTAATCGCGCATCATTACAACAGCCGCTTTGCCGTGTCTTGCGGCCCGGGAACGACACTGTGTCCGTCTACAACTGTTCAGTTTTGGTTACTTATTGAGGGCACGTCATTTTTCTTTACGAATTTCGTTCACGTGAGCTTAGCGGTGAACTGCGTCCATAGCTCAGCTGACGTTACATGCTCGTCAGACCAATCAATTGCCTGCCTTCTGTCACGTGACGCAGCTTCCTCCACACGACTATCCGGAAATGACATCATCACGCGGTATGAGACCAAGGGTTGAGTGTTTCAAAGAAATGCAGCTTGTACCACCCTATCAACGTAGAATGTAGCGGAATATATCAAAGCGCGTTCTCAATACGTGCCACCGAGCAGCGTCGTTTTAGGTGCTTGCTGACGCCGCCTTACAAACAAGTGCGGAAGTGAAACACATTTTCAAAATGCCCAGGTTTTACTCTATCCCGGCAGACTATTTATAATCTACGAATTCAGTATAGCACTTAGAGCAGCAAATGAGTGTTCTTCCGAAACGCACATTTAAATTTTCCTGCACACTTCAGCGTGGTCACATTACACGTTAAAACACTTTCAAGTCAAGTAGGGACTCTGAAAACATAATATTTAGGGGGCAGCTTTGATTTATTATGCTGCCGTGAGTATGTATAGCCTTCACTTCACACCATCAAACTTCTTGTGACCCGTCGGAAACATGCTTCACTTTTTCAGTGCTCCCAGTAGCGGTTCCCAGCCTGTCTGCCTAAACTTTAAAATTCAATTACTTCACAAAAAAAAAAAAAAACAATATTGTGACTTTTAATTTGGGGGGTCACTAGTTTAGATGTGTCCGTTTATGTGTCAAACTTGTTTTGAGGGCAAACGGGCTCAACACATGAGCCTCGATGGACCTCCGCCTAAAATTTGACCATCAAAAGTTCGCCGGAGATTCATTCGAGCTTGGAAGTCTGTTGCCGATTCATATAAGTTCAACATTTATCGTAGCCACTCAAGTGCACCACCGAGGCCCTCGGGCAAAATAAAGACGAAGCTCCTTCGTGTTGCGGCGTCGTCACTCGAAAGCTTCTTTTGGAACATCTTAGGCGGGTAGACTTCGCACTTATCACGACGCACTGAAAGCGAGTCTTGCTTTCCTCACGGCAGTCGGCGACGGTTAATGCCGTGGGTGCTCCCGCATCAGAAAGTTCGGCCAAACAGGGCGGGCGAGGTCTCAACCGTGTTTTTCGGCTCAGGGTTTCCCTCGGGAATGAGGGGTTCCCATCAGGAGCCTCTAACCCCTCCTTCGCTGTGAGCTTGAATCGCGAGGGAAATATACTCGTCTGATTTTCCTGTTCCTGTCGTTTCCAAGGGTCGCTTTTTCGGAAAGAAACAGAGTGTATCGAAGCCTTATTCTTCCACTCGCTCTGAGGAGCAAAACTTTTAACTTCCTTCGTTCGTTCTTTTTTTTTTAACCCTGGAGGCGCGTGAAACGAGATGCAGCTTCGTTGGAGGAAGCTCAATAACGCGGGGGAACGAATGTCCCCATAAATAGAGGCCTTACCCCGAGGCGGTGCACTCAAGGTAGGTCGGGTAGCTGGGGGCGACCGTCGGAAAGGAATAAAATTCGATTTGCGAAGGCGGGCGAAATGTCGTTAAAAAAATGTCGTTGATATAATAAAAAATGATGAAGGAACTGTATGTCTCCACCGACCAGGAGCGTGACTCTCATGACGACGGTACCCTTAAATTTCAGGCTCATCTCACTTCTACTCGTGTTTCAGTCCCTGACCTATATCCGTATTCTGCTTCTTTTCGCTCCTTCAATTTCTATAAATCTTTTTTTTTGTTAAGTAAACCTTAGAGGGTTCTATTGCGCGACTTAGAAAAGCGTAGAAAAGATACGCCAAGAACGCGATCAACATAAAGTGAGCCAGTACTATTTAGCATTACAATATGCATGCTACGCGTAAAACAGAACACTTTCCCTACAATACGTAAGAAAGGAATTTAGTGGGTTTTGCTACAGTTCTCTTACTACGATTTTCAATTTTTGAAGGTAGAATATTTTAAAGAAATGGTAGCATCATTATGACTATATAAAAAAAGTTAAATTGTAATCTTCAAGCTGTATCATTCAACGCCTCCTTGCGATAATCAGTAGTAACAGTAACTAAACATAATACGCATCATATCTTCAGTAAAATTCAAGTTTATTTTTCGTTCGTTTCTTGTGCCCACGAGCTGTTCGAACTGTATCAAGATACACATAAAGGGGGCATTACACAGACTGTAAACGTACAACCTAAGTAAGCCTTTGGAACAGAAGTTAATATTACGTTCATTGATGCAATAACGTACTGGGGTTATAAAAACTAATGCCAGTATCCAAAATGTGTACCGTTGTACTTGATGTATTGATCTGCGAATAGTTATTTATTATCAGTACAGTTGACTGGGTTACGCAGAAGTTTTGGAAGCGATTATTCCAACGCTTGTTTTCTGTCCCATAAAACCAAAATCAAATTTGACGTTAGTGCTTCAGCTATAGAGACCTTGGTCTGCAACAGTATGGCGTCAGTATTACTTGCTGTAACGTAAATTTAGCGAGTGTAGTACGACTGGCAACCTGCGGTCCTTAACACGCGCAGCTGAGCTGCGATACACGTCCGAACGCCTGTATGACGCTAACCAATCTCAAACCGGGCAGAGTGGAGGTTGAACACAAAATTCCTGGGTTTTCTGCAGAGCGAGCTTTTGCTCCCCTTGCTATGAGCTGTATTGTGATAACACAGTCTGGCACTGATCTGGCCAACTTTATGTAGCCCTCTTGTTAATAAAATTTCTTATAGTTAGAACGTGAAGTCAACGACGACGGGACAGTGGGACGCACCACTATCACTCGGAAGGCCACAGGCGATGACCCGTCCTCCTATAAATTAACGCATTTTGCCATTGTACTGGCTTGTCCCTTCGGCTGCCAGCCTTGCCCTCGCACTACTAGCGACGGGCGCGAGGAAAGGCGTCACTGCGGTCGGCCTTCCACGATTGGTTAAAAGCTCGCCGTGACGCTTTTTCCAGGATTTATTCTGCTTTTATCGACGGATATAAGCGCAGAAAGTAAAGTTCGACGTCGATGCAGTTGAGTATGCGATGCCCACAAGCTTTCATCGCGCTCTTTGCACATACCATTATAATCGTCCTTCACAAATCATAAGCAACCAAGATCACAGCTCGTGACGTGGCGACGATATATTTATTCCACTCGCGACGTCATAAACAGAAAAGATTAGAGGGTACCATCAAAACATCTCGGCGCTTTATGTTGTGGGAAGTGCATTTTGTGCAGGGAGGCCCCTGTAGCTAAGACTGGAGCCACTAAATGAGATACGCTTAGAGTATCGGCACTCCGTTCCCCTATCTGCTAGTAGGCCCCGACATCTTGCTGCTTAGTGCAGATCAGACGAAACTGTCGATCGTCACAATTAAAAGTGCGACTTCCTTATTTATAGACGACTTAAATACGCGCCGGATCGAACCGTCATTGCCGACCTCTTGTTTTACCGAGATGCCAAGCGACTGAACCAGGCGTTGACGAGCTTTCACAAAGGCCTGTGCTGGGGAGAAGGATTGAGTAGCACCTGAAGCGGCAATAACCTGTCCTCCTGTGGCAATGGCGGAGTGGAGCGAACGGAATAAGTGGAAACAAAAACTGAAGGTCGGTTATGGCGGCGCCCAAGCACAGCTGCCTGAAAGCGTCTATAGGTACGGGGTCAGGGATCTGAGGGGATATTTTTTTGCTCTGCCGCGAATATTTGAACATTCCTGGAGGACGGAAAAGCCTCTCCATGTGATTTCAAATAAGGCTTCAGATAACTGCCAAACATGGTTTTAAGCACCAAGGTGGCTGAAGTGTCTTTGCCTTGAAGCGTAGCTTATTTAGTGACACTGGAGTCATTTAAAGCGCTCTTTTGGTCTTGATATATGCTTAACTAATAAAAAATCAGATGAGCCAAGCCCAGAAGGGGAGGAGAGAGAAGGTACTTACGCCAAAAGTTTACCGAGTTCGCGCTAACAAGTTAAAAATTTAGTAACGCAAGTTGAGGAGCTCCGTCCAAAAAAATCATTCGCCCGCTTTAAAAACTTTCGGTCTATGGAAATTGTACGTCCTCTGCCAGGCTACGATGGCTTCCCGGGGGAGCGGAAAAGGCGAAGCTCCATCGCAGTTAATCGAGCCTGACATAGTCTCCCTTCTCGTTTATCTAACTCAACGACAGTTGCGTGACGGGAGGACAAAACGGCAAATTAGTTCCACGACGCCTTCACGCGGGGTGAGGGCGAGGGGGACATCGCATATCTGATCATGACGAGGGGTCTTGATAAGGGCCTCAAGTTTGGCGAATGAATTTGTACCACGACATTGCGACATAACATAAGGCTACCAGAAAGATAATGAAGACAAGAAGGCAACGTGGAGCTGGTATAGCGAAGCGCGACGGAGGCACTATGCGTAACCAGTTGAACAACCATTCGCTCTAACACATAGATGATGAGACAGCACTGGACTCTCCCGTCGTTGTACAGACATTCATAAAGAAGTGCAGGTACCTTCACGACTGCGATGCAAACTCAAATAGGTACTTTGGAGGAAACAAAACTCACTATGAAAAGTTTAAGTTGAAAAACGCCTTCATCTTCGTAACGAGCGTGCTGGTAAAGTATACTGATAAAAGAAGATTCAAACATAGAGGGTACGAAACACAGACGAGTACTCGGCTGCGTTTCGTCCCCTCAATGTTCTATTCTTTCTGTTATCTAGTAAACAATCTTCTTGCGAGAAAGACAATGTCATGTTAATTTTTTTTTCTTTTTTTTTATGCTATAAAAGCAATTTGGCGTGGTGTGCTGGCCATGTTGTCTAAATTCCTTTCAGAAACCAGAGCAGCGTCTCCGTGGCCCTCAATAAAGAACAACAAAAAGTATCCGTGGCCCGAGGCAAAGTGCCGACCTACGGATCCCAACGTGGCGGGTTCGAATCCTGGTCGAGGTGGTTGGAATCTGATAAAGGGTTATTGCTGAGAAGGCGTTGTGTAACCGAGCTTTCGGTTGCACGTCAAAGGGTCCCCGGTGGGACGTCAAAGTTAATTCTCAGCCCTTCACTGGTGCGTGCCAGATGCAAATCGTTGGTTTTACACGTGAAGCTCCCAAATATAAAATGTATACCCTTTCTTAAGTTACCAAAGCCCAAAGGAGTATGATGCGAGTGTGGTTATGTGCGATGCACGTGCTAGCGTCCACAGCATTAACTCTTTTATAGCAAACTTTCCACACAACGGGCATTTTGAACGTAAGTTCGCCAGCGTCTCGTTCTTTTTTTTACCTCGACTTTTTAATACTGACAAGGTAAGCACGTGCACCCTGTATACCTACGTGTGTAGCCTTGCCCTTGGTGCTTGGGACGTTTGTCAAAAGGTCGAACTCATCACCCACTAGGATCCAAGTAATATGTTTGCCGGCTACCTTCTTGGAGAGTAGCACTGCCTTGAACGTGAAATGGTTGATCTGGGCACAGCTTCCTCTGGATCCTCTATTTCATTCAAAATATGAGGCGAGAGCTGTGTGAAACTAACACACAAAACTGCCATTCATGAACTTTTGGAGCTTCTACTACACCTAAATTTTAAGAAAGGATCTCAAGTTGCTCTCACCCATGAAAAGATGCCTTAAGTCAAACGTCCAATCGATCATCATGTTTGGTTTTGTTTTTTAACATACATGATTTTTTTTTTGTTAGAAATTTCATTTACGCTTAAATTGATCAAGATCGAAACCCTCATTATTGTAGGGTGATTCGTTATTACTTTTTTCGGTGGCAAGAAATTTCAGTCACTGTGTGATACCGAAAAACTATAAAGGTTAAATGAATTGTGAGGGTTCGAGACACCTAAAGTCGACACAGCTACCCTCTTCCGAAGCAAAGTGATATGCTCTCCCAAATCATCCGCCGCCCAGTTTGATTTGCATGCATTCAGAGAACCAAAGCCAAGCTGTTGGAACACACATACTTTTACCTTATTTTTTCCCCAGTAAATCTTAACTTTCTTATATTTGCTCATGAATTAGACTCTGGTCGTACCGGATTCGCTTCATTTGTAATGCGGATTATGTTTTGTTCTAGAGTTCGCCTTCGCCCCTTTTAGCTCCATCGACGAAAAAAAAAGTTGCGAAATCATTTTATCTCAAAGCCATAAAAAAAAAATAATATTAAATTTCACAGTCGTGCCTGACACGGCGTGCTGGAAGAGAGGCGAAAAAAGCTATCAATGTGCACAGTAACCGTGCTGACGTTTGGGCTTTTGGGGCCATCGAGGAAGCAGACGACAGAGTCTGGTTGCACGCCGTCTGCTGAGTCGTAAGGCGAACACGCTCAAAGACAACAGGATCACTTTTTTATCCGGGTCATCGGAGGATTGGGAAACTCTGGGGAGTCCTCGACACAAGTGCTAACCTTGTCCCTCGGATATCCGTCGTCGCTTGCTGCTTGAGCATCTTATGTAGAGCGAACGGCTCTGCCCAGTGAAAACGTGGCACTGCATTTGCACGGTTTATTTAACGTTTTACTTTGACCAGTTGAATGTACAGTTTTACTAACGTGTAATTTTTGGGTAAAAAACGATACTTAAAAAAGCACTAATAGGTCAAACTCTTTTTTTTTTCTTTTTTATTATTCGAAACTCTTGAAAACGATGCCTAGACACTGCCCTCAAAATTCAAAGCTTGGTAACTCAGTATTTGTGAAGTAGAAGAAAACAATTTTCGAAATCCAAATTTAAAGTTCCCGCGCTATTCGCACCAGTGCAGTGACGTTAAAAATTGATAGCACCTTCGATGAACTTGCACCGGAATTGCCCTGAAAGCAGGACAGTACACATCGCTCCTCGGTCGTGCATAGTGAATTCGGTGCAACATTGTGGACAAACTGCACCGCGGCGACCGCCACCATGCGCCACCTTGCGTTTTGTTCGTATTTTTTTTTCTTGCATGCGTCCGCACGCGGTGTCCTTCTGCTGTCAATTTCTCTCGGATTTAGTCCCATATTTAGCAATCACACATAGACATCGTGGACGTGCTTCTCGATAGGGTCACGAAGCGGGTGAAATTTCATAGGTATGTTTTGCCCATCATTGTCGATTCAATAAAGAGTACCACCAGAGAATAGCTGTACCTCAAAGCCGTCGAAACGCGTCACAATGCTTTTCAACAAGTTCATAACGTTCGGGCCCTCTTTGCCACCGCAGCAATCACCGGTAATCACGGCGATGATACGGAGCTCGTCGTCCTCGCTGTCAGAAGAGCCGAGAAATTAATGGAGTGTCGCTGCTAGGCGTGATCGTTTTCGCAAGGTCGCCCTCTCGATCGACTGGTTGTCTTTTATTCCCGGAATCTCCTCGATTCCTGCTTCTGGTCGCAATACTTGATGAAACAGCAGCCCGGCGCACCGTCGATAATTTCGGCGTGCGTTGGGGCAACGAAAAACCGCACCGGGAGGGTGCGCTCCGTCGATCGAAAACGTCCGGTGTGCACCGGTGCACTCTATCGAAGACGAAGGGGCGCACCTCGGTGTCCCGGTTAGCACTGGTGCGGATGATCGACGATGCTACCAGTCGTCCTCAAATTCGAGTTTCTCTCCCTCCTCCGAACCGTCCCAACCGGAATCGTCGTGTTCTCCAATTACGCGGTCAACCGCGATTCTCCGTCCGTGCCGCCTATCGCTGCGAGCAGGCGACGCTCCACTTTCGAGCTTGAAGGTTTTTGGGGGCCCTTACGGCAATTTCAAATTTTTTACTCGGTGTGATGTCAAAGAGGACACGGGGTAGACGTGTGTGACTGACGTCATGGGCCACGTCGCGCCGGTGCTGCGTGTGAATTAAGGACTGTCCCAGCAGAGTCACAACCAAAAGTACGCTGCACTAATTCCCGAGAAATGCACCAGAGGAGGCGGCCTGGCTAGCTGCAGTCCCTGAAGGACTTCTGGAGGGTTTCAAATCCAAGTCCTTTATTTATTCTCGACACTTTGTCGATGAGGATTCAGAGGTCATCCCGAGTGCCTCTAGAGCATTGGTGGTTCCAAAGGTTCCACGGGTGAGAGGTGGTGTCGTTCCGACGAACTTGCCGCAGCAGGTCACATCACACGAAGCACATCTTCCAAGGCCAGAAGTATGTTTACCAAATATAGAGAACTTCGTTCAATTTCCCGATTCTTCGATCATCCTCATTGCTAAAAGGGCAGAGCGCCGCCGTGCTTTCCGAGGAAGGATAAGCAGCAAGGATGCGACAAAAGTCCCGGATTCCGACTTTCGTTATTTCAAAAGAAGGGGAATATTGCTTCTGCGATTCCGTTAAAAAAAGAAAACATGTTTTACGAATGCCGTTAATAAATATTATAAAAATGTTGCTTACAACGCTTTGGAACTTCATAATCGATTACGTCACAAATAAAAAGAAGCGAAGTGATGAGAAGAGAAAGAGAAGGACTCCAAAAATCAAAAAGCGTACGCGATAATTGTTTTCTCGCGTTTTGGTATTTTTTGTGCGTTTATGACTAGAACTTGCATAGTTTTAGAAAATAAATATTATATCTGGGGCTGTAAGGTCACTTTAAACACATTCTATCGAGCATGACTTCTGGCAAGCTACGGTGTATACAACGCTCTTTTCTGTGTTGCATGTCGATCTTAATATGCTTACGTAGAAGGCGGTATATGGCTACATATGTAGGAAAAACTGAATATTTATGTTATCAGCATTAAGTTTTCATGATGGTCACGTGACCGCCGTTTGATTAATTTTACCGGCGATGTCTAGACCACCATACTTAGCCGACTTCGTTGACTTGGTATATACCTAGAACATTGGAGGTAATTGCGCTTTCTCGCGGAGGTCACCTCACTTAAATTGGCTGGCAAAAGCGATCATGTGACCACAGCGAAAACCAACAGCATCATCGCCAATATTCCATGTTTCTCGGGGCATAACTAATTACACCGAGATTTACAGGCCCAAATATATATTCTACGTATGACCCTTATTCCAGGGTGCATTATGAACATTCATCTCCCATTAATATATGAACCAATGAGTTAATCATCAATTACCTTAAAATACATGCCAAATGGTAGGCAAACTATCAGATAAGCAGAAATTGTGAGTAAATGAACACACCATGCAATGTAATTATGATAATATATATAAATATATGGGTGATTTCATCTCAAATCGTGCAGGCAAGAAGGGTCGAATTTTTAATGTCGCTGCAAAACATATATGTGGCGGCGGCGTCTCTAAAAACGCAGTAGCCACAAACTTCAAGTTCGTCGGATTTTTTGTTCTCGACTTAAGAGTTTTAAAAGAGGCCGCGGCGGAAAGCAGTGTTTTTCACATCCGTCATGGGTCGGATGGTTCGCTCGATCTCTCACCGTGGATTTTAAGTCTACATTATATTAACTTTCTTCAAGCACTCTGTGTGCACAGGTAAAAGGTTCTAATGCCATGAAATAATTTTAAGATGTTTTGCTTCTTTTCTGTAAAAATGTCAAAAACGCCCCCTCGGTTAATTGTAGACGAAGTTTGACAATTAAATACCGGCGATCTATTTGGGTTACATCAAACTTTTTTATGTCTATGGAGAGCCCCAAACACGTTCTTTATATATATTATACAAGGACTCAGCTGTATACAAAACCCTTTGCGGTACGTTTAGGTTAATCTTATGGTAAACCCAAAAAAGTATACATTTTGAAATAGATTTTCTAAAGAAGACCATTTTTCATTTTTTTTTTTCATTCTTTGCTAAAATGTAGATATGATAGTTGCCTACTCGAAAAGCAAGTTGAGAAAGTGTGTATTATGTTTTTATGTTCTATATTTAAGCCTCAATATCGGAAAAGAGAACATCTTTGTTTTGCAAGACCAAAGTCAGACATAGCGACAAGTTTGTTTCTATGAATAGTGAAACGTTTTTTTTTTAATTATCGTCTGCATTTTGTAATTGATTATAAACGCAATTTGTGGTATTGAATAGTTATTTATGTTCTGATAAGAGCGAGCAACATGTCTGATCAAATCAGCAGGCCTAGTAGACCTTCAATATTGAAGAGGCAGAGACGTTGTATTGTTTCGATTTATAAAACTTTCACTGTGAACTGGAATGACTAGCTTTAAGCAGTCATATTACTAAGACATAGAAAGTCACCGCATCATTGATATATTATATACAATTCTATCCGAAACCAAACGCTAGGGTTTGTTCACCGCACATCACATCCCTTACAAAAAATTTATATCTGTCCAGATCTGAAGATTTCAGATATGGTCATATCAAAAATCGGCCACTTATAACCTGACATGGTATATCTGCCAGATATAGCCTCATAATGCCAGATATAGCCTGATACCCCTGGCAAACTATGGAAATGCCAGATCTGGCTAAGTAAGGAAATTCCAGATCTGGCCAGGCATTTCAAAAGGACACAAGCCTGAAATCAGCACTTTATATCTTTTTATTGTCTACATTCTCCCAACTGCCCCGGCCCACAATCGAGGAGTTATGGAAACGGTGATCCTTCAGCTTTCCTTCAGCTCCCTACTGATCGCTAGTTTTGACTAATTCCATGGTTACAAAGTTTCGAGTGTAATTCGTAATCACCCTGAACAAGCGTCCCATAGGGTTCAAGTACATGTCATATTACTTTTAAATTTTCTCGTCAATGGCAGCGTTTATGATACTGTGCGTTCTGTCCAACTTTCAACAAGCTGAGCAGCCGAAATCTCTTACCATATTATGATTCTCGTGATTGTTGTTTTAGTAGGAATTACTTCAAAGTCGAGAAATCACAACAACCAAAACCGGGATTTAGCTCGGATTCAGCGGAGTTGTTTATGATATTTTTAGCGTTTTGACATGTCAGCGTCTTTGAAGCTGTACGAGATTGATAATAATGTAAGGGATATGTCTGCAGCTCACCCAGGTTGAAGGTTGGACGGAATGCACAATAGTGACATTGGCGGGACATTTTAAATGTGTTATGGCAGGTATTTGGGTTCTGCACGGCACGTGTTCAGGGTGACTCCGAGTTACACTCAAATCTGTGTAAACATAGAATTGCTCAAAATTTTCGATCCCTAGGCAGCTAAAGTAACACCGTCCCCATGATTCCTCGAGGACGGGCCGAGGCACTTGTGTGATTTAGCAAATTGTCTATTCGGGCGTATTTTTAACACTTTGAAATAATTACGCTATATTGAAATCCCCGTGAAAACTAGCACAAATAATCTCAAACTTAGGCTTCTCAAAGCTGAAGTTTGAGATTAGTTGTGCTAATATTTAGCTCACGAACAATGAGTCATTCAGGGTTTGATAACAAAGAATTGTTTTACTTTCTTTTTACTTTTTCATGTATTGAAAACTGGACGCCAGATAAGTCTGTATACACGCGAGATAAATCTGCATATACGCCATATCAGGCTGTATATATGCCAGAGAAGTGTGTATATACGCTAGATAAGTCTGTATATAAGCTGTATCAGGCTGTATATACGCCAGATAAGGCTGTATATAGGACGTATATAATCATATAATGTTTGATATGGCCAGATATGGCCCAGATATAAGATTTTCATACGGGATAGATCACCAAGGAATGGCCTTTCACTTTCCTAATGTACAAAAATGAAGTCAAAGAAACGATCCGAAACATATGGTAAGATGGTCACGGAAAGGGGCAGGGAATAAAGATAAATAAATAAGAAAAAATTACCCAATTCTGATCTTAACGGAAATTGCGTTAAAGAAAATAAAAGATATAGATTCGAGCGGTAGCAAGGCGATAGGTCCACGCCTGGCGTAGAGTGAGACAAAAAGTTAACGACACGTAAAGGTAAAAAAAAAAATATCAAGGCGGATAAACTTAGCCGCACACGACAAGAACAAAAGCCAACTCCTCCGGGCATTCCCTAAACGGGACACATCCAAATGCGTGCGAACACGCTCTCTACAGCACAATCAGGCCGCTACGCCATGATGAAATAAACCCAACAAGTAAACAATGCTAACAAAAAAGAAAACGTTCCAAACAAACGTTCAGCAAAACCACACCCAAGAAACAAAGTTCAGTGGGGCGAAGAAACCCAAGAAGAAAAAAAAGTCTTAACTGACCGACGCCGAGTCCAGTCCCACGACACTGAAGCCTGGCAGGATGACGGCGCCCAGATGATGCTCGAATCTATTCTTCACTTTGTTCCGCACAGCCACGACGGCTGTGCGGAACAGTGGCTGTACGGAAAAGATTGAAGAATAGAATCGAGCAGCGATGCGCGAGAAAGTAACCGAGACGTAACATGGCTCGAGCTTCATATTGGGAGAGGAGCTTTCGAGGTTGTTATTGAAGTTACTCAAGCTTTCTCTTTCCCCTTCCTGTTTTCAAAAGAACACCTCAGGCGGCGCTAACTTTTCATCTCGGGAGAAGACCACTCTTCACAAACGGTCATAGCGAACAAGGAGGCTGACTTCGACCCAACTAGTCTCCGGGCTTTGCTGTTTCCAAAAGAGAAAACCCTTCGGTACTATCAGATCCCCGCGGAGAGAGATAGAGCACGGCCGTTTCAAGAGATAGGGCGCTCGAAGCTTATGCAAAAACGCGGTATCGTTTCACGCATACACGGATGGCGGGTACCAAAACTTCCCCACATCCCTAACGGACCCGGCCCATCTTCGTGTGTGCGTCTCCGGGATTGTTGTCCCGCGCCACCGGTTTTAGCGCGCGCGCGGCGTTGTTCTGGCCGGCAGAACTGTTGTTGACCGTCGACTTTGTCAGACCGTGGAGTCCTCATCCTCCCGGGCAACAGTTCCTTTGCTTTCCCTTTTGCAATACTCTGACTAACTGACTCCTCCTGCGTGGCCGTCACTGTTCGCCGCGTCAACGACTCATTCGTAAAATTTCACTCCTGGGTAGCTAAACTCGTGGAGCAAAACATTCTTCGCTTTTTGACGTAGCGGGGGGAGTGACCAAAAGAACGCCGTAAAGTTTTTAACTCCCTGGGCGCGCTCAACTTCACAACTTTTGACGAAAAATCCCCCGCGATTCCTAGGTGGTGCACGAGAGCACGAGACAGCGCTGATAGGCGAGCGTTCACGCCGCTCGCTGTACGTTGTCTTTGAGCTCTCTAGGCTCTCTAGTGCCGACAATCCCGTCATGCCTCGCCCAGCCAAGAAGCGAGAGCAGACGACGAGAGCTCGTCTGCTACGATGCGGCATTCGCACAGCTGAACTGAAAGAAAAAGTTGGTTTTCAGCTCGAAATCGCGTCCCGCGGGCCACAAACTCAAACGCGAGATCGAATTGTAAGCGTCTGATATTTCACGAAGGGAGGAATCGACGGCCCGTGTTTTATTTTCAAAATTTGAGTCGTTTTGTAGACGTAAAGACGCTAAAACCTACCAGTGCGTAATGAAAGGCCCAGTACAACCACAGAGGCCGCGAGATCTAGCATCATGTGTGTATGGGTGAAAACTGGAACATTTTTCGACAAAGCTCCCACAGCAGAAACCTGTGACGCATTCACTCAGCGTCCGGGAAGGATAAACATGGAGACGTTGCCCGAGGCTCAAGCAAATTCATATTGGAACGGCGGCTACCTTGCCCCGTCATATTTTGTTTTGAGAAAACTCTCGTTCTCAATGCTGTCACCAGGGAAATAAAGAGCCTTACGAAAAGTATTGCTACATGTTCCAAAGAACTAGATTTAAGCCGTATCCTTTCGGTGGTTCACTCATAATACTATGCTTAAGACGAAGCAAGCTCTTGAGCGTACAGTGCATCAATTTTCTCAAGTGTGTGCTGTTTTGTAGTCAGCTGGTTTCGGAAACTTATGCCGTCTGAAGAGATCTCTGACAGCCGAGTTGCTTAAATGGAAGTCATCGCAAATGTAAGTTCCACGGTGCAACAACCCCCGTTTATAGATAAACCATGGCAGCGACTGGGCACTCTCGCATTCCTACCCATCACGTCAAACAAAAAGGCGCTAGTTTCGGTTTGAGGTCGGTACTTTTCTACAACATCTATGGCGACAGCATCAGTCTGCACTCGGTGCATTCGGCAAGTTCGTTCGGGGCCTGTTCTCCGTGCAGCACTCCGCGGGCGTAATGCCTTAGAACTCTCACAGTGCAAGTTTGGATCGCGAATCGGGAGCCCGTCACTGGCCTCACCGGTGACCATTGTTTGACGACAGGCCATACGCCGCGTCCTGTATAGTTCTCCCTTCGTTTTCGTCCTTGTTGTTTTGTCCTATTACACCATGAGGCAATACACGCAAGTCTAAAAGAGAAACACGCAAAAATTGGAAGCTTGTACGCGGTGCTCGAGGGCGAGCATTTTATGACGTGCTGCGATCATTATGTCGGGTTCTTGGAGATCAAATAGACATTCGTCAAGCGTCTGAACATCGATTAAAAGAAAAAAGTCGGCCGGAGCGCCATTGACTTTACCGGCGTCGCTTGCTTCGGTTGCTAAATAAATGGCACGTTCAGCGACTGAACGGCACGCTCCGAGTTTCAGTTTGTCACGGAAGCTCTCACAGCAGTTCAAAGAAAAAGCTTTCACCATGAAGTACAATCTACAAGCGGTTAAAATTATGCAAAAATGTCCCCAGTAAAGGTCGTCTAAGGTATCGTCTGCTGAGCTTTGAGGACTCCGAAGTCACGGATGACTCCACAATAACTCTCGGTAGCCCTTGTCTCATTACACACATCATAGTTAACGCCCAACAAAGTCGCCCTCGACCCTCAACCGCACAACATTTAGTTAAACAAGATTGGTATTCTAACGCGTTTAATATTCTTGCCCACAATATTAACCGTTTTTTGCGGAAACACGATAGAAGTTTGATAGTAGAGAACAACCTACTAACGTAATAAAATTGAGTTTTCCCGTTTCTCCTATAGCATGCATAAGATTGTGTCAAGCGATGACTGCCGGTGGTTCTGCTTGCCCCAGCAATACAGGCGATCTAGCCTTTTAAGAAATCAGTGGTGCCAGTGCTATTAGACATAAATCGTTTATTTGCATCAGTACACCCATACCTGCCGGATGTTCGGGACGAGGCGCAAAACCGTACATCCGGCCAATATCGAAGCCGGTTTTCGGCCGAAATTGCCTCAACACTCGCCAAGAAGCAACGTGCTTTTTCTGCGACTCGTCACCGAAATATCCCGAGCCACTGTGTACACCCCAAAAAAGAAATGCACTGTGGTAATTACACCTTGACGAGAAGCAGGCACGTAGCCAGAATTTTGTTTAAGGTGGGGGGCGGGGGTCGCCCATGACAAAGTGCTTTATGAGGTGGAGTGGGGAGAGGAGATCCAGCAAAATGGAAGATTCCGGGGGGGAGGGGGGGCCTTATGGCTCCCCCCCCCCCCCCCCCCCGAAATCTTCCATTTTGCGGGGTCTCCTCCACCCCCCTGGCTACGTGCCTGACGAGAAGGGGTATTGTAGTTTTACATCTTTATAAAAAGGTGTAGTGCATTATCACACGTATTAAGAAACGCGTTTAAAAAATCACACATCGTTAAAGGTGTGAGGTTTACATTTCTTTTATAAGGTCCATCGCTACACTTATTGGGGTGTTAGTTATGGAACACCCCACTTAAATGTATAGCCTGACGAGAAGGGGTATTGCAGTTTTACATCTTTATAAAAAGGTGTAGTGCATTATCGCACGTTTTAAGAAACGTGTTTAAAAATCACACGTTTTTAAAGGTGTGAGGTTTACATTTCTTTTATAAGGTCCATCGCTGCACTTATTAGGGTGTTAGTTATGGGACACCCCAATTAAATGTATAGCCTGACGAGAAGGAGTATTGCAGTTTTACATCCTTATAAAAAGGTGTAGTGCAATATCGCACGTTTTGAAAAACGTGTTTAAAAAATCACACATTTTTAAAGGTGTGAAGTTTACGTTTCTTTTATAAGGTCCATCGCTACACTTATTAGGGTGTTAGTTATGGGACACCCCACTTAAATGTATAGCCTGATGGGAAGGGGTACTGCAGTTTTACATCCTTATAAAAAGGTGTAGTGCATTATCGCACGTTTTAAGAAACGTGTTTAAAAAAACACATTTTTAAATATGTGAGGTTTACGTTTCTTTTATAAGGTCCATCGCTACACTTATTAGGGTGTTAGTTATGGGGCACACCACTTAAATGTATAGCCTGACGAGAAGGGGTATTGCAGTTTTACATCCTTATAAAAAAGTGTAGTGCATTATCGCACATTTAAAAAAAACGCGTTTAAAAAATCACACATTTTTAAAGGTGTGAGGTTTACATTTTTTTTATAAGGTCCATCGCTACACTTATTAGGGTGTTAGTTATGGAACACCCCACTTAAATGTATAGCCTGACGAGAAGGGGTATTGCAATTTTACATCTTTATAAAAAGGTGTAGTGCATTATCGCACGTTTTAAGAAACGTGTTTAAAATCACACATTTTTAAAGGTGTGAGGTTTACATTTCTTTTATAATGTCCATCGCTACACTTATTAGGGTGTTAGTTATGGAACACCCCACTTAACTGTACAGCCTGACGAGAAGGGGTATTGCAATTTTACATCTTTATAAAAAGGTGTAGTGCATTATCGCACGTTCTAAGGAACGTGTTTAAAATCACACATTTTTAAACGTGTGAGGTTTACCTTTCTTTTATAAGGACCATCGCTACACTTATTACGGTGTTAGTTATGGAACACCCCACTTAAATGTATTGCCTGACGGGAAGGGGTATTGCAGTTTTACATCTTTATAAAAAGGTGTAGTGCATTATCGCTCGTTTTGAGAAACTTGTTTAAAAATCACACATTTTTAAAGGTGTTAGGTTTTCATTTCTTTTATAAGGTCCATCGCTACACTTATTAGGGTGTAAGTTATGGAACACCCCACTTAAATGTATAGCCTGACGGGAAGGGGTATTGAAGTTTTACATCTTTATAAAAAGGTGTAGTGCATTATCGCACGTTTTAAGAAACGCGTTTAAAAAATCACACATTTTGAAAGGTGTGAGGTTTACATTTCTCTTATGAGGTCCATCGCTATACTTATTAGGGTGTTAGTTATGGAACACCCCACTTAAATGTATAGCCTGACGAGAAGGGGTATTGCAGTTTTACATCTTTATAAAAAGGTGTATTGGAATATCGCACGTTTTAAGAAACGTGTTTAAAAATCACACATTTTAAAGGTGTGAGGTTTACGTTTCTTTTATAAGGTCCATCGCTACACTTATTGGGGTGTTAGTTATGGAACACCCCACTTAAATGTATAGCCTGACGGGAAGGGGTATTGCAGTTTTACATCTTTATAAAAAGGTGTAGTGCATTATCGCACGTTTTAAGAAACGGGTTTAAAAAATCACACATTTTTAAAGGTGTGAGGTTTACATTTCTTTTATAAGGTCCATCGCTACACTTATTAGGGTGTTAGTTATGGAACACCCCAGTTAAATGTATAGCCTGACGAGAAGGGGTATTGCAGTTTTACATCTTTATAAAAAGGTGTAGTGGAATATCGCACGTTTTAAGAAACGTGTTTAAAAATCACACATTTTAAAGGTGTTAGGTTTACATTTCTTTTATAAGGTCCATCGCTAACTTATTAGGGTGTAAGTTATGGAACACCCCAATTAAATGTATAGCCTGACGAGAAGGGGTATTGCCGTTTTACATCTTTATAAAAAGGTGTAGTGGAATATCGCACGTTTTAAGAAACGTGTTTAAAAATCACACATTTTTAAAGGTGTGAGGTTTACATTTCTTTTATGAGGTCCATCGCTACACTTATTAGGGTGTTAGTTATGGAACACCCCACTTAAATGTATAGCCTGACGAGAAGGGGTATTGCCGTTTTACATCTTTATAAAAAGGTGTAGTGGAATATCGCACGTTTTAAGAAACGTGTTTAAAAATCACACATTTTTAAAGGTGTGAGGTTTACGTTTCTTTTATAAGGTCCATCGCTACACTTATTAGGGTGTTAGTTATGGAACACCCCACTTAAATGTATAGCCTGACGGGAAGGGGTATTGCAGTTTTACATCTTTATAAAAAGGTGTAGTACATTATCGCACGTTTTAAGAAACGTGTTTAAAAATCACACATTTTTAAAGATGGGAGGTTTACATTTTTTTATAAGGTCCATCGCTACACTTATTAGGGTGTTAGTTATGGGACACACCACTTAAATGTATAGCCTGACGAGAAGGGGTATTGCAGTTTTACATCTTTATAAAAAGGTGTAGTGCATTATCGCACGTTTTAAGAAACGTGTTTAAAAATCACACATTTTTAAAGGTGTGAGGTTTACATTTTTTTATAAGGTCCATCGCTACACTTATTAGGCTGTTAGTTATTTAACAGCCCACTTAAATGTATAGCCTGACGAGAAGGGGTATTGCAGTTTTACATCTTTACAAAAAGGTGTAGTGCATTATCGCACGTTTTAAGAAACGTGTTTAAAAAATCACACATTTTGAAAGATGTGAGGTTTACATTTCTTTTATAAGGTTGTGGGCACCCTGGCGGCTTCCCAGCCCAGTTGCCCGACTTCGAGGCAAGGGTGCCGAACCTCTCCCGCGTGGCGGCGACGTCACGCCAGCCACGCGCGCATCGCGTGCTCCGCCTTGATAAGGCGCATCAGAGGCGGCGCACAGAGAGTCGCTGCCTGGACTCAGGCGCCGCTGGTAACCATGTTAATCGTCTCGTCCATGTCCCATTAAATTTAGTTTCTTGTTGTTGAGACCGTTGGCTCCGTGTTATTCCTCCGGGTCGGGTACGCAGCAAGGCAAACCGACTACAATGGCGCCCAACCGTGGTATGCTACCCACTCGCTGGAATTTCACGGGGCTTAGTTTCTTCCTTCGGTAAGCTTTTTTTCCCATACCCCGTGTTTCCTATCGTTGTTTCGTGCTTCCGTCACGTCCACGTTTGTTGTATTGGCGTGTTTGTAACTGTGTCTTTGTGACTGCGGCAATCATTTTGCGCGCTTGTGTTGGGTTTTTTGGGGGCGTTTCTTTTTTTGTGCTTGCAGGAATGCTTGAAGGACGCAGCACCCGGATGAAAGTCTGGTCCGGTACGTTCGGGTCATGCAAGAGCTCTTCAAGAGGGCGGACCCGAAGTCACCGGAATCGGACAGAGTAGCTCGGGTCAGAAGACAGTGTCACCCCAGGTACATGGCTACCTGATCAACCGCACATTTGCGACCCTTGAAGAGCTAGCCCGGGGCGCCCGCCTCATCGATGAAGCTCTTCATGTCGAGCGGAACTACGTGCCGCCGCCACAAGCCAAGTACGCGCTCGAACCGGCATGCGCATGGCGGGGCCCCCAGGCCTCCACGTAAGTGGACTGTCCGAACGAGACCTCCCTTCCCCACCACGTCAACCAGGAGAGTTGGCGTGGCATGCATGGTGATCTCCCGTGCGGGAAAAGCGTATGTTCGCCTAACTCTCCCCGAGAGGTCCCCAGAGGTCACAGCGAGGCCCGTGAGGATTTCGGGCGGGGGTCGCCATGACAGGTGGGAGGTCGTTGGCCGTGCCCTATCGTAAGCTGGGGCCCAACGGAGATCACCACCCAAGCGAACCATCTTCATCAGTCTGCTCCTGCAAGTGCTGGCGAAAACTGGCACGGTGCGGTCCCAAACGCGCAGCCCAGCAGCATTGACCCCCGCCGCAACGGAACGAGCCCTCCCCACAACAGCCAGTCGCAAGCCTGGTGGAGGCCCTCCCATAATGGTTCCTTACCGGATCACTGGAGGCAGTCCGACGGGCACCTCGGTGCGGGTGACCTAAGCAGTCAACTGTCGTCGGACTGCTGCTACCACTGCAAGCAGCCCGGCCGTCACCGAAACCAGTGTCCACGACTTCTGGACACTACAAACAAGAGGTGACACCAGACGGCGGCAAAGAGCCGGAACCAGAACCAGGGAAACTACTACGGCCGGCGACGCTGAAACCAGACAGCCACTCGTCGACGGCCGTTGCAGTCCCTGGGAGCAGTGAGGCTGTGGCACAGATTCCATCGGCGAAACCATGACGCTCGACTTTTCTGGTGGTGGATACCGGCTGGAACAACAACCGGAGCTGACTCCGTTTACCAAGCGGGAGGACTGCAGCCCACTTCACCACGGTGCCAGACGTCTTTCCTGTCGGCGTTCCGGACCGTGATACCCCGCAAGCTACGTAAGCTTTTCATTCGATACATGCATGACCCTGCCTTGGCAGGACAGCAGTGGGAGCAAAACTTACGAAAAGTTATCCCGAATTGCTACCTGGCCAGGCATGAGGCAGGATGTGCTCCGATACGCTCGTAGCTGCTCGGTGTGCCAGAAAGCAAAACCAGCAAGGAAACCGGACCTTCTCATGTCACCGACCTTAAACGATTTTTCCAAGCAGAAGACGAAGATTCCTCGCAGGACCGGAACGACACTGACGGCAGTCCCGTTCCGGAAACCCCCTTGTCTTCAGCAAGGCGGTGGTATAACCTGCGACGTCGGTGACACCAAAGAGAGAGGAACTTTTTTTTTTTTTGTTTCCTTGGCCTCTCTAGCATTTTGGGGGTAGTTTTCTACTTCCACGGATCTGCCCCCGTTTCAAGAGAGGAGGGAAAAGATTGTGTGCCCTCCTCAGATCCGTTATTTCAAACTTTATCGAAGGGGTGCGAAGATAACGTCAGGCTCAACCCTCAACTGAGTCCCATGTCGTCTGCTTCCTTGTTTTCTACGAAGCTGGCTCATGGACAACACCGTCGCCACACCACACCCGACACGGCGGCCGGTCTCATCGTGGACCGCGGCCACCCTCTACTGGACGGAGCGGCAGCTGGCTCGCATCAAGGAGGACCACATGGAGAGCAGCCACCTGCGGGAGACGGTCCAGAGCAACAAGGTGGCCGCCAGCCGAGCCTTGAGCAAGCAGCTCAGACGACAAGCTGGAGCTGACCGAGCCGCTGCACTTACGCATAGCACGCGTCCACCAACTTGGCGAGCGCAATCTCCAAAGGGCCATCGCGCTCGTTCAGCAGGCGCCGGGTCGGACTTGCAACGCCAGTCCGCCCAGCAGCGCAATCCACCCCCTGACGCTCACGACGTCGTCTCGGTCATCGACATGCCGGACGAAGCTTGAGGGGGGGGGGGGGGGGGGGGAGTGTGGGCACCCTGGCGGCTCCCCAGCCCAGTTGCCCGACTGCGAGGCAAGGGTGCCGAACTTTTCCCGCGTGGCGGCGACGTCACGCCAGCCACGCGCACATCGCTTCCGCCGCCTTGATAAGGCGCACCAGAGGCGGCGCACAGGAGTCGCTGCCTGGACTCAGGCGCCGCTGGTAACCATGTTGATCGTCTCGTCCATGTCCCATTAAATGTAGTTTCTTGTTCTTGAAACCGTTGGCTCCGTGTTATTCCTCCGGGTCGGGTACGCAGCAAGGCAAACCGACCACAAGGTCCATCACTACACTTATTAGGGTGTTAGTTATGGAACACCCCACTTAAATGTATATCTTGACGAGGAGGGGTATTGCAGTTTTACATCTTTATAAAAAGGTGTAGTGCGTTATCGCACGTTTTAAGAAACGTGTTTAAAAAATCACACATTTTTAAAGGTGTGACGTTTACATTTCTTTTATAAGGTCCATCGTTACACTTATAAGGGTGTTAGTTATGGCACACCCTACTTAAATTTATAGCCTGAGGAGAAGGGGTATTGCAGTTTTACATCTTTATAAAAAGGTGTAGTGCATTATCGCACGTTTTAAGAAACGTGTTTAAAAAATCACACATTTTTAAAGGTGTGAGGTTTACATTTCTTTTATAAGGTCCATCGTTACACTTATTAGGGTGTTAGTTATGGCACACCCCACTTAGACGTACAAAAGGTGTGAAAATGTTTAATGTGTATATACCTCTAACGGAAGAAAATCTCTTTCATGTGATTACATCGCGTGCCGATGAAAGGATCTGTCGATGACACGTCGTTCCATGAACTGATTTGACCGCCAATGAGTGACGACTGCCAGTAGAATTTCGGGAAAACGATCCTGCCGGCTGCCGGGAGACTCGACCCTGCCCAAGAATTACCCCGGTTCTCGTTTGTTTACCAACATTGTGAATTGTATACCAGCTTATTAGTATCTCTTCGGATATTACAGAAAAAAATACAAAAAAACTATGGCAGCCGCAAAAAACTCTGACAGCCCGGCTCACAGTCATGTGGGAGACTGACAGGTTCGTCAGTCGCCACCATGCCTTGAAAGCTACCGGTTCCGAAGAACCGGAGTGTGCAGAGAACTTGTTCCACGGTCATGGTAGACGCGATTGTCCGCCGCCTCGAAGTCAGGGCGCCGAACGAAGCTCGTCGCCCGGACTTTGTCTGGGTTCTGCAGCGCTAGCTTTCGGTCCACGAGCTCCAAGCTTGTGTGCGCTAGCCTACTCGGCCACCGATTCCCCAGCGATGGTTTCAGGAAGGGATATTCACAAGACAATGGTTCTAAAAAAATTATCGGGCGAATCCAAGTTTCTCCTTGCATGCCTTTCAAATTAGGGGTATGGTTGAGGCGTGAAAATTACCTATTCGGATTTGGCTCTACAGCGTGGTATGTGCGACATGTATTGTTATAAAACCGTGAGAGATGACATAAGTATGCAATGACTCACAGAGATTCCAGGGAAAAAGTTTTGAGAGAGGACTCGGGTGCGGGGAATGCTCATGGTACGCGAGTATGGTGATGTACTAGGTGACAATTAAATGCCGAGGTATTTCTAATATGATTTTGAATTTACTAGGTCATTGTCGATGAAGTAGGAGCATGATGAAATATCACGTTTACTGATAAAATAAATTGACCTGTATTTTGCGGTATTTAATGGCATTCACTATGTTTCACATCCTGAGTTATTTTTGATGAGGTAATGTTGTAATTTAATAGCTTATGTGGTTTTAAGATTGAACGATAGAGGGCACAAACATCAGCAAAGAGCCGGATGAACGAAGAAGTTGATGTAGATTAAAAACAATGCTGGTGAGAGCGCAGTTCCGTGATTTACTCCGGATGTAATTTCGGTTTAGCCAAAGGTGAAGTCATGTTGTTTGCCAGTGTGCATTGAAGAGGTGATGTAAGAAATTCTTGAACTTATGATGTGATGAGAGCGTGAAGGCTCAGTGAGTTTAGTTTTGAAAGTAGACGTTGAAAAGGAAACGATGGGATGCTTTTGAAAAATAGTGTAAAATGGCGTCAGTTTAAAGTTTGATTTTTACGCTTTCACGTAGGCCATGAGTAAACTCTGCTAGCTGTGATTTGCATGAGTATCCCTTCCAAAACCGTGTTGGCCCTCGAAGACGTGGTTGTAGGTACACTTGTTGAAAAGATGGAACGACAATTGCAAGTCTGCCGCTTGTCACTACTTTTATATTTAGAATAAGTCCGCCTATTTCCAGTTTCTTGGAGTTAAGCTGGACGATAAGTATTGTGTAAACATGAGAAATAAATTTCACCTGCGAATTTGTTTTTTTTATTTTGTAGTATTTTTGTGTTTATGTTGTAAGTTTCGAATAACGAGGTCAGGCTTTAGATTGTCGATTAGTTCGACGATTCCTTGAAGCGATCTATCGATTTAACCCACCAATGAATATTTATTTCGAAGTCTAACCGGCGGGCATTGCTAATAATCGACGGTAAATACAGATGAAAAATAAAGATTGAACGTACACGGACACTGTTTGTGAAGTATAATCTCAACATTTAATTGACGAGTTCAACCCGAGGAGCATGTATCTGCTCTGATAACTGCTGCCAAAACATTGGCAACTGTTTTAGAAGTGGCAGGGATTGACTCCCACAATTATTCGGCCCAAGTCCGAAAAGCGTCGCACTGCAGTTCTTGATTGTCTGGCTAGAAAAAAAAAATAGGACGCGCCCATTTTGGATTACTGAATAGCGCAAATAGCAAAATAAAGCGCACTCAATAAAACACAAATATAGAAGCGGTTACCATTCGATTTGTTTGCGACATTATTGCCGGTCAGCCAAACACAGAATGCTAAAACTACGCTTCATTTGACCGTAAGTCCGAAGTCCCCACTACGAGCCAACTGGTTCAATCAAGGTACGTTTGTTCCACATTTGTTTACTTTAAAGCCTTGACTATAGCGTTACTCATGAACATCGCATTTTTTCCAACCTTTACTATATCCGGATTATATTTTTTTTTTCTTTTCTTGCTACTAGGATATTTCTGGAGGATAAATAACCAGCATAAATGATAGAGCATCCCGTTTTATGCAACATCCTTCAATTTCTTTTTGATGTCATCATATATTTTTTTCTTCTAAACAGAACTACACCGCTGTATATGTGTCTATTCTTACACTGGTTATTTCCCACTCAATAAAGCACAGGGCGCCTTCCAAATCTACTCGAATGGATCCAAGTTACCCTGGCGGATCATGCCACATCACAACAAAATTAGAGTAAGGCTGGACGCGTGTAAATTTTCGAACACCAAGGTACGAAACATTTACCCTTGAGTGAGACCGAGGAAAATTTGGAACACGAATCAAAGTAATGATTTGCAAAAACCGCGTCTTCAGAGACTATCTTTGAACTACCGTAATTTTTGCTTCTCGCGTTTCTCGCTGATGGTAGTAGAAAGGGTATTTTTTCACTGTTCGCTGATTATATTTTGTTCATTTCTTTCAAAAGAAAAAAACGTGCCTCTGAAATATGAATTTTATATTATTCTTAGTTTGTGCGCTTATGTTTCACTTCCTCTCATTCATGTCTGAGAATAACACAAGTACAAAGCACAAGGGCTTCCAGACAATTTAAAGGAGACGACGAATAATGTTTGCGTAAACACGCGATCGATTTAACGTTTAGAGGGAGAAAAACGTTGATGGAGCTCGCAAGCTCCCCGGACGCTACGCGAAGCAGCTCTTATCCGTACTTAAGGAGACACAAACTTTATTGCGTTAGTGTTCTTAAAGAGAGCAGCTCGCACCAGATGCAAGCCGAGAGCCCTGCAAGAACCATCGTGCCATGAACAGAGCACTTCCGCGCCACGAACATCCACTTATACGAACTAAGGCGCTGCGCTGTGTGCTGCGGCCGTTAAAGACTCTCTCGGTTTCCCCTCCATTTTGTGTTTTTCGTAAAGTACGCTTCAAGCAGTTCGCTAGTACGCATTCCCGGAGGAGAGGCTGGCGTGTTCGTAGGGCCATTAGAGCTGTTCCTACGACGTCGCTTCTCTGCAGGAAAAGGGTCGTTGAGGGTTAACGCAGCAGGTGGGGACGGCCCATTCAAAATGGACGTTCGATTTAGCGTGAGCATTCAGACGCTCTTTAAAAGTAGCTCCTTACTTATTTTCACAGATATGCGACCATCACACACTGCACAACTTTTTTTTTATAATATTTAGGTGATCAAGGGTTTGAACGAGATAGATAGAAATATGAATTTCGAACGCTAAATGCAAAATAAATTATAAACTTTTTGGCAAGTCCGCTTCAACTTCTGTCGCTATTACAAACAGTCCCACAATTGCCAAGTAACTTTAATTTTTCATTGACGGCACTGTGGTTTGTGAAAAAAGAGGCCCCTGTAGCCCGGACCTATTTCCTGTGAGGTTTCCAAAGTAGTAAGAAAGCGCATGCACAATTTGTACCAATACTGCGCTCGTAGTTTTGCCCTTATTGTCACAAAATGTAGTCCCCGAGTGCAAAACTGTACAAGTGGCTTTATAGACTATTCTAGAAGAGCAGGGAAAGTCGTCGTGAACTGAAATTCAGGTGATTGATGCTAAATGGCGTATAAGAAGATGATCCGACCGCTTGAGTACTTTGTCAAGGATGTGAATAGAAAGAACTAACAGGTTAATTCCCACTCTCGAACCTTTCTACAATGTGGCATGTGCTTTGCTCCATTTATGTAAAAGCTATCTAAGAGCTATAGCCACGGTTCGCAGAAGGCTATCGAAAGGGTGGAGAGTGTAACTCTTTACAAAAGTGTATTAACGACACTTTATCACTTTATCACTGAATCAACCCGATACTCTGATTGGTTCACCGGGGCAGTAGTTTCGTCATACGCAAAGTTAAGTTGAAACAGAGAATGTAGTAGCTCGTTAGGTCACACTGGGGTCAAAGATGCGTCGGCAAGCAGAACCATGTGTGAGGCTTAAAAGTGTTTGGATTTGTGTTGGTTGGCATTGCATACGCGAGGACTAACGCTCCAAACAAAGACGAACGAGGCACCAGCTATAGTCACAAACCAAAGTATAACATAAACAGCCTATACACCGTGAATAATAGAAAATGCCCCAACAACATCAACCCCCTCCCCCCCCCCCTTCCAAAGTTCAAACGCTTCAGACTATCTTATTATTATTATTATTTTGGGGGTTTAATGGCGCAAGAGCTACGAGGCCATCTGCGCCAAACGATAGTAACAAAAAGCATGCTTTGATGGGGGTTTTACAAAAGTGCAACCTAGGATTTGGTAAAGCTATATTTGGTATAAAATGCCAATGCTAGTAAGAAAGTCTATTATCCTGCTAAAAGGGGCTATCAGATTCTCCCCCAGCAGGAGGGCCGGATGAAACGGGATCTGTTGTTGAAACAACTCGGGAAAATAAATACGATGCTTGGGCTCCAGAACGGGACAGGACCACAAGATATGTAAGATTGTAAGAGTATCACCACACTGATCACAAATAGGAGGATCTTCACCCCAAAGTAGGTACTTACGAGTGATAAAAGAATGCCCAATGCTCAGACGGCACAGCAAGGTTTCATAAAGACGACTCTTGCATGAAGAGCTTTCCCAGGCTCCAAGAACAGGCTTTGTAACGTGAAGCTTGTTTTCGCACTCCCTGTCCCATTTCAACTGCCAACAACGAAAAAGTGATGACTTTACTAAAGGCTTTACATCCTGATATGGTAAACAGAAAGACGATTGGACAAGGGTTCCCACAGACCCTGCAAGCCTGTCGGCCTTCTCGTTGCCCTCTAAGCCAACGTGACTAGGTACCCAACAAATGTTATGCTTTGACCGTCATGTAGAGCAGGGTTGAGTTTACTTTGAATTTGTTGTACAAGCATGTTTTTAGTGTCTTTAACAGAGCAAACTGCAACAATCACACTCTGAGAATCGACGAACAGAACAGTCCTAGTTATTTTCTTAAGTAGAATGTGGTCTATTGCCATTGATACTGCATAGAGTTCTGCAGTAAAAATGCTGGCAAACGAATTAAGTCGCTTAACTTTAGGGAAGCGTTCTGAATACACAGCGCAGTCAACGAAAGATGAAGTCTTGGCACCATCTGTGTAAACATTAAGATAACCATCATACTTGATTTGTACTTCACAAAACTCTTGCAGTATTACAGCATGGGAAATGCCATGTTTGTTAAATTTTGTGAGCGACCAGTCACAGGCAACTGGCAGTGTCTTCCAGGGTGGAATACGGTCGTAGACATTTCGAATGAGGCCGACCTGGTCCAATGAAAGATGCAGTGAAGTGCAAAGTTCTTCAATGCGGGAGCTTAATTGTGTCACAATGCTTGGCTTGTTGTTAAAGAGACGGGAAAACCTCGACCTTGTAAGGGAAGAATAAGTAGGGTGTTGAGTTTCAGCCAGAATCTTAAAAGCACACGTTAGGCTAAGATAGGTACGTCGTTTGTTCAGTGATAGCTCATTAGCTTCTGCATATAAACTGGAGACAGGGGATGTTCGGAAAGCACTTGTTCCTGGTCTCAACCCCAGGTGGTGAACTGGGTCCAACATCTTGAGGGCAGATGGCCGGGCCGATCCATACACTACCGCACCATAGTCAAGACGAGATCTTACAAGGGTATTGTACAACCGTAGAATACATTTTCTGTCAGAACGCCATGACTTGTGAGATAGAACTTTCAAAAGATTCATAGACTGAAGGCATTTAGTTTTTAAAGCTTTCAGGTGTGAAATAAAACTAAGCTTTTTATCGAATATCACACCAAGAAATCTGTGCTCTCTCCTGACAGGTACAGGGTTTCCATTTAGTTCCATTGATGGGTCCAATGACAGCCCACGACGCAAAGAAAAGGGCACACAGACTGTTTTGGATGCAGAGAACCGAAACCCGTTCTCGTCAGCCCACTTGGAAAGTTTGTTTATGGCTATCTGCAATTGGCACTCACAGCTGGAAAGGTTAAAGAGGAAGACGAGATTTGTATATCATCAGCGTAAAGAGAATATGAAACAGAAGGAGGTAGCAGTCGCGCAATTGAATTCATTTTTAGCACAAATAAAGTCACGCTCAAGACTCCTCCTTGAGGGACTCCATTTTCTTGCACGTAGGAATCGGATAGGTTGGAGCCAAGACGAACTTGAAAAGTCCTGTTTGTTAGATATTCCCTTATGCATTGCAGCATACGGCCACGGATATTACATGCATACAGATCTTGAAGAATCCCATGTCTCCACGCTGTATCAGATGCCTTCTCCAAATCGAAAAAAGACTGCGACACGGTGCTGCCGGTTTACAAATGCCTCACGTATCACAGTTTCCAAGCGTACCAAGTGATCGAGAGTAGAACGGCCTCGGCGGAATCCACACTGGTTGTTATCAAAGGCCCTCTGTTATTCCAATACATAAACCAGTCGCCTGTTTATCAGCCTTTCAAACGTTTGTCCGAGGCAGCTCGTCAGTGCGATTGGGCGGTAACTTTATGGCTGTGAAGGGTCTTTATTAGGTTTTAGAAGGGGAATAATATGTGCATGCCTCCAAGTCTGAGGAAAACAAGCTCTTTTCCATAAGGAATTAAAAAAATAAGGTTTTCAAGGGATTCCGTGGACAGATTACGAAGCATTTCATAGTGAAGCCCATTGGGCCCAGGAGCAGATAGCTTTATTACATTAAGGGCCATCTCAAGTTAATATCGCGTAAATGGCCGATTATAAGAGGCTGCCTTTCCTCCAGTTACGACTAGCTTTTGTTGCTCCGCACAGGCTTTAAACTGTGTGAAGTTAGCACAGTAGTTGGCGGAGCTGGATGAATTATAAAAATGTTCTCCGAGGATGTTAGCTATGTCTTTTAATGACGAACAAGGAGCATTAAACGTTTTGATGGCAAAGCATCTATAATCCCCATTTACCTTCCTATATCTGTTCCAGGCCTCTTTGGCAGGGACAAAACTAGTTAGAGAAGACAGGTACTTCATCCAAGACTTCCGTTTTGCCCGCTTCCTGGTCCAACGAGCTTTGGCTTTTCGGCGCTTGAACTCCACAAGGTTGTGCGAAGTGGGATATCTACGAAATCTTTCCCAGGCCCTGTATTGATCTGCCAGGGTTGTGGCACACTCCTTGTTCCACCAAGGCTTACACTCTTTTGGCACATTACCAGAAGTTTGTGGATTAGAGCGCTGAGCAGCCATTAGTATCTGCTCAGTAACATGAAGTGTAGCGTTCTCGGGTGACATAGAAGAAAGAATCGAAGGATTTAAAGTGGAGTGAAGATTAAAAGTGTTCAGTCAGCCTTGTCTAATTTCCACCTAGTGGGACGCTTTAAAAGATTAGGCAATGGAACAGTACTTTCCAAAACAATAGGATAATGATCACTTCCAAAAGGGTTATGGAGAACCTTCCATGAAAAGCAAGGAAGTAATGAATGTGAAGCGATAGAAAGATCAATAGATGTGAATGAGTTGTGTGCCGCACTAAAAAAGTTGGTTCTTTCCCGTTAAAAAGACACAGCCCAGAAGACAATAAAAGACGTTCGTAGGAACATCTCTTAGCTCTGCCTCCTTCGCAAACTTTATTATGACTGTCTTGACCTTAAAACAGCATTATTATCACCTCCCGATCGAACATCATTTCGCCTAAACAATGCCTGTACCATCGAAAGGATATCTGGCTCAACAAACGCTTTCAACCGATCTTTCCTCCCACAAGCTATCAATGACTGGAACGGCCTCCCATCCTCCATCGTCACCATCGTAGAACTAAACGCCATTAAATCAAGTCTTCGATCGCATTATTTATGTTGTTAACTCTTTACCAACCTTTTCCTGAATGTATTTTTTGTGTCTGCTTTTTCCAATGTATAATATGGATGATCCCCTTTCATGTAATGCCCTCACGGGCCCTTAAGGTTCAATAAATGAAATGAAATGAAACACCACCCCGGGAGTCTCGACGGATAGTACCCAACATGAGATGATGAGCGTTAAAATCACCCAAAATTAGAAACGGTTGAGGAAGCTGTCCTACAAGTCCCTGCAGCTTTTGAAGATTCAAAGGAATATTTGGTGGCAAGTATAAAGAAACAGGCGTTACAAGGCGGTTCATGAGGAGACGCACTGCAACAGCCTCCAGAGGTGTGCGGAGTGAAACTTGAGAGCGACTCCACTCTGCACAACTACTGCAACACCACCAGAAGGAGTGGAAGCGGGACGGACTTTCCTGAAAACCTGATGGCGCCTTAAAATGTTAAAAGAATTAGAGTGAAGATGGGTTTCTTGCAAGGCAAGAGCGATGGGTCGAAGCTCATCCATGAAATGATTGACATCATCAATATTTCTTAAAATACCGTGACAGTTCCATTGCATAAAATGTAACTTTGTGATCTATTAAAAAGTGTGTAAATATGTAAATATAAGGAGATAAAGCCTGGCAAAATAAATAAAACTATGGAGAGCCAACTCGAGCTAAGTGGAAGATGTGATCACAATACAACAGCTATCGGGGCTATCACTTGGGCGCTACTACAGGTTACTTCTTTTTAGATTTACGAGAAGCTGTCTCCCATTCCATACCATCCTGGTGGGAACCAGGAGTAGACTGACTGTCAGCATCAGCTGGTATCTCCATGTCCAGGGAAGTGTCTGATGGATGGAGCATGAAAGAGCTGGTCCGGCCTTGCTCGCACGGGGGGAAACACCGGCCACGACCGGATGGAGGAGTGGCGGACGAACTGGGCGAGGGGTCACCCAAGCTTGTCTTGACACCTCCTTTCACAGGTTCCCTAGGGTACCATGCTGCTCCTTCGGTAGTGGGACCCTCTCCATCGAGCAGGAGCGAGAAGCTCGCTCCTACCTATGAGGGGACCTAAGAGAGGGGGCAGGCGCCGCTGCTGCCGGCCTGTCCTTGGATGGAGGGGCAGCCTGTATGCTACTACCAGGGAAGGGAAGCTGCTGCTGCCCTGGTCGGGGAGCCGGGCCCTAAGGTCGGCCGCCAAGATCTCGGGAGAGACCTGAGTGGCCCTTGACTCCGAGCGCGGTGCAGGGCCCCTGCGCACCGCCTCAGCAAAACTACCCATTGACAAAAAGGAAAAACGCTTTTTTGCTTCTATGTATGTGATATCTTCTATGACTTTAGGGGCAAGAATATCTTTTTTTTCCTGAAAGAAAGGACAGCTGCGGTAGTAAGCGGGGTGTGGTCCACCGCAGTTAGCGCAATCGGCCATGGCCTCGGAAATGTCAGAGACGTGGCCTTGACTTCCACAGTTTGCACATGTCTCCCTTCAGCGACAGCTGCGTAATCCGTGGCCAAAACGCTGACAACGGAAGCATCGCTGTGGGTTGGGGAAATAAGAGCGGATCCGGCAATTAAGGTACCCTGCTTTAATTGTCTTGGTAGAGTGTGTCTCTCGAAAGTCAAAATAACATGCTTCGAGGGAATTTCTTCACCATTCTTTTTAAACATTATTCGTTTGACGGCGACGATACCAGAGCCTTCGAGGCCCTCAAGAAGTTCCTCCTCACTGGTATGAAGGAAGTCATCCTCAGAGAGGACACCACGAATGGTGTTAAGTGTACGGTGAGGGCTCACCGACACTTTCAAGTCAACAATGTTGGTAATCTTAGAGAGTGCTTCACTTTATTTTTTTGTTTCTACCTCCACAAGGAGGTCTCCACAGTGGAGCTTCTTAGCCTTATAGGAGAACCCTACAAGGTGCTCGAGGACTTTAGCTACAACAAAGGGTGACAGCTTTGCAACTGGTTTCTGTTCATCCAGCGAATGAATGACAAAAAACTTTGTAAAGGCTTCTTCTTTAGATTCTTTTTCAATGGTCTTGGGTTCAAGACAGCGCCTTTTAAAGGCTTGCCCTGAACGGGGTTTGGAGGGGTGGGGCGCCATCGGAGGGCAAAGAGTGTTCAGAATCCGCGGTGCACCGCCCACCACCGAGCCCAACAAGGGGTTAGGTAACGCACCATAACAAGAAGGGCTTGGCTGAAGACGTTACGCTAACAGTGCTGCCGGGAAACTATAACTAGGTGTGCATCTGGACGAGGGTATCTGTCAGCACCCTAGGTTAGCCCTTGCCGCCAAAGAAGGTGAAATAAGAAGGAAGAGGAGAAGAAGAAGAAAGGTACAGAAAGGAGAGGTGGAGAAAGGCGACTGAGTGAATTATCCTGGTCGGGCCAAGCCAGGACACCCGTCTACGAGAAGCAGGGGCCGAAGTGGTGTATTGCCTCGCCCGGGGGGCCCTGAAGGGTCCAAACATACCCCGGGCTTAGCTCAACCACCAGGGTCCCCTTTTCCCCGGACACGGGTACGCCACGCACAGCCAGACGTGGGTGGGCGAACCCACATGGCTCGGGGTTCGTAGTGACGCCACTCACCAAGTACCTACAAAAGTAGGTGCCCCCTTGCGCGCGAGTATGGTGGCCCACGTGGCTGGGGTCCGTGGTGACGCTACTCACCAAACACCTAGCACCTAAGGTGCAGGCGCCCCCTGCGGGGCTCGGGGTCCGTGGAGACGCCACTCTCCAAACACCTGCTTTCACAGGTGCCCCCCGCGGGGTTCAGACTATCTTAGATGCGCCAGCTCATGCCAATGGAAGGCCATCGAGGGGGTGCTGACACACGTGCCATATTCACGCCTTATGAAAAGCGAAACACAAAAAAATAGGATAAACATTTCTAAAACCCAAGATGGAGGCTACAAAGAGGAGACAAACACAATACGTCTCTCCGTCTTGGGTTTTGGAAATGTTTAACTTTAACCAGCGCACCTGCCTTATTACTTTATTTTTAAACAATAGGTCTCTAATATCTTTTTTGTTTTCTGGCCTTGGTGTACGCGTCAAGATAATAAGTTGTGTTTTCAAACGTGAGAACGTACTAGAGCTGACACAATTGAAAGTCGCATCACCCGAAGGCACGCTGTTAGATGGGTTCAAGTGAGGGGACCGTGGCCGGCTCTCCGTAAGAGCGCTCGACCAGATAAAGTTACCTTCTTCCAGATGTTTCCTTCCCCATTCCTTAGAGGGCACAGCAAGAAGTTTCACCATGGGCCCTATGCGACCGGACAATCCACCCAACTGGGTGCGTTTTTTGTTTAGAGATTTCCTTTTGGTCACCGTGCCGCGTAACGCTGGAAAAACATTCCTGTGCTAGATCGCATACTCTTTCATTCTAAAAGCACTTAGAGAGCTTGAAAGGCCTTAAAGTCCACTGCTTGAAGGGAAACGCCGAAGGTTTGAGGCGTGCTTCAAGGAACAAAAACAGATGCGTCTTTGGGGGTTATACTATAATTTCCAGATAGCACTGCTATTTCGCAGGCATTTTGAATGGTCGGCTTTTTGCTAGAAAATACTTCCCGCTGGTCACAACAATTCAATATAATATCGTTTTTTTTTTTTTTTTTTTTTTTGCTTTGCCACCTATGTCGTGTCTCATTGACAGGTTCCATTTTTGTCGTGGGATAGCTACCACCGAACAGCCTCTCATTTTAGGTGGACAATTGCAATGCACGTCTCGATTCACGAGCAGGAGCACAAAGCTTTAATTGGTAGTGAACACATCTCTTTCTTTTTTTTGCCAAGAACAGTTATTTTATTCTTGACGTCACCGCCTACCCTAGCTGCACTAGGCTGAGGGGAAAGGGTATCACGTCCGTAAAGTGCCCAATTCTCTTCCTGCTCACTGCTATCAGTCTTAAATCGAGAGCTCAGGGGTTCAGCTTTGTTGTGCGTCAAACATTTTATTTTGAGTTTCACAGTTTAGCTTGAACTGCTAACATATTTCTGCGTTACCGCCAGTAACACCGGCATGGTCCGACATTACTGAGGATGTGACACAAGGGCTTTGCTCCGAATTGTAGTGGCAGTTTCCGGAGCTGCAGAAGGAAAGGAACATTGTTCAGTGTTCCTTTCGATCCTGGAACCTTGGGGAATATGGGTACGAGCCATTCTTCGCAAAGACCGACCACTGACGTCGAAAGACATCGAGGGCGCAAATCACTTCACGAAGGGTGTATATAGTATTGAGAAGCAAGTATAATGTATAATTTAGAAATGAAGTGCTGGTCGACATTCTGAATCAATGATTGTTTCAGAAAGCAGCTAAATAAAGTACTTGTTTCAGAAAGCAAAGCTCCTAATATGTTCAAATATTGTAATATTCTTTTGCCTCCTTGGTTTTATCATTATCTAGTTCGCACTTTTCTTTACCGCAAAAAAAAAATGATCGCTCATATGGTGCGTAACTAAAGTTCAATTTTGATTTTACAGATGCTCACTGATCTAGATATAGCATCGCGAGAAAAAAATAAAACAGAACATTTTTTATGTGTTTGTTCAGCCACAATTACTGTAAATCTTTATGCGCCAACACTGTTGCGTCGCTCGCATTCATTCCCTGCCATGATTAACCACTCATCGATGGTCCGACTTGTACCAAAATAACTAGACGATACATTAGAAACTCCCTCTTCAATACCGTACCCAGAATGGTACCCTAGTCACGCAGGCACCTGAGAGCGCCGTTCACGCAGCGAGAACCGATGGCCATGTTCGTGCCAGAACAGCCCAAACAACCCGGTCCAAAGCTCACAGCGCCATCTAATCGCGACTCCGACAAGCCTAGCGCGCGGGAGCACATTATCTGGTCGCGGCGAAGAGCCGGGTCTCCCCCCTTAAAAAGTCTTTCTGACACTCAACCCAAAGTCGAAGCACTCACTTACCCCCGAATTCATAGATGTGACTTCAACTGAAGCCGAACTTCGACTTGCTCAAGTCCGCCTCAACACCAAGTTCGACTTGAAAACGCCCAAGCTGGCTTTTACGTTTCATAGACGCTCCCGCGAACTTCCTTCGTCAAGTCCCGTTCAAGTCGCGAGCGCTCGCGCTGCTCCCCGCCTGGGAGCGAGATTAGGTTGCAATTTTTCTTTTAAAAAGAGTTTCACACGTCAAAAAGAAGTTGCTTCTTAAAATTTTCTTCATAGCATGTCTTTACGAAACGCAAATCGTGAAAGATGCTGTTTCGCAGGTTTCGAAACTAACCTTGTACGCGTTTTCTAGACAAATGCGCTTTTCCGTCTAGCAACGTTGGCTCAATTTGAGCGATGGCTCCTGGCCTCTTTCTTTTCGTTTCGCTCGTTGGCGTCCCTCGCTTGTGGACATATTTGGCGTCATGTGAGTTTCGACGTCTCCTTCATTGTGAAAACTCGGGAGAAGCTTGAACTAGGATTCACTGAAGACAAGAAACGAATGCTTATCTGGGTTCAACAAGAATGAAAAGGTATTCGAGTGAGTGGCCGACTCCGGTGCCGTGTCCACACGCCTCAACGAGAAAGTTTAAAATCCTCATAGGATCTTCCTACGGGACTCTAGTAACGAAAAAGCGCTTGTAACTCCCGATGCGGAAGGAAAATGACTACGAATTGAAGCGGTGCTCAAAGCAGGTAAGTGCTTTTACAACATTTCCTTAATGCAAACTATGCGGCGTAGTACTCGGATATGTAAACTGGAAACTATGCGGCCTGGCCTAAGCGCTCTTTCGGCTGTTTTAAACGTTATTTTGTGTTGCTTACATGTTTCTACAAAGGCTTGTTTTAATGGGCGCCACTACATAAAGCGTTGGGCGCGGTGCCTGTGCTTTCGGTGATCGAAACCAGGAAGTAGCTACCGGGCATCATAGTTTTCGCAGCTATGTTTACCTCGTCGGCCTTTCGCGGGCAAAAACTCAGGCCCGGAACATGTTGTTCATGAGGCGGTGGAACTGTCACTGATGTTTGGTGCGCAGAGGCAGGGTTGTTCACCTTTTGTAATCAAGATAGCTCTCTTTGAAACTGTAATTTTTCTAATTTCTATTTGATCGTTTCGGCTGTAAATAGTCTCGACGCTGCCACTCTCTCATTTGTGACAGTCATGGATTGAAGTCAAACCATTTTATATGATTTTCAGAAGTCTCCTTCCTAAAGATAATGTCCAGGAGCAGGAGTAGCACCTTAGGAAATATTAGCTTTGTGGTTACATCTTGTATATTTCTTATAAGTGCCTTACATAAACTTTTCTTTTTTTTAGGAAGGGGACTGCTTTGTCAGCCAGTAAATGCGGTCTGGGCTGGACATAATTTCCAGGCAAGTAAACGAGCATTGTCATGTTGTGCCCCCTGTCCACAGTGATGTGCCCCCCATCTACAGTGAGTAATTGTGCTGCTGCAGCCAACGGTGCACTGGTAGGAAGGGGAACCCTCTGTTGAGCAGGAGGAAGACGAAGTAACGAGGACCCGAGTAAAGCGCTCAAGCTGTTGAATGCAGCTGCATGTATTTGGTGTCGTAAAAGGGCACTTTAGGGCTTGGGCGACTTCCTGTTAAATGTCTATTGAGCATTACAGGTCGGTACCCATTGTCTTCTCATAAATGAATGACCATGATGCCTGGGAGCACCACATCAGTGTTAGCAATGCTGCAAGCGAGTGGACTAACAGCAGAAAGCATCTCTTCCCGCTGACGTGACTGCAGAAATTTGCTTTTATGGCCTACTGTCGTCTGAATGTGGAAGGCCGCTCATCGCTCTTCCACCTGTGCAACCATGTCTCAGAGCTGCAGTTGCTTCACTGATTGAAAAGTTGTGGCTGCCCAAGTCTGCATGCGACAAACTGTTCCAGAGATCGGTATGGCATGTTTCAGTATGGCTAGACATTCTACCTGTTCATAAAAACGTATGCCAGACTGTTTCAAGACAACTGTGACACCCTGATCGTTTGTCGAGTTCAGCGACAACCATCAGTTCGTTACTGTACTCTTCAGTGCCGTGTTTATTTGGCTGCTCGAACATCTTTATCTACGGCAGTAAATGCTCGCACCATTGCAATTGTTAATAGGAAGTCATTTATGACCCGAGCCGTTTTTGTTACGACCATGGCCCTCCTCTCGTGTCCTCGTCACATTGTTTTTCTTCTGCACCACACATCTATGAAGCTTGTGACGCACTAGTTTGCATTCACAAGCTGACGACTCGCACAACGTCTAAACTTGGAAATATATAAGCACCCTGGGAAGGCTGTTTAGTGACTATGAAAATTTGCATAAACTTGAAAACCTGATGACTGAATTAAGGTGGTTGGTTGGGTGAGTTGGTAATGATTGAACATGGTTAAATTTGTGCACAAATAGAAAGGAACAGAGGAGAGAGAAGAGACAAGCACAAACTCACAATTCGATGTATTGAAGGAAGAAAAAAGAACAGCCTCCAGTAACAGCTCGAGTCGAGGCCGGAAGAAAAAAGAACAGCCTGCAGTAACAGCTCGAGCCGAGGCCGGTGTGACCTCGGCTTGAGCTGTTTCTGCAGGCTGTGCTTGTCTCTTCTCTCTCCTCTGTTCCTTTCTACGGTATTTGTGCACAATTTTAAACTGACGACTGAAATGCACTCAATGTGGACCACTGGGAGATAATTTGTTCACCGGCACAGTTGTTTCCTAGATATAAGCACAAGCTTGCGCTCCTTCCATTTTCCTCAACTGCCAAATGTATGTGCAGCATTTGCTGTGTAGGCTATACGAGGTTGGTGAGAATGATTTTTGTTTTATAATTTAGCATCTCAGCTCTCTGTAAACAAAACTTGGAGTCTTTCAGGGCCTCTAGATACGCAGCGCCACCTCCAGAAAATTATTTTGTGTTTGCCCGTCAGTGCCGCATGTTGGGATATGTATCTAAATAAGCAGCTTTGGTCTGTATGTTTGTTTGTCAAGAGCTTGAGCCATTCCCTATTTGCAGGTTTTATGTCGGCAGTGTTTCATGATCACAAGACAAACAAGGAGGCTAAAGGCTCGTTCACACTCTTGCAACCGAGTACGACCGAGAGAGACCAGACCGGTTTTCTTAGAACCGGATGCGCTGCAGCGGGGCTGGTCCTAAGAGATCGCAAGAGGATTAAAAACCGGTCTGGTCTCTCTCGGTCGTACTCGGTTGCAAGAGTGTGAACGGGCCTTGATGCACAAGTTGCAGCCATTCAAATTCTTTTATTTCGGAAGTGGGAGAGCAGTATTGAGGCTCATGCATTTCTGAGGGTGCAGCGAGTAATGAAACGGAAACAGAGGAAGCAATACGTTCCACCATAGTTTTAGCACAGGGTTCACATTAGTTCTAAAGACAATCAAGAAAAGAGAACGGGTATTTTCATTGGGGAAAGAAACACGCAGGGCACAGCATTCACAAGACATGCCACTTAGAAATGCAAGAATCAAAGAGAAAATAACTTGTAAAATAATGAAAAAAAAGCATGATCCCTTAATGATTTAGAAGATCACGAAAATGCAAACAAGACGAGGATGGAGGGAGGTGTACACATGAAATGGATGGTCGCTTTGCATACTCCAGCTTCATCTTTATCTTATTTCCACTGCTTCAGGTTTAGGTCATTATGCCCAAGCAAAGCATAAATCATATCATATTTATCTTCAATTTAGTCATAAACATCAGTTAGACAAAGCATTTCAGTTAGGAAATTTAAAAATGACTGATTGTGATTAATGAACTGTGGCTCACTATGTGCTCAAAAGTTTGAAAATGTGCACTCCGTGCAACATACGTATTATCCCCATTTCATTGGTGCCACGAGGAAGGGGGGTCCTATACAGTAGCACTCTGGCTTTAGTCTGCTTGTTTTTCTACCCCTTTCAGGTGGCAGTTGCACTGATCTTCTCAACATCGCCCCCTGGCTCGCACGACTGGCAGAGCAGCAAGGATGGCTCGTTCTCCCTAGGTTATGTGATGCTGTGCACGGAGTGATAATTTTAACTACCCGACGAGTATGGTGCCTGGAGCAAGTCTTCGACTGGTGTGTTTAGCGTCCTTTGCTGCCCGTACATCAAAAGTGGTCCGAAAGTGGCAACAAATGACGTCACGGAAGCCGAAGTGTCACGCTGTTGCATGTTGCGATCCTGGCGGTTGGCCATTCAAACGTTAAAGAGCAGCTGCGAGTACCACGAGGCGAACGCGAGTGTCGCTGTCGTCACGGCATCCCAACTACTGGATGCTGAAGCTTCAGTGGACTGTCGAACTGTAGAGCGACCTGCAGTAGAACAGGCATCTGCCACATCAACCACCGCTGCTGGGACACCGCCAGGATTGCGACCGGCGACATCATGACACTTGTATGATGCACCGGGCAGAAATTGAGGGATTACTTCTTTGGACATAGTAGACACACCAGTCGGAGATGCATTCCAGGCACCATACCTATCTATACAGTGCCACTCTGGCTTCAGTTTGCTTGTTTTTCTACCCCTTTCAGCAGATGGCAGTTGCACTGATCTTCTCAACATTATCCCCTGGCTGGTATGACTGGCAGAGCAGCAAGGATGGCTCGTTTTCCCTTGGTTACGTGATGCTGCGCACGGAGTGATGATTTCAACTACCCAATGAGGCATGGGGATCGTATTTTTCTTTCAGCAGTGTTGAGAGTCTTTATCTGGGTGGTGTCGTACCTGAATGAGTTAATAAATGTTACGAGTCAGAGAGACAATATATGATGTTTTCAAGAATTTGGCAAATTATCCCAACATCTTCATTATGGAGGTTGCATCCAGATAATATGTGCATGGGTGTGAAGTTTAGTGTGAGTGAACGATCATAAAAAAGGTCAACTCATTTTGTCTTGCCTTTATTGCACTGGAAGAATTGTGATGTATTTTTTTTTTCACGAGGCAATAATATTTTGATTGTGGAGTGGACACAAAAGTGTTGTGCCCTCGAATCGAGCTTGGTGCAAACCTGTGCATAGTAATAAATCTTTTGGAGCAAAAAAAAAAATTAAACCGGTGGCTATTGTTTCATTAGATATTGTTTCGGGGAGAGTTGGTAAGCACTCCTCAGCACAGTGCTAAACAATGCTTTCGGCACATCCATTCGTGAAATGTTGCAGAAGTCTTAGGAAAAGAAGGTATGCTTTCTTTCAGCAAAGCCCTTCTTCGACAAACTTCATGTAAGATGTAATTCGAGAAGTATGTTTTGTGGTGAACAGCTAGTGCACAAATACAGTAATAAAACATGTCAAAACTTGTTGGAACAAAAAATTGGTGAAGTGTGTGGCATCTGTAAAATGTAGAATCTGTACATGGGGGGGGGGAATCAGAGTGAGTTTTCAGCAGCTATATATGACCAATCTTGTTCTAAGCAGCCATTTGACCATTCAGAGAGAACTTGAAATGCATGGCAGTACCAAACTAGAAGGCATTCCTGATTTTCCATATTTATTTTACTGACGCAAGGGGCAAGCTCATACTACACGTCATTTTTTAAACAAGTAATCCAGCACAAACAACACAAAAGTGGGAATAGCTACTACAATAAAGTGGAGATTTGGGCCAGTTGGTTCATTGCAAACAAAAAGCGCCGAATAAATGAAGGGACACAGACGAAGGGAAACAGGACAAGGCGCCTTGTCCTGTTTCCCTTTGTCTGTGTCCCTGTATTTTTTCGGCGATTTTGTTTTAACAACTGCTAGTATGCATACAGAGAACGTTAGGTCAAGAGCTTGCATCAGTAAACGTGCGTGCACACCGCACATGCTTGCTCAGGTTCTTTGCGCCAGAAGCTCTGGAGGCTTGTTTATTTTCGGTAAACGGGGGAACCTACCTGGGTAGTTTATGCAGGCAACTGCTCTTAAGTTCTCATAAATGTCTGCATAATCGCCACCGGGACCCGGGCTTTTGATACACGCGTGCGTGAACCCGGTTACTCGAAGGAGGCGGAGAATTTCGGGAGCGCCGGGGAAGTGGACGAGTCCGAGCGACAGATGCCTTACGGTGAGACGCGTCACTCTCCCGATTGCACCGCGCGCCGTCCGTTGTGAAATGTTGACAGCTAGAAGCATCCTGCCAGCAAACGTCGCAGCGTGACGAGCAACTGTAGCTTGGGTATCAGCGGCAGCCGCCTGTTGTCGCCGTTCGGATCAGGCGGTCAAGTCGCGGCCGAGCAGCTCCCGCGCCGTTGCCGTTCGTTGTCGCACATCCCGGTGGGGTGCATTCGATCACGGAGGAATGGCCGCTTCTCTCGGCGAAAAATACCCGTGACCGAGGACAACACCGCAATTGCAGGACACAAATATTGAACGCGGCGATCCCATATGCGACATCACACCAGCAAGCCGCCATGTTGAAATGACTACGAAGTCGCGTTCAAGATAGGTCCAACCCAGTCTTGAAATTTGGGCACTTCAAGTTCGCTTCAAGCTCCGTTCAAGATCGGTTCAAGTTAAGGCGCGTTTATGAAGCGCGCTTGCTCGTCGCAAGACGGACTTGAGCAAGTTGAAGCTCGACTTCAGAGCAAGTCACATCTATGAATTCGGGGGTTAGAGTAAATTTGTTTTCACTCCGCATGTCACTTACGCATCGACCTTACCGGCCGATATAAACTTTAGCGTAAGGCAATAGAACAACAAGGAATTTGAATAATTCGCTCGGTGGCTTAATATGGGCCTGAACTGGCATCTCTTTTATTTGAAGGTTCCCCAAAGGGATTGACGATGTTGCATTTTTTTTTGTTTGTTTCAGGAGCTTTACATGTTTCCAATAATATTACGGTTGTAAGTATCGCTCGTTGTACACTTATCTTCTATATGTCCGCGTTTTATGGACTTGAAACCTCACAAGAGACATGCATTGATAAAAAGACGTAGTAGTCACAATTGGCAAAATATTGACGAATGTAAAATGTTTCAGAAATAGGTTGCAACGGGAGACGATAGAACAGTAACTATGGCAAGAGGATTGAATGAAGTTCAGTTTATTTCAGTCATCCCGTTTACACGTATGTCGATAAAACTGGAAGGAACGGCAACAGAGGTCAGAGGGACATTTGGCGAGCGGGCAGGCAATAGGACAATTAATATCTATGAATAAATGGTTAGGTAGAATGTCAGTGATTACTCCTATAGTTCGGATATGTCCACTAAGAAACGAATATGAAAGAGCATATCGAGCCATTAAATAGTTACATTACAGCACGCGCAGCTAGCCAAGTAGGTAGCGCGCTGGCCGAATGGTCATCGGGCTTGTCTCCCGCGCAAATGGCCGAAGTTCGATACGAGGAAGGCCGCTTAATTAAGATGGGCAAGTAGGCCTAATCAAGACGAGCCAACGATATGCGTTCGCCCTCGATCAGATATAGCCGGCTTCTCTCCATACCGTATTTTTGTTTCAATACATCCCCCGATACCTGGGAGCGGACGCGCCTTTTTGTTACTTCTGTAAATGTCGCGTTCTGGTGTATTCGAGACTTTTGCTGCTTATTCGTAGCCTGAATATTCTACGCGCCGAACATTCCACGCCGATGCCCACGCGTGTACATAAAAAGCTCCTCGTAGTGAACAGGGGTCACACTTTTACTTGCTCTCGATCTTACTCTTAAGCTGTCATCGGCGCCTCGGACCTTTGGGATTCGCCTTTCATTCTTTTTTTTTTCTTTTTTTTTAGCACAAGTTCGACATATTTAACGTTTATTTTATCTAGTTATTCGCAGCCTCATCATTTGTCATTCGTGACAATATCTAACAAACTAAACGCACGCGCAGTGGACAGGACGAGCATTTAAGTTATAAAGGACACATACTGTTTCAAATCTGTGAGATGCGCCTTTTATTTAAAGGCAAAATACCGAGACATTATTTGTGTTAGTAACATAGAAAACATGCTCTTCACATTCCCCATTGGGCCACTCAAAAATGTTGGAAAAAATCAGCTCTAAACCGGGCATAATAGAAATGCGTAGAAAATGCTGCAGGATCATTAGGTTGATATTTGACGGATCCTAGGCTGGACGCTACGAAAACCAAACCCTGGGCATTGTAGGGTTGAATATAGATGACGCCATCCTGTGTCTTACCACTTAGCGCCAGGGTCAACGTCGTTAATGAGTTTGCCTGGTCGAAAGATCTGCACTTGACGGTGTGTTATGTTCGAACGCACTTTGCATTGCACGATATGAAGAAAGAATCTTTACGGATTTAATTACCAGCGAGATCGCACATGCTAATAACAATAAAAGGGACGGTCCGCCTCTACAACGCCTCCCGAATGAGCTGCAATTGTACCGACACTTTATTACAAGAGTTTTCATTATTCACGATAAGCGCACACTGATAGAAATGCCTATATTCCAGAATTCTGAAGGAAAGTTCACTTTGCAATTTACCCTCAGAAAACTTCACTTTGAGGTTTACTAGCTAAAGAATCAAAATTCGCCTTTTTGAAAATTGCATTCCTATTCAATTTCAGAGAACTCCTTTTAGGTGCATGAGTCCAGGTCCCTTATACGTCACCTCGGGATATCGACCTCACTTGTACCTGGCGTCTGATATACAAGATTCTGCATCAAGGTCGAAAGACGATTACGTCGTATAATACTGTATAGTTTTTGTGCCCGCTGCAGAATATCGCAAATTCATAAGGCCATTTCTGTCAAACCCTTAAAGTGACCAGCTGAAAAAAAAAATCGTGGTAGCTTCAACGAGCTCGCGCGGAAGAGAGAACGAACGGAAATCGGCTTGATTGTTGCTGCAGTGGGATTCTTTTTAGTCTGGGGATAACAGAACGCACTGGAGGTTTTCTTGCCAAGAGGGTTTTGAATTGAAACGAAACCAACGGTTCGGCGTTTTTCTCAAAATGGAAACACGGCGGAATAATAGCGCTCGTGCTCTCCATAGAATGCTCCTAACACGATCCTCATTAAATAGGAAAACAGGTCGACTTGGAGACAAATAGGCGCGATCGATCCGTCGGGAACAGAGCAGCCCTTCACCGTGTGTTTGCTTTGCGACAGGCTCCGCGGAAACCCTCCGAAGGTCTTTTTTTTTTTTTTTTTTGTCATCTTTGGAGCTTAGATGAGCGTCGGAGGAAGGCCCGAGTCGATGCGAATAGAGCTCTATTTCGGGGGTCTCTTGTAAACTGCTTAGTGAGAAAAGCGAACTCGAGCAATGCGGAGCATAACCGCATCTGACGGTAAAGACAAAAAATGACTCGGGATTTCGGGTCGGCGGTTGCAGTAAAAAAAAATCGTATTGATACAACAAAGGAAATAATGAACGTTAGAGAAATGCCCCACCATATACAGTGAATATTCCAATGGAATCAGGAAGGTCTCGCTCACAAGTTCTCACACTGTTTTCGATGAGACCTCAAAGTCAAGGGCCAGCGGGCGTGTAGGTCATCGAAGAAAGGGATCTGTGTAGGTGGCGGGTTTGACGCAGCTTGGTAGGTCGTCCCCCCCCCCCCCCCCCCCCCCCCCCGAGCTTTCAGACGTATCTCTTGGGATTTATTCGGCTTCCGGGACCACGACATCCTCTATATTTAGTACGACCGCGTCACCCAAAGGTACGCCTACGGGGAGCGCTGTTCCATTATACTTCCGATATAGTCTCGTGCCGTCGCACTAGATGGCGCCATTACTCAGCTGTTCGTTGTAGCTAACGAAGCCGTCCAGGGAGACCTAAGATGGTATAGCTTCGAAGCCGGGGAAGCAACCAGCAAGATAAGCTATGATGCACGACTCCGCCACAAGGATCGAAACCGATGGCTACGTGTCTCGCAACTCTCGTAAAATAGTGCGCTTCCGCTAGTTTCCACAGCTCCGCTAAGTCTCCGCTAGCAGCGCACATACGCAGTAGCGTAGTCCTTCTGTCCTATAGCATAGTGGGGGTACTAAAACGATCTGCTAGAATTCTTTAAGGACGAGTAAAAGTTTAAAGCTAAGCGTTGAAAGAATCAAGTTGAGAAAGTAAATTGGTTCGCGACACTGAGCTTCCTAATAAAATAAGAACGTCCAAAGATTTCAGCGTCGCTCGTTCAACACTATATTCCGGACAAAATGCCACCAAGCATAAACGCATAAAAAATATTTTTTCTTTGTCCGAAAACAATGTCACCCTTTTAATTGCAGATGCTGACAAAAATCTCTCAAACCAAAAAAAAATAATAATAATAATGCTGGTTTTTGTAGACCTCATATGTGCCCAAATGTTGCCTGTTGTTTTTTGTGTCATATTGCTTAGCTTTACGCGAACGTATCACGCACAAACAAGACAATCTTATCGCAGTGTTTTGAGGGCCGCTACGATCACCACTGATGGCGACGTGTAGTACAGTGTGCCACACCTGAAGGATGACAGCAGGGGGCTCGCTCAGAAATTCTATCTTACACTGCCGCAGCCACTGAGTACGACAATAGTTCGACAAGTAGACCAGGCTTCTCCTGTCCTCCGATTAGTCGAGATTTTGGGCGAAGGAGGGGGCGAATTGGTGACCAATATCTCATGTTGATTAGTTTGTGTTTCAAAGTTTCTTTATAATTAAAGCAGGGGCGAGTGTCATAAAGAAAAACCTGTTGGCAAATTGCGTATCATAGCAGCCATATGACTTCAGAGCAAGCTACCTCACTTGGGTCTCTTTAAATTGAATAAGTGACTGCTCGAACACCCTCTGGAAATGTGACGACGTCGAAGGTCAAAATTGACTTCACAGCAATGCTCAGAAATTGCTCTCTCAAACAACCAAAGCGCAGAAAATAACTCCGATATTAGTCAGATGTAGCAGGCTTAGAGGGAAAGATCTCTCCGGGCCCTGTTTTGGTCTGCCGCAGGTTATGGCCCGGTGAGCTTTTACTCAACTGCGCGACGAAGAGCGGTGAGCTAATGTGCTGTTTTGTGAAATGATGGATGAGGTTTTATCCGGTGAGCTCATGCTCGATTAGGTTTTTCCCCAATAAGCCCTTGGAAATCATGCTGTAAGGTGCAAAAAAGAACGGACACAAGAAAGAAAAGAGATATACAGGCGCCATTCAAAACTATATTTGAAAAGTGCAGAAAGAAAGGAATACATACATCGCCATCTTCATCACGTCCACGCATGCGCTTAGCCATGTTATATACGCTTCATCTCCCATTCATAAAAACCTATCAAATAATCTAATTTCGGCATTATAGAGTGTAATAGATGTGTCGCTTACGCATTGTGTATTCCTTTTTCTGATAAAATACGCTTCCAATAACTAGTGAATGCTTGATGCATCACTGGTTACGCGTTGTGTGTTACTTAGAAGAACCCCAATGGATCGCGGAACAATAGTTACTTCGGCTAAAAAGCTTCGGTGCCCGGAGGACGGAGTACTGGTGTAATTTCACTCTTAGCCAAGCGCTGCGTTTATCTGACAGGACAAAGAAGAGGGACCTGCGAGGGGGTGAACTTACAGAGATAAGCGAAGACCATAACCCCGAAAAATGCCAAAGAACATCACCAACCTTCTCGGGAAAGGACCCAAGTGGTCGATCCTAATATTCCAGCACATAAGCTTGCGGCGTTGAACCGGAGAGTGGCTACCAAGACAGAGAAAGAGGATCAAGAGCGCTGTCTACTCGAAGATGGGACTGTCTTTTGACATGTGCCCCGAGGGGTGTGCGTGGCGGTGTTAACAGTGCCTTACAAGGTACGGTCACGTACTGTAAAGATAATGAGCTATGCCTTCAGGAGTCAGACAAAGAAGGTGGATTTGTGGTACTAAATAAAGGTGCGTTTGGTGAAAAAGCGGACGTTGCTATAAGGAAAAACTTTAACCAGGCTGAAACGAAGGCTTCAAAAGTGAAAAGTGCTTCTGTCAATCTGTGTAGGGGATTACATTTGGATAGGCTGGCGAGAGATGTAACCAAATGTAAAAACGATGAGCTATGTGTGTGTTTTTCCGCTAAAACACATAAGCCGAATGTCCCATTCCGTACCATTGTGAGGGAAAAAATCGATTGGAAACAGCATGTAAGTCGGTATCTTTTAAAAGCGTTGAACAGCTTGCTGGTGACAGATCAATTCCTCACAAAAAAGTCTGATTAGATTTCTGATTTCTTCAAAGACAACCAACGCATAGGGAATGCCTTTTCCATAGATATTGAGGGTCTGTTTTATTCGGTTCCTCACTGTGAATTGTTTGAGGCCATAACGGCCACTATTCATGAAAGTGGCATTCTTCCTTTCAAGAATGAGGCAGGAGTGACTGTGGACAATTTTTTAACTGTACTAGAAGCGTACCTTAACAGCACCTTTATGTCTTTTGGCACCAAACTGCTTTTACAAAAAAAGAGGCATATGCATTGGGTCGTGCGTGGCTCCCATTTTGTCTAACGTTTTTTCAGCAAACATAGATTGAACGCTTCAAAAGACTCTCAGTAATTTTAACGTTTCTAAAGTGTTTAAATACGTAGATGATTTTTTCATTATTTTAATGACGTTTGTCCTTGACGTACCTTGACGACATGAAGTCAGTTTTGGAGGTCTTTAGACACCATAGGAAAGGACTGACTTTCCCCCGTGAACTGCCTAAGCAGGTATAGTTTACAGTTTTTAAATTTAAGTTTTAAGGTTTTAGAAGGACACACGTGTTAGATGTACGCCCCGCGGTCCCAAAAGGAACTCTTGCCGTATAATTCTGCGCACTCTAAGGTGATAAAAAGAGGTATCGCTATGTTATGCCTAGAGTCGGCTCTTAGAAGGTCGTGCTCACACCGGATGCAGACATGCTTTAAGAACCGGGTGAGCAGACAATTGTCAGCGGGCTACCCTGAAAAGGTCGTGACGAATGTGGTAGAAGGCATTCTTCAAAAAGTAAAAAGCCATACCACGACGGCAAGGGCGAAAACGGCGCGGTGCAGAATGAGACCCGAGGTGGCACCATATATGCACAGAATGTCGCACAATTTCATGAATGCGGCAAACCGCTTTGGAGTGCCGCTCGTGTTCTCAGCACCGAGCAAACTCAGCCGACTCTGCTCTCGTATTACCGGTGGCAGCAGTAAGAGGCGAGGCTGCACCACAAAACATGCCAGGCCACATGCTGATTCTGTCACGGGTGTGGTTTATGAAGTCCCCCTTACGTGTGGTGAGACCTGCATAGGACAGACGGGCAGATGTGCGAACGACCAATTAAGGGAGCACGCGCAAATTTTAAAGACGAATGATGGGGCCTATTTGCCTGAACACTGCAGCAAACGTGGGTGTGAGCGTCGTCTTTCTACAACAGCGATTCTGGGTAAAGACAAGTGTCAAAAAGCGCGCGAGTTATTGGAAGCGAATTTTGTCAGAAAAAGGGGTACACAACGCGTGACACATCTATTGCACTCTATAATGTCGAGATTTGATTATTTGAAAAGTTTTAGCGAATGGGAGATTAAGCGTATACCACATAGCTAAGCGCATACGTGGACGTGATGAAGATGACGATGTATGTATTCCTTTCTTTCTGCACTTTTTAAATATGTATTCCTTTCTTTCTGCACTTTTCAAATATAGTTGTGAGTGGCGCTTGTATGTCTGTTTTTCTCTTGTGTTCGTTGTTTTTTTCGCCTTACAGCATGATTTTCAACGTACAGCAAGAGCCCAACTACAAGTTCTCAGTTAGCCCTTGTTCGGTTACCACCAAAAGTGAGCCCACTGCCGACTTTGGCATCTTGATTAGGCATGTGTGCTCGCAACTCGCACGAGTCTCCTTATTGTCACTGGCTCAACAAAGAGCAAGGCAGCGAGTCTCTCGTGTTGTGGTGATAAATGTCGTGATGTTTATGCACACGTGCTCGCGCAAACACAGGGGACCAAAAGCGTTAGGGCCCCTGATTCCAAACTTCGTATTGAACGACAGCTTGCATAGTAAACCCAAGATCGCTTTCCGCTAGGAAGGAGAGAAAGTAAGCTAGGCACTCAAGCGCTTGGAACGACGACAAAGAGAGGGCGGTGAGAGCGTAGACGTAATCGACGTGGGTCGAACAGCGGCAAATCTTCGAGGAACCTTTATAGTGTACCTGAGAGTCTACTTATGTTGAACATGATGCCTATTGATAAATAATGTACAGAATAGACATATTGCTAAATTATCCAAGCATCGAGGAGAACACAGGGAATGGTGTTCCACGCGCCGCAGGTGCCGGCGTCTGCAGCCTCATACCTCCTGTATACTGACAAAGCCCGGCAGATCACCACGAGAAGCGGCCGCCGAAATGGAAAGGTGGAGCGGCAGAAAACGGATGAGAGGAGAGCCATGTGACTGGGGCCCCGATGCGGCGAGACGCGAGGACCCAGCAGTGTGTTTCGGATCCTCGCCGCTGCAAAAGCTGTGCGTTGACATCCAAGTTCCCCGACAACTGGCTCGTTGATGATCTGTGCTACCACATCCTCGCACTCCAAATCTGCGACCGGGCACCCTATCGCCGAACAGCCAGGCTTTGTGAGTATAGAAGAGGATATGGCATGAGTAACTGTTCTAAAGCAAAAGCCTAAAACAAATGGCATCTTGCACAGGCGTTCTTCAATGCTTTATTTCGGTTATTTACTTCGATTCTTTTATATACAAAAGGAGTGCGCGTACGGCGCGTGCGGCGGTGCGAACGTCGAGTTTTTAGTCACTCCACACGCAAAATCTAGGGAACCCTAATCATAAGCAGCTTCGCTGTAAAACAAAATAATACTGTTGGTACACCTTATTGAGAGTCGCAATAAATGTTGCACATACGTCAGTCACTTCATCGCGGTAGTTGCAGAGCGCTAAATGTTCTAACCCTTCGGCAGGCAACTGACATAAATAGACGCTTACGCAATGGCCGGTTTCATAAAAAGACCCGGCATTTGTAAATGATGGCGCTATCAAATGATATGATGCTTTTCAAGTATATGTCCTAAAAATGAATGTGGTCGCCTTAAAGCCATCTTGGTGGTACCCGCGTAAAAAAACTTTTTGGCCACAATTTTTACTTTCCTCGTGTTCTGTGTGGAGGGACTTATCCAGATATCGCAGAACCGCATCTTTAGTATCGTACAGCTGCTCTGGGACGGGAAGGTATCGCTTTTAGAGAGAAGATAATTTATTTCTAAATGGATATTTTAATCTAGAACTGAACGTTGGGAACAAATCACGTTAACGATACAACTGCAAAATGATGTCACAACAGTTGTCATTTCCTGATAGCGCAACCTCCTGTACACTGAAGTGCGATCTTAGAGAAGATTGATCTTGAAGCCTCCGAGAGATATCAGTGTCTCATTGACAACTTAAAAAAAAAAAAAGAAATATATATATAGAAAGCTTTTTTTTATTTCTTAGACGTGTTTATTGTGTAACACAGATGAGAAACATGCACTTCCAGAGCTCTTGCGTGAATAAGCCTGAGGAAGATATGCATATCAACGAGGAACAAGTTGCATCAGATATCCCGCAGCGTAAGTTTAGGGTATGAAACTCAACCGTTTTTGAATAGCACGTGACTAATCAGAGCAAAAGAATGGGCAAAGTTTTTACTGGAAAGCAACATATATTTGTGCGTATAATTTGGGACAATTTTCTCGTAGCGTTCTTTCACTGATACAATAACAGACTGGAGAAGAACAGCGCCCAAAACGTCAGTTCATGTTTCGTAATCCGGTTATCCGGGTGGCCCGGGAATGCGGCACCGAAGGCTTTGCGTGGGTGTTGGACATCTGCCGCTGACAGAAATTGGGATCGATCCGCCATCTGCATAAGACGCGGGCGTCCCTCATTTCTATTTGCATTCTAATCTTAATTTCAGATTTTAAAAGTTTGAAAATAGAGCCGCCCTGGCTTTGAAAGGAATGCGCGTTGGCAAATGACTTATTCTCTACAAACAGAAGTGAAGGATCCGTTACACTCGAAGCTCGACCGCAGCCGGCTCCGCAATCCGATGGAGCCGATTAGTGCTGCTAAATGAACTACGCTTCAGAGCCATACTATGTCTTAAAATCAGGGTTGGCAGTTATCTGAAGCTTTATCTGAAGTCACAGGAAACGCTTTTCCGCCCTCCAAAGATGTTCAAACAGTTCGCGACAGAGCAAACCAATATTACATTACCTTCCTAACGCCGAATCTAATGCTGAACAAGGCGCACTTTTGAGTCATGACGATCGGCAGTTGCGTCGATCCAAATGGTGGCGCCCACAACAATGTCGGGGAGCGGAGTGCCAATCCACTAAGCGCAGCTTATTTAGCGGCTCTAGAGCCAATCAGTTCGAGTGGAAAAAGTGCATCGTATTATTCGCGCCTTTGCGATTCTCGGCTAAAGCTATCACGAGAGTGAATGCCCCATAATTCTGCTCTTTTTCAGGCGGAAGCCTTACTTGTCCCATTACGCGAAAAGGCGTCGGCGTTGTGCCCGAAAGATGGTAATAAAATGCGCCATCGAGCGCGCGCCGCTCAAGGTCAAAGCGGACGCACCTCAGAAATAAAGCACAAAGAAAACCGCAGCAGCGCAGAAGCCTCGTCACGGAAGGCGGTGGGCGCGCTCAAGGTCAAATCAGACGCGCCTCAGAGATAAGACACAAAGAAAAGTGTACCATAGCGGATGCTGCGTCACGGCAAGGTCAAATCGGATGCGCCTCAGAAATAAGATGCAAAGAAAAGGGTACCATAGCGGATGCTGCGTCACGGCAAGGTCAAATCGGACGCGCCTCAGAGATGAGACCCAAAGAAAAGTATACCATAGCGGATGCTGCGTAACGGCAAGGTCAAATCGGACGCGCCTCAGAGATAAGACACAAAGAAAAGTACCATAGCGGATGCTGCGTCACGGAAAGGTCAAATCGGACGCGCCTCAGAGATAAGACACAAGGAAAAGTATACCATAGCGGATGCTGCGTTACGGCAAGGTCAAATCGGACGCGCCTCAGAGATAAGACACAAAGAAAAGTACCATAGCGGATGCTGCGTCACGGAAAGGTCAAATCGGACGCGCCTCAGAGATAAGACACAAGGAAAAGTATACCATAGCGGATGTTGCGTCACGGCAAGGTCAAATCGGACGCGCCTCAGAGATAAGACACAAAGAAAAGTATACCATAGCGGATGCTGCGTCACGGCCAGGTCAAATCGGACGCGCCTCAGAGATAAGACACAAAGAGAAGTGTACCATAGCGGATGCTGCGTCACGGCAAGGTCAAATCGGACGCGCCTCAGAAACAGACACAAAGAAAAGTGTACCATAGCGGATGCTGCGTCACGGCAAGGTCAAATTGGACGCGCCTCAGAGATAAGACACAAAGAAAAGTATACCATAGCGGATGTTGCGTCACGGCAAGGTCAAATCGAACGCGCCTCAGAGATCAGACACAAAGAAAAGAACCTCAGCGGATGCTGTGTCACGGCAAGGTCAAATCGGACGCGCCTCGGGAATAAGACAGAAAGAAAAGTGTACTATAGCGGATGCTGCGTCACGGCGAGGTCAAATCGGACGCGTCTCAGAGATAAGACACAAAGAAAAGTATACCATAGCGGATGCTGCGTCACGGCAAGGTCAAATCGGACGCGCCTCAGAGATAAGACACAAAGAAAAGTATACCATAGCGGATGTTGCGTCACGGCAAGGTCAAATCGGACGCGCCTCAGAGATAAGACACAAAGAAAAGTATACCATAGCGGATGCTGCGTCACGGCAAGGTCGAATCGGACGCGCCTCAGAGATAAGACACAAAGAAAAGTATACCATAGCGGATGCTGCGTCACGGCAAGGTCAAATCGGACGCGCCTCAGAGATAAGACACAAAGAAAAGTATACCATAGCGGATGCTGCGTCACGGCAAGGTCAAATCGGACGCGCCTTAGAGATAAGGCACAAAGAAAAGTATACCATAGCGAATGCTGCGTCACGGCAAGGTCAAATCGGACGCGCCTCAGAGATAAGACACAAAGAAAAGTGCACCATAGCGGATGCTGCATCACGGCAAGGTCAAATCGGACGCGCCTCAGA